>NC_133623.1:13187226-14387226 GCF_048593235.1 Sminthopsis crassicaudata | reverse complement strand
GGAAGCCAAAGAGGTCAGTAGTCAGAGCAAAGGAGGGACAGCATTCCAAACACTGGAGTCAGCTAGAGAAAATGTCCAGGGAAGATAAATGAAGTGTGTTGTATGTGAACTAGCCAAGAGACTAGTGGCATTGGATCTAATGGGCAAGGTGCAAGAAGACTGGACAGGTAGGAGAGGGCTAGATTATAAAGGATTTTGAATGCCAAGCAGAGCATTTTGTATTTGATCCTGAAGATGATAGGAAGCCACTGGAGTTTGTTGAACAGTGGGGTGACATGGTTGAATGTGTGTTTTAGGAAAATCATTTTGATTGCTGGATGGATAGTGGATTCGAGTGTGGAGAGACCTGAGTCAGGTAGATCTACCATCTGACTATTTAAGGAATTTAAGAGTGAGGTCTAGGGGTGGGGGCTAACACCAGGCTGGGGACGGTGTCAAAAGAGAAAAGGAGAAGTATTCAAGAGATATTACAAAGGTGAAATAAACATGCCTTGATGATAGCTTGGATATGAGGGTGAGGATGGGATATGAGAGATAGTAAGGAATCCAGAATGACTCCTAAGTTGTATGCCTGGAAGGATGATGTTGCCCTCTATAATAATAAGGAAAGGATGGAGTTGGGGGCAAGGGGAAGATGACGAGTTCTGTTTTGGACATATTGATATTTACTGTTTGAGATGTCTGAAAGACAGTTAAAGAACGAGATTGGAGGTCAGCAGAGAGTTTGAGGGATAATAGTTAGATTTGAAATCATCAGCCCAGAAATGGTACTTAAATCCGTGGGAACTAATGAAATTATCAAATGAAGTAGTACAGAGGGAGAAGAGAAGACGACTCGGGACTTTGAGGGGAACCTATGGTTAGAGGACATGATCTGGAGGAGAATGCAGCAAAGGAGACAGAAGGAGCAGTCAGATAGGAGAACCAGGAGAGAGGAGTATCCTAAGAACCTAGAGAAAAACAAATATTCAGGAGGAGTGAGCCACAGTGGGAAAGCCTGCAGAGAGGTCAGGTAGCATTTGGATTGAGAAGAAACCACAAGGTTTGCCAACTAAGAGATAATCAGTAATTTGGAGAGGAGCAGTTTCAGTGGAATGATGAGATTGGAAGCTGAATTTTAAAGTTAAGAAGAGAGTGGGAGGAGAAAAAGTGGAGGCCTCAATTGTAGATAGACTAAGAAAGTCATTTATCTTCTCATTCTATAGATCAGAAATAGATCTCATTCTATAGACCTGATCTATAGATCAGATATCAAACACAAAAGCTTGCATACCACAATACTCCTGAGCAGGACCAGAACCATATGTAATTGGGAAACAAGAATGTAATTGGGAAATATTTAACAAAATACATAAAAGTACAATAGAATATAGATAATGTTAGTGTCAATTTCCAAGCCATTCTTTAGCCTGCAGAGATCCTCATGTGAAATTAGTAGCCCTGTTTCTATTTGCGTTTGATAACATTGGCCTAGATGACTCCTTAAGACTCTAAGTTGCAGAGAAGGTGCTGATTTGCATTGGTAGAGGGAGTTTCTTTTTCTGAGAATTCCCTCCACCAATCTATAGACTTGAATTATGTTAAATACTTTATGATTTCATATAGACTTAATACATTAGAGAAGAACTGAATAGTTATCTCTCTTTCCCCCCTTCCTTCCTTCCTTCCTTTCTTCCTTCCTCTGTCTTTTCTTCTCCTCCTCCTCTTCCCCTCTCTCTCTCTCTCTCTCTCTCTCTCTCTCTCTCTCTCTCTCTCTCTCTCTCTCTCTCTCTTTCTCTCCCCTCCCCTCCCCTCCCCTCCCCTCCCCCACCTACATTTCTTTCTTTTATAGACTGGGTCTCCGTATTTTACTCAAGCTAGAAGTACAGTAGCCACTCATTAATCCAGTGCTCTTTGGGTACAGCAGCTTCTTTGACCTGCTTTATTTCTTATTTGGGCCAGTTCTCCCTTACCTAGATAGCCTGGTTCTCTCCTTTCCATCCCAAAGAAGCTCATTATATTGAATCTGGACTTAGTGCAAATCCTGCACTGCTTGGCTTTAGATCATCTGTAGCTCAGAAGTCCCAAATTCAAGCCATCTATGCACTTTAGCCCTCTCCCATAGCAAGAATTACCAGCATATGCTGCCATGCCAGGTGTAACATCATAACACAAGAGATCCATTGTCAGTGAATATGGAGGAAAGAAAGAAGACATATAGCCCAGAGGATACATTTAAATACTCCTTTCTGGTTTCCTCCTCTCCTCCATTACTGCTGAGGCCTTGACTGAAACTTTATCATTTCTAAAAATGTAATGTTTCCTATCTCACTCAATGCTATCTTGCTATATTGATTGTCATGAAGGCTGATAACAGCTCATTCTTCATAATAATGGAGAGCTGTTGGGAGGATCAAATGAAATAATACATGTAATATACTTTGCAAACCTTAGAGTACCTTATGAGGGTCAGTTGTGATAATGAAAGCAGTAAGGTTATGAGCTAAAAGAACTGATGAATTTTTTTCATTGAAGTCAGTGGCTCCCAGACTTCCTCTCCCCTCTTCTCATTGTTCTGTTTCCCAGGGTTTAACCTTTTCCTCTCAGTACCACCTTCAGGATACACCTTTCTTTCCTTTATGATTACCCTAGTGCAACCGTATTCCAATACTAGAGAGAGCAGCAGCAGAATTGAATAGGTGGGCAAACATTTTTCTATCTCAGGGCTTCTTAACTTTTTCCACTCATAATCCCTTTTCACCTGAGAAATTTTAAAGTGATCCCTGGTATAGCGGCTTATAAAATAGATATACAAATCATATGTATACATTTTGTTTGTATTTACTGGTAATAAATCATAATTTCATGCCCCCACCTTCTGTTCTAAGACCCCATAAGAAGCTGGAATCTAGACTGTAATTACAAACTTTCCTTGATTACATTACAATTAAATAAATTGATCAAATAAATTATTAAGAATATTTTCTCTTTATAGGACCATTGTTGCTATTGTTGTTGTTGCTGCTGCTGCTGCTGTTTGACGGGAAAAGTCAGGACCTATCTGTGAATTTTATTGTTAGAATTAGAATAAGAACTTCATTCATCCAAATAGACAGCTCATCTATAGCTTTCAATCCCAGAATGGTACATGAGACATTGAGAGATTAGAGGATTGATCTATGGTCACCCAACTAAAGGAATAGAACCCAAGTTTTCCTGAATCCAAAGCTAGCCCTCTATCCACTATGCCACAATGTCTTTCATATAGACCTATATATACCCACCAAAGTCTTAGCAACAATGACGGCATAAAAGAACTACCTCCCAATTAAAATGAGATTTTAATAAAATCTTTCATTTTGTGGAATTCATCCATGTTGCTGGGCTATTATGAAAGGCTTGCTATCTTCTTAATTATATATTACAGTATTTAGAGGACTGGAAATCAGAAACTTGAATGGAAAATTCTCTCCAGACAAAACTTGGCATTCATTCTACCCCAATAGAAAATGTTTTTACAAATTTTAAAATCAAATCAATTCAACTCTTTTAGAACAAATAATATGCACATTTGAATAGTAGCATTTGTGCTATTTGGGGACCAAAAAAAGTATCCTGTGATTGGAGGGTGCCAGATCAGCAGTTTTCTCTTGGAGAAACAATAGGGTGAAAGCCTGGTATACCACATGCTATTTTCAGCCCTGTGACTTCCTTAAAAACATAGGCTTTTCAAGCTGAAAGGAATCTTCAAAGTATAGTCCTCATTTAACAGACAGAAAAATGAATTCCCAGGGAAATAAAGGATCTTCCTAAGACTAGGGAAGTCAGGTAATGTAAGACTTTAAAATCTAGGACTGCAGCTTCTCCAGATATGCTATGGAATGAACGGCAATACTTTTTATACTTACATCACCTGACCCCCCTGAAGTCCAAAAAAAGGATGTGACACAATAAATACACATTAGTTTGTTATAAGTGCATTAGAAGGGCACAAAGCGCTGTCTGAAGCCTAAGAGGAGTAAGGTTGTTAGCGGCAAGTGAGATGAGAGTAGCCTTGTTAGAAGAGGGCCCCCTGGGCTTGGGCTTTCTCTAGAGCCCAGCTTCTTAAAACTTTTTCCACTCATGACCCCTTTTCACATGAGAAATTTTTATGCACCTTTGAGTGTAGGTATATAAAATAGATACTCAAATCAAACATTTATTAAGAAGAAATCAGAATTTCTTGACCCCTCGTTCAGTTATGTGACCCTCTATGGGGTCACAACCCACAGTTTAAGAAGTTTTGCTCTAGAGAATGGTGAGAAATTTAACATGGGGAGGGAGATTCTTTCAAGCCTAGGGTATACAGTAAAAGTACAGTGAATGAAAAGTGCAAGGACATCCAAGGGAATGTGATTTGGCTGGTTTGGCTGCAAGCTACAAGGCTAAGATATAAGATAAGGCTGGAAAGTGAAGGTGGCAACAGATTATAGAGGACCTTGAATACCAAATAACAAAGGAATTTGAAATTTATTCAGTAGGCAATAGATAGCCACTAAAGATTTTGGAGTAGAGATGTCACATAACCAGATCTATACAAAGTATTAGTAACAAAACCAACCGCCGGCCTTAGATCACCTGAATAATTCAAATAGAAGCCTTCTAAAACCAGCATCTTCCTAATAATTGCCTATATTTTCTCCTTCACTTTGGATAAATAGGACCCACAAGAACAAACCAACCAATCCAAACATTACCCATCTGAAGTAAATTAATCCTTTCACCATTAACATCAAATGATTAGATTTAGAATCAAAGGGCTTTCTCAAAAGGCAGAGCAAATTTGATCCGAAGGATTATAAAATAATCATTCAGTGATTCAGGCAAAATCTTACTTGCGCGTCCAAGAAATTTGGGCAGAAACAAGGGGTATTGCTTCATTTATCCAAGTAATTGTGGGGATTTGTTAAATAAAAGGGAAAACTTCTTAATAATTAACTCACAGATTGTCTTGGCAAGTAGTGAGTTCCTCATCACTGGAGGAATCAAGCCAAAACTGAATGGGCACTTCTAAGGGATGTTATTAAGAGATTAGCTAACAGATAATATGACCTGGGAAGGCCTTTCCAACTTTGTGATTTAGAGATTTGATTGTTTATCTGCCCTCCAGATAATCTCAGGTGATGATACAATTATTCACCATAGATTGAATTCCATATTCTCACTTTTTAAAAATCTCAAATAAGAAAATGCAATATCACAGCACATTGTTGTAAATCATATACTGTACAGTTATCTAAGGGCATGCTGAGCCTAACGATTCCAAATTTCTCTCGAATTTTTCTCAAAGCTATTAACAATAGTGAAACCCTCCCCTTGATTCAGCTATTTGGTTGAATTTTCAAACAGTTTCACACCAAAAGTCTAACTAAGGAAATTGCCCAATAGTAGGAATTAGCAAGGATAAAGGCATTTTGTCTCAGCAACCAGGTTTCCTTTTCAGTCTGAGAAAAAAGAGTGCTTAAGCAACCTTCTCCCATGAATCCTATATGCTCATTTTCCTTTTGTTCCAGAGACCTGTGATCCAACGCTATGAGCTACCACCAAGTTCCTTTATTGCAAATGTCAATGAATTAAGAAGATGTGCAGATTGAACTGCAAAAGTAAATGAGATGTTAAGAGCAACAAATTCCTTAATTAATGAAACGATAATGTTCAGTGCAGGGTGCTAATAGTATAGTAAGAATTATTTCAACAATTAGCAGATTTTATACATTTAACCACAGGTGCTATATATTAAATACATTTTATTACTATAGTAGGTGACTTTAATTAATAATAAGAATAAAGGGTGGGATATATAAATAATTAATTCATTATGAACAATGATCAAAGTAAATAACAATTATAAATAGTTAATAAATCCCATTCCCCAAAGTAACTCATCAACATAATAACTTCCTATAATATTTTGGCTCCTGCCTTCCCCAAGAAGGTTCCTTCGTTGATTTTACTTACTATAAGCAATTATACATTATTGAAATATACAATTATTGCTATACATAAACTATTCCATGGTGAGTCAGTAAGTAATGCCACAAGTAATTTATTGAAGAAATGAAGGGAGTAGTTGAGGGTGCCATAAGAGGCAATGGAAAACCATAAATTAGTTCTCATCTTGAGCAGACTCCGTTGTTCAGCCTGTTTCTCCTTTTCTGGCTTGAAAGGGCAAAGCTGAGCAAGAGAGAACACTCTTTATGCCTTCTTCTTATTTCTAGTTTGAATAGAGAATCAATGAAATGAAGCCAGTAGTGTATTCAGACCCTGCCAGATCTGACATTTTCTTGCATGCTTCTGGCAGATAACACTTAAAAAATAATGGAAGGAACTCTTTGTTTCTGGGAAATTTTCTAGGATGGTATTGTAATCCCCACTGATCATATGGGAAAATGGGCTCTTCAGGCTTAGAGGAAGGAGTTTGGTTTTCGCTGGCTCCGATTGGAATTGTTCCTTCTCTGCTTCCAATACCCCAAATGCCACTATTAATGTTTCTACTTATCTTTCAGGTAAAGACTTTATTTGTATATACCTTAGCAAAGACCTTGACCCAAGGAAATTCAATTTAAGTCATTTTCTGGTTTCACGTTACTGCTCTTCAGTCATTTTGCAATCCTGTCTCACTCATGACCCCATCTGGAGTTTTGTTCTATCTTGGTTTTTTGGCAGAGATACCGGGGTGGTTTGCCATTTCCTTCTCCAGCTCATTTTACAGATGAGGAACTGAGGCAAACAAGGTTGTGACTTTGTAGAGTCATACTGCTAGTAAGTGTCCAAGGATGGATTTGAACTCAGGAAAATGAGCCTTCCTGATTCTAGGCTTGGCACTCTAGACACTCGAGTGTCACCTAGTTGCCCCGCTTCATATTAACCAAAGCTTAAGGATACTAGGTTCTCTATTCATATTTGCAAAGTAAGCACATAATTGCCAAATCCCTCTTAATTTGATACTATGTGGACAGATCCTCTTTTAAAGAACAGGTAGAGTTAGGTCTCTTACATTATTCCTTCTTTGGAGTTTTCGATAATATATTGCTTTCCTGATCCCTCCCTTCCTGCCCCAGCAAAGCCACAAAGCAATTATACCAATCCTACACCACACATACAAGTGAAAATGAGAAAATTCAATCAGGGGTATACACATATCAACATAATCAGTGTGCTATAAACCACTCATGTGAATGAGAGGCTGATAATTTTACTTTTCATTTAAAGATACATTTAAGCACAACCAGGGTAATATCACCAGAATTAAAATGACAAATGTGAAACTAAATATTCTGCATTTGAAATATTTGCACAATCTTCAGTTCTAAGCTATCCAAACAATTTCTCATCTGTGAAACTCTGATAAAGGAGAACTACTGGCTCCCAAGGCATCCCTTGAATAGTTCTTATTGGCTTGAAACATTTCCTTTTTGTTACTGTTCAGTCATTTTTAGTCATGTCCAACTCTTCTTGACCCCATTTGGGTTTCCTTGGCAAAGATACTGAAGTGGTTTGCCATTTTTTCTCCCTCTGGTTTTACAGATGAGGAAACTGAGGCAAACAGACTGAAGTGACTTGCCCAGGGTGACACAGCTAGTAAGTGTCTGTGGGGAGATTTCTTTTTTTAATAGTATTTTTATTTTTCAAAATACATGCAAAGATAGTTTTCAGCATTCACCTTGGCACAACCTTGTGTTCCAAATTTTTCTTCCTTTCTGCCCCCCTTCCCCAAGATAGCAAGCAATCCGTATAGGTTAAATGTGCAGTTCTTCTAAATAAATTTCCAAATTCATCATGCTGCACAAGAAAAATTGAGGGGGGGAACATATGAGAAAAAAACCAGCAAACAACAATAAAAGGTGAAAATACCATGTTTTAATCCACATTCAGTCTCCGTAGTTCTCTCTCTGGATGCAGATGGCTCTCTCCATCACAAGTCTATTGGAATTACCTTTAATCACCTCATTGTTGAAAAGAGCCAAGTCCATCACAGTTGATTGTCATATAATCTTTATGTTACTGTGTACAATGTTTTCTTGGTTCTGTTCACTTCACCCAGCATCAGTTCATCTAAGTCTTTCCAGGCTTTTCTGAAATGAACCCACTCATTTCTTAGAGAACAATAATATTCCAGTACATTCATATACCATAATTTATTCAGCCATTTCCCAACTGATGGGCAGCCACTCAATTTCTAGTTCCTTGTGTGGACAGATTTCAACTCAGAAAATTGAATTTTCCTGACTCTAGGCCTGGCTCTCTATCCATTGCAGTGCCACCTAGGTGCTCCTAGTTTTTCCTTACTTGAAGCCTAAAATGTGTGATTGCTGCCCATTGCACTCAGAGCTGAAAGGGCCCTTAGAGACTATATAATCCAACCATTAACCTGACCAAGAAACCTCTCACCAATATCTCTAGCAAGTGGCTATTTAGGCCCCACGTGAAAATCTCTACCTGAAGGAATACAGCAATAAAAAGGACTTGACCCCATAAATGGTATATACAACTAAAAACGTAAAGAGAACAATGACAGCAGCCGGGAGAAAATCAAAACTGGACTTCTATAGATGGAACCCTCTATCTGAATTGTGACAAAATCTCCCAGTGTCATATATCACAAAAATAGATCCTAGAAAAAGGATCCTTATACAAGAGGGATGATAGATCTCATCAAAACCAGAAAGCTCTCATATCTAAATAGGAAGTTTTTTTTTATTTTTAATTCTTCAATGTTTAAATTAATTAATATTATGGCCTTCAGCATAGTTCCCTAGAGGCCCAAGTTCCTTCCTTCCAATATTAAATAGACTTGGCAACCATCAAGGCCTTCTCAGGTTATTGGACCAATAGCAGTGTCATTGATGAGGTATAACCAAATGATGAGGTCCAGCTAAGGGCTATTTAAATAAAAGTAAGATTAATTGAGGTCTAGTGGCAGGTTTGGGGTACAGGGAGTCAAATGGAGCTCCCCTGCAATCCCTTTGGATTCGGCGCAAGGATACAAAGTTAAATGAGGTCTAATGGCGGCGCAAGAGTCCCCTGTAAATGAATTTTACAGGCCCGAAAACCTAGATTGATAAATAAAAAGGTTTATTGTAGGGTTTGGAAGTAAGGTTAAAGTCTGGTTAGTAAAAGGTATTAGATAGAGAAAGAAATACACCAAAAGCGGCAGACAGAGAGTCTGTGATGCAAAGCATGGTGCTTACATGTTTTGACCCTCTGCAAAGAGATGATTCCATTTTGGTTCTTTTATTTGCTTGAAGGGGCCTATGGGTGGAGTCCCAGGTTGATTCCTCGAGGGCCAGAACCCACCAAGTGGGGGTTGGGAAACCTGAGCAATCATTAGAGTGGGGGCTAGGTACAGCCCAAATTAGCTCAGATACTGATCTCTCCCCTTGGAATACAAAAGGGTGGTTTTGACCAGATCTTGTAAATCAAAGGTCAGTTGGAGATCAGAAAGGAATCTTAAAGGGAGCTAGGCCTGCATCATCATCACAGAATTGAACATGACTCTGACACTTGGCACCAAGTGAGGTTAAATGTTCTTTTGTTCTCATTCAAGGTTTCTTTGTCAAATCAGAAGTGACAATTTTTTTCAACCGAATATTTCTTTTGTCTAGCATCACACTTCTTTTCCATCACTTCATTTTATAATTATGATACTCTGGGGTATAATTATGTTGTGAATAATGACTCTAATGTACTGTACAAGAAGTAAGATGAAACCTGTCTTTCTGACTTAAACTGCTGTACCATCTTATCGCTTCATTAAAAGTGAGTTATGTTACACCTTGTCAACAGAATACTCTAAATAAATGCATAGCTATGATCTTTGGCATTATTTTCATTTCCCATAATATTTATTTCACAATTACTATAAATCATATGAGGCAGTGAATTTCTAAGGGTTGCTCAACAGATCTCTGGAGGATCAAGTCCCCCAGTCTTTTGGCTCAGCAGCACCTGACTTGTCTCTCCCAGAAATAAGCTGCTAGGTCAATTGCCTGGGATTTTTTTCTGTGCTTATTGATTCTTCAAAAGGAATCACTTTTCAAAGTGATTTTAATTTTTTAAATTTTTAATTAAAATTAAAGAGAATCATTGTGCAGGATCTCCAGCAATGGGAGTAGTTTAGTTGCTGCTGCTGCTATTGTGTTTTCTCCTCTGTGTGGAAAACATCCAATTTAGCCCCTCCCCAATTTTTATTTCTGCTATGGTGTGCCTTGTTTGACAGAATTATGAGCTAAGATAATTATTTACTTAGATAAATAAGCTTGAGAAGACCCAAATTATTTCTAGAGCGTCATTTGTTAGTATCGACCTTATCAGAAAAAAAAATATTGTTGGGGGGAGGATATAATTTTGAGAAAGCTTATATAGCAATCACTAGTTTCTTTTCCTTAAGCTATAGTCAAGCTGTTTGGCAGAGCTTATGAAGATTACTAGACCTGGGGAAAATTGGCAGAGGGAGTTTGAGAGCAAAATGGGGGGAGGGAGGGACAGCTCAGAAGAGGGGGTCTGAAGAGGGTAGGGTGGGGGTAAGGGGATGAGGAGATGAGCTATCTCTTTTGGCCTGAGTTTTCTTCTCATTAAATCGTGCTTCCATTTCTAAAGGCATCTTTAATCCTTTGCTTCCTTCTTTTCTTATGATCTGGTCCTCTTACCCTCCCCCCCCCAAAAGATATTTTAAAAGGAAGGTAAAGTCCTCAAAGGGCCTTGGGGTGATATCTATTTTTTAAACCAGGACTTCTTTATAGCCTCGGTTTTCCAATCACCAGAGACCCAACCAGGTGCCAACAAACAGAATTGTAGCCTTGTCCTTTAACAAAAGGTTTCCTTTTCATTTAAACAACTGGTTAATAGGATTAAATCACCATTGCCCAAAGTGATTCTAATAAGCAGAATATCGATTGAAAAATCTAATGCTTATTAACAGTTGTGCCATTTTGCACATTTTTTCATGAACTCATTTTCCTGTTTTTTGCTTAGAAGAGGAAATGACTTTTCTCAAAGGCTAGATCAAGATCAATAGACAAAATCCTCTTCCTTAGGCCACCTGAGTGGGAATTCCCTCCAGACCTGTTGGGTTAGAGAGGATTTCCCAGGCTAAGAAGTAATTTTTTTTCCCCCTGAGGCTGGGGTTAAGTGACTTGCCCAGGGTCACACAGCCAGGAAGTGTTAAGTGTCTGAGACCAGATTTGAACTCCGGTCCTCCTGAATTCAAGGCTGGTGCTCTATCCACTGCGCCACCTAGCTGCCCCTAAGAAGTAATTTGACATAGCCATAATCACACAGCTAAGAAGTGCCAATCAACCAATCAACAAGCATCTATTAAATGCCTACTATTTGCTGGGTACTGTGCTAGTGCTAGGTGCTGGGAATGCAAATTCAAAAAAAAAAAAGATTGTTTCACTATTTTTAATCTCTATTTTTAAGAAGCTCACCTATCAGTGGAGACAAAATACACACACACACACACACACACACACACACACACACACACACATATATATATATATATATACACATATATAAAATATAAAAATCCTGGATAAACAAAAAATACACATAAGGTAGGAAGGATGGGCACTAGCATTTAAGGGAATCAGGAAAAAAATAACATAGTGATGCTTAATCTGGGGCTTGAAAGAAGAGAAAAGCTCTATAAGAGAAAGTAGAGAAGTGGGAGATGACTAAGCCAAAGGTAAGGATATGGGAGGTAGAGTGCTGTGTGCAAGGGAGAGAAGAAAGATCCATTTGGTTGGATTGTAGAGTGGAGAAAGGGAGTAATCCAGAGACTGGAAAAATTTTACAGCCAAAGAGAGGAGCTGAGATTTGATTCTGGAGGTAATATAGAACCACTAAAAGTGACTGAGTAGAGAAGTGATATGGCCATAGGTAGGCTTAAAGAAAATGTCAGATGCAGCACATAGAGCCCACAACACACCCAAGCACAAGGCTCTAACTAGAGTAAAATCTAGTTGGGAAATACTTAACACAATAAATAAAAATACAATAAAACACAGATAATATTACATTTTAAAACCAAGCCAGTATGAGGCCTGCAGGGATCCTTGGGCATGGTTTAATGGCCCAGTTTCTATTTGAGTTTAACATCACTAGGATAAGATAGATTGAAGTAGGGAGCTAAGTGAGGTGGGAAAACCAGTAAGGAGGCCATTTCAGTAGTCTCAGTGAGGGATAATTGATGTAGGTTAAGATTCCTTTCTAATTCCCAACCCCCATGAATTCCAACGGGAGATATCCAGACTCTCCCAGCCCCCATCGGATCTGAGCTAACTTGGGCTGTCCCAGCCCCCATTCTAATGATCTGCTCAGGTTTCCCAACCCCCACCCCAAGCACAAACAGCTTCCTCCTTATCTAAAAACCCATTGAATTCTATTCAAATTCTAACCGTGGCTGAAACCCACCTAGGAGCCAATCTGGGACTTCACCCACGAGCCCCTTTTGATTAAAAGGGGAACCCTGAAGTCCACTCTTTGCAGGAGTCCCAAACATGGCATCCTTACACTGGCCATGTTAAGGATTTCTGCCAGTGCCAGTCCTAGCCCTGGTGTTTTTCTACCTTTCAACCTTACTTCCAAACCCCATAATAAACCTTTTTTTTTTAAATCAATCTAGGTTTTCTGGTCTGTAAATTCCTTTACAGAGAATTCTTGCACTGCTACTAGACTTCATTTAACTTTGTATCCTTGCACCGAATCCAAAGGGACTGCAGGAGAGCTCTATTTGACTCCCTGTACCCCAAAGCTGCCACTAGACCTCAATTAACCCTAATTTCATTTGGGTACTCCTTATCTAATTCTCATCATAATGAAGGTTTGAACCAAGTTAGCAGCCACCTAAGTAAATGTGAGAGATGATGTGAAGGGTAAAATGGCAAAATTTGGCAACTGATTGACTCTGGAAGTGAGAGTGAGGCATCTAAAACAATGAACCTGGAAGATCCCAACTGGTAGTATTGCCAGAAATAGAGAAGGATGGAAAAGGGAGAGATTTTGTGGAAAAGCTAATGAATTTTATTTTGGAAATGTTGAGCTTGGAAAGCCTCTAAGATGTCTAGTTTGAAATTTCCAACTGGTGAAATTCCACAACTGGTGATGTGGGATGGAATCTCAGGAGAGAGTGGAGCTAGTTATATAGATCTGAGAGTCATCTGCATTTAGATGATAATTAAACCCATGGAAGTGGAGAAGGTTCACCAAGAGTGCATGTACTCAGAGAAAAGGGAATCCATGTGAGAGCTTGGGGAATACTCATACTTAGGAAGCATGAGATGGATAGTGAACCACAACAGAAGACTGAAAAGTAAAAGTCAAAAAAACTAGAAAAGTGAGAGAATTCAGGAAGAATAGAGTCAGAAGTGTCAAATGCAGCAGGCAGGTCAAGAACCTTGTTTTTTAAAAAAGAGAATAAGAAAAAAAAAGGAAAAGAGAAAGGAAATACAAAACAAAATAAAATAAAAGAGAACATTGTCACATGCCCAGCAGAACATCAGGGAAGATTCAAAATGTGTAACAACAAATTACCAGTTCAAGAAAGTATATGTATTAGTAGAAGGAATTATATTAGTGAGAATCCATCTTTACTTCCTTGTAAATCATTCTTTTTGTTTTCTGCTGTGTACCTTTTAAACTTTATTCTTATTTTCCCCTTTTATTCCCCCTCCACCCTTAAGCAAGCTATAATTAAGAAAGGACATATTTATGTAGATATATACATACAGATACACATACACACACACACAGCCATTTCTCCCCCACATATCTTCCTTATCCCTATGCAAAGAGAGTCATCTCTGCTTTAATTCTGCTTCTTAACTTGCCTTCCTATTACTTAACTTCCCCCCATCCATGGATCCCTCCCTTGTCTTCTTCCCTCACCCTTTGGTTTCTCATCCATCCACCCATTCCTCCCTCCCTCCCTCCTTATTTCTTTATAGATTTTGGAGGGTGCTGTGCCGTTCATGGTATATTTGTAGAGTAGCCTGTTGAACTCATTTCCAATGTGAGTAGGTCTTCAGAATTATGAGCCTTCCTCACCACCTTTAATGCCTCTATATCTATTCTTCCTCTGCACCTCATTTGTATAACATGACTATTTTTATCTATCTCAGTCTTTCTTTTGAGCTACCCTATTGCTGATGTCAATCTTGAACATATACTATACAAGAACTATGAGGACTGAGGAAAACTATCAGATTTGGAAATTGAACGATTATTAATTACATTGTTGGTGGAGTTGTGAATGGATCCAGCCATTCTGAAGAGCAGTTTGGAACTATGCTCAAAAAATTATCAAACTGTGCATACCCTTTGATCCAGCAGTGGTAGTACTGGGCTAATATACCAAAGAGAGCTTAAAGAAGGGAAAAGGACCCACATGTGCAAATATGTAGCGGCCAGAAACTGGAAACTGACTGGATGCCCATCAGCAGGGGAATGGTTGGGTAAATTAAGGTATATGAATGTTATGGAATATTATTGTTTTGTAAGAAATGATCAGCAGGAGGATTTTAAAAAGGCCTGGAGAGACTTACATGAACTGATGCTGAGTGAAATGAGCAGGACCATGAGATCATTATATACTTCAACAACAATACTATATGATGATCAATTCTGATGGGTGTGGCTCTCTTCAACAATGAGATGATCCCGGCCAGTTCCAAAGGTCTTGTGATGAAAGGAGCCATGTACACCCAGAGAGAGAACTGTGGGAACAACTGAGTGTGGTTCACAACATAGCATTTTCACTCCTTTTGTTGTTGTTTGCTTGCATTTTATTTTCTTTCTCATTTTTTTGATTGGATTTTTCTTGTGCAGCAAGATAATTGTATAAATATGTATACTTATATTGGATTTAACATATATTTTTACCATGGTTAACATATATTGGATTACTTGCAATCTGGGGAGAGAGTGGGGGGAAGACAGGTAAAAAATTGGAACACAAGGTTTTTCAAGGGTTAATGTTGAAAAATTATCCATACAAATGTTTTGAAAATTTAAAAGCTTTAATAAAAAAGACAAAGATTATTAGTAACTTTGAAAAGAATAGTTTCAATTGAATGATAATGATAGAAGTCAAATTGCAAAGGGTGGGGGAGTGAGTAAGTAAATGGAGAGAAAGTAGAGGCAGTGAGGACCCAGTTTTTCTCCAAGTTTGAGAAAAGGAAAAGATGTAGGACAATAATATAAGGAGAACAAATCTAGTGAAGGTTTTTTTTAAGTATGAGGGTGTCTTGGGCATATGTGAAGCAGTAGGAGAAGGGAAAACCAAGGAGACAGGGAAGGCAGAAATCTATTATTCATTCTGGAGAATATTGTGTGTCAGAAGCAGATTCGAACCCAGGTCTTTTTTACTGAATCCAGAACTTGAACCACAACCTGTGGTTAAGAAGACCAAAAATGAAACGGGTCACAGCTCGTTAGTTCAATTATTTCAGTCATTTTAATGCTTCAACTAGGTTTCCATTAATCAGTTTAACCTATATCTCGGAAACCTACCATTCTTTTTGTTTCCAAATATTTGTCCTTACCAATTTATGGCACCTGTCTGAGTATCAGTGAATTGTGAGTTCAAAGACAAAAGCACATGTGATTGCAGACTTGCTGTTTATCCCCTGAGATATCTTTGCTGCTTCCTTGAAGAAACACTATGCCTGGAGTACTTCAGTTGCAAAGAGGAACTCTACTTCTCCTAGTTTTGAGCCCAACCACTATAATACCTTGCTTCATATTCCTGGCTCAGGTTTCTCCCCTGACACCACTTCTTCTGGACTTTCGATCCTTAATAACAAACTCACTGTTCCTGTTTTCTAATGAGCTATTCTTAATCTTGACAGAGCTTCACTCCCCAATGACAAAGGACTAAGGTAGAAAGTCTTCAAGTTGCTTCCCTTAACTATTAGTGTCCGTCATCCCTAAATTAGTCGAATCAAGTTAAGTGTTTGAGAGTTAGTGGTATGCTGTGTTTCCCTTGACATGAATTTATTGGATTATATATTTAGAGCTGGAAAGAATCCTCGAAGCTATCTTGATTCAGTGTCGGGAGGCAATTGAGGCTTTGTCAAGGTCACACTGGTGATTGAGGCAGAATTCCATCCTTAGTCTTAGACTCAAAATTCAACCCTTTTCCATTTTTTATTTATTTCCCATACATATGGACTAATGACAGAAATGATGATAATATGGCTTGTTGGGGGCTGACAAAGGACAAACAGCTTTCAAACAGTAAGACGCTTTTCTAAGAAACCTCTGACATGGAATTCTAGTTTAAAGCAGCCAGATCATCTAATCTCAATTCAGTACTCTGAGAATGGGGAAAATTGTATAACTAATTTGCATTGTACAAGAGACCTTAAAGAATAACTAGTAGTGATGAAAATAAACGAGAAGGGTAAGTAAATGAGAGCATTATTATGCAGACATTTATGAACCATTAAGCATAACCATAGCTAGGGAAATAGCTTTCTGTTTGCTAGAGATAACCACTCTGAACTCTGATACATAATACCATCAATGAGGAATACAAGAATGTTTACACAATAAGTAGAATTAAATGCAGTATCTAGTTCTCTCAATATGGCAGGAGAAGCTAAAGAATACTGTCTATTCCCAGTGTTCTCCAGATCGATCAAAGGAAAGATGAGTTGAGTAATAATCTTCTTACAGAGATGTGCAAAGCACAATTTATTTTGACAAAGGGTCTTCCACTGAAAAGTTCTCTCAGATATCACTCTTGCTAGGCACTTCAAAAGCCAATGTTGAATCTAGCCAAGTCATCAAAGTGAATATGCTGTCATCATTCTACACACACACCAAACTCCCACTGACTTCAATCAGGAACGTCATAGTCAAAATCCCAGCAGGATCTGACCCCAATTTTTTTTCCTTGACATCAAATTCAATGACTCTCCTTAAAAAGAGGCAGATAATTCTACTTTTCTCATAGACAATTTAATACTGGTAGCTTATAAAGGAATTTTATGAAGTATTTTGCTGTGGCCTAGTCACATTAATGTACTTAAAAATATTATACAATTAAGGTTTTTTTTTCTTTCCAAATGTAGGAAGTATCACTGTGTATATGCTAGGATGACAGTACTCACAGCAGCAGGAGTCCTTGAGAAAATAACTTGCTCAAAGTTATGCTGAAGAAAATCATTATAAACCTTTTTCCTTCTTTTCATTTTTCAAAAAGGAATAGGCTATTACTTTCTGTGGAGAGAAGATTACTAAGGACTTCCCCCTACCTAGTATCTTCTCACCATTAATGTCATTATTACATGTCCAAGAACACTGCAACTGCTATAAGACATTCTGCTTCTTTAGAAAGAAACCTCAGAGATTATCTTGTCCCAACTCACATCCAAAAAACGTACAAAGCATCTATTTATCTGGGCCTTGCCTATTTATGTCATTCATATTGTTCCCAGAACATATACCAAGAGTGTTGTTAGTCTTACTTGCTATCTTCCCCAACATGAATTCCAGTTGAACTGGCTTCCCTTCCCTTTGGGCACCAGAGTAAATCCAACCAAAGGTGAGGATGGTAGGGAAACCAGAAATGCCAGCGAGTGTGATCTAAGCATAGGGCAAAGAGGAATTCAGAAGCTGCAGCGGAATCTAGCTCACTAAAGGCCTGGTTTCAAATCCTCCATCCAAAACTTAATAGCTGGATGGCCCTGAGCAGACTGATTCATCTTCGGGAACCCGTTTCCTCATCTGGAAAAAAAAAATGAATTGGACTCTCTGAGCTCTCTCCCATCTCTCTTATCTGCTAATTGGGGACCTTTTTGTTAGTAGCTGTTGAGCTATAAATGATTGTATGATCCTCAGATGAAACAAGGTAAGACAGCCTCAAGGGGTCCTCAAAACAATACGGTTAAAGAATCTCTTCCTGGAATCAAGTTGTCATCTTTGGCAGTGAACAAGAGAGTAGAGGTTTCAACTGTGTAATCATTGTTGTTTTTGTTCAATTGTTTCGATTGTTTGACTTTTTGTGACCCTGTTTGGGGTTTTCGTGGCAAAAATACTCAAGTGATTTGCCATTTCCTTCTACTCTAATGATGAAGCCTAATGAGAATATCTGAATTCTTGCTCCTGGTCCCTCTGCTCAAGAAATGAAAGTGTCATTTCTATTATCAGCAGATTTTGCCAAGGAAGGAGTCTTTTAGTAAGAGAAGCATAGTGCTAGTAAGATCTATTTGGCTACAAATTCAAGACCAATATTAATAAAGCTAACGAGAAAGAGCAAACCAAAAATTGGCTCTAGTCCCATTTCTGTCCTGGGTCTGGCTGTCTTTGGCTAGTGACTGCCTCACTTCACCCCCTATTCTCTGGCCTCACCAACCAAGATAGCTGCCTTGCTTTCTCCCTCCCTTCCCTCCAGTTCTGGAACCATGATCAAATCAACTCTGCCATTGATCCTGAAAGAGGTGTTCACATGGCCTCACTTCTCAGCTCTATAATCAAAGAATGCCCTCTCTAACCCTAAACAATATGTCGCTTTTAGATTTGTATCCCCAGGACTTTAACACAATGTTGGTATAGAATAAGTTGTTAACAAATGCTTTTTATTCATTTATTCACTCACTTGCAGAAAAAAGGAAGAGAGGGAGGGGGAAAAGAAAGGGAATTAATAGAGAGACAGAGGAGGGAAAACAGAAAGCAAAAGAGAGAAAAAGAGAGGAGAGAGGAGGCGGGGGGTAAGGAAGGGAGGGAGGGAAGAGAAAGAGATATCTTGGTGATAGTTATAGAAAGATAGACAGAATCTTGACCAACAAGCTGTGAGGAATCTCACTTCTTCTAAATTTAGAATATATTGTTATGTTTCAGAGTAAAAATCTTGCAGGTCAGGACAAGTTGATTTGTTGCTTAGAGGGAGGGGAAAAGCTTCAATCAACATGCAATAACAGTAATTATGTAAAAGACTGTCCTTTAAACAGTAAGAAGACAAGGAAAGGGATAATAGCGTACATAACTTCTACATAGTTCTTAGGCCTTTGGCTCCTAAATCAATATTTCAGTGGCCAATTGCAGATATAATGATACATTACAATGTCACAGCAAAACCGCATGACATATTGTCAATAAAAATGGCTCATAAAAAAGCGAAATGCACAGAAACAAAGAATGACAATATTTACTGTTTGCAAATATTTCCAGCCAAGATGATAAGACATCAGCACTTGGATGATACAAGATGATAGATAATTCATTGGTGGAATAAAGGTGCTAGTTTTCAATAAACAAGTTGCTCTAGAGTTGTTTTTTTTTTTAAATCACTATAGTTCTCTGTCTTTAAAAATAAGAAAGCCATCACCATTGCTCTTCAACTCTGTCTTGTTTCATTCAGCCTGTCTCTGTCACCCCAACTTCTTCCATCTAGCTCACATCTCCTCCCACTCAACCACATAGTAAAAGAGTTCGGAGCCATTCAGAGAAAGTCAATCAATTAAGGGAAAACCACTTTGATCACTTTGAAATCAGGATGGCAGATCATTACCAATAGTATATTGCAGATGAAGCCCTTTGAACTGAGCCATTCCCATACCTCAGCCATTTTGCAAACCTTTTTCACTGTCACAAATAAATGTTTGACTATGATCTGGCATCAGTAAATTTCCAGTGAATCTCCCTGCTCTCATCCCAGCTTCACTAAAGCATAGAAACCCCACTATCAAGCCTTCACCAATCTAAATTAGAAAATTTCTAACATCCCTTAAAATTGCTTTGTCCTAATTCTGTTTCCACCCCAGCACTGTCACTTACTAAAATTAATAGCTTAGGGCAAGGCACTCAGGGCCTCAATTTTATGTGTATGATGAGACTAGATAATCTTCCGGCTCCAAATTTAGGAATCTTGCCCTGGTTAGGGGGCCTTGGCAGCCAGGGACAACATGAGGGGGCTTCAAAGAGAAGAGGCTGTTTTGCTTATAATTCTGTTAAATAATCATTTATCACACTGGCACCACCTTAAGGAGCATACACTACTCCTTTCATTAGGGAATCATTGCATCACAACATCTTGAATTTGGAAGAGGATTTCCCTGGTCTAAACCTTACCTGACAAAGAATCCGCTAGATAACATGCCCCCAAAGTGGCCATCCAGACCTTTCTTGCATTTCTTTACTGACTAGGAACCCACTTGCCACAAGAGGCTGTCCATGCCAGTAATAGGTAGCTCTTATTGCTGAGAAATTTGTCTTTTTGCAACTTCTATTGATAAGCCCTAGGTTTATCCAACAAGTCTAATTACTCCTCCACTTCACAGCTCATCAAATCTTCTCTCTATCTCCAGCTATCTCTCCAGGCTAAAAATAATCAATTCTATATGACATGATTTTCAGACTGACTCTTTCCCACCCCCTTGCTCTATGGGTACTCTCAAGCTTACCTATGTTCTTTCTAAAAGGATTGCCTCACCCTGGCCAGAACATTCTATCCTAACATTCTCTCTTAAATACAGGGTGTCCCATAACTCTCAGTGCAGACTAGATGCAGTCTGACATCTCGATAGATTGCACACTAATACTCTTACTGTCCACTCTCATTATCATTCTTGGAAAAGTTGTAGGGCTAAAATTGCATTAAATTTTTATGGGCTGCCACATTGCCCTGGTGTGTTCTGTTGTCCATTTGTGGTCTACTAAAACTCTCAGATCTTTTTCAGACAAATTGGTTTCTAACTTTGAGTTGCCAGTATTGCATGTGGGAAATTGATCTTTTGCAACCAAGTCTAATGAGACTATTTTTGTTTTGGCCTGGACCTGTCATTTTATTGTTGTAGGGAACTTCCAGTGAGGAACTTCACCCTTCCAATGCAGAGTTATGCTTGAGATACTGGAAAGTTAAGTGGCTTGCCCTGGGTCACACAGCCATTACATGGCTGACATGGGGCTTGACTCTAAAAATAATTCTTTATCTGCCTCTCACTATAACCTTAGTGCCTCCAGGCAACTCTTTAAGACTAAAATTTGTGGAATCAAGAATCACCAGCAGTGGTGGGCATTTCCTCATCTAGAAGGTGTGGTGACCTCTCAGATTGGCTAGGATGACATGAAAAGATAATGCTGAATGTTGGAGGGAATGTGGGAAAACTGGGACACTGATACATTGTGAATGCATCCAATCATTTTGGAGAGCAATTTGGAACTATGATCAAAAAGTTATCAAACTGTGCATACCCTTTGATCCAGCAGTGCTACTACTGGGCTTATATCCCAAAGAGATCTTAAAGGACGGAAAGGGACCCACATGGGCAAAAATGTTTGTAGCAGCTATTTTTGTAGTGGCTAAAAACTGGAAATTGAATGGATGCCCATCAATTGGAGAATGGCTAAATAAACTGTGTTATATGAATATTAGGGAATATTATTGTTGTGTAAGAAATGTCCAGCAGGATGATTTCAGAGAGTCCTGGAGAGACTTACATGAACTGATGCTGAGTGAAATGAGCAGGACCAGGAGATCATTATATACTTCAACAACAATACTATATGATGATCAATTCTTATGGATCTCTTTATCTCTGATGGACTTTCTTCAACAATGAGATGAACCAAATTAGTTCCATTTGTTCAATAATGAAGAGAACCAGCTACAACCAGAGAAAGAACAATGGGAAATGAGCATGAACCACTACATAGCATTTCCACTCCTTCTGTTTTTGTCCGCTTGCATTTTTTATTTCCTTCTCAGGTTATTTTTACCTTATGTCTAAGTCCGATTTTTCTTGTGCAGCAAAATAACTGTATGGATATATATATATATATGTGTATATATATATATATATATATATACATATATATATATACACACATATATTGTGTTTAACATATACTTTAACATATTTAACGTGTATTGATCTACCTGCCCTCTGGGGTAGGGAGTGGGGGGAAGGAGGGGAAAAGTTGGAACAGAAGGTTTTGCAAGGGTCAATGCTGAAAAATTGCCCATGCATATATCTTGTAAATAAAAAGCTATAATACAAAAGGTGTACTGAAATCATAGGCTTAGTCCCTATGCTGCTATCCTCTATTCCTTACTGTGAATACTCCATATAGTTGGCCCAGTGTTCTGCCTTAAATTCAGGATACCCCTAAAGTTTCAGTGCAGTTCCTTAAGAATTCAAATTTGTAATGACTTACTTTTGGAACAACCCATGTGTCTATACATTTTTGTTCCTCATAAAAACATTTGTTCCTCTCTACAAACATTTAGCCATCATTTACTTTTCTAAAATTATGCTAATAATTCTGTAAAGTATACTACCACTCTATACCATGATAACTATATTCAATTCAAAAACTACTTACCAAGTAGTTAACTGTGGTCCAAAGACTGTGTCAGGAGTACTTTGGGTTGCAGAGATATGAGTAAGATGAAGTCTTGCCTATATGAAGTTCATAGCCTAATAAGAGAAAAGATATGCTCATAAATGATCATAATACAATGTAGAATGTAAAAAAGTGAACATTATGGGACAAGTGAGAAAGGAGCCATTACATCAAAAATTGCAAACTTCTAAAACTTATCTCTACATGCTGCATTCCTTCCACCATCTGTCTTGTTTTTTGCCAGCCAAACAGGATATTTCTGTGCATATCCAATGTATGATTCAAAGGTGGATGAATAACTGGGATTTTAACTTTGTGGATTCACCCTCAGCCCAATTTCTCATTGTCTGTGGGCTAGAAAAAGGATGAATGAATTGAGAAAAAATTGCTAGAATGCCCCCTACCTCTAATCTCCTGTCTGGCTGGGCTCCCGGCAAACTTGATCCACCAATTGGTTTCTTATCCAATCTATCAATAATTCTTAGACCAGATCTTGTCTCTCATCTTCAAGCCACTTTTCTTTTTTTTAAGTTTTCTTTTTTTAATTAAAGCTTTTTTATTTTCAAAATATATGCATGGATAATTTTTCAACATTGTTCCTTGCAAAACCTTGTGTTCCAATTTTCCCCTTTCCCCCATCCCCTCCCCTAGATGGCAAGTAATCCAATATATGTTAAACATGTTAAAAATGTAGTTAAATCCAATATATGTATACATATTTATACAATTATCATGCTGCACAAGAAAAAACAAAAATAAAAAAATGAGAAAGAAAATAAAATGCGAGCAAATAACAAAAAGAGTGAAAATGCTACATTGTGATCCATACTCAGTTCCTATAGTTCTCTCTCTGGGTGTAGATGGCTGTCTTCATCATAAGATCATTGGAATTGGCCTGATATCATCTCCTTGTTGAAAAGAGTCATGTTCATCAGAATTCATTATTGTAAAATCTTATTGTTGTCTTATATAATGATCTCCTGGTTCTGCTTATTTCACTTAGCATCACTTCATGTAAGTCTCTCCAGGCCTCCCTGAAATCATCCTGCTGGTCAGTTCTTACAGAACAGTAATATTCCATAACATTCATATACCATAATTTATTCAGCCATTCTCCAACTGATGGGTACCCACTCAGTTTCCAGTTTCTTACCACTACCAAAAGGGCTGCCACAAACATTTTTGCATACTCAAGTCAATTTTCAATCCATGTGAGGACTCTTGCCAAATAATTATGTGAAGAGTGTCAAATCAAACAATGGTCAATTAATAGAATAATGAGAGGGCATATGATGGAAAGAAGAATAGATTTTGCAATAAAAGATTAATAGGGAGAAAAGTTATAAGCTCTAAAACAATGTATTGTGAACTAATTCTGTGAAGGTAGCTGATTGTCAGTCTGAAGAAATATCCTGTATTCCAAATGAAGTGCCTCTGAGTAAGAATGTTTATTACAGAACAGTCAAATATTTCCTTTACTTTGGGTTTTACTCCTTAATTTTTTGCAAGGTTTTCTTAAGTATGTTCTCATCAATCAGTCTTAAGGTGTCTTCTTTTAATGTGTCAAGTTAATACACCAATCATAAATTACATTTCTATAACACTATCTAACTGTATAACCAACTCAGCTTAATGCAAATTTAGTACAAATTTAGGCCTTTGGGGTATATTATTTAACACTAAACCTTCTCCTTAAAATGGAGGAGGAGGAGGCTGGTAACTGAATGCTGGGAATTTCTTGTATGCTTTTGGCCTATTGGGAATCTGTGTCTTGCTTCCATTTCATTTGCTGGATCTTACATAAATTATGATTGAGGAAAATGGTTGATCTGTGTCTAGGTAAGGTTTTCTCTATTTGGAAGGAAAAGTCTCCCGGAATATAAAGCTCTTAAGGAGCTTTGGGATCATCTCATAAAAATCCCCACATTTTTCACTAGGCTAGGAAGTGTGAGAGGAAGGGATGTTAACTATTAATGCAACTTTTAATACCATATTCTTTAATTTAATCTTGGGACAAATATTTGAGATGCATTAAGGTTCTCAATTATTTTTCTAGTTAAGATTCATATCCACTCCATGAATTTCACACTACTATTTAAAATGCCTTAAAATAGGACCACTTTAGCTTTAAAAAACACCTTCTAGACCTTTCATTTCATCCATCTTACAAATCATCAGAAGTCCCTTTAATTGCAAAGTGTTTTGCTTGCGTAAATGCTTAAAGTTTGTCACCCTTTCAGCTCTTCTATTCCGAATTATTCTTCACAAAGGTTCTATAATGATCACTCAGCATGGTGGGCATGTGTCACCCTATGTTCTTTAAATCTATATCATTAGGGCACAAGCTCTGGAAGGCTCTGTAATGTAGGAAAGGCTTTGAGTATGGACCAGTAAGAGACATATCTGTTTGTAAGACCAGTTTTAGTATAGAGAGTTTCAACAGTAGATTGGCTACCTGGTAATAAATTCTTTGCTCACAGCAACCCATGCAATAAAGAAAATAAAACATGGTCCTCAGTATATGGCCTCCATTGGCTTCTATGGGAAAGTGGTGTAAAAAAGGTCAGAATTAGTATAAAAACCAAATGCAAATATTCATTTAGCTGTTCTCAAAATAGGAGATTCTTCCCCAGTGGCCAAAGAGACATACTTCAGGGGGAAAAAATTAAAGGTATGTCTTGACTATATTATAAATGAAACAGAGAAATAAGACAAAGAGCAATTGTATCTAAATACAACTATATTTAGAGATACAAGGAGAAGTGAAAGACTGATTGATACTTCCACCATGGAGAGGCAAATAAAGGAGCTGGCAGAGTTAATTCAGGAGAGAATTGAATAATATGGCTTTGTAATAAGGTGGATAGAGCATTCTATGGGCGAAGCCACTTATTTTCCCAGCTTCAGTTTTCCCATCTTTAAAATGGAATTAATAATGACAGAACTTAACTGAAAAGGTGATTGTTAAAATTCAATGAGATTGTATGTATATAAGTAAGTATATTGTATGTATATAAAACATATACATATCACTGTATTTTATCAATTTTCATGGATTTTACTTTTTACTTTTATTCTATTTAATCAGCTCTGACTTCTCTCCTAACTTCCCATCTTCCATCTCTAATTGCCTTTCAGATATCTAGAATTGATGTCCACTAAACATTTTAAACTCAATATGTTCAAAACATAACTCATGATCTTTTCTCCTAACCTCTTTTCCTATTACTGTAGAGGGGGGCGCCATCCTTCCAGGCTCTTAAGCTCACTACACGGGCTTGAACCTGGACTCCCCACTATCATCCAACCCCCTAAGTTCTTGCCAAAGCCTGCCAATTTCATCCTTTAAAGATCACTCAAACATACCCTCTTTTCTCCCCTGACGCTGATACTCTTCTGGTACTAGTCCTCATTACCTCATACCATGTTTGTAGTAAAAAGCCTATTGTTGGGGCTGTCAGCTTCAAACACCAGGCCATCTATGCTGCTGAGATGCGATCCTGAGTGAGAAGGAACCAGCAGCAAGTGAGTGCAGAAGCAACAGGGCAGGGGCACTGATGACTGTGGGCATTTGCGGGAGGGGGTAGATCTTGGTTTGGGGTTCCTGGTCAGAGTGGAGAGCTGAAGGGAAGCTTGAGGCACCATTCTCCAACCCCACGATTACAGGTGCTTACACTAATACCTCTTATTAAAAAAAATTTGAACCGGCAAAGAAGAAAGAACCCCACCATTGAAACATATTTTGGGAACAAGGAAGATGGAGGTTCATCTTCAGAGGAAAACATTTTAATAAAAAAAAAGTTTCTACCCCAAAGAGTAACGTGAAATGGCTCCCTTCCCTAGAAAGAATTTATAGAATAATTCAAAAAAGAATTAAACAATAAAATGAGACATTGAGGAAAAACTAAAGAAAAAAATTAAGACCATCCAAGAAAAACAAGAAGATTATGGAAAAAAGCTAACCAATAGAAAAGGAGCTATAGAGTCTCAAACATGAAAAATAATTCTCTGAAAATTAAAATTGGAAGGGAAAGCCAGTGAAGCTATGAGAGACCAACAAAAAACAAAACATTATAAAGAATGAGAAAATGAAAATATTTCAAATATGAGATGAAATATCTCATAAAAAACTAAGATATCTGGAAAACAGATCAAAAAGAGAAAATAAAATAATAATTGTACTGCCAGAAACTTGTGACCAAGAAGAGAACCTTGAAACAACAATGTAGGAAATAATCCAGAAAATTGTCCTGGGGTGATAGAACCTGAGGAAAAGTAGAAATAGAAAAAAATCGAGTCACCACCTCAAAGAGATTCTTTGTGGAAAACACATAAGAATATTATTGCCAAATTTTGAAACCACCAGATCAAAGAGAACATTTTGCAAGAAACAAGAAAAGAACAATTCAAATATGCTGGAGTTACAATTAGAATTGTACAAGCTTATCAGCAACTACAATAAAAAACTGCAGGTCTTCAAATCATATCTGTAGATAAGCAAAAAGAATTAGGCCTGTGGTCAAAAATATATCCAGCAAAATTATCTAAAATTTTCATTGAGAAAAAAACAAACATTCAACAAACTTGCAGATTTTCAGGACTTTCTATCAACCAAACCAGGATTTTACAGAAAATTGAACATATAAGAGCCAATATCAAAGATTAGTTTTAAGGAACTCAACATGGACAAACTGTTTAAACATGGACAAGTTATCTATGTTTTTTAACATGGGAAATATATACTTTATGTTTAAGATTTACATCAACAGGGTAAGCTCCAAAGAAAGATTGGTAGACATAGCTAAAAATAGTAACCATGTTATAGAAAGGAGGTGCAGTGGAAGAATAGATACAGAGGCATTATAAGGGGGAGGAGGGCACATAGTTCTGAAAACCTACTCACATCAGGAATGGATTCATTAGGCAGCACTACACGTATGAACATAACACTATGAAGGCTATAACACCCTCCAAAATCTATAAAGAAATAAACGGGCAAGGATAGGTGGATGGGGAAGCAAAGGGTGAGGGAAGAAGACAAGGGAAGGATCCTTGGGTGGGGGGAGGTTAAGTAATAGTGTGGCAGGTTTTGCAGCAGAATTTAATGAGTCAGCAGGGATAGGAAAGACATATGTGTATTTGGGTATGTGTGTGTGTATGTATGTGTGTGTATGTATGTATATATTTACATATCTATACATAAATATATCTTTTCTTAACTAGCTTGCTTGAGTGTGGTGATGGGAGGAATGAGAGATATGTATGTATGTATCCATCTGTATGTAGATATATATCGAAATGTATCCTTTCTTAACTATAGCCTGCTTGGGGGTGATAGGGGAGAGTGAAAGGGGGAAAAAAGAATAAAGTAAATAAGGTGTGCAGCAGAGAACAAAAGAACAATTTACAAGGAAGTAAAGAAAAGATGAACACTTGTGAATATAATTTCTTTTACTTATATATATATATATGCTTTCTTAAATTGGTATTCGTTGTCATATATTTTGAATCCTCCCTGATGTTTTGATAATGTTCTCTTTTGTTTTGTTTCATTTTGTTTTGTGTTACTTTTCTGTTTTTCTTTTTGCTTATTCTGTTTCTTAAAATAAAATAAATTTTTTAAAAAGTAAAATATAGGGAAGGTAAGGGAGAGAAAAAAAACCTTGTTACTTCAGATGTTTTCCCACTTCCCACTCTTGATTATGCATGTAGCTTGTTTATCTATAGTTTGCCTTATGTCAGCCCCATTAGACTGTGATCTCTTTGAGGGCAGAGATTGTCTTTTGTCTCTCTCTCCCTCTCTCTTTTTTTTTTTATTCCCAGCACTTAGCACAGTGCCTGGCTTATGTTAGGTGCTTAATATTTATTGACTGAATTACTAGTGGGACAACAAGAAATATTTCATGAAACATTTGGCTATTTCATTTTGCATTTGCAAGAAGACAACAATGAAAATTATGGTAGCTTATACTCTTGTTATAGAAGAGGAAGTAGGGAAATTTTTGAACAACACAGTAAATATACAGATCAAATCACCACATTATTTGATAGTCATGGAAGTGTATACAGCAGCAGTGCAAAAGATGTCATTTCAGAGATACCCCAGTGGAAAAAGTGGCCTAGGTAATAATCAGGAATTGGGATAACCTATGTAGACTTTTCATGCTCCATTGGGATCCCTGTAACATTAAGAAAATGAGAAAAAGGCTGGATTACTCCTTACCTGCTTCTGCCCACTCCCCTCAAATTTAGATTTGGGCCAGAAATACAATAAAAGACCATGGAAAGATTACAAGTTGTCACGTTAGAGGCATACCCACATCAGTGAACTCATGAATAAGAGAGATTAAAGTACTCAAGTTTAGATTTTTATTTTTGTCAATTTAGAATGTCTATTTATATAGTTTTAATTTACATTTGTTAACAAAAAAGTAGATGCTTGTTCTTAGAAATAGCTACCTTACAAGGTATGAAAAGCTGACTTTTCCATAATATATTTTAGCACGAATCCTTTTATTATCATGTTTAACTTGTTTTAGATCTCTTTCATGGAAATTTACATAATGTTTTGCACATACAGAATGTTTATCTGAATGTACTTAAAGTTATAAAGTTTTATGTAATAAATGGCATGACAGTGGAACCACAGTGTGTTCCAGGAGTTTGTGGCATGCTAGACTGATGTTACCAAAGAAATTTTCATGTAATGTCTTATCTCTAAGTGAGGGAAGACAAATCATACATTGAACTTAGGACACCATCTTAATACTCAAAGCCTTCCCAAAGCTGTTGATAATAACAAAACATTTTAAAATATTGAATGGGTTCCTATATGACTGGGTTTCTTAAAAGTTAGGTAGGCATGGCACTCTTAGCTTATACTCTAACCTAGTTTTATATTCAAGCCCATTTCAGTTGTCTTTCATACAAGTCACTTTTGGACTAATCCAAATGACTATTACTTTCTGTATTAATGAGGCTTCATTATATGCCTAACAGGGCAGATGTGTACACTGGGCATGGGCTGAGGAGCAGATGACAAGATGGAAAAAATATTCCAGGCTTGTCACTTGGAGACTTGGTGATAGATGCAGATTTACTTTATCATCATAGCAACTGAAGCAATGAAACAAATAGAAAGAACAGCATTAGTGAATCCTTTTGGCCATAAAATGGTCACTTTCACTGAAGAACAGATCTTATTCCCAAGGAAAACCTTTGCGACTTTGAGAATCCCACTAAACACTTGAAATAAGAAAAATGAAAATGAGCCCCCTCGAAGAAGAAAAGCTCAGTTTTCAACACACTCTTCTAGATCTCCTTTTTCTTAGCAAGTGATAAATAAAAATACACATAAAACCCTGTAGAATAAATGTACAGACCATCAGAACATTTATACAATACTATGAGATTAAACTAGTTTCCCCCTATGCTTACACTTGCTTGCTATTATTTTTCCAAATACAGACATATAAACAAATTGAAATGGCAAATCTCCAACATTTCAAAAAAATAACCTCTCCATCAGGTCAACATAGCAGCAATAGTATTAACCTTCCCAATCTCTTCCCCGACTATGCCCTTGGTTACATTAGAATTCAGCAAAATAAACCACAGTACAAGTGTCCAGATTATCTAATTGTGAAATGTTGTCTTTTCAACTGGAACCATCATTTTTGTGGAAGGATGTAGTTTGCATTTTGTCTAGATGAGCTTTTGTCTCCAGTTGTGATGTTAGCAAATTCACCAAATTTCTGATTCTTCTCTTGTCAAACTGAAGAAAAGGTCCGAAGGTCCAAAGGTCCGATGATAAATGCAATTCCACTTGTAGCTGCAGATGAAACAGCAAAACATTCAGAATATATACTCGCATCTTGCTTTAAAATGTTAGAATATTAAATAAAAAAACTTTGATTAAAATTAAATTAAAAACAAATGACAAACCCAGAACAAATATATTTTAGAAAAAGTACATCTTCTAGGTGCATAGTGAATAAAAGTATAAACCCTGTAAAATATTTTTCTAGCTATTACCAAAGTCAAACTCTTTTTTCCCCTTTTACATAAATCATATGTAAAAAGGAACTTTTAAAAAGAGACTAATTTCCTATTAAGGAACCAAGCTAATTAATACTTTAACCAGGCAGAAAAAAAATAATCCCTAAAACACTGCTTGTTTCCAAAAGCTCATTTATTTTTTAAAACTAGAGTTCCGAAATAAAACTTAAATGGCTGAATACAGAAATCATGAAATTATTGCAGAACACTTTTTTTTTCAAATTAAAAACAATATAATATGGAATTAAGTGACACCAAACAAATCTCTACATATTTCAGGATTTCAGAGATTTAATGCCCAGGACTCCAAGTTTTCACATGAGGCACCTGGTAGCATTTTCAGACAGTAGGGTTTTTGTTGTTGCTTTTTTTTTTTTTTTTTACATTTAAGCTGACATGCTATAAAATGCATAAGTTGATCTGTTCAGTGTATTACCAGCAATCAGAACTGTGGGCTTCTTTTATCCCTCTTTCTGATGAGTTACCGATAGATAAATGACCAGAAAGAAATTAAGAGCACTCAGCGTTAAGGGGCTAGGGGTAGCTCTGAACACATGAAATTAAGAGCCCATATCAGTTGGATCACAATCATTTCACAAGGATGTGGAAATCTTCTTTGTTCAAAAGCCTTTCAACACTTCTGTTATAATTTTCTAAAAGACCACAACAAATCAGTATTGCTGTTTAGTCAATAACAACATGAACTGCCTATATCAAATCCTGACAGGTGCAATACTAGGTGCTGAGATACAGCAAGACCTATTCGTATATATATGTAAAGCAAGTATGCATTCTCTATTGAGGCAGGGAAAAAACCATGTCTCCCAAAAGGAAAGAGTAGCAACACTAAATCTAAAAGTATCTTCAAAGGAAAATGTCAATATCTCTAAAACAACCTATTAAGAATTAAGGAGCTATTGCTCCTCTCATAAATTAGCAAGCAGGTTTTTTTCTTATACAAAATTAATTTTTAAATTAACTTTTAAAAACAAGTTTCCATTTCAAATATAATAATTTTTAAAAAGATTACATTTATTAAGCAACTTACCTGGAGGTTCAATTTTGCAATGCTTTGTAAATTCCTGAGGCAAATATGCTATTTTTCTTTTGTATTCCAAGGGCATTGTAGAGTTGGAGTTCTCAGAAGAAGTCAACAAGTCCTTTTATTAAATCTTCATCTAAGACAATGTTATTTCTAGCACGATAAGTGGGCAGTCTTTCAGAACTTAAAAAAAAAAGGCTTCTCTAGCTGTTGCCTTGCATATATAATTTAGTATGTTAAAGGAGGTTGACTTCTAAACTTCTAGGAAGAAGAAAAATCTGAGTCTGCTTAGTTGTGCCCAAAAAGCAATATATTTCAAAAATGGCCTGTGAAAACCACTTAGTAAACCTTAACACTTTAAAGAAATACAAAAAAAACCCAAATCCCCCCAAAACCCTGAACCTCACATGCTCCATGCCACAGACAGTTAATATTAAAATTAAGTTGTAAAAGATTGCCCTAACCATTGGCAAATGTCCATGATGTTCTGGTATTTCTAGAATTGGAGAGTAATAACTTATGCTCTTTTGTTTTATCAGTGCCAAGTTTAGAAATCTTGTCTATCTACCACACCAGTTCATATTGAAATCAAATTATTTTCTGCAATTGTGTTCTTTTTGAAATTAGGGTGTTTTCTCCTTTTCTTTTCTTTTCTTTCTTTCTTTTTCTTTCTTTTTTTTTGCCTTTTTTTCTTTTTTTTTTTTTTGTTTGTTTTTTTCTTTTTTTCTTTTTTTGATTTTAGGTTTTTTCTGGCTTTTTTGGGGGGAAAGGGGAGTTTTGGCTTTTTTTCTTCTTTTTCTTTCTCTTTGTTTTTAATAATCAAGAGTTGCCTAACAATTTGTAAAAGTTTATATATAATAACATTTTTTGAAGGAAAATAATTCCTTATCAGATCAGTTGATGTGTAATCTGCTCTTTTTTGCTTAGAAATCTACCGCGAAGGGATTTCTATAATTACCTGCCTGCAGTGATCTCTGCTTCACGATGCTCCAATCAAAGGTACGATCACCCTCCTTGTGTGGTGGGGTCATGGCATTGAAAAGATTGCTGAATAATTGCTTGAGATATGCATAATTTGGAGTTTCATTAAATTGAAGGGCGCGGCAGTACTTCATGTATGTGACAAATTCCGGTGGAAAGCCCTTGCATAATGTCTCAATAGGCATATTCATTTTTATTTCACGAATCTTATCATATTTCTGCTCCCTGTCTGGTGCTGTTATTCCTTGCCAGGGAAGGACTGATTTCTTGAAATATATCAATACATAGCCAAGTGCCTCAAGGTCATCTCTGCGGCTTTGTTCAAAACCTAGGTGGGCATTGATACTGGCGTACCTAGCAGTGCCTGTTAGATTTTTATCTGAACGGAAGGGATAGTGCCTATTGTTCTTGTCATCGCGATACTTTTTGGCTAAACCAAAATCAATCAGGAACAACTTATTGCGGTGACGCCCCAAGCCCATCACGAAATTATTAGGTTTGATATCTCTATGTATGAAATCTTTGCTATGTATATATTCAATTCTGGTAAGCATCTGGTCAGCTAACAACAAGATGGTCTTTAAACTGAATTTACGGGAGCAGTAATTAAAAAGGTCTTCTAAGCTGGGCCCCAGTAAATCCATAACAAGAGCACTGTAATTTTTCTCTTGACCAAACCAACGGGTATGAGGAATCCCCACGCCACCCTCGAGGATCCTATAGAGCCTGCTTTCATACATTAGCTGAGGGTGCGAGGTCCTCAGAGATTCAAACTTCACGGCTACATCCTGACCAGTTAACAGATTGGTTGCGAGATAGATATCCCCAAAAGCCCCAGAACCGATCTTTCTAATTACTTTATATTTTCCTCCCACAATCAACGGTTGCCTGTGGGAACTAGTAGAGGCCATGGCGAAAATCACCTCAGAAAACTTCAAATAATTTCCCAAAGTTAAGGCAGTTATAGAGTCAGCAGAGGTTATGAAATAGGAATCGAGCAGTTAAAAATGGTTTTTGAGGAGAAAAAGAGTTAATAGAAGGGAAAAAAACCTAAGAGACGGAACCAGAAGATTGAGCTCCTACTCCTTCAAATGCTCGTGCTCTCTGAGGCCACCAACTGCCTTTGCTCGATTCTGATTGGTGCGCGCGCGAGGGCGTTCCCAGTGGCTAGAAATCAGAAGCTCTCAGAGTCCAAGTTCCACCAATCACCGGCTTGGTTTGTGGCGCGTTCTTGAAGGGTTTATGCCTCAACCTGGGGCTATAATAAAATGGCTGAAGCGTAGAAAATGACCTATAGGAAACATTTTAACGGGATCATGCAAAGTTAGGGAAGTTTTATCCCTACTTTCCCATACAAAAGAAAGAAATAAAGAGGAGGCTTTAAAACGATCACTGTAAAAAAGACCCCCACAGGGGAAATATGAGTAAATAGGCTTCAGAGAATAGAACATAGGGATACAAAATACTTCCTAAACTCATCTGATATCCCATCTCTCCTGCAAGCAAAATAAGCATTGGATGGGGATGAGTAGAACAAAAATGATTAGTGGAGAATTAGACAGGAAGGTGGGTATATTTATCTAAGATAAATGAGGCAATCTGGATTTTGTACAGACTAAGTTTATCAACAAGCCAGGAATAAAATATATTCCATGAAGCACAATAATAGCTCACATTTGAGGAGTTATATACCTTAGCAGATTTTTATCTTTACCACAATGTTGTGAGGAAGGGGCAATTTTTTTTTCTTTCTTCTTTTTAACCAGAGAGGAAACTGAGAAGAGCTGAGGTACTTTTCCCATCTTATCTGATTTTTACCTCAAATACTCTGAGAAAGGGATCACTGTTGTCATGTTCATTTTATGAATGAGATAACAAAAACACTAATATGTTTTCCTTATGTTATCCCATTTTTATCTCATGACAATCTAATGTAAGGAAGAGATTGCTGTAGTCATTTAAATTTTATAAAGGAAGACACTGAGATCCTGATATTTTTTATATATTAACACATTTTTTACCACAGAAATACTCTGAGGAAGAAGCCAGTGTTGTCATAGCCATTTTATGAAGTATAAAAATGAAGCTGTGAAGAAAATTTCATGTTTTACCTCACTAAAATATTCAGTTTTCAAGCTAGTTTTACTGATGAGGAAGAAAAGTTTTGAGAGACTTTTCTCACATCTCCCTCCTCAATGTTACCTCACAAAGAATCTCTAGGGAAAGGCTCACTGTATCATTTTTTTCTGAAGAAAGAAAAAAACAGATTCCCAGTATTACATTTTTACCTCACAAAAATCCCATAAGAAAAGGTTCATTGGGAAGGGTTCATTATTTTCCTGTTCAATTTTCAAAAGAGGAAACTGAAGTTCTACAATAATTTTTATGTTACCTTTTTTTTTTATTACTTCACTAAAACACCCTAAGGAAGGGGTGGAACTTGGGTATTTCCAGAAAAAAATTCTTGAAAATCTCAGATATTTCAAATTTGGTACCTTAGTATTAACTCACAAAAATCCTCTGGGGAAGCATTGTTGTCCTTTCCCTTTTATAAAAAGAGGATATTGAAGCACTTTTCAAATATTATTTTTACCTCCCCAAAACTATCTGGGGCAGGCCTGTTCATTTTTCTGTCCACTTTGTAATTAAGAAAATAAACTTCTAAAGTATTTTCATACATTAACCTATTCTGACCTCAGAGCAATCCTAGCCTTCCTATGTGAAGGAATAACTGGTGTTTTTTATGTCAGTTTTACAAAAAAAGAAAGTCCTGAAGTAATTTTCAAATGAGGAAAGTTGCTATGGAAACTGTTTTCCAATATCACTGATTTTTACCTCATGAATGGCCTGTGAGTACGGGCCCACTATTTTCATGTCCATTTTACAAAAGAGGAACCTGAAGTACTTGAGGTACTTTTCCAAGATTATTTTAACCTCCTGAAACTATCTGAAGAAGGTATGTTTTCAAGTTGGTTCCCAAAAATACCCTGTGAAAGTGCTTGTTAGCTCTATTTTAAGAAAGAATATACTGAAGCTCTCAGGTACTTCACATTTTTTATATCATTGTGACCTCACAAAAATCCTCTGGGGAAGGGCTCTTGTTGCCATGTCCATTTACAAAAGAGGAAAAAGAAGCACTTGAGGTGCTTTTCATAGATTTCCTCATCTTTACTTCTCAAAAACTATCTGAGGAAGACATATTGTTCTTCTGTCTGTTTTAAAGTGGAAACAAAGAAACGTCTTTCATATGTTACATTACTTTTACCTCAGAGCACTTTTAATCTTCATGTGAATGACTTTTTCTTTGATGTCCGTTTTACAAAAAAAAAAAAAAAAAAAGTTCTGAAGTTCTTTTTACATATTATCTCATCATTACCTCACAAATCACCTCTGAGAGAGGGGCCACTAAGTCATTTTCCTTTTAGTAAAGAAACAACTAATACTTTAAGGTACTTTTGAAATATTACCTCATTTTCAAGTCCTTTTAGGAAGGGATAATTTTTCTCAATAGAGAAAACTAAAGTTATTTTTTTTCATTTATTTCGTTATTTTTATTCTACATCATTCTTGTCAGGATGTGCCATTATTGTCATGTAAATTTGTCTAATGAGAAAAATATATTCATAAGGATTCCATCCAAATATTTGCCCTTTTTATTTCACAAAGATGTGACAAAATAGGCAGTTTCATAACAGGATTGCCTCATTTTTACTTCAGAGCAATCTTGTTATGAAAATGCCTATGTTGTTATGTCTCTTTTCTTGAAGAGTAAATAAAGTTTTAGTTACTTTCCATATAACACCCTATGTTTATATTCAAATAATCACATGAGGAAGGGATCATTATTTTCATGTCCATTTTACAGAAGTGGAAAACTAAACTTCTGAAATGTATTTCATAGACTACCTCATTGGTTCTACTTGTATTCTTTGTACAAGGGATCACTGAAGTCTTTTCCTTTTCAAGAAGGAAAAAAACTCATGCTCTGATGTAATTTCTATATATTATCTCATTTTTACCTCAGTAATTCTGTGAGAGGGCTATTGTTGTCACGTCCTTTTTAAAAAAGAGGACACTGAAGCCAGTGGTCAGTACTATTTTGTCATCATTTTTACTTCATAATAATCCAGTTCTAAAGGTGCTTTTTATATATTTTTCATTTTTCTTTTTTTATTATTGCTTCTTATTTACAAGATATATGCATATATATATATATAAGATATATTCAGTATTGACAATTGCAAAACCTTTTGTTCCAACTTTCCCCTCCTTCACTCCACCCTTTCCCCCAGATGGCAGGTTGACCAATACAAGTTAAATATGTTAAAGTATAAGTTAAATACAATATATGTATATATGTCCAAACAGTTATTTTGCTGTACAAAAAGAATCAGACTTTGAAATAGTGTAATTAGCCTGTGAAGGAAATCAAAAATGAGGTGGACAAAAATAGAGGGATTGGGAATTCTATGTAGTGGTTCATAGTCATCTCCCAGAATTCTTTCACTGGGTGTAGCTGGTTCAATTCATTACTGCTCTGTTGGAACTGATTTGGTTCATTTCATCATTGAAGAGGGCCATGTCCATCAGAATTGATTATCATATAGTATTGTTATTGAAGTATATAATGATCTCCTAGTCCTGCTCATTTCACTCAGCATCAGTTCATGTAAGTCTCTCCAGGCCTTTCTGAAATCCTCCTGCTGGTCATTTCTTACAGAACAATAATATTCCATAATATTCATATATCACAATTTATTCGGCCATTCTCCAATTGATGGACATTCACTCAGTTTCCAGTTTCTGGCCACTACAAAGAGGGCTGTCACGAACATTCTTGCACATACAGGTCCCTTTCACTTTCTTTAAAATCTCTTTGGTCTATAAGCCCAGTAGTAATGCTGCTGGATCAAAGGTATGCAAGTTTGATAACTTTTTGAGCATAGTTCCAAATTGCCCTCCAGAATGGCTGGATGTATTCACAATTCCATCAACAAAGTATCAGTGTCCCAGATTTCCCACATGCCCTCCAACATTGCGCATTATCTTTCCCTGTTATTCTAGCCAATCTGACAGGTGTAGAGGTATCTCAGAGTTGTCTTAATTTGCATTTCTCTGATTAATAATGACTTGGAGCACCTTTTCATATGGCTAGAAATAGTTTCAATTTCTTCATCTGAGAATTGTCTGTTCATATCCTTTGACCATTTATCAATTGGAGAATGGCTTGATTTCTTATAAATTAGAGTCAATTCTCTATATATTTTGGAAATGAGGCCTTTATCAGAACCTTTGACTATAAAAATGTGTTCCCAGTTTATTGCTTCCATTCTAATCTTGTGTATATTAGTTTTGTTTGTACAAAAATTTTTCAATTTGATATAATCAACATTTTCTATTTTGTGATCAATAATGATCTCTAGTTCTTCTTTGGTCATAAAGTCCTTCCTCTTCCACAGGTCTGAGAAGTAAATTATCCCATGTTCTTCTAATTTATTTATAATCTCATTCTTTATGCCTAGGTCATGAACCCATTTTGAACTTATCGTGATGTATGGTGTTAAGTGTGGGCCAATGCCTAGTTTCTGCCATATTAATTTCCAATTTTCCCAGCAATTTTTGTCAAACAGTGGGTTCTTATCCCAAAAGCTGGGGTCTTTGGGTTTGTCAAACACTAGATTATGGAAGTTATTGGCTGTTTTGTCCTTTGAACCTAACCTATTCCACTGATCAACTAGTCTATTTCTTAGCCAATACCAAATAGTTTTGGTAACCGCTGCTTGTAAAGGTCCTGTTGTCTCTTCATTATAATCCTTCTCTGGGAGAGGATCTCTTTTCTGTAAAATCTTTTCTCTGTGAGCAGGTTTCTTGGGAGCTCTGAATCTCCTCCAGCTCTTGTCCTTCCCCAATCTAGACTAACTCTCCAGGCCCAATGTTGTCTTCTTTTATTCTCCCAGAGAATGGGCATGCGAGAACTCAGGAGCTTGTGGGAACTCCTTCAAGCAATGAACTTGCTCCCTTTAAAGGTTGTGTAAACTCCTTTTCAGAACTCCTTTTTAAAGATGTAAACTCCTTTAAATGTAAGGTGTAAGGTATAAGGTGTAAAGATGTAAAGATGTAAGCTCCTTTTCAGAAATCTAAAGGTGTAAATTCCTAAAGGTGTGAACTCTGAGCTAGAGAATTGTTTAGACAACCTGAATTCTCACCTTGTAATCCTATAATTTTAGATCTGGTATGGCTAGGCCACCTTCATTTGATTTTTTTTTTCATTAATTCCCTTGAAATTCTTGACCTTTTGTTTTTCCATATGAACTTTGTTGTTATTTTTTCTAGGTCACTAAAATCATTTTTTGAGAGTCTGATTGGTATAGCACTAAATAAATAGATTAGTTTAGGTAGTATTGTCATCTTTATTATATTTCCTCGTCCTATCCAAGAGCATTCAATATTTTTCCAATTGGTTAGCTCTGACTTTATTTGTGTGGAAAGTGTTTTGTAGTTTTGCTCATATAGTTTCTGATTTTCCCTTGGCATATATATTCCTAAATATTTTATACTATTGGTAGTTATTTTAAATGGAATTTCTCTTTGTAACTGTTGGATTTTGTTAGTGATATATAGGAATGCCAATGACTTATTGGGTTTATTTGGTATCCTGCAACTTTGCTAAAGGTGTGGATTATTTCTAATAGCTTTTTGACGAAGCTAGCATTTCTAATACAATACTGAATAGTAATGGTGATAGTGGGCAACCTTGTTTCACTCCTGATCTTGTTGGGAATGGTTCCAGTTTATCCCCATTACATATGATGCTTACTGATGGTTTTAAATAGATGCTACTGTTTAATTTAAGGAAAATTTATTCCTGTACTCTCAAGTGTTTTTAATAGGAATTGATGTTGGATTTTATCAAATGCTTTTTCTGCATCTATTGAGATGATCATATGGTTTTTGTTAATTTGGTTATTAATATGGTCAATTATACTAATAGTTTTCCTAATATTGAACCAGCCCTGCATTCCTGGTATAAATCCTACTTGATCATGGTGTATTATCCTGGGGATAATTTTCTGTAGTCTTTTTGCTAATATCTTGTTTAAGATTTTAGAATCAATATTTATTAGGGAGATTGGTCTATAATTTTCTTTCTCTGTTTTCAACCTACCTGGTTTAGATATCAGTACAATATCTGTGTCATAAAAGGAATTTGGTAGGACTCCTTCATTCCCAATTTTTTCAAGTAGTTTATATAGATTGGGGCTAATTGTTCTTTAAATGTTTGGTAGAATTCACATGTAAATGCATCTGCTACTCCCACCCCTGGTCCTCTCTGGAAGCTAGCCTCTCCTATCTCTCTGCTTGTGCTGATCTGCTCCAGCCTCTCAGGACAAAGCTGTTCTGGTGAACTTCCAGATTATCTTCGGCTGGTGAGTTGTTGTACTTCTAATCTTCGTGAATTTTACCAGTCAAGTATTATTTTTGAGGCTAAATTTAATAATTGGTCGTGAGGGTATGAGAGGAGCCTAGAAAGTCATGTGTGCTTTTTCCACCACCTTGGCTCTGCCCCCATTTTTCATTTTTCAAAAACAGAAACCAAAGTTATGAGGTACTGTAATATGTTACCTCCTTTGTCCTTCACAATCTAAAGAAGGTCATTTCCTTTTTAAGAAAGAAGCAACTGATGACTGAATTATGTCCCATATATTACCTCATTTTTATATCACAACAATACTAAAAGAACAATTAATTCTTTATTTTAAATAATAGCTTTTTATTTTCAAGATATATGCATGATAGATTTTCAACATTCACCCTTGCAAAATCTTGTATTTCTAATTTTTCTTTCTCCCTTTTCCCCACCCTCTCCCCTAGGCAGCAAATAATCCAATATATGTTAAACATGTGCAGTTCTATACATATTTCCACAATTATCATGTTGCACAAGAAAAATCAGATCAAAATGGAAAAACAATGAGGAACAAAAAGCAAGCAAGCAACTACAAAAAGATGAAAATACTATATTGTGATTCACATTCAGTCCCCAAAGTACTCTCTCTGGAGTCAGATGACTCTCTCCATCACAAGTCTTTTGGAATTGCCCTGAATCATCTTATTGTTGAAGAGAGCCAAGTCCATCAGAATTGATCATCACATGATCTTCTTGTTGCTGTGTATAATAGAACAATTAATTCTAATACTGTATAAAGTATTTGGAAAAATAGGTGAAGTAGGAGTCCCGGAAATTCCTTTTATGCTGCAAATATGGTGCTGATATCTAAAACAGGAAGAGCCAAAATAAAGAAAGGAAATTATAAACCAATCTCCCTAATGAATATCAATGCAAAAAATGTTAACTTTCTTTTTTTCTGAAGCATTTGGGGTTAAGTGGCTTGTCTAGGGTCACACAGGTAAGAAGTATTGTGTGTAAGTTCACATTTGAACTCAGGCCCTCCTGACTCCAGGGCTGGTGCTCCATCCACTGTGCCACATAGCTGTCCCAGTACAAAAATTTTAAATAAAATATTAGCAAAGAGATTACAGCAAGGTATCACCAGGATAATATACTGTGATCAAGTGGGATTTATACCTAGAATGCAGGGTTGGTTCAATATCAGGAAAACTCTTAGCATAATTGACCATATCAATAACAATAGTAACAGAAATCTTATGATTATCTCAATAGATGCAGAAAATGCTTTTTAGAAAACACAGCACCCTTTCCTATTAAAACACCAGAGAGCAAAGGAATAAATGGAGTTTTCCTTAAAATTTTAAGCACTATCTATCTAACACCATTAGCAAGCATTATTTATAGTAGGGAGAAGCTAGATGCATTCCCAATAAGATCAGGGAGTAAAACAAGGATGCTCATTATTAGCACTATTATTCAATACTATAGTAGGAACGTTAGCTTTATCAATAAAAGAAAAAAGAAATTGAAGGAATTAGAGCAAGTAATGAGAAACCAAACTGTCATTTTTTTGCAAATGATATTATTTATAGAATCCTAGAGAATCAACTCAAAACTACTCAAAACAATTAACAACTTTAGCAAAGTTGCAAGATATAAAATAACCCCACATAAATCATTAGCATTTCTCTATGTAACCAACAAAGCCCAGCAGCAAGAGATAAAAGAGAAATTCTCTTTGAAATAGCTATAGATGATGTAAAATATTTGGGAATCTACATGCCAAGACCAATCCAGGAACTATACGAATACACTTATAAAATATTTCACACAAATAGTCAGATCTAAACAATTGGAAAACATCAGTTTCTCATGGGTAGGCTGAGCAAATATAATGAAAATGACAATTCTACCTAAATTAGTCTACTTATATAGTACCATACTAATCAAACTGCCAAAATATTATTTTATAAAGCTAGAAGATCACAAAATTCATCTGGAAAAAAAGAATCTGAGGCAAATAGGATTATGACTTGCCCAAGGTCACATAGCTAGTAAGTGTCTAAGACTGGATTTGAACTCAAATCTTCCTAACTCCATGCCTGAACATCACCTAGTTGCCCCATTTTTTTCTTCACAACAGTCCCGTTCCCCTGGATCCTGAACAGCACCATAGCAGTGGCATGCCTTGGGCCTGTCCCTCTGGCTCCAATTCCCTTTGTGCTCAATGACATTTAGCTCATCAAGAAAGTATTCTATGCTGTGGTATATTTTCATCACCAACTCTAATGATCACACTTCAACAGAAGCCTTCAAGACATGTGGGACCTGACCTAAAGAAACAAATAATGGTAAAAAAAACAAAACAAAACAAAACTTCAGATTTTGTGACAAGCCAAAGTGGGATAAATATTTAGTTGGCTCTCTCTGACATTAAAGTATGTGATTAGGCCTTAAAACCATTTTGTTATCCTCAAGTATGATGGCATTTTGATTGTGTTTTGAGGGTTTACAAAATACTTTCTCAAAATTAAAGGTTATCAAACCTAGGATATAGATATTCTAATGTAAAACACTATAATGGTATTGCTCCCATTTTACAAATGAGGCAACAGACTCACAGGTAGGTGCTAAGAGGCTTATCTCCCAGACAGAAAACCCAGGCATTAAAGGGGAAATTCAAACTCACACCCCTCATGACTTGAAGTCCAATGCTCATTCTACTGTACTGAGAGCAGAAACTGTGTTTTGCCTCTCCTTGTATCCCCAGTGCAGTATCAGTGCATTGCCTGATGCATAGTAGGTGCTTAATAAAATCTTGTTGACTAACTGAAGCTTTTTTTTATTATTTACCTAGAAAAATGACACAAAGAAAACATATCCTACTGTTTAGTTATTCATGAGTCCCAGACATCTTTTTGTGTGCAGGAAAATTGCATAGGTTTATGTGGGTGTTAGTGTTCAGAATTGAATCATGAAGCTGTTCTAGTGTTTACATGCCAGCTAAAATGGTTATTAAATACCATAGCAACATGTGCTAGAAACAGCATATGAAAATATCCTAATTTATATGCGTTAATTTGTCCAGAGTATATTAACTCTAGAGACTTGTGTTGTGTGGTATTGAGATTTTATTTTTAACTTTATTTTAAAGATCTTATATGTGTGTGTATGTGTGTATGTATCTGTATATACACTTACATGTATAACAGGACATATCTAGAGATCTTTAAGATTGATCTAGAGCCTTCCTTCATCTTATTTGAAGCTCACAAGGTCCATGAGATAAGGGTCCTATAGGTATTATCTCCACTTTACAGATGATGAAAGTGAGGCTTGCATAAGCTCAGTAATTTGTCTGTGGCCATACACCCAATGGTTTTCCAAAGCAAGACACAAAGTCAAGTCTTTATAACTCCAAGTTCAAATCTTTATCCCCTATACCTTTGTACCCATAAATGGGCTTATTTTATTAACATACTATACCCATGCCTGTTATACCCTCTTCTCTCACCTTCCTCTTCCCAGATATAGTTTCTCCCATCTTTTGTCCAACTGCTATTATCCTCCTTCCTTGACTGCCTGGTATTTGTATATTCTGTTGATATATGTTCTAAATCTACTTACATAATAATAACAAGAGTTTTAGAATTGACCGACATCCTGACATTTGTAGTTTTGAGGGACAAGCATTCCTTTTCAGCCCTGAGAAGAATTCTGGATTCTTAAGTCCCTTAGGCCAGAAGGTCTCAATTTTCACTCTCCTTTCCACTCAAAGCCTCTGACCATTGCTTAGTAATGTTTTTGAAGACAAAGCTACAGCAACTAATCTCTAGAGAGATTCCATTAGTTGCTGGGGCCTAGGAAAATTCCCAACAACTGCTTGGTTTATTCTTTCCTTGTCTAACAATTAGAACTGTTGTTGGGTCTGAAACCCACTATGGAACCCATCTACTGGAGCCAAATATACACTCTATACTCGATCAGGTTCTAGGAAAGCCTAGAAGGATCCTATTCCCTTCTCAAATTCTTGGTTTGTTCTACCATGCCCATTCCACCCCTCAACTCAGTGCCCCAGGAAGATTTATTTATGGCTTAGGCTCTGAATTCTGTCCAAAGTCTCTCCCATGTTCTGCACATGCTGTATTACACTTTGCAAGATGTCTTATATTGATGGCTGACACTTCTAAAGCACTGTAAGATGTGATTTTGAGGCATTTTATATATATATTACTAGAACCCTCACAACTAGCCTGTAAGAGAGGTACTAAGTGTCTTTTTATCTCCACTTTGCAGATCAGGGAATTGACAATAGGAGAGAGGAAGTGACTTGTCCAGCTAGTTAAATGTCAAAGGACTCCCAAATTTAGCTATTTACAACACAATATCTTTGAGAATTATTTGGTTTGTTAATTTAATTTCCTACACACACACACACACACACACACACACACACACACACACACACACACACGCACACACACGCGCACACACACACACACACATTTCACTTTAGAGTTTTGGACTAATCGTAATTTTTTGTCCTTGCTTGAATAGATGACCATGGTTTCTGGGTTTGGCCTTTGGCCTAGTGCCAAGCTTCACTTGAATTTATTCTCCTGATTCTGGTCCTGATTTTCACTCTCTTATTCAACCCAAGGCTTCTGACCCACTTTCCATGTGTTTTTTTTTTTTTTTTTACCAGTTATTAACAAGTAACAAAAGTTAAATTTATTTGAGTTTCTCTTGATGCCCCTTCCGTTGTCTGCTTTTTGCTAATTAACAGGAAAACATCTGAGAAGGAGGTAAAAGGAGAGAAATGAAAGCAAAGTGCCCAGATAATAGACAAGCTGAATAATGACTTTATGAGTTTATAATAAGAGTATAAAGCTTTCGTAATGTGGATGACAAGAAGCAAAGAGGTTAGATTCAGTGGGAAAAAAAAACCAGGGAGGTTGGGAATTTTCTTTCACTGAAGATTTTCTTTTTTTTTTTCTTTTTTTCTTTAATAAAGCTTTTTATTTTTCAAAGCATATACATAGACAATTCTTCAACATTAGCTCTTGTAAAACCTTGTGTTCCAATTCCCCCCTTCCCCCACGATGCAGATTTCTAAATATATGTAAAAACCATAGTGTGTGTAATTCTATTCATCAGTTCTTTAGCGATGGCTAGCATCTTCCTTCATAGTTCCTTTTTGGTTGATTTTAATATTTATAATACTCAGAATAACTTAGGCTTCACAATATTCTTTAAACAATATTGCTGTTACTATATACAACATTCTCTTGATTCTCTGCTCATTTCACTTTTCATTATTTCATGCAGAGCTTTCCATATTTTTCTAAAATCAATCAGTTCATCATTTCTTATAGCACAGTACTATTCTATCTAAAATATCTTTTTTAAAAAATAGTTTTTATTTACCAGATATATGCATGGGTAATTTTACAACATTGACAATGGCCAAACCTTTTGTTCTAATTTTTCCCCTCCTTCCCCCCACCCCAGATGGCAGGTTGACCAATACATGTTAAATATGTGAAAGTATAAATTAAATACATATATGTATACATGTCCAAACAGTTGCTTTGTTGTACAAAAAGAACCAGACTTTGAAATAGTGTACAATTAGCCTTTGAAGGAAATCCAAAATGCAGGAGGACAAAAATAGAGGGATTGGGAAGTCTATGTAGTGGTTCATAGTCATCTCCCAGAGTTCTTTCGCTGGGTGTAGCTGGTTCAGTTCATTACTGTTCTATTGGAATTGATTTGGTTCATCTCATTGTTGGAGAGGGCCTCGTCCATCAGAATTGATCATCATATAGTATTGTTGTTGAAGTATACAATGATGTCCTGGTTCTGCTCATTTCACTCAGCATCAGTATAAACTGATGTAAGTAAGTCTCTCCAGGCCTTTCTGAAATCCTCCTGCTGGTCATTTCTTACAGAACAATAATATTCCATAATATTCATATACCACAATTTATTCAGCCATTCTCCAATTGATGAGCATCCACGTAGTTTTCCCTGAAGATTTTCAAAAGAAATTCTCTTCTTACTAGGACAGTTTATATATAGGTGGGTCTAGAAAAGAAGATGGGAGTGTGCTAAACCTCGCTAGAAATGTAGATTGCTTTTTGTACTGTAGTCCATTATTTCAACTAAATGTATATATAAAAATAAAATTAAAAGAACATCTTTATAAATGCATCTTTAACCTTTCCTTCTCACCTGAGGGTATAATTTTTTAAATACTGTGAAAATTGCCATACTTTCTGTAACTCAAGGAACACCACAGAGTGCACATAATGTGAAAAGCCTTTTCCCAGAGTGATTTTGGATGGTTTTACCATTAAGACAATGTCATCTTTTGATTGCACTTCAACAAATAGATCCCAAAGAAGTAACACAAATCAACAGATTTCCTGTATGGCACAAATGTGACATCTTGAAAACATAGATATGTTTCACTGCTGTATTCCTCAAATAGAGCACCAAATGGCTTGGATCTTTCCATCTTCATTTTGTGGTAGAAAAGGCTACCTAGACATTAGCACTCTGGACAGTTAGTCTCTAGGCTCAGAAGCACATGAAGACTAGCCAGCAGCTACTGTTTGTGTTTGTCCTTAAAGTAAGTGGGTCTCAGAGCACATGGCTCATTGGAAGGGGTGAAAGAATAGGAGCATCCCCACTCAGGCTTTGTGGTTTGGAACCACCTACATATATAATACCAAGAATTTTTAATTCATATGTATAAATGCCTGAGTAATAGAAGTCCACTTCTAAGTTTCTACAGTTCCATCAGCCCAGAATGACATACCTGTGGGCTCAGAGCTACCCAGGTATAGCCAGAATTCTAAAAAAATGTAATGGGCAACCTCTACCCTATATATATACCCTATATAGATATATAAAACAGATATAAAGACCAAACTTTTAATGTTACTAAATCATAATTTCTTGGCCCTCAGATTCAGTTGTAAGCTCTCATATGGGGTCATGACCCACAGTTTAAGAAACTGAGTCCATGTCACATATATGGATGTGAAGGCTGCCCAATGGCTTAAAAACATAGCTTTTATTGACATAGTATCCCAGCCTATTGTTCTCTGAAACAAAAGGAAGCCACAAATGTTTAGGCAATTATTTGGATATTTAGTCTTCTGTAGAATACTGAAGAGCTGGACATTTATAGAGCATTCAATATCTAGATATTTGGAACCATTCAAATCATCCAGCTGTTCAGTACCCTGTATCATCATTACCTTGGCTTCATCTAGATTGTTAGTGTTTTATAAACATGACCTCATGTGACTGAATGAAGATTCCAATTCCTGAGAAGCTCTAAACCTTTCCTCCCAATGGAGCCTTCCTGTTTGTCTTACCCCAAACCACTCCTTGAAGCTGCAGCTCCCTTTCAGATGACTACAGGGAAATGTCACCATCTTCAGTTTGCTGCAGTCCATTCGGCCAAAGAAGCAATGCTCCTCATGCTGTTGGTCCTGCTGCTTGCATTTGGGTTAGGCCATGGGATTATGTTGAAGAAAACTTGGGGAAGATTTTGCCTTCAAAGTTGAGGCAAAGGGAGTTGCAAAACTTTCCTTCCTTCTGTTCCTTAAAACTTGCCATGTCCTGTGTTCATGTACTTTCCAAGTGCTCTTCCTCCTCTGCATTTGTTTCTTTAACTTCCTATAGGACCAAGGAACCTTCCAGTTTGGGCAGATTCAGGTCACATCTAAGCGTGATCCAATAATGATTATTCACAAATAAATTATCCTCAAAACGAAGAAAAAAAACAACAACACAATCCTCCTACAGCATTAAATTTGTGATCACACAAGACAAGTCATGAAAATTCCTGATTACGGTTCCCACGGTAACCCTATAGTGTATGGCCCACATCACTGCCCTTGCATTTAAAATATTTCACTTCCGTCAGATTCCAACCCTTGGCATTATCATCTTGTAGCAGAAGTCCCATTAAGCATTCACCTTACTAGATGAACAATGATTTGTTAATTTTTGAACTCAACACTAAAAATGAATCAATTGAAATAGCTAAGAGACATCCAGGGAAGGGGTGGAAAGAGGTTCATGTTATGACCAATCCATTTTTTTTTGTTGTTGTTTTCTTAAGCATCCATAGAACAATTATTTACTTCTTAAATCACTTCACATATTCACATAATGTTAAGAAAAAATATATTTATCCCCCCAGCAAACAAATACAATCTTTTGAACCATAAAAGTCATAACCCATTCTGTAAAATACATAAATTCTTACCTACAATAGTGACCTTGTTAAAAAAAAAAAGAAGAGGAAAAGGAAATGCTCCTAACTCATTTCCTTCAAAACCTAATTAAAGTTGTTCTAAGCCTAATATTACAAACCTCCAATCCAATTGCTCAGGTTTTACCTGAGGAAAGAACATGGGTTCGATGAACTCAGGAGAGATGGAGTTTGGGTAGGACTTTCCAAATGCTGAAAATATATAAAAACGAATAAATGGAAAAAAAATGTTGAATCGATCCATAATCTATCTGACCTTCTCCTTGAGGAGCTAGTAATGAAAAGTCAGGGGGGGAGGGGGAAATTCTGAATGGAAAAAAATTTGACTTTTTCAAAGCCAATACACAGTTAACTAGCACAGGCACAGCACAGGACTCCCAAGTGTTATGATCAATTCTATAAATTCAACTTATATTTCCTAATTTAACCACTAGTTGTCATCTCTTGGTTGAAGCATTGCCCCCTGAGAGGGAGAAATCTCATAAATTTATGGGAAATGAAATCCGATTATCTTTTGTTTCTGAAATCCTTTGTGACATCAGAGCTACTGAATGCTTCCATTAAAGGGTACTTTTTATAGTCACTTTAGTTTCAACTTCTATCCATTGCATCAAAAGATCTAGCCACTTTAACCCAAAGTATTTAGAATAAGAAAAAATAATTTTGAAAAAGATAAATTATAAAGTTGCCATTGTGCTCTGTGAAGTGGGATGAGGAAAAGCTATAAGAGCAGTTAGGGGAAATATTATCCTGCTTCCAACCCATTATGACAGGGTCTGCTTCTAAGATTCGACAGTTCCATCAGCCCAGAATGACATACCTGTGGGCTCAGAGCTACTCAGGTATAGCCAGAAGTCTAAAAAATGCAATGGGCAACCACTACCCTAGTAAACATAAGGTCCACTCTAGTATTCCCATTGCTGCTGCTACCTTAAAATACCTAGCTTCCTCAGCTTTGGATATTTGTTTGGTTTAATCTTCAAGATCTGTTTAAGGTCATGAAGACTTTGGGGGATCACTGAACACTATCCATTGCCTGTTCCTACATAATCTTTCCCATGATTTCAGACCTCATTATTTTTATCTTCGAGAATCTGCTTGAGTCTACAAACTGTGAGTTTCTGGATTCTGGGGCCCAACACAACATATAGTTTTTTTCAATAGAAATGATTGGAAGTCTCTTACTTCATTAAAGATCCATCTCTTCCTCTGAAAGGGATGCTCAGTCTCTCTGGGTAGTTAATTCTTGGTTGTAACTCCAGGTTCTTTGCCTTCTGGAATATGGTATTCCAGGCCCTCCGATCCTTTATTGTAGATGCTGCCAGATCCTAGGTAAACCCAACTCGCTCCTTGATAGTTGAATTGCTTTTGTCTGGCAGTGTGCAGTATTTCTTCTTTGAGACCCACAACTGCTTATAAATACTCTTAACCCTGTTGCCATTTCCCAGTCATGTCACTTCTAGTGATTTTCAATCACTTCCTCTCTTTCCTTCCTTTTTTTTCTCTTCATAAGTACAGCATGACATGCTGGAAAGAATGATGAACTTGGGGTTAGGAGATCTTGATTTTAGTAGTACCTCAAATATTTATTAGCAAGGTGACCATGTACAGCTGTTGTAAAAGCCTCAGAACCTCAATTTCCTTACTTGTAAAATGAGAGTAGATAGTAGTACTTGGGATTGTTACAAGGGTGGGGTTTGGATTGCAATGGGGTACAATGGACTAAGTTCCACTTCTTGAGCTGTGTTTGGTTTGATCTGTGAGGGAGGCAGGCAGGGTGTAGGAAGAGCTGCTTGGAATGTGTGACTTCAGCTCTGGGCTGTTTGCAAGGAAAATGACAAGACCCTTGGAAGGAGAATGGGAACTTCAGTTCAAATACTACTGTGGAAATATCCTACCTATGGAACCCTGGGTAAGACACATAATCTGTTGCGGCCTCAGTTTCTCATCTGGAAAATGAAGAAAATAGACTAGATGATCTTTGAGTTTCTTTCCAGCTCTAAATCTATGGTGTGAATTGTGTGTATTTTGTCCCACACATCCAATCTGTATCCAAATATTTCTTATCTCTTCTCCACAGCATCTTTGGATTGGTCCCTCTGTCTCCATCTCGATGACCACTCAGTTCACTTGTACCTTTTCCATTTCATGCCTAGATTAAGAAAATAGATCACAGAAGTCCCCTTTTTCCAGTGCAGTGACAGGAACAAGGATAGTACAAAGAATCCATACAGGACCACTTCCGTACTGCCTGGTGGCAATCAAAATGTTAAGGATTCCCTGCTTCCCTTATACAAGCCAGCTTTATTAGAAGATGAGTGGACAGCATTCCCTAAAATTCTGGAAAAATATAGGCTAGTCAGTTTTATAGAACCTTTCAGATTATACCAAGAATGTTGATGTGACAACAACAATGATAGTACCACCATATTATTATTGTTAGTTACCAATTTAGTCTGTGTTGTGTAAGCACCTGTTTTTGTTGTTTCTAATTGCAAGATCCATGGGTAAGAACTATATCTCCTCTTTAACTCATCCATCTGTTTTTTTTCTAACACAAAGAAATCTAATATGTAATCTGCCTCATAGTGAATGGGGCCTAGTATAGGGCCAAAATATAATTAGCCACGTCAATTCAGAATTTGTAATTGTTCCCAGATTTGCATTGGTTCTACACACAAAAGCATTTTATCCTAATCACCAACAGTTCCTTTTACTGTCCCCACTTTGTTAAGACTACATGAAGGAATTCCTGTAGTGGAGACATTGGGAATCCATGTATAAATATTTATTTTCATGAGGAAGAAAGGCAACCTGAATCATCATATTTCTTTTAGAATATTGCTTCTCCTTGTAAGCTAGCCATGACTTATTTTTAAAAGTGTTTTCAATTATTTCTTTATTTAATTAATTAAAGCTTTTTATTTACAAAACATATGCATGGGTAATTTTTTTAACACTGACTTTTGTAAAACCTTATATTCTAAATTTTCCCCTCCTTCCCCCCCCTCTCCTAGATGGCAGATAATTCAATACATGTTAAATATGTTAAAATGTATGTTAAATCTTGCTGGAACTCTGTCTTCCCAGAAATCAGCTGGAGTCAGGATCACTAAACGTCTTTATTCTTGATCTTTTACAGTCAAGGTCAGGGGCTTAGGCCTAGCAACCTCACACACACTTTCCTCCCTCAAACGCCCGGAGAGACTGACTCAGTGTGCATCTCAATTCCTCTTCCTCTTCCTCCTCTTACTCCTCCCACACACGTCACTTCCCCCTCTTTGTCCCACCAATCAAGTCAGCACAGAACAGCTGGGGAGAGTCAACTTTCAAACAAGTTAATAGGGAACTGTCCAATTGGCAATGTCTCACGTGCTTCATTATCCAAGTGCATTGCTCAGTTCTAGCCCTTTACAAAATCTAATATGTGTATACACATTTATACTGTTATCTTGCTGCACAAGAAAAGTCAGATGAAGAAGGAAAAAAAAATTGAGAAAAACAAAAAAACAAAAAAAAACAAAAAGCAATCAAACAACAATAGAAAGAATGAAATGCTATGTTGTGGTCTACACTCAGTCCCCACAGTCCTCTCTCTGGGTGTAGATGGCTCTTTTTATCACAAGATTATTGGAACTGATCTAAATCATCTCATTGTTGGAAAGAGCCACAGAATTGGTCAGCGTATAATCTTGCTGCCATGTACAATGATCTCCTGGTTCTGCTCATTTCACTTTGCATCAGTTCATGTAAGTCTCTCCAGGCCTCTCTGAAATCATCCTGCTGATTGATTTTTACAGAACAATAATATTCTATAACAATCATATACCATAACTTATTCATCCATTCTCCAAATGATAGGCATCCACTCAGCTTCCAATTTCTTGCCACCATAAAAAGGGCTCCACAAACATTTTTGCACATGTACGTCCCTTTCCCTTCGTTAAATTCTCTTTGGGATATAAACCCAGTAGTAATATTGCTGGATCAAAGGGTATGCACATTTTGATAACTTTTTGACCATAGTTCCAAATTGCTATCCAGAATGGTTGGATCTCTTCACAATTTCAGCAACAATATATTAGTGTACCAGTTTTCCTAAATTCCCTTCAACATTCTTCATTATCTTTTCCTGTCACCTTAGGCAATCTGAGAGGTATGTGGTGGCATCTCAGAGTTGTCTTAATTTGCATTTCTCTAATTGATAGTTATTTAGAGCACCTTTTCATATGACTAGAAATGGTTTTAATTTCTTCATCTGAAAATTGTCTGTTCATATCCTTTGACCATTTATCAGTTGGAGAATGGCTTGAATTCTTATAAATTTGGGTCAATTATCTCTGTATTGTAGAGAGGCCTTTATCAGAACCCTTAAATGTAAAAATGTTTCCCAATTTATTGCTTCCCTTCTAATCTTGTCTGCAATAGTTTTGTTTGTACAAAAACTTTTCAACTTAATATAATTAAAATTATCTATTTGGTTTTCAGTAATGAGTTCCAGTTCTTCTTTGGTCACAAATTCCTTCCTTCTCCACAGATCTGAGAGGTAAACTATCCTATGTTCTTCTAATTTGCTTATAATATTACTATGTCTAAATCATGGACCCATCTCGACCTTATCTTGAGATATGGTGTTAGGTATGGATCAATGCCTCGTTTCTGCCATACTAGTTTCCAATTTTCCCAGCAGTTTTTGTCAAATAATGAGTTTTTATCCCAAAAGCTGGGTGGGGTCTTTGAGTTTGTCAAACACTAGATTGTTATAGTTATCGACTATTTTGTCCTGTGGACCTAACCTATCTCACTAATCAACTACTCTCTTTCTTAGCCAGTACCAAATGGTTTTGATGACCTCCACTTTATAATATAGTTTTAGGTCTGACACAGCTAGGCTACCTTCATTGGTGTTTTTTTTTTCATTAATTCCCTTGAAATTCTTGACCTTTTGTTCTTCCAGGTGAATTTTGTTCTTATTTTTTCTAGATCTGTCAAATAATTTCTTTATAGTTTGATTGGTATGGCACTGAATAAGTAGATTAATTTAGGTAATATTGCCATTTTATGGCCTGCCCATGAGCACTTGATGTTTTTCCAACTGATTAGATATGACTTTATTTGTGTGGAAAGTATTTTGTAAGTGTATTCACATAGTTCCTGACTTTCCCTTGGCAGATAGATTCCCAAATATTTTATATTATCGACAATTATTTTGAATGGAATTTCTCTTTGTTTCTCTTGCTGCTGGACTTTGTTGGTGATAAAAATGCTGATGATTTCTGTGGATTTATTTTGTATCCTGCAACTTTGTTAAAGCTGTGAATTGTTTCTAGTAGTTTTTTATTTGATGCTCTAGGATTCTCTAAGAATACCATCATATCATCTGCTAATCATGATAATTTGGTTTCCTCATTACCTACTCTAATTCCTTTAGTCTCTTTTTCTTCTCTTATTGCCAAAGCTAATATTTCTAATACAATATTGAATAGGAATGGTGATAGTGGGCAACCTTGTTTCATCCCTGATCTTATTGGGAATGGTTTTAGTTTGTCCCCATTACATATGAAGCTTGCTGGTGGTTTTAAATAGATGCTACTGATCATTTTAAGGAAAAGTCCATTTATTCCTGTGTTCTCTCATGTTTTTAATAGGAGTGGGTGTTGTATTTTATCAAATGCATTTTCTACATTGAGATAATCATATGGTTTTTGTTAGTTTGGTTATTGATATAGTCGATTATGCTAATAATTTTCCTGATATTGAACCAGCCCTGCATTTCTGGAATAAATCCTATTTCGTTGTGGTGTTAAAATTATCCAAGGGATGATGTTCTGTAATCTCTTTGCTAATATTTTATTTAAGTTTTTTGCATCAATATTCTTTAGGGAAATTGGTCTATAATTTTCTCTGTTTTCACCCTACCTGGTTTAGGCCTCAGCACAGATATCTGTGTCATAAAAGGAATTGGGTAGGAGTCTTACTTTCTCTGTTTTTTTAAATAGTTTATGCAGTATTGGAATTACATATTCTTTTAATGTTTGGTAGAATTCACATGTAATCCATCTGCTCCTGGAGTTGATTCATAGCTTGTTTTATTTCTTTTTCTAAGATTGGAATATTTAAATAACTTATTTCCTCTTCTGTTAACCTGAGCAATCTATATTTTTAAAAGATATTCTTCAATTTCACTTAGATTATCAAATTTATTGACATATAGTGGGGCAAAATAACTCCTAATTATTGCTCTAATTTCCTCTTCATTGGTGGAAAGTTTTCCCTTTTCATTACTGAGACTAACATTTCAGTTTTCTTCTTTCCATTTTTTAATCAAATTATCTAAAGGTTTGTCCATTTTGTTGTTTTTTTCATAAAACCAACTCTTAGTTTTATTTATTAATTCAATAGTTTTCAATTTTATTAATCTCCCCTTTTATTTTCAGAATTTCAAATTTGGTATCTAATTGAGGGTTTTTAATTTATTCTTTTTCTAGCTTTTTTTTAGTTATAAGCCCAATTCATTGATCTTCTCTTTCTCTATTTTATGCAAGTAAGCCTCTAGAGATATGAAATTTCCCCTTATAATCACTTTTAGCCATGACTTATTTGCATGATTATTCAAGTAAGCTTAATAACTTAAGATGTAAAGGGATGACCAAATTTTAAAAATGAAAAACCCTGTGAATCCATATCCATATTTTCTCTTTGGGGTTCAGCACCTTGGAAGATTATGCTGCTTCTGTCTTTAGGCCTCAACTATGAATGCTTAAGGACTGGGGAAATTTGCTTGTTTACACTGGTGATTTTCTTTCATGTGAAAAAGGCTAAAGTCAGAAAGTGGTAATCCTCATTGCCAAAGAGTGAAATATTCTGATGACTGCAGTTAGTTGCTGTTCTTTCAGCAGCTTGCATCAAGTGTGCTGTTCTTCAGAATACTTTTACCTGCATTGTCATTGATATGGCAGTAACCCATGAAAAGTTCCCAGAAAAATATAAATTTCCCAACTTAACCTGCCAGTATCTATGGCACCACAGTCATGGGGATGACAGCTGTAATATTTCTAGAAAAATGCTCATCAGATTTTACTTCCTAATGCCTTCCCTCTTGGTATATGGACCTTGTGTTTGAGAGAGATCTGTATTTGATGCTTTTTTAAATTAAGAACTGAGGAGCCCGAATCTCTGATTTATTTTCAGCCATTTGCATGTCTTATGCATCTCTGGTTGAGTTACATAGCTTCACTGCTATCTATCAGTTTGCTCAGCTATAAAAGAGCTATCAAAGGAACCCATTTCCCAGGTGTCCAGGGAGGTTCATTTTCCTGGGATGTTTGTGCAAAAAGTATGATGATTTTGATCTTCACTGGTCCCCAACTAGATGCTAATACTTTCCCGCATCCCGTCAACTCTTCCATTCTACTCATGATAATGTCTCCCAAGTTAGTACTAGAGTGCTAAAAACAAACAAGATTCAAGGTCACAACCACCCACTGTGCTCATCTGAAACCTCATTTCATCCCCTTTTGTAAAGCACCTCCTTTTTCCCTAAACCTTATTATCTTTATATTCCCCAAAGACCCCATTTCTGTGCCCCATCTCTATGCTGTATTAGTCATTCTCAGCAACCTACCAAAATATTAAGCGGCTTGTAAATTTACCACGCGGCTACCGCGTGTGTTTACCTACACGGTTTGTCATCTCTCCCGAGTGTCTGCATCCTCACCTCTTCTTTGCAGTTTCCATCTGCTGCTGCTTCTTAAACACCAGCTGCTACAACTTAATGGGGTCTCAGATGCCTCATCAAGGAAGGCCCACGTGTTTGCATGTTGTGGGCCTTAGAAAGTTCCTACTATATCAACTCTCTTTTCTTCCAGACAGTTAAAAAGGCAGTTTTCATTGCTCTCTTCAGATGGGAACATCAGCACCTAAAGCTTGCAGGGAGCTGGCCAAGGTCATAATTCTCAAAAAATAAGAGTGAGCAAGTAGAAAGCATGACTGATATGTGAGCAGACCTTTGATCTCTTCCATGGGAGCATTACCTTTGCTAGTGCAGATTGCAATCCTTCCACATCTTCCCCTACCGGCTGATCCTTGTCTATATTGTTTCTTAAATTATAGTATTGCTCATTTCAATCTGAAAGATATCTGAGAGATCATTTCATGCAACCTTCTCACTTTATAAAGAAGCAAACCCTGGCCCAGAAAGGTTAAATGATGTGCCCACAGTCACAAAAATAGTCAACAGCAGAGGTGGGGCTTGAGTTTGAGTCTTCTGAATCCAAAACTGTAGTGGGTTGTTTTTTTTTTTTTTCCATTCTACCAATCACTCATTCAAAAAACATTTAGTAACCACTTCCTATGTACCAGACTATGGGCATACAAAGAAAGGCAAAAGGAAGTTCCTGCCCTCAAGGATCTCACTGTCTAATGGGGAACATGAGCAACTGAATATGTACAAAAAAGCTATAACTTGTAGAAGCTGATTAACTCCAGAGGATAAATTGGAGTTAATCAGCAGGAGAAGGCGCTAAAATTAAGAGGGGTTGAGAGAGGCCTACAGTAGAAAGTATTACTCTGAGACTTCAAGGAAGGAAAGGAAGCCAGGAGTGCTTTCAAGACTTTGAGGCCGGCCAGATAAAGGGCCCAGAGTAGAGACATGGAACATCTTATTCATCTAACAGCCAGCAGGCCAATGGTACCAGCTTTCCGCTTCTGCACAAAGGATCTACCTAGCTTGCCAGAAACTTTCCTCTGTCCTTTCTCATTTTTACTTCCTACCACCTCATCTCCTTTTATAGCCTTTAAGTCACTTCTCACATGCACGTCATTGTTTGTCATTTGTCACAGTCTACCTATATCTGCCGAGTAGCTTTTCATCATCCTTGGGTCACCTGCAATTTTATTATTCTGAAATGATGATATTAGTATTACAAGGAGAATAGGTGTTGAAGAGATGGGCTGCTGAAGCCACAAGTAGCCTAGGTTCACTGAAAATAGTGTGTCACCTCCCAAACGTAATTCAGCCATCTTCTCCTATTAAATAGGCCAAGGTCATCGGAAATCTGCACCCCTCTGTACAAGATGTGCACACTGATGGTTGACTCAACGGACTGCAGATAGAACTGAATGTTGTGATCCAGACAATATGTGCTTCTCATCCACTTTTTCCAGCATGGATGGTTAGGTTAATTTCTTTTAAAGGACTGTATATTTCATTGAAGAGGCATTGTGATATTCTGACATGTGATACAATTCGTACAACACTGGGAATGAAAAGGAGCATTTAAAGAATTTTGCCTTCTTCTAGTTGAATTGTCCTCAGGCTATCAGTCAGCAAGCACTTTTAAGGATCTACTGTGTGCCAGGCACTGTGCAATAAAATGGGGATACAAGATGAAAATGAAACTGGCCCTGCATTCAAGGAGTTCAGTTGCTCTAGGCTCTCCATGACCCCATTTGGTGTCTTCTTTGCAAAGATATTGGTAAATAGTGATTTGCCATTTCCTTTTCTAGTTCATTTTCCAGATGAGGATACTGAACAAAATAGGGTTAAGTCACAGGCCCAGAGTCACACAGCAAGTAAGTATCTTCAACTCAGATCTTCCTGACTTCAGGCCTGGTGCTCCATCCACTAATACCACCTAGTTACCTTCAAAGAGTTTATATTTCTGTTAAGATATTCTAGCTACACTGGCAAAAACCCCAGCTGGGCATTTCTCCATCTCCTTTTGATCTCTTAATAGTGATATCCAGTAGACTGTTGAACAAATGGTAGAACTGTGGTTGCAGCTATCTAATAGTATATGATATTAACATATGCACTAGAACTATCTTGCTTCACAGATACCATAGGACCACATTTCCTTTTACTAATTCACACTCTTGTTTGGGGAGTTAGAAGGCAGTAAGCAACAAACAGTAGACATTTTAAGATCTTAATTTCTCTGTGCCACTGAGTTAATTGTGTGCTTGTCAAGATGTGACCAGTTAAATAAATTACCTTCCTCTTTCCTTCTTAGTCCTTTATCAAAGATACTTTTAGCATCTTCAGAGAACTTTCTCAAGAATGTTTTAAGAGAGAAGAAAAAGTAGGAATATAATTCTAAAGGTACTGATGTCGTCTTAGTTTCTCCTATTTGGTAAATCACCATTCTGTCCTTTCTCTTCCTTTGAACTCTTTTTCTTTGTAAATCTATTGAACATTAAACTCTGTTTAATTTTACAATCCTATCACCTCCAACCTCGACATCTAAATGTATCACATCAGGTTTTTTGACTTCATCTTCTAAAGTGGGAACTGGAGAACTGCTTGCTGGTCTGTTCCACTTTCCTCCATTAGAGTTCCTCTCAAAGGCCTCAACTTGGCATGGAAACAACTCTGAGTTCTTGAGGATTGTGCCAAAGTAGCACAACTTGAGCTCTCTGCAGGCTGGTTTTCTCCTCAATTGATCTTTACGTTTTTTTAAAGCCTTCCGGTTTTGAGGTGATATTCATAAAGCACTCAGCTCAGTTCCTAGCATATAATAGGTACATATAAGTACTTATTCCCTTTCTTTCTTCACTTCCTTGGTTCTTAGCACACTCTGTCCTCTTTCTACCACTTTGCTCCCATCACCATGTAAGTGAAAGGAAGTCACATGGGATTGGCAGAGGAGGCAGGGCAGTTTGGTTCACCTACACTGCAATCCCAAGAACATCATGAAATTGCCAATCTGCCAAATTAGGACAAAGCACTGCTTCCATGGGAGGAAGGGGCGGCGGAGGAGTGGATAATGAACAAAAGAAACACTTTCAGGATAGAGTGACCAGTGCCCTTGAAATATCTTGCTTTTCAGTAAAACTCCAATTGCAGTGTCCTCATCATGGTTCCATTTAGGAGAGTTGTATTCAACTAACTGCATTAAACATGGAAACCAAGTAACTCAAATATTCTAACTTGTCCAGATAAGTTATCAAAGGACTGTTCACTTAAGTAGATGATAATCTGAAAATATCCCTCAGCTTTAGGGATAGAAATATCCTTAAATCATGTTTCTATTATGGCCTCCATCATAGGTGTCTCTGTGTGTGTTTGGTGGGGGGGAGGGGTCAAACTGGACACATCCTAGAGCAAGCATTAGGCATTGAAAATGCTTAACTCAGGAAATGCTGGCACGCCTAGCTCACCCAATGCGTGTCTATAGTATCCACTGAATCCCTAATCCCCAAAGTCTATTCTTGTTGGCTCTACTTTCTCTGGGTCTCCATTACTTTAAACTGATGAGGAGAAAATTGAGAGAGACCATAATACTTTTTCTCCTATTTCTCCAATTTCACATTTGTCCTGAATGGGATTCACCTGTATATGAAAATAGCATGTAGATTCCCAACATTTTAGACAGCCATTCTCCAGTGTATCCATAGGCACAGAACATTTATCTAACAAAGTTAATACTACAACTGATGATCAAACTGAAAGCTTGTTAACTTCCAAAAAGACAGCCCATTAACTTCATTGCTTTTTATGACTTTACTCCCAACTTTACAGAAAGATTATTAAAATTATTTAATTAATAATTAAAGATTATTAAAGAGATTTCCTTTTGCTCTACATCTACTCTGATTCCTTGCCCAAAAAAGTGAGGATATATTTGGGGAATGGAGGGCAAGAGATAGTTCTGTAATTTTTGCTTATTGCATCAAAACATCTTTATGTACTCCATAGGTTTTGTGTTTTTCCCTTTATTATCAACAACTTGTTTTTTTTCAAATTAGCAAGAAAAATAAAAACTCTTAAGACAGTGCCCTCATCAGTTCACAAATTGTAACTTGCAGTCTTTGGATAGAGATGGCCTCCTGGTGAAATGCAACAAAAAGCTTTCATTTCCTATTGCAGTTGTTATTATCTAAAACATTCTGAAAATCCCTGTTAGTAATTATGTGACTTTGTTAAATAATATCTCAGTTCATTTAAGGTAGAACCTCAGTACTATTCGTTAGCCTTTCCCTACTGTGAATGACCAGTAATGGAGTTTGGGGCCTGGCTTTTTATTTGCTAGTTTGTTTTTAGCAGGCCAATTATCGATTGTCTCCATTCCAATCCCAGAACTACAAGGAGCAACTTCGCTGCTAGCAGGCTCACACTGAGCTCCTGCCAACTGCAGAAAACCTATGGTAATTCATTATTTTTTCTGCCTTGACAGCTGAGGATGGGTCAAAGGTTTGAATTCACATTTACCTGTCAACTTTTCATGATAAAAAACAAGGATGAAACGGAGTAGTATCTGAATGGGTTTAAGCTCAAAGCTCTACACTGACAATGAGACCCTTCCTGTACCTTTTTTTTTCATTTTGAAATGGTCCCATATCTTTGCCATTCTTTATGTTTCCCCTAAAATCTGGTCAGATAGGATCCAACAGCGAATGTTTGTACACACATTCACTAGTGATATGCTTGTCAGAATCGCGTTCTTTTGATTATCCCTTGGACTCGGTCTTTTTCTAAGAACACAGCATTCTGGAAAGTCACTTTCCACTAGGAATTCTCTTTGCTTATACATTCTACTCATTCATCTAATGATCCTTTTGAGCCTGTGGGAAGGAAAAAAGAGTATCCAGTTGATGAGAGATTCTTAATTCCAAACTGGTGAGAGACCAGCATGGCTCCAGAACCGTTGCTGCCATAATTTAGGGGTTGAACCAACTAGCTAGAATCCTTCTACAAGGTAGTATTCAGTGGCTACCACTGTGCTGCCAAGTAGAAAGGCCAAACTGATAAGACTAGTCAAAAGGCATGGTTATATCTATTTTAGAAATGGCCAAACTGAAATAGTACAATGCCTTCTCAGAAGGAGGTCTACATCCAGTTTGGCCCTGAAAAATAGAGAAAATGTAGCTCCCTTTCATTTTTACAAAGATGAGAGATTATGGCTATGAAACACTGTGCATATTGCCAAAATCAGGTGGTGAATAGTTTCACTGAACTGCTTTTCTCTCATTTTTCCTTTTTGTTTTTTGAACAAAGGATAGCTTTCTGAAGGAAAAGAGAAAAGAATATATTTGAAAACAAAGATGACAAAAAAAAAAGCTGTTGATTAAAACAAAAAATGAAGAAAGTCTCCAGTGGAATGCCTCTGGGTTCTATACTTAGCCTCAAGCTACTGAACCTTTTCCATCAAAGATCAGAATAAAGGCAGAGGTGGTATACTTATCAGAGCTACAGATGCCACAAAGCTAGGAAGATTAGCTATCATGTTGATTGACAGCGAGGAAGCTGAAAGATTTGTTGGAACACAGGGCCAAATCTGTTCGAATGAAATTCAATTGGAATAAATATAATGTCTTACTCTTAGGTTAAACATAATCAATGACCAAAGTCCAAGATGAGAGAAGCATTGCTAGGCAGTAGCTTATTTGCAGAAGAGCTGAGGGTATTGTAGATTGCAAGATCAATATAGCAATGGCAGTCAAGAGAGACGATGGTTCCGGGATTAGGGTAACAATTGCCCTGCCGTATTCCAACCTGACTGGATCACAGGTGGAGCCTTGTGTTCAGCTCTGAGTGCCACATTACAGGAATGCTATTGAGAAGGCAGTACAGCCTAGTGTGAGGCTTCTTCAACTTTTTCCACTCACAACCCCTTTGTACTGGAGAAATTTTTACATGATATACATATGTTTATAAAATAGGTATACAAAAAAATCAAACATTTACTGATAATAAATCATAATTCTATGACCCCCACATTCAGTTATGAGATTCCATATGGGCTCATAAGCCATAATTTAAGAAGCTTGGGCCAAATGGATGAGAGCTAACCTTGAAGTCAGGAAGACCTGGATGTGGCTGGTCATATGACCTTGGGCAGGTCAAGACCACTCAGTATTCTAGGTAACTCCACAACTCACAAGTTGCAGAGAAAACACTGACCTACACTGAAGTGGTAGGAATTTTGTCACGTCCCCTGTACCAACTAAACCACACAATCTCCATCCTTGGCAATAAGCTAGAACAACTTGAAAGATAAAAGGCCCTGATTTAATGCCATAGGAAAATCTGTGGAAACACATAAGGATGTTTATTTAGCCCGGAGAAGAAAAGATCTACAGAAGACATGAGAGTTGTATTCAAGTAAAGTGTAGGTTCAAGTACCTCTGTGATTGGCAAGTTGGTTCCTCAGAGTTTAATTACTCCTTCTCCCCAGAGAGCTTAAGAGTAACCAAAAAGGCTTGTTGCTTTTTTTCCCCCTAAGGTTATGGGACACCTAGGTGCGCTTCCTGCTGCACTCCCCAATCCCCCTTTAATCAGACTCGATGAGCTTTTATAAATAGGTATTTACTAGGGTAGTATCTTAAGAACAGCTGGTATAGACACATTCCCCTCAAACAGAGAGCAGGTAACTCATAATTCCTGGCAGTCCTTTTCTCCCCTTCAAGGGTTCTCCTGAAGGCGCCCCCTTAAGAATTATTAGGTATAGCCTTCTGCTGGGCTCCTTACAAAATCCTGCCACTGTCTTTCCTCAATATACCTAGCTTGTCTTTGGCACCCAGTGCAGATAGAGCTAGAAGCTATCCCAAGGATCTGCTAGGATGCTGATGAGAAGCCCAAGTCCTGAACTTCTGAAGATCAGAAAGTTCTCTGATCAAAAGGGAGGGTTGGCTGGCTAAGGCTCCACTCCTTTTTATCCTTCTCCCTCGTGACCCAAGCAAGTGGTTCCTTCTGGGTCTTGTCTGAAACTGATCTCTCCCACCTCCCTCCTGGCTTGGAACTGACTTACTATTTTATAGAAGACCTACAGTGTGCATTAGTTTAATGCCTTTAATTGATTGATTGATTGATTGATTGATTCACTAGAGATGTTCTCACCTGATAAAAGTATCAGGGCTAGAGTATCATATTTGTTACTTTAAGTGGGGTGGAATGATTGACTGATCGACTCAATCAGCCTCTACTCTTACACAAGTATTTGAAGGGCTGTCAGGTGGAAGAGAGATTAGCGTTATTATACACGTCCCCAGAAGGCAGAACTAGAGCCATGAGTAGAAGTCAGAAAGCAACAAGCTGAGACTCGGTGTCAGGGAAAACTTGCTAACAATGAGAACTGTGCAAAAAAGAAATGAGCAGGTCATGAGGGGATAATGAGCTGGTCATGGAATCAGGAAGTTGGGGGCTTCAAATTCTGCCTTGATGACTGTGGATTAGTCACTTCTGACTGCCTCTATTTTTTCCGACTGTAGAATAAGGGTGTTAGTCTAGTTGGCCTCTCAGGACCCTTCCAGCTCTAAATACATGAGGGGGCCTTCTCCCTGAAAGACTTCAGTCAGAGATTGGATGAGCATCTCTGGGTTGTTGTGGAAGGAAATCTTCTTGCATGGATTAGACTACATGGTTCCTGGAATTCCTTCCGATGCTGAAATTCTGTGCGATTCTCTTCATTTGCCATGCCTAATATGTTATGTTGTGCTTTGTGACTATTTAACAAAAATTCCCAAGTTCTGTACTCTATTTTTGGAACAAAGATCATCACTACTGAAAAACGGCTTCATTAAGAGCTGTGCTATTTTCCCTGATTATTAATATCTTTTAAAGCACCAATTTTCTATTTATTACTACATCTAATTTATTATGCTTTATATAAATGATAAAAATATAAATTCTGTAGCTCTTTGATGCTGGCAAAGAACTTTCATTCTTGTCATTTGGTCCAAACAAGAATACTATAAGTGCTATAGTCATTGTTCCCATTTTACAGATGAGGAAAATGAGACTGAGACAAGTGAAGTGACTTTTCTAAGAATGTGTGGCAGTATTCCTAACTCTGTGTTCTATGTATTGCCCCATACCTGGTCTCTTTAAGACCTTTAGTTTTGCTAATTCTGATACAACTGGATAAATGGGATTGTCAGGTGCCAATATAACACTGCTGTGTATGGCATAGATGATAAAAAAAAAAATTGCAGGGCTTGTCAAGTACCAATTCTTGTATGAATCCCATCCACATACAAAACTCAATCCTCTATTTGCTAGGGTGTCAAGCTTTGTCAAGAAATGAGATCAAATGAAATGCACTTGTGCTAAGCACAGTGGGGTTCATCTGTCTCAAGATGAAAAAATAAAAATAAAGCTCTGCCGGAGCACAAGCTTCACCAATTGTCCATCTCACAAAACCAACCGGGATCCTTTTCTTCTCTCTCGGACACTGAATTCACAAGCACGCATTCAAACAGTGGGATTAGTACTTCAGCTATTAAGGGCTCATTACTGAACTTGGATTTTCCTATAATATGTCTTGGCTAGAATGATACATCTGTAATTATGTTCATCTCCTCACAGATAAAGCAGAAGAACTTGAAAGTCGTTTACATTTTTTGAAAATGCAGCACCATGTTTCACTTTTGTCAGAATGGAAGTGATCAAAATTTTTGGAATCAGTTTCCTAAAGGAAGAGCTTTTAGTTTTCATTAGGAAATTTCCTTTAATTTGTTCAACCCTCCTCCAAAACTTGATGAATCAAATACTGAGAAACTGAGAATACTATAAACAGAGAAATGGAATCAAAACCAACAGGTATAAATTAGTTCCTAAATAATGGCTAGATTATTAGCTAGAATATTGGATAGAATATATAGACATAGCTAGAATTGGAGGACAAATCCCAAATACAACTGAGAGTAAGTGAAATCTGACTGAAATATCTTGCCTCCTTCATGCATGGTACCTGAACACTCCATCCTGTTGTCCAGAATCTCTCACACAGACAGGCAATGGACCTGTGTTAGAGAGCTGTCTGTCCCTCTACCACAAAACATCTTGTTCTCTTGCTTTCTTGATGAAAAAGTTCTGATAAATTAACCCACACTAAAGTATAGATGATTCATAAGGCCTTATAAAATAAATACCTAGGAGAATGGTCTGGACAGACTATTCCAATCTTCACATGTCTAGATTGTGCCAAATTCTGTTCTGTCCTGATATACAAGATTGGAGTTTCCAAATGATAGAGCTTGGATTAAAACAATGATGTCTTCTGTAGATAAAGCAGGAGGATCTGAGGTATGTGAAAAGGGCCCTTGTAAAACAGAGGTTAGATTTGTTCTGCTTGGCCACAGAGAGCAGAACTCAGAGTAATAGGTGGAAGTTGTAGAGACAAATTTAGATTCCATGGAAGGAAACAATTTTCTAGCAACTAGTGCTTTTGTAAGTGGAAGGAATGGGGATCTTGGAAAGTAGTGGGTTCTCCCTTTACCGAAGTCTTCCAGCAGAAGCTAGATGACCACTTGTGGGGGGTGGTGATGTACAGGTCTAGAATGGCCTCTGAAAAGCCTTCCAATGTTGAAAGTCTAGGATTCTGAGAGAGGATTTTCTTGTATCTTAACAGTATCTAAAGCCAACATCATAATCTAAAAGCAGAACTTTAGGTGCCATATTAGAAAGACATATATTTATATTTATATTAGGAGACATGTGATCTCGGCAAGGTCTTGTGGCCCTTCTCAAATCACAGAATGGCCTACTCTGCATAGCCCCAAAGTTTTGTCTCTGTAGAGACATTCCTTGCTAGTCAATTCCATTTATATATGTGAATAAAATACCACCAAAGCATCTTTGAAGTCATATATGTGTGTGTGTGTGTGTGTGTGTGTGTGTGTGTGTGTAAAAATGAGAAATAATAGTAATGAAAACAATTAGATTAACATTGAACATATGAATTCAAATCCAAAGAGAGATGATTTCCCCCCCCCTCCTTTCTCCTCACAATGATATCTTCAAAATACACAATTTCCCCACATGGTCCAATCCAAAGTCTAGGCCAATGTTAAACCTTGTGATTTCTGGGACTCTTGATTACAGTATTTCCCGTGTTCTAGGATTTTTTTTAAATAAAATTGTGAATCTGCAAAAGTTCGGTTTAGAGGCTCTCAGGCAGCATTTACTAGCATTTCCACTGCCTCCCACCCTTAAGTAAAACTGCCAAGTTGCATATCACTCTAATTATCACCTTGTGTACTTCCCAAGAAAATTAAAGGTAATTCCAACTTAATCAAGCTCCTGGCAATAAAATGGTCAACAGAAAACTGACATTTAAAAGTGGGCAATAAAACACCCTCTTTTAGTTAAGATTTTCCTCAGTAATGCTAGGAAAGCCTGTTGATTTAAGTACTTTTTTTATGCTGTCCATCTCATCTGTTTCTGCTACTGGGAATTTTTTCCTTCCCCCAACCATTTTGTCATGGGTGGAAGAACAAAAGACAGGGCAAAGTAGAAAGCTCTTCAAAACTGGGCCAGGTTCCATGAAGTTTTTTTTGTTGTTGTTGTTTTTTTGGTGTGTGTGTGGGGGGAGCTTGATTTGTTTTTTTTGTTTTTTTTTTTTTTTTGGTTGGTTTGCCTTAAATATTGTTACACTGGGATGGGGCTGAGCTGTGCTGGTGAGGTGGGCCTGGAGTCAGAAAAACTCCTGAATTCAAATCTGGCCTCAGACACTTGTGAATTTTGTTACTTCTCTGGATTGTCTGGGACATCTATATCAGTTCCCATCCCCACCCCCCCAGAGGTAGCACCTGGGGCTTTTAAAAAGCATAGTCAGAGAACAACCCATTGGCACCTTGCCCGGTGCTGTTAACACCCAACGCATCCCCTCCTCTGAATCCAACACATACATGTCCTTAAGGATACCTCGGCTACAACTAGGACAGGGTGAGAGAGGCAGATAGGAGAGGGAAGAAATTGGAGTTAGGGAGACCAATTAGGAGGCTATGGCAATAGGCCGGAGGAGAAGTCATGGGGACCTGAACTGGGGGAGTGGCCGCATGAATGCAGAAAAGTGGACAGATGTGAGAGATGTGCCATGTATGTGGGCAACATAGTTTCCAATAATTAGGACTGGGGCTGGGAGAGGGAAAACCATCCCAAAAAGGCTTGGTAGAAGTGGGCAGGGGCATAGGAGCAGTAGGTGATAGGGGAATGCTGTATATCCAGATATGCTATAATGAAAGGACAAAGCCAGGATATGACAGAGGTGAGAGAAGTCACTTTCCTGAGGTCAGCAGCCTTGTCCACAGCTCCCAAAGGGGGTGACAGAGGCTGAGGTGGTGGCAACAATAGCCACGCAGCTTAGAAAGCCAAGCAACTGCAGAAGCCAGAGGGAGGAAGGCTGGGATGGATGCGGGAGCGCTGTGTCCTGCTCCTCCTCAAGACCTCATTCTTTATGCCAGGGATTACATTCATGAATAAATATGTCTCTTTTTACAACCACAGTTCTTGAAAGCCTTAGCTTCTCATATGAGATCAGGGTATCCGGACAGTAAGTATCAAAGCTGACAGATTCATTGCTCACCATGAAGTCAAAGTATAATACAGAGCTGCCCTCCATCATCCCCTTCTCCTGATGTGGGCACACCTGGAGGCATAACCAGAGCATGAAAAATGCATGGAGCACAATTTTAACAATGTGCTGGGGAAAGACACCCTGCTGAGCCGCCCTCTTCTATACAGTGCTGCCGGGTCACTACATTTAGCTTTTTATAATGTGCCATCACCAATTCCTGGCTGGTATGCATGCTACAGTCTATTGCAGTCCTTAAGGCCACAGCTAGAATTTGTCTTTGTTATCAATGATTATTCATGCTAGACACAGATTTCTTGATTTAAGACATAAAAAGATCTTACTTTATTCAGGAAAGAGAATCCAAGAGAGATTCTATCAAAAATAGCCCTAACACATAGCCTTAGACTGGAAGCAAGCATTTACCTGAAATCTTAGAATGCTGTTAGAAGCTACTCTCAAAAATCCATTTATCAGATTATGTTGTAATACTGTAATAATGACTCATATAATGAAGAACTTTGGATTAATGCAGAATTTAGTATACATCATTTCGTGTGGTCCTTGCAATAAATCTGGGGGATGAAAACTGTATTACAATTACAATTTTACAGATGAGGAAATCAAGGCTCTGAGGGCTTAGATGACTTGTTCTGGGTCACACAGCTTTGTGTTCTCTTGTTCTTCCTCTAGGGAATTTTACTCTGTAATCATTAAAATTTACCTCTCCCTGCTACCCATTCTGGATAAATAGAGATTCAAATGAATCACTGATATTCATTCTCTCTCTCTCTCTCTCTCTCTCTCTCTCTCTTTCTCTCTCTCTCTCTCGCTCTCTCTCTCTCTCTCTCGCTCTCTCTCTCGCTCTCTCTCTCGCTCTCTCTCTCGCTCTCTCTCACATGTTTAGACCATACATGTGGACATTTGCCCTTAACTACTATAAATCCAGATGTTTTGGTAGCACATAGGCCTAACAAAATTGGAAACAGTGGCTTGGAATAATAGAATAAAGGCCCAATCTTGTTAAAAGGAAGAAGGCTGTTTCACTGATTGGTGGAGGAGGGATTAGTTCCTGCTCTAACAATGGCCAGTTCTTCCTGGTGCTCTCTGCCCACATGGGGACCTGACAACATCATCTACTCATTGTCCTTTCACATAGAACAAAGGAGCAGGCATAATGACTAGGTCATCTGCTCATGACCCCTCCATCATAGCATCATAGCAACAATTCTTTAAGACCATGAGCATTATAATTACTTCATCTACCACTCACTACTATCCTGATGGCTAGCAAACTCCTGTCACCATTCCTCTCCCTATTCCTTATCCTCCTTAATTTCATCCCACTCATGTCCCATTTCAATCCTGCCCACATCTTTCCCTGTGCCCTCTGGGATGCTGATTCCATAGTAAACAGCTTTTCCTTCATTTGGAAACGTTTTTCTCTCACATTCCTTCCCCCTCCTAGCCTTCACTGAAAACTAGCTCCTCCCTAAATACATTGCATCCCTGGTCATCTTCTCCAGTATTGGTCAGATCAATCATCCCCTTACCCCAGCCCTAGTCATCCTGGAGTCAGAGGAAGAATATTCCTTTATTTCCATCACCACCTCTGGAATCTCCTTTTACTATCATATCATCCCTCACTAAACTCTCCTTTGAAGTTCACTATATCAACATCTCCTCCACAATTCAAGTCATAGTGATAATGCATGACATGACAAATATGGAAATATGTTTAAAAGAATTGAACATATTTAACCTCTATCAGATTACCTGCTATCTTGGGGAGGGGGTATAAGTAGTCTTCCTCTTTGTGATCAACCTTAAGCAAAAAGGGGGTCTGTTCATTCCCATGAACCCCTTGCTCTCTTCTTCAGGCTAACTTTTGGCAGATTATTCCCAATCCAACAATCATCATATTTTCAGAGCCTTTCTCTATGTCATCTCATCCCTTTTGGCACAAGTAATCACCGACATTTCTGCATTGCCTTTAAGTGGCAATCCTCTTTGTCTGGTGTGTGTTGTGGCTCTGCCACCTTTCCCTTGGCCTTGGAACCTCTTAATAGTACATATTTCATGGGTTTATCTGAACACACTTTCCAGATCATTTAGAAATCCCCAGTATTTTGGTGCAGTATCCGGTCTACAGAACAGAGAAAGTTACACGATACAATGTAGAATACCAACTTAAATAAGCAAAGGTTGGTTCCACAATTATACAATCCACTTCCAAAGTGGGCTCCTTCAGACTTCCTTCACAACGCACATATCCATTCATTGTCAAGTATAACCATGAAAACAGCGGCTGAGAATCTTTATAGAGACTAAGAGGACAAGAGAAAGTCACTGAGAATTCTAGATTACAGCAGAAGTTTTTGGTGCTTTCTGCACCGTCAATACCTGAGTTCAAATCCCAGCCTACATGTTTATTAACCCTGTGTGGGCAAGTCCCTTAACTTCTCCAAGCCTCAGTTTCCTGATCTGTAAAGTGGAGAAAATGAGAGCACCTACTTTGCAAAGTTTTTGTGAGGATTTGATGAGTTAAGTTAGGTAAAGTATTTTGCAGATCTTAAAGTAAAATATAAATGTTAGCTAATGCTTTATAAGGGTAGCAGAATGAATAGAGTGCTGGGCCTGGAGTCAGGAAAACTCCTGAATTCAAATCCAGCCTCAGACACTTCCTAGTTGGGTGATCCTGGGCAAGTCCCTTTACCCTTTTTGTCTCAGTTTCCTCATCTGTACCTCATCTTTAAAATAAATTGGAGAAGGAAAAGGCAACCCATTCCAGTATCCCTGATAAGGGAACCTCAAATAGAACTATAAAGAGTTGTTCCCAAATGAACAACAACAGTGGCTTGTAAACCTTAGAGTACTATATAAATGCTAGCTTTTATTAGCTGCTATTTTTTCAGTTGTATTTTTTTATTTTCCAAATACATGTAAATATAGTTTTCAACTTTTATTTCTGTAAGATTTAGTGTTCCAAATTTTTCTCCCTCCCTCCCTTACCTCCCCCTCCCCAAGATAGCAGGCAATCTGATAGAGGTTAAATATGTTCAATTCTTTTAAACATATTTCCGTATTTGTCATGTCATGCAAGAAAACTCAGACCAAAGGGGAGAAAAACATGAAAACGAAAAAAAAAGTGAAAATATTCTGCTTTAAGTCACATTCAATCTCCATAGTTCTCTTTCTGGATGCAGATAGTACTTTCCATCACATCTATTGGGAAATGTGTTGGATCAGCTCACTGTTGAGAAGAGCCAAGTCCATCACAGTTGATTATCCCATAATCTTACTGTTACTGCGTACAATGTTCCTGGCTTCTGCTTACTTCACTCAGCCTCCTTTGACTCTTTTGGTTGACTCACTACTTGCAGTCCTCAGAGTGGCTATTTCATTTTGGCTTTTCTCTCTTCAGACCTCCTACTCCACCCTCTCAACAGAGGCCCTTTCTCAGTCAATTAACAAGCCATCCCAAAGAGCCTACTGTGTGCCAGATACCAAGTTATGAAAAGATTTTTCTGTAATTTTGTTTATTATTATACTAAATCTTCATGTATCCAAAAGGTGATACATTTTTGCCAATACTTGTAAGTAATCTGTTTTTAAAACTGGAAGAAATACAAAGTATAATATTAGGAAATGTGTTAGTTTCTACAGCACAAATCCTAGTCTCTAGATAGAAATCACCTCCTGGTGGAATTCAATAAAAATGTCTTTGTCTCCTGTAGGAACAGACTAGTGCAATCGAACTCTTCAGGGTTTTCTGATTAATATACAAACCATCAGGGGTACACATGAGAAGGAGCAAGGAGTGCTGTGCCCTTCTGTTCCACCAACTCTCCCAATTTCTTAACTGTTTCTTCTAGTCTCTGTGGGAAAAGGGGGCACCATCTGGACAGACCAGATCATTCCACCTCTTGACTAATGCTATATACAACAGGTATGGCCATTGAGCTTCTTTCCTGATGAACTGCTTTAGTTCTAACAAAAGCTACCCACCCTTAGAGATGAGCAGAAAACAATATAACTCAAAAATTCTTACCAAGTACAAAAACAAAGGTACAGAATGGAGGTATCAAACATGAGCTTGGCCACAGAAACAAATTGAAATAGAATGGGGAAATATTTAACAAAAATAAATAAAAATTCAATAGCCCATCGATAGTGTTAATCTGTGGTTTTCTAAGTCAATGTGCAGCCTGCAAAGAGTGTCCCTCTACCTCGCTTCTATTTGGGTACAGAAAAATATACCAGAAACACTAAGAAGTGTTTTTGCTGAACCTCAGAAATGAATCCCCCTCAGAGCAAGACTTCCAAGTTGTTAGTCAGTGCAATTATTGCAGGCCAGTATCTTCTGAAGAAAGCCTCACTTTCTGCTGCTGTCTGGAGGAAGTGCCTCCTATTGTCTATGAAGAAGTAGTAATGGTTATCAGTGATTAAGGTCCTTTCTTATGGGGCCTCAAATGAGAATCCAACCCACTCCTTTCATACTGGAGAAGAAGTTTGAATTTTTTTTCTTTTTCTTTTATGGGATATTTACAATACTTATTGTAAAATTTGGGTTAAATATTGGGTCAGAGGCTATTTGTAGGTCAATGTTAAGTAAAAAGACTGTGTAAAAAAGAAAACAAAAAGAAATAAATATGAAACATTTTAAATGAAACAAATTTAAGGATATTGTACTTATATTAAAAGATAAAATATGTTGATATTATACAATACTATACATATATACATAAATTCCCATTTATACTCATTTAGTGACTTGATTGCCAAAAAATGTCTGAGATCATTTTTGAACTCAGGTCTTTCTGACTCCAGACGCAGTACACTGCAGTGCCCCACCTGCCCATGTACTCATATAAGTATGTACAAAATAAATACCAGGTAATGGAGGGTGGGGATGATACCAGCCTCTGAATCAGGAAAAGTTTCATGTGGAAGAAAAGTACAGATTTTAAGAGGCAAAAGTGAGGAGGGAGGGAGTTTCAGACACTGGGGACAAGCTGTGTCAGTCAGAGAGATGGCAAATGTAACTACATGTAAAGAATAGCTGGGGGAGGAAGTGGGACTTAAGTAAACACCCTTGGAAGTCAGATCTATGTGATCTGAACATAAGGTCATTGATCTGCTACACTCAGGTCACAATCATGTGACCCACATTGAGATCATTTGACCTGATTCCCCATGCATGTGGTCATATGATCAGCATTAAGGCCATCTGACCTGATGTCTTGAGTCATACAACAAAGTAGCCTAGGTAAAATCCAGAGCAGTTCCAAATTTTTTAAAGACTTCCTAGAGCAAGCTCAGAAACAGAGGTTATCTCATGAACACTAGCATCTCCTCCCTCCACCCAGTTAATTTAGATACCTTTTTTTCTGACTAGTTCCTTCCTTTTGTGGAAACCATATGTTTTTTAAACTTAGAACAAATGATTTAAGAGGTTAGTTTTATTAAACGCAAACAGAAATTAATGAGGTTTTCTAAATGAAAATCAATGTAATATATTATTCTTTTATTTAATTTAAACTTAATTCAGTTTTAGTATAATATTTAATGGAAATGATTAAGCACAATAGCAGAGTAATTTATCATCTCCTACTTCAGAAGACCTCCAGTTGCAGGGGCAACCTAGGAAGACTACTAAAACATCTCTCAAGTAGGCAGTAAGGGAAAAACAGTCCCAGGGGGAGCCACAGTGGGGAGATGAGAGATTGATGAGGAAGGTGGTGGAGAATGAAGTTCAACCAAATGCTGACTGCAACATCCAAATGTTCCTTCTCAGCATTACACTGCTGATGTGTGTGCCAGGCACTGCTGCTCCACCCATTCTCTGAGCAATAATCCTGGTCTGGGCAATTTGGATCTTTCAGATGCTTAAACTTGTATGATTAATCTGCAGCTGACAACTGTTACAGGATGTGTGGGTATGTATGTATACATACAGGCATGCATATATACATAACACACATATGTGTGGGATAGGTGCTAGACCCCTTTACCAAATTGACTAATTAGAGACATCTTCAGATACAAAGAAAAAGGATTTATTTGGTCCTTGTTAGTACAGGCCCAAGCACACTAGAGCAGACATAGAGCTTCTCAACTCCTGTCTTCCAGCTCGTGCCTGGCCTAGTGAGCCAAAAATTGTGAAGCTGGTTAAATAGAAAAAAACTAAGTCTTTTCATTGGATGGACTGAAAAGGAAGTAACCATTACTGACCAATGATCAGCAATGTTGTCTACTTCCTGCCCTACAGCCCTCTGGGAATAGGAACCTTGTGACTTAGGCCAAGGGTCTGACCTTTTTTGCAAAAGGAAGTAACCATTATTGACCAATGGTCAGTAATGTTGTTACTTCCTGTGGGTCACATAATTTCCTGCCCTACAGCCCTCTGAGAATAGAGATCATGTGACTTTTGCCTCAAGATTATGTGACTTCTTGCAACTTGGGCCTAGGGCCTGAGCTTCCGGCCCTGGAGGCCTAAGGTCTCATCTAATCTACCTCATAGAATTTTTGAGAAGTCTTTACCTGGTCCCATCCAGTCCCCTCTCTTTTTCATATGTTTGAAGATTTCTCACACCAATCCTGATTTCTCCTATTAGGACAGCTTTGTTATCTAGGCCTTCAGGCTCATCCTTCTCTTCAGGATCCACTGTAATCTACCCTCTACCATTTAGAACATACACCTACATATCAGTGAAAGCTTTCAGGATCCATTTTAGCTAAGAAATTTTGAACTATTCTAGTGATTGAGTGCATAAGCAAGCGGGTGACAGGATATTGCTGCCTAAAGCAATGAGTAGGAATCAGAGACCCTACTTCCACCCACTCCTATCTGTCTTGGAAATCCTGTCATCACAGACCAACAGATTGGCATCTGGCTGCCATAGAACTATAGAATTACCTCACTTTCAAGGCCTGGGGGCTTTAGGGCCATTATTCCATCATTTCTAACTCAAGAAGTACAGACCCAGATTCATTTGGGACAAAGGCACAAAGGTCTCATCTTCTGGGGCTGCTTCAGACTGATAAGGTATGTAGAGCTGGCCCTGTCCAGTGGGGTTCAGACTGAAGAGGGGAGACAAGCAACTTGTAGGTGGGGTCAGCAGCATCTGGTGGTGAGTGTCAGAATCAGGTCTCAGGTGATTTCAGATTGATCAAGTACTTGGAATTTTATGGTTTACAATCTGCAAGAAACAACTCTCTAATGTAGATTAAACATACAAGGATCAAATATGAGCAAAAGAAAAAGAATAAACAAAAGTGGAATTAATATGGAGGCTACTAGGGACAGTAACCAGAAACCCCACTCAGAGGAAGACTAGAGGGAGATGAGGTGATCATGAGTGCCTCTCATTCATACAGATTTTCCTAGCATAAATACTAAAGAATATTTTTGCCAAATTCCTGCTTTTGTTTCCTCAAAAGAGTAGGGGCAATGGGTGGAACATTGTGGCCTTAAGTATGATCTTCCTTAGCAAAAACTCCAGAGCCCTTAGTCTTACAAGGGAGGGCTTTGACTCAGTTAGCATAGGTGTTAACAAAACTGAAAGCTGTTTGAAGCCCCTGCAAGGGAGCATATGTGTAGCCCTTTTGAAGAGTCCTTTCAGAATTGTCTTGCCTGGAAGCTATATGAGGGAATACAGGAGTCAGAAGTTGGGAATTTAACGTGCCTTGTTTGGGAGCAAAAAGGCAGCAGTGTGGGCAGCTGAATCTGTAAACCTCTTTTCCTTGCCCTGAAGTGAATTCCCCTTCTTTTAGGAAACAACAGAAACTTTTCTTGATCCATGGACATCTTGTAGTAATTGTTCCCCTGAATACTTAATGGGGAATTATTTGGCTGTCAAAAATCCCCTTTCTTTCTATATAGTCCCCATGATCATGCAAAACATGAAAAACATTTGAAAACTATCAGTACTGATATTCGTTCTCATTTCTTTCCCAAATTCTAAAGCTCTGATATAGGCAAAACTGCTCCGAACCTGAGGAGGGCGGCACAGAATCTCCAATCATTGGCCTAGGATGAGCTTAGAAGCTTCCTCATTTAGAAGGACTGAGGCAGCTAGCTCTAAGGCAGGAGGGTTCACCCCCAAACACCAAGTTTCTTTGGGAAGTAAGCAAAGGGGTTTAAGATAGGGTTCCAGAAACCTTTAGGACTTGTCTCCGCCTTCCATCAATGTGCAGTGTAAAAGGCTAAGGGCTAAGGCCCAAGCGAGAGATTAGTTTAGCTTTCAGGGTTCTAAAAACCTTGGCTTGATCAGGGGGTGCTAACATTGTCAGCTCCCTCTCCCACTGAGCAAAAGGGAAGGTGGGAGATGGCCCAAATACTTAGGCAAAATATGCCTTCAAGCAAAAAACTCTCATCCCAGGAAGCAAGAGAATTAAATGTTTTATGGCTGAGGCCGGAGATAATGCTCAAGGGCTGCTGAAAATCAAAATATCATCTATATACTTGTATTGTGCCTCAAATCTTCCACTGACCACTTTCTCTGATTACAGAAATTTGCTACAAGAGGGAAAGCAGGGATATTATTTAAATAGCATCAAAACTAGTCCTTCAGGTCTTTACCAGAGAGCACATATATGATACAGGATAAAGCATCCTTTTAACTCAATTTTACTTAAGGTAATTGTCCCAGTTTTCAATTAATCACATAGTAAAAATCCCACCTTAAGCCAGAATAATCAGGTAGGTTCTTATTCAAAAGAATACCACTGGAAAACTCAGTCAGAAGGATCCCACCTTGACAGAGGCCAAGGTCGACCTCACAACTCTTGCCCAGATACTAACTTTTACCTGTAACAGTTTAAGATCGTATTCTTCTGAATAGCCTGTGGCATATTCCTTTCAGGTGGTGGATCACTGGGTTGATGATCTATCAGTAATACCTGAATTTAAATCTCCAAATAATATCAGCTACAGTCCCAAGAGATTTAATCTTCAATAGCAAATGCCATTAATCAAAGCTTCAGATGAATCTAGCTCTCAAGGATCACATATCCTAAATAAGTGTTGCATATGACCTGATAACAGCAAGAGATTCATCCTAAGAAGTTCACAGTTTATCTTTCATATCTAAGTAGATGGTTTTAAGTGCATTAGTGGGTACATATGTACCCCAGATGTAGATGGGTCAGGGCTCAGAAAATCCACTAGATCCTTCCACTAAATTCACTAAACTTTTTAAGTTGCTCTACTCCCCTCCTCAGATGTCTACAGGGAAGGGTAGAGGAAGTTAATAACTCCTCTGGAGCATTGCTAGGGCCATAGGTAATTGGGGTGGAGCAATAGGGGTGGGCATGGTCTGAAGAAGAGGAGGAGAAGCATTTGGGAGAAGGAGAGAGAGAAAAGGGTCCCATGGGTGTGGTGGGAGACTCCTGTTCTGTTTTCTCCTTGCCCCACTCTATGTGGTCTCTCTCCCAACTCCACTATGATTCCTAAACCCACTTCTTACAGCTAACTCTTTTAGGGGGCCAAGTCCCCCCAAGAATTTAGCCTGCCAGCTAATTTCCATAATAAATCTATCTTTGACCAAAGATAATGGTCAATGTGAATTCCCCACAAGACTGAACCTCAACTTTGGTGCCTCCCATCATCTGGTGTCTACATAACCCATATAATACCAACAATTTTTTTAGGTTTCAACATTACTAAAATAACCCCAAATAATTTAATTACCAATTTCACAATTTTCATAAGCGACAGACAAATAAACATAACATAGCCTATCACAAAAATGGATAGGAATCTCATGTCATTTACAGTAATTTCCAATTTTAATGTACACACTGATTAAATCACTATTTTAAAAATCATTACTTTACTTCATGATATTCTAACTAGATGTTTCATTCAAACTATCAATTGCTTTTGCAAGTTAATCTCTCTTGTCCCTTGTTTTTAAAATCACCTCTTTTTTTAAACTTTCAGATTCACATGATACCAAATTTCGTAAAATGTGTACATATGTCCAGCATAGCTGACAAAATTTTAAAGCAAAGCTCATAATTTTTACAAATTACCCAATATATATTTTAGAAAGCAACATACTTCATCTTATTAAGGGATACAAGCATGTGACCCTCCCCCCCAAGGTACCAGAACTTTACTAACCTATATTTTAACTTAAAATCAAATCAATTCTAGCTTTAAATTTCTAGTAGTAATGTTTCAATATTTGCACACAATTTTCTAAGATCTTGTGCTTAAAGTAAACCAGTTCATAATTCTAGCACATACCATTTAATAGTGATCATCTCATATAATTGTAAGAGATTCATCATAAATTTTTTCCAAAATCAGTGCAAAAGAATTACAATTTATATATAAAACTGCTTTTACTATCATATTTCAAATAACAAATTTCACTGAACTGATTGAACATAGTTTCTTTCTCTTCCTCTCATCTCTTTATCTACGTGTCCTTGCTGCAGTCAGGGAATGAGGGAAGAGGGAAGAAAAGAAAGAAACTCCCTGTAGTCTATGCACTATCCTCCTCAAGGAAGCCTTAATTTAGTTGAATTTGCTTCCAAATTACTCTACACACACACAAAATTCATTTATCCCAACATTGGTATTATATGTTAGTCACATCTAAAGACCCATATAAAGTTACCAAATATGAAACAATTAAATCCAATAAAGAAGTTAACACTCATATCACATTTGTTTTATGTTAAGCAGGCCTAGGGTCTGATCTAATCTACCTCATAGACTTTTTGAGAAATCTTCCCTGATCCCATTTATATATAACATTAATACACATACATCACATCAAACAGGAATTCCCTTGGAATCCTCAGACAGAGGAGCTTAGATTTAAAGCAACGTTACTCACCCAACACCCATAAGCAACATGATTTGCTTATTTCATTTTTAAAAATCAAGGTAGGTTTCAGCATTATGAATATCCTCATCTAAGCATATAGAAGACAAGGGGAAGGCATTGGGAGCAAGCTAGCAGAAGCTTGGAACTCAAGATAAAAGAAAAATAGCAGACCGACTCTGATATCTGAGAACCAATCTTCATCTTTTCACAAACTATGACTGGTGCAGAAAGGACTGTCTTCAGTCCATCTGAGAGATGCTATTCTGGCCTTGGAAGCCTCTTCAAGGGAAAAAAGTCATTACCATCTATGCAACAAGGAGGAGGGACATAGACCATCCCCTAGATTGGCCAGGAAGTGGAGAGATTATCACAGACATGGTTCTTCTGTCTCACTGAATTATTTCATTCTAGGCCTGATCACCTTTTAAAGCTCATTCTTCTCTTAGTTTCAAGTGTCTCTAAACCCTAGCTAATACTCTATCTTGACTTAAATGACAGATCAGATGAACTTAACTGACTTGGTTCCCTTCTCCAGTCACTTACTCATTTGAATGTATTGATTTGGCAAGTTGTTCTAGCTTAACACCAAATTGTGTGTGTGTGTGTGTGTGTGTGTGTGTGTGTGTGTGTGTGTGTGAGAATCTAGGGACACATATCCTTTCTGAGCTTCACCTGTACACTTCAGGGTTCAGACTAGCTGCTTCTTGCCATTTGTAGATCCTCTGAAACCCTTTTGTTTTGGAGGGGAAGGGAGAAGTCATGATTTCTGAGTCAGTTTCATCAGGAATCAATATTGTGAAATCCCAAGTGAAAACAAGAATCACCTTCCTCTTATGCCCACTTAGTTCACTTACATGCAGCATCATCATAATCTGTCATTTTTGGCTTTCGATGACCTGAAATGGGATTATGGTTTAACTTCAAGTATTTAGAACTTTTTGTCCCTAAGATCTGAAAGCATGAGGAGGTGGGGAAAACCTGGATTCAAATCCTGAGGTTGTGACCTCTAAACCTCAAGGTTCCTTATCTGTAAAATAAGAATGCTGGATTGGATGATCTCTAAAATCCCATCAAGAACCCGACCTGAAACCTGGGCACTATTTCCTGATCTGCAGTTCTAAGAAATATGAAACAATGTAAGACCAAATTCTGTTTTCCGATGAATATAACTGATCAGTTCTGGATCAACTCATTTACTTAAAAAGAAAACACCAGAACTCCTTATGCCTTGAAGGACAGGATCAGGCGGGTGCTGATAAATATTTAGCACACCCTGAAGTTTAATTTACATCATTAACATTTTCTCCATCCCTTTCTTAAGTTCTGACAATCAACAAAAATAGCCCCAATTTGTAGCACTGATCCATTTCTAAGATGTAAATGCTCACACAGGAAATTTGAAAACCCACAGCTGGCTCCAGGACAACCCTGGACTAGATAAAATAAAAACTCATATTCACCACTGGGTTAAAAAGATCCACTTTTCCCCAGATAAAGAGATAAAAAGAGCAAAAGCTGACATTTATGTTGTTCTTTAAGTTTTCCAAAGTTGTTTCCTTTTATTATGTCATTTGGTCTTTACAACAACTATATGAGGTAGATGCTATTATTACCATCCCCATTTTAGAAATGGAGAAAGATAAGGAAAAGAAAGCTAAGCATGTTGCTCAAGGTCACATAGCTACTGTCTGAAGAAAGATTCCAGTTCTTATCCTAGAACTCTGTCTGCTATACCATACTGCCTAGCTAAGAATTAACAATTCGTGAGGAAGAAGGGACCAATTTATGAGCTGTCCCCTAAACACAGGCTTTACTGTTGTAAGTTAAAGACAGACATTTGGTACTACTAGGTTTATACTCCCAAAAAGATCAAAAAAAGAAAAAAGAAAAAGCCACGTGTAACAAAATATTGATAGCAACTTTTTTTTTTGTAGGGGTGAAGAACTGGGAACTATGGGAATGTTCATCAACTAGGGGAACAGGTGAATAAATGATCATATGAATATAAGGGAAAAAAGTAGTTTCTGAGAAACTTGGGTAACTTGTATAAATTAATGCATAGTGAAGTGTAAAGAACCAGGAAACCCATTTATACAATAAGTAAGAACTTTGTTAAGAAAACAGATGTAAGAGACATGAATAGTGGAATTACTAACTAGGATTTTGGAGGGCCATAGATGGAACATGCTACCCGCTTCTGGCTAGAGAAGTGATGAAGTGGGTATGCGAATTTATTTTATTTTTACTAGACCATGCATACTCCTTTAAGAGTTGAAAAGGAGAGAAAATAAATGCTTAAATGAATATTTTAATATAAAATAAAGCCAGGCATTGTGGGAGAGCAAAAGTCTTAGCCTTATGGTCAGATAGAAGCCAGTTTCAGATCCTGCTCAGAACTGGCTAGTAGTTCTAGCCACAGTCAGGCAAGTCTCAGACAAGTCCCTAAGATTTAGCTCCTAAATTATAAGCATTATAATCTGTGTTGGTGGTGAATATTTTCACATGAATGAAATGATTATCTTATAAATAAAAAACCCAGCCCTCGAGCAAGTATTGGACCATTTCAAAAGAAACAGGGAAATTCAAGTAGATTTGTCTTGGCTCCCACTATCCTCCAAAAGTCCCCACACTCTCAGAGCTGGAATGCACCTCTGAGGCCTAGACGGCCATAACTCAGAACAGAAATTTTCCACATCATTCTGACCAGTGGGCATCAGTGAGGGTGAATGGGACCAGGTGAAGACTTCTCAAAAAGTCTAAGAAATGGAGTGGGTCAGACCCTAGGCTTAAGTTTCAGGAAGTTGTGTGATCTCTATCTAGGGTTGTAGGCAGAAAAGGTCAGACCCTAGGTTGTGACCCACAAGACTTAGACAGCATTTCTGATCATTGGTCAATGATTTCTTCCTTTTCAATTCATCCAATAAACTTAAGTCTTTTTGCTATTTAATCAATTTCACGGTTTCTGACCCAGGATCAACCCACCAAACTTGAGCTGATCAGTTGGTGTGTTTGGAGCTTTCTTTGCAAGGACCTGATAAATACTTCGTGTTTGTATCTGAAGATGCCTCTGAGTAGTGAATTTGGGTAAGGAGGTCTAGTACCCCATCCCACATAAAGGGATGATGCACAATCTCCTCCCTGAGGTGACCTGTGTCCCCATGGGCCAGCTCCCACGAGGAGGAAGATTTTCCTGGTATCTCATCTTCCTGGTATCAGCTCACCCACATGTAAGAAAATTAAAAGTGGTTCAGAAATACTAAGGAAACCAAGGGAGCCCTTGGGCTCAAAAGCAAAGTGGAAATGGGTCTTTTGGCTTTTTGTGTTGCAAAACAGCCATCTCTTCCACATCTCTTCTTCCTGGGGGATTAACGACTTCCTCTTTATTTCCTTCTGGGTTGCTAGATAGATTAGTGTGCTTCTGACTCATTAAACACAAACATTAAACTCTGAAATGCATTCTCAACTTCTCTCCCGAAGAGTAGGAACCAAATTGGATGATCTTTATTGAAGGACATTAATGCATCACAGAAAAGAAGATTAACTTGTACAAACAATGAACTTCCCCCTCCTTTGCTAATAAATCCTAAGGCCTTGCTTATTGCTGCCTGCTAAGGAAATGCAAGTTAAAGGCAGACAGAAAGAGTTTTCTACTTGGGAACAGGCTGAGATGGAGGGACCAGGTGGTCAAAAATGACTCCACTGGACTTCGGAATAGATATCAAGATATACAGGGTGTCTCGAAAGTCTTAGAGAAGTTTTAAACTGTGATGTAAAGCACTCCAAGCAAGAGAGGCAGCTTTTGCAAAAGCTCACAGGCAGGAGATGGAATGTTGTGGACAGGGAACATATAACAGACCAGTTTGCCTGTAATGGAAAGTTCCTAGAGAAGAGTAATAAAAAATAAGACTGGAAAGACAGCTTGGTGACAGACCTTCTAAGGCTTGAAGCGTCCAATGAGAAATTTATATTTAATTCCGATAGCCAATAGACAACCAATGAAGCATCTCAAGTAGGGGAGGTGAATGGTATTTACTAAATGCTTGATGATAAATGAATGAATGAATCTAGAAAAAGTTCTTTAAGATCTTAGGACTAATTTGATGGCTTAGGAAATAGAGCCAGTCACATATTAAATCAGATCTGTAAAAAATACCTCGTATTTGGAAAAGATTTGGGGCCAGCAACAATTTTGATAATAAACTGTGCTAGAGCTAACAGTGTAGGTGCTTGCTTAGTGATTCATGGATTGATAATCTGTGCCTGACTTTTCATTGGGAACAGTGAGGGTTATAGAGCCAAATGGCAACATGACTAAAAACATGCCTTTTCCAAGTCTTTGTTGAGCAAGACCCCAAATGCGAAAAGGGGCAACCATCATCATACAAAGCTAGAACACGCAGAGTCCACGGTTAGGCAGAATCATTTGCTTGTGGTAGAAGCTGACGGGGAGAGACAGCTCTGAGTGGCCACATCAGTGCATCTGGGGCTTACAAGCAAGGCTGCTTTGTCTGGCACTGAGATGAAATGAGCCTCCTATACATGGAACCCTATTATACAAGAGCTTTTGATGAGAGAAATCTAAGCAAAGCTTCATGATCAAAACCAGCTGCCACCTGCAGCCTCAGGGTTCTGAGTAGACATCTCTTGTAGATATCTAAGAATCTTTAAAATCCAAACCCCTAGTCTGGAAAATCTGTGCCTGATTTCAAAGCACAACATTTGATCCACTTTACATGTGACTGTAAAGGTTGTTGGGTTGTTTTTTTTTTAACTTATTTTTTTTCTTTAGCAGAATGGGAACTTAAAGATTGAAGTGTGATTTTAGAAATTTCTTCATTTGGTATAGAGTAAAAAAAAATTCATTTATCAGAGGGGCTTTGCTAAAGGAACAAAAGCATCAGCCACTTGAATTAGGAACCAAAACCCCAAATAGAAAGGAGCCTTTCAGGACTGAGAAAAGAAACAATTTCCTTGAAAGAGATTGAGCCTGTGTTTATATATCATACTCCTCTCAAAACACCCCAAACAATTAGACATTTTTCCAGATTCAGAAAATAAAAAGGCCGAAAGACAATAGAAAGCACTGGAGGAATGAAGTATGGGGAAAAAAAAGCTAGGGCAGTAAAGTAGAAAGAGTGTTGGATTTGGGGCAAGGAAGCAGGTTCAAATCATGCTTGCTATCTCTATGATCCTTCCCCACTCTGGTCCTTGGCTGCCTTCTGAGATCCAAGCACGTGACAGGAAGAATAATGCTATATTTCTTTCATTTGAGCCTCAAACCAACCCTGCGAGGTGGCTACTCTGTTATCCCCATTTTCTAGATGGCAAAACTGAGGCTCAGAGAAGTGATTTACCCATAGTCACACAGCTGGGAAGTGTCAGAAGCAAACTTTGAATCAAGCTGTTGTTGTTCCTCTCTCCCCTGTGTCACACAAACCAAGGACTGTTTATGCCCCGTTCTGGGATCTGCTGTTGCATTCATTTTTATGTTTCAATAGCATTGTGAAGTCCCAGAGGCCCACCGGGAAAGGGCTGTTACCACGTGGGTAATGCCTGAGATAAACTTTGCCTGACTTCACTGGCAAGAGAGGCAGTAAAGGCAATTAAGAGACAATTCAGCTGGTTCATATTCATCAAGCCAGATTCTTCATGGGCTTTCAAAATCAGCTACTGATCAGCTACCCACACACTCCCTAAAATAGAAGCACTTTCCAAGTTCATATTTCTGTCACTTATTTGAAGAGCTTTTTACCATTATTTACCCTCAACAGGGACATCAGACTGTCTTTGAATTTCTTGTCTAAAATACGACTAGCCACAAACTGTATAGAAGATTTCTTGGGATAGAACATTGTGAGCCATCCATAATCCTAGATACAGCTGCATCTTGGTTCGAGGGCATCCCTTGAAGCTCTGCAATGGACACGTCATGAGGTTCCAGGAATTGTTTTTCTTCTCAATGACAAAATGCTTTTCAAACATCTGTCCACTAGACTTAACCAGAATCCATCAAATGAGAAGCTCCATTATCAATACTTAAATAATAACTCTTTAATGATAGACACACCTGGATCAAGGACTAGTTAGAAAGTCCCATAAGTAAAATGGACCCAATCAATAGGCATTTACTAACCACCTGTTATGCACCGGGCATTATATGCTAAGTGCTCGAGATACACAAAGTGGCAAAAATCAATCCCTGCCCTCAAAGACCTCAGAACCTAGAGGAGGAAGCAATAAACCAACAAATATGTACGTGCAAGCTATGTACAGGATAAATAGAGGATAGACACCAGAATTAAGAGAGGTTGGAAAAGGCTTTCGGTAGAAATGGGATTTTAGTGGGAACTTCAAGGAAGCTAGGAGGCAGAGATGAGGAGGAAGAGCGTTCCAGGAATGGGGACAGAGTGAAAATGACCTTAGTAATACAATGATACACTCACATATTTCTTCCCTTAGATTTGAGGGAAGATACAGCAGTAATGGCGAGGCCCCCTGACTTTAGGAATGCTATTGTTCTAACAATCTGTCAATGATTCCAAAGTCTCCTGGACTTAGGAATATAATAGTCTTACAAACACTGCTGACTGTCAGATCAACAAACTGTTGAGTTTCTGAGACAGTAGTGAATAGACCACCCCTCAAACCTACATAACATGAAGCTCTGGTCTCTCTAACTTTGTCCTGTAAATTGATCTTCTTGTTCCTAGTTCTTTGCTCAATCCTTTTGGAATTTAGCCCACTTCAATTGGCATTATAATTATAATAAACTTTTCCCCTTGACTTAGAGATGGGTCCAAGCCTACAAATTCTTTTGAGACACCCCGTGATACTCGTCTGCAACCCCAACCTTTTGGGGTCTCCTTTTGAACCTCAACAAATTCAATTTTGTAAAAAAAAAAAAAAAAAAAAAATTCATTTCAGTGCAACGATGTGACAGTGGAGAGAGCACAGGATGACCTGGTGGGATCATGCCCCAGTTCTGATACCTACTGGCTGTGGGACCAGGGGCAAATCTCTCCTCCATGAGTTGTAGTTTCCTCATTTATAAAAATGAAGCCATTAAATCTGATGGCCTTCAAGCCCTTTCAAGCTCTAGCTCTTTGACCCTATTACTTTTCATTCCAGCAGAGGGATGGCAAATAAACAGATGGTCTGAAGGCCTATCTGGAAGTTGCTTCTGATATGTGCACAGAAAAGTCTTCCAGTGTGTTAGCTTTTGAAATCAGTCTATGTATTCAAAGCATCATTTTCCAGTATCCAAATTCATTTCATTCCATTCAGTTTTACTTGGGGGTGGGGGGAAAGATGAATGATAGCTACATTCTCCTACATGCTGATTTGCTCAGCGACAGTCTAGAGACCTGTCTTGTTCCTTTATCTATATCAATCACAAGAAAGCGGCTATGCATTCCAACTGTGGTACGTCTTAGCAGGAAAATTAATCTTTAGTTAGGCTGGATGAGTTTACATATATATATATATATATATATATATATATATATATGTATATATGCTCTTAAGTTTACATACTCATCTGAGTAAACACAAAGGGTGTCTGTCACTCCCTGAAATGCTTTTCATTCATCCAAGCAGGGGCCATGTTGACAGTTGGGCAATCATTTCTCTGAACTATAAAAATCCTCCATTAAAACCTTCCCAGTTTTGCCACCCAGTAGAAATTATGAGGATATCATCCATCAAAATACTGATATTAGCGGTTTTGCTTTCAGACATAGCAAATGAAATGTTCTTTTAGGTACCACTTCCATTTTCTCTTTTAAAGGTTGTACTGCTGGGTCATTGGCTGTTAGCTGCTGTGTTTATTTACACAAAATAACTTTCATTTCCTAAGGTGCTTGCTTTCTAAAGCAGCTATCACTGTATAGATTGTAGCTGCCTTGATTTAAACTTGTTTAAACTTAATAATCGGCTACATAATGAACTGGGATGCTTGGGGAGGAGGAGAATGGGATCCCTCTCAGTGGGAGCTTCAAAGAGGTGGTTGGATCAAAGGCCTCTTACCCAAACTGGAGTTTTCATCCGCAACTTCTGCCACATTCACTGTGCTTGATGGATCACTAACCAGGCTCTTCTAAGTAATCCCCCTCAAGCCACCCATCCACTATGTTATACTTGTGGTGCTGGTTTTTTTGGACCTAAGCATAAGATTAGACTTTTATGTCTAATGAAATTCACCTTATTACATTCAGCCCAGTAACATTGCCCATCAGGACGTTTGAGGTCTGGATTCTCTTATGCTTGTCTAAGCTACATCTCCTGGCCTAGTGTCATCTGCCCGTTTGATGAGAATGCCAGCTACGACTCTTTCCAAGCCAATTAAAAACGTTAAAGAACATGAGAACAAGTACATATCTCTGAGGCATTCCACAAGAGACCTCCTGCCCATTATATTAAATCATTGAGGCAGCTCTGTGGCACTGGCTCAGGTCAGGAAGATTGAGTTCAAATCTAGCCTGAGAGATTAACAAGCTGTGGGACTCTGGGCAATTCACTTAACTTTTCTCTGCCTCAGTTTCCTCCTCTGTAAATGGGGATAATGATAGTGTCTACCTAACTACAGAATTATTATAAAGACAAAATGAAATAATAAATGTAAATTGATTGCCCAGTGCCTTGCACGTAGTGAGCTTTACGTAAATGCTATTAGTATTTTCATCATCATCATCATTTATTCATTCTATCCATTATACTTCAGTCTGTCCTGTGGGTCCTATCTAATCCTTTTCCAGGTGATGGCTCTTCAAAAAATAGGAGCTGTCATGGCCCATCCCAACTTTCCTTTCTTCTAGCTAAACATCCTCATTTCCTCAATGGATTCTCATACAACAATCTCAAGGCCTTGAAGCAAACTTTAAAATGCAATATAAATGTTGTCTATTATTACATAGCATTTAATAAACCAACTATAGGGATTAAGACTCCAATAACTGACAAAAATATGGCAGAAATTAGGCTTAAAATGATACTTTATATCATCTGCCACAATAAGCACCAAATGGATACATGACCTATATATAAAATATCATATCATAACAAAATCAGAGGAAGATGGAAGGAGGAACCTAATAAAATAGTTGGCATTTCTATAGCACCTAATACATATCAGGCCCCATGCTAAGTGTTTTACAAAAATTATCTCGATTGATTCTCATGACAACCTGGGAGGTAGGTGCTATTATTATCCTCATTTTACAGATGAGTAAAATGACAAATTGTGGTCAAGTGACTTGTCTGGGGTCACAAAACTGGTAAATGCTTGGAGCTGAATTTGAGCTTGGGTTTTCCTGATTCCAGGCCCAAAGTCTATTTATAAGGCTGCCTATCTGCCTTTAATAATTACAGGAAAGGGGAAGGACATAAGTATTTATTAAGTGCCTGGTATGTGCCAGATGCTGTGCTGAGCTGTTTTTATTTTTATATTTTTAAAGATTTAGGTATTTTAATACACATTGCTTTATGAATCATATAGGGAGAGAAAAATCAGAGCAAAAGGGAAAAACCATGGGAGAGGAAAAAAAAAAACGAAAAAAGAAGTGAACATAGCATGTGATGACTTACATTCAGTTTCCATAGTTCTTTTTCTGGATGCAGATGACATTTTCTGTCCAAATCTATTGGGATTGCTTGGGATCACTAAACTGCTAAGAAGGACCCAAGTCTTTCATAGTTGATCATCTCACATTTTTGCTGTTTTTGTGTACAATGTATTGCTGGCTCTGCTTGTTTCACTCAGCATCCGTTCGTATAAATCTTTTGAGACTTTTCTAAAATCAGCTTGCTAATTTCTTTTTATAGAACAATAATATTCCATTATCTTCATGTACTACAACTTATTCAACCATTCCCCAATTGATAGGCATCTACTCATTTTCCAATTCTTTGCTATCACTTTGCTGAGCATTCTTTACAAAGATTTCATCTCATCTTCACAATAATTCTGTGAAGTAGGTGCTATATTTATTTTGATTTCATAGTAGACAGATATTAAATGACTTGGCCAGGATCACACACATACATGCACACTTACACTAAGTGTGTAAGGCTGCTTTGAAACTCAGGTCTTCTTGACTTCAGGCCCAGTGCACTACCTAGCTCCTCCCTCAAGGTTTAGAAATAATCACTCATTATTTCTCTCACTCTCCTTAATCCAACATGGGACCAAGGTCTTTTGATTTCACTTTTGTGGCATCTTTTTAATTCTTCTAATACTTCTTTCCTCTGACACTGTTCCCATCCTAGTGCAGGCCCTCATTGTTAGGATTACTAGGTGAGAACTCAGGTTGTCTGGACAGTGACAAGGTGAGAATTCAGGTTATCTGGACAATTACAAGGTGAGAACTCAGGTTGACTTGACAATTCTCTGGCTCAGACCTTTGGTTCAGGCCTTTAAAGGGAGTTTACATCTTAGGAATTCTAGGAGGAGCAAGCTCATTGGTTGAAGTGGTTCCTCCCAGAAGCCCTTGCATTATCCCACACCCATTCTCTGGGAGGATAAAAAGAGTCAACATTGGGCCTGGACAAGCAGTCTGGATTGGGAAAGGACAAGAACTGAGGAGATTCAGAGCCAGGATTCAGGAAGAAGAAGACGCTGGTTGGAGGCTCCAGAAGCCTCCCAAGAAACCTGCTCATAGAGGAAAAGATTATACAGAAAAGAAACTTCCTCCCAGAGAAGGACTACAACTGAGAGACGATCAGAACGCTACACCTCATCACCTCCTATCTGAACTATCACAATAGCAACTAGTGAATCTGCCTCCTTCAAATCTCTTCCTACTCCAATCTATCCTTCATTCATCCACTAAAGTGATTTTCCTGAATCTAACCTAAATCTGACAGGTCTGGCCATGACACTTCCTGTCCTCAACAAACTCCACTGATTCCCTCTCACCTCCAGAAAATGCAAAATACTTCCTTTGGCATTCAAAGTTCTTGATCACCCAGTGCCCTCCTCCCTTTCCAGTCTTCTTATATCTTACTAATTTCCATATACTCTGGAATCCAGTGTCACTGGTTTCTTGGTTGCTGCACAAACAGAAAACTCCATTTCCCACCTCTAAACATTTTCACTTGCCTGCAGTGTTCACCCTCCTGAACTCTAAATCCCCGGCTTTTCTTAAGTCTCGGACTAAAATCCCCTTCTTCCACAGGAAGCTTTTCCTAATCCTCCTTAATGCCCGTGCCTTCCCTCCACTGATTATTTCCAGTTCATCCTGTCTAGAGCTTGTTTGTACATAGCTGTTTCCTTGTTGTTTCCCCCTTTAGACTGGGAGCTCCATGAGGGCAGAGATTGTTTTGGTGTCTTTTACACCTTTCTTTGTATCACTAGTACTTGGCACAGTGCCTGACACATAGTAAAAACTTTGTTTAATGACTGACTAGTTCAGTAGCACTTGCCAAAGCTTAACCTCAACTGGCATAAGCTTAGAGAAAATAGATTCACCTCCAATGGGAGTAGAGGACAATAGACATGTATTCAATACCCACTTATGTGCCAGGCTCTGTGCTAAGCCCTTTACAAATATCTCATTTGATAATCTATGATCTTATGATCCTGATCTCAAGGAACATGATTCTGTAGAGGAAGATAATAAGTATATTCAAATTAATGTAAAGTAACTTAGGGCAAAGGAATTCTATGAGGAGCTGGGGGAAGGGAGGAGTTGATAAGGAAAGGCATCACATTAGAAGTAGTGTTTGAACAGAATTCTGAAGGAACCTGGGCATTCTAAAAGACCTAAGTAAGGAGGAAGAACATTTCAGCCAAAGGCACAGAGACAGGAAGTGTGGGCTTGTACGTGGGGAAAAGAAAGACAGCTAGTTTGGCTTGATTGTAGAGTATATAAAATTAATAATAATAATAATAATAATAATAGCAGCTAACATATATCTAGTGTCTACTATGTAGTCCAGATTGTGCTAATTGCTTTGCAAATGTTATCTCATTTGATCCTCACAACAGCCCTAAGAGATTGATATTATCAATGGTCTCCATTTTACAGTTTAAAAAATGGAGGCAGAGATTAAGTGACTGGCCCAGAGTCACACAGCTAATAAATGGTGAAGGCTCAATTTGACTTCTTGATTCCAAACCCAGCTTTCTAGGCACTATCCTACTTAGCTGCATAGTAATGTATCATAAGGTTGGAAAAGAAAGCTCACATTATTCTGGACTAAATAAATATCCAGACCCAAACCTTTTGATCTCTCCTACAGTCTCTGCCAATCTTGCCAAGGGCCTTAGATCTACTGGAACAGAATGGGAAATCATCAAATCTTAGAACTTCCAAGCTAGAAGAGACCCCAGAGGCCATATAGGCTAAACTCATCATGTGGTAAAATGAAGCTGGCCCAATATCAGTCCCAGAGCTCAGATCTCCTGATCACTCCTTCTGTTACATCTTTTTTCTCATTGATATAGGCACTTCTAGCAATGGCGGCCCCTTCATTCTTTCTCATTCTGTATGATTTCTGTACATGTCCATTCCATGAATTCTCCATCATGATTAAGGCCTTTCTTTAATATTTCATGGCTACCAATGCAATGCTTAGGGCGTCCATCATTATCCTCCACTCTTGCTCCCTCACCAGCACACCTAATCTTCCTGTCACATATGTCCTCAGTGATATCCTTTTTGCCTCTTCTCATGTTGATAGATGAAATTTATCCATCATGCATCTTTTCCCCAAAGGTGACAGAAAATATTGATTTAATTCCTGATAGATTGTGGTATTCCATAACTCCCCAAAGTCCTCCTTCATTTCTCTGTCATGGTGTAGAGGTGACCAGGATTTTTGGAGACTGCCAATGAGGCATATACTCTTGAAGGTTCTAAAGGTTTTAATTATGGTCTCAATAACGGTCTGTCTGTGATTCATGGACAAGCCTAACCTTGAATGGCAGGTTAGCTCTAGGTGACGAATTCTTTGGTGTGAGGACCTCCAGATTCCACTATACTCATTAAAACATGGTGCCAGGCCACTAAAAATAATACTATAGGGAAAAGATGAAACTCCAAAATGGCCTCCAGGTTCCACCATACTCACTAAGACATGGGGCCAGGCCGCTAATATAGAGAGTCCAGGATTAAGAGTTAGAAAGACTTGAGCTCTAATTCTCCCTCAAGACAATAGCACTATGTCATTGGCAAGCCATTTTTACCTATATTAGCCTCAGTTTCCTCATCTATAAAATGTGGTTAATAATAACACTTGTCTCACAGGGCTGTCCTGAGGATACACACACACATGTGTACATATGTACATATATACATATATACACACATGTGTATATATCTATGTGTGTATATATATATATGAAAAAGTATACATACACGCAAACACACACACACACACACACATGAGAGTGTGAGAAAGAGTGGCAAGATTGACCTTAATCAGGATAATGAGACTAAGTTGGAAAAATTAATTGTTATGGAGAGAATTGTAAAGTGAGAACCAGTTGTCATGATGGAGAGCTTTAATTATCCACACATAGAATAGCAAAACAAGTTTTTAGTATGAACTGAGTAGAGGCAGTTAGAGAATATCACCTTTCTATAATCAGTAGATTTAGAACCACATGAGGTCATCATTCAGCAATCACTTCTTAGGTTTCTACTGTGCACTAGTCACAGAGGATATGAAGAAAGAAGGAGAACATTCATTTCTTCAAGGACCTCACATGCTCTAGCGGAATAATAGAGAGAATAGTAGATTTACGGGAGAGGCAGGACTCTTTGTACTACCAACAAACCCTTCGAGAGTCACCAGAGATGAAAAATATATTCGTATGTGTATATACATATATGTATGTTTGTGGTTGATTTGTTTTCCTTGGCAAAGACACTGGAATGGTTCGCCATTTCCTTCTCCGGCTCATTTTACAGAAGAGGAAATGGGCAAAACTGAAGTGACTTGCCCAGGGTCACACATCTAGGGAGGATCTGAGGTCAGATTTGAATTCAGGAAGAGAAATCTTCCTGACTTCAAGCCAGGCACTCCATTTGCTGTGCCACCGAGCTGCTCATGTATATATCTGTACCCTGCCATAATTTATATCCTGTCATCTCTATTGGGATAGGGGGTAGGGCAGAGTTCTTCACAGACAGAAAGCTAGAAAGGATTTTTTATTTTAGAGATCAAGAAACTAATTTTAGAGATCAGGAAACTAAAAACTAGAAAGATTAAGTGAATGTCTGGGGAAGGATTTGAACGTAGAGCCAGACTACAAATTGAATGTCTCTTCCACGGGAGCAGGCTGCCTCATTTCACAGCAGACAATTTTGAATGGCGTTCACTCAGTACACGGGCACTGTATATTTAGAACAATGTCCTAAAGAGAAGAGAAAAGAAAACCAAACCAAACTTTGAAAGCAGGTAGCTCCCTGATAAAGCAAAGACTCTCTAGACTTTGGATATCTGGATGACGTGGAGAAGTTTAATAAATTTGGAAGATATCCATTCATCCATTCCAGAGCAATCAAATTAATCCTTTAATGCCTGAGGACACTCCTGGGTCCAAACCAGACTCCAAAGTTAATCAAGAAAAGTCATCGAATCATAGAATTTTAGGTGGGGGATAAAAACATACATACATATAAACGATTCTACCAATTAATCTGCCGTCTCCAGGAAGCAAAAAGGACATCTAATTCCTTCCTCTCTAAGAAGCAGTGCCTACACTTGGGTACCTTTTCTAATAACATAGGAAATGTTATCTACCTTGACCAGAGCACTGCCCTAATGATCCAGGTTCTCTGAGATTTAATTCTCTTCGAAGCTTTAATCTCTGATCTTCAAAATGAGATTAAAACCAGATCTATGGAGAAGGCTTAAAATATTCTCCAAGCAAGGGAAAGCAGATGAACTTCCACTGAAGCTCTTGTGCTGAGGCTTCTTTCTCTTTCTTTAAAAATGATTTCTTATGAGAAGGAGTCCCAGCTCTCATTTAAAGGATTATTTGGGGAATAGCTTGAATAATATAAACATCTCAACTCACGATTTCTCAAGCTTCTATCAACAGACAAAAACCCTGATGTGGGGGTATCTGGGAAGGGCTGTCAATTCTGCTGTGTGCTTTTCCTTTAAGGAAAGTCACAACAAGCTGAATAGGACTTTTTAAAAATTGCCAGCTGTCATCATCACTTTAAATGACAGAGCGATGAGGTCCCCCCCAGCACCTCAATGGGCCCCAGTTAACCCCTTCTTTTGCCTTAGCCTCCACCTTGCCAGTCAATGAAATATATCCCCTATGGAGGGACAGAGATGGAGAGGCAGAAAGACAGATGAGAAAGAGAAGAGAGAGAAAGAGGAAAGATGGAAAGGAAGAGACAGAGACAGAGAGACAGAAGAAGGAAGAGGAAGAGAAAAGGAAAGAGAGGGAAGGAGAGAAATAGCCATGGATGACAATTTCCAAAATGTAGTCCCAATAATTAAAGTCATTGGTTAGAAATGCTGATATGGGGGGGTCTAAAGTACAAGTGAACCCCGAAGAATCTCAAGAATGAAAAAGGACCAATCCACCCCATATGTGGACACTAATCTCTTCCACAATTTCAGGGCCAAAGGACTACTTGGTTTTTGTTTAAAGACCTCAGCTGATGGAGGAGACCCACTGTCTTGACCTCAGACAGCATATTCTGCTTGTTCTAATTGTTAGGAAGTTAGGTATTATGTTATTGTAAATTAGAGATTAGCATCAGTTAGAAATCAGTTAAAGTACCTGTGCCATTAGCATGGTTTAGATTTGGGAATGGAAAGTTGACACATAAAAGAAACTGAATAGTTCAACTGTATAATAGATGCAGAAAAGATTTCAGGTAAAAAAAATGGGATGCTAAATTATGTTGATTGAGACTGATCAACTGACAAGTCCTTACTTTACTGTGCCTTTGTGGGAGATCCCTAACCATATTTAGCCACTCACTGTTCCACTAACCCAATAAGAGAGTTCCATCCTCCATGCATTCCTATAAGATGGTACCCATTTAAGTCCTCCAGTCTGTCCAGCTGGAAGCTTTGCTTCCTTCTTCCTCTCCCACTTTGCCTTCCTTGGTTAGTCCAGCTCCTTTTTCTCATATATTTTCTGGATTATTTATCTTCAGGTCTCCTTTGTCCCTATCACTCACTTCTCTGAGACTTATTGTGACCTGAGTATAGTTATAACTCTGCCTCACCCCCAATCCGAACAGGACAGAAGTACTTTTAAGGGAATCTGGGACTAGGGAAGACCCTGGGGTTTCTGGCCAAAGCAGAAATGACTGCTATTTATATTCCACCTGAGCCAATCAGGACCCAAACTGCGACCAAATGGGGCTGGGCCTAAGACCCAAAGGTGGCCAATGCTGAGGCCTCAGTCAGACTGAGACCTGTAGAAGACCTTAGTTCAGGCCAAGGTCTCTCACCTAGGACCATCTCCAGTCCTCTAGATCTCTCTCTGGCCACTGGACTCAGATGTCTCTGGAGGGGAAAGTGAGGTAGGTGACCTCAACCCAGCCCTCCCTCACTTCAATCCAATTCGCTTGCAAGTCATGACATCAGCTCCCTGAAGGGGGGGCCTCTTCCAGAAGGAAGAATAAACAGCAACAACAACTTTGAGGGCAGAGACTTTGTTCTTTTGCCTTTGGAGCCCGGGGCTAGCAAGCTCTTTTCACATAGTTCAGCATGAATGTTAAATGAAATGAAATTGCTCCCTGTGGACATGCCCAGGTCTCAGTTCCTCCTCCTCTATATACAGTCTCTAGTAATATTTTTTAGGTGAAAGGCTCCCCCCACCCCAGAAAGGGGTATGTGTGTGTGTGATAGGCTCCAGAGAGAGCTAGACTTTGAATCCAAAGCTCTGGTTTCAAGGATCCTGCCTGGGACACATTTACTAGCTAGATGACATCCTTTATAAGTCGCTTCATTTCATTTTCCTCATCAATGAAACAGAAATATTCAGGCCACCAACAAGCATTTATGGAGTGCCTTCTGTGTTTCTGGCACATTACTAGATCCTGGGGATAATAATAGCATGTATCGCACAGGGCTCTTGCGAGGCACAAATGAGATGCTTCCAGTTTCATCCAGAGGCAACTCAATGCAGTGCAGGAAGCACAGGATGTAAAATTAGGAAAACCAGAGTTTGGTTCTTGCCTTAGACCCTTACTAGCTGTTTCAAACCAGATAATTTAACTTCTCTGTGCCTCAGTTTTTTCATCTTTAGAATGGCAGGGTTGGATGACTTGATGGCCTTTTAGCTTTAAATCTATGACCCTAGTGAATGGGACCAGGTGAAGATTTCTCTGAGGCTGTAGAACCTTAGGCCTAAATTTCAGGAAGCTCAGAGGGCTATAGGGAAGAAAAGGTCAGACCCTAGGTCTAAGTTTCAGGAAGTCATGTATCCCACAGACGTAGCCAGTATTGCTGACCATGGGTCAGTGGTTACTTCCTTTACAATCCATCCAATGAACCCGTCTTTTGCTATATAACTCATTCCCTGTTTCTAGCTTAGGGCCACACACCCTGCTGGGAGCTTAAGCTGAAAGGCTCTGTGTCTACTCAGCTGGTGTGTTTGGACCTCTCCTTGCAAGGACCCAAAAACTTTTCTGTTTGTATCTGAAGATGCCTCTGAGTAGTCATTTTGGGTAAGTGGGGGGGGTCTGGCCCCCATCCTACATACTCTAATATATCAGAAGTATTTCCCCAAATTCAGTCCTAACATTCCTGTGCAGATTATTCCATACTGGTGTGAGAAATAATTCATTTGGATCTCTACTCTATTTCATTCAGTATTAATCAATTTGATATGATTCCATAGGGATAGTGATTATAAGTGCTGTATACCGTGCCCCAGAGCTGTGAGCTGCAGATCCTAAGTTCACTTGCTTAATCATAGGAAGTTAACTAGAGGCCTCTCCCCCTTGTTTTTCCTTGTCATGATGACCAAGTCCAGTGTGGTGGAGGTGACTCAATTATTTAGAAAGCCCTCTAATTTATTTTTGTGTCTCTGGACCATTCTCTCTTATTCAACACAAACAGGTGACTGGCTTGTGACCACTTGGTGGAGATGCTCCTTATTTCACCCAACCTGTGATAGCTTGTACGATCTCCTCCTGCCTAACCCAAGGAGAAGCCCATCCATCTTCTGACCACTTAGGCAGATGGCCCTTACTTCACCAAATAGTGACCCTGTTGACATGTTATTTTGCTTATTTTAGTTTATGTATCCTGCGTCAATCACTACAATTTGGTATAGCCGTTCTGGAATAGGTATATAGGAATATAGACCTATAAAAATAGGACCCTGGAAGAAGGGAGTATCTCAGATCCTGAGGAAGATCAGAGGGGAGTTTAGAAGGAACCATGGATCCTTGAGTAAAAACCATGTGCCTAGAGTTGTGTCTCAGTCTCTTTTTATTGTAGGTGGGACAATTTTAATCCCCTCATCAGAAAGGTTTGTCTTCCAGGAAGATGGAAGCTTATGCTCAGTGGGCAGTAAAAAGAAGTTGGGCCATGAGAAAATGGTCTCAATTCACAATCTTCCAATCCATGGACTATAGAAGAGGCTCCTCTTTCTAAACATGGAAAATGCGTTGTTTTATAGAAAGACAGCTAGATAAAGAAGCTGGATTTTTTTCTAGTCATTTCTTTAATTTCATTTCATGCTCTTCCAGACAGCAGACTGGCTCAAACTCTGTGGTCCTGCGACTTGTTTATTTCATTGCCTGGGAAGACAGACTTTTGTTCCAATGATTTTTTGTCATAGAGAGTGATGGGTTAGCAAAATGAGAGTCATGTTGCTTGAATTAACTACATAAGTGGCCTGGGACTTGTGACATTTGGAGTACCTTCGAGGGTTTTCTAATAACAATACACTTTAGTCCTTGTTGCCAGTAAATGAATGAATGCCCTTTGTTATTTTCCATTATTTTCTTCTACTAGCTATCAATAAAGTGAAACAATAAAAAACCACAGTGCTGTAGTTTAGAACACTTCTTGGATATTAGATGACACTAGTATCCATTAAAATCCCACTTGGATACCTCAGCATGGTGTAGAGCTCGATTTGGTGTTCTGGAAGACAGAGAGCCTTCCAAGCTAGAAGGGCTGCAAATAGGGGTCCATAAATGGACTCAGTGTACAGGTCTGTCAAACCTAGTTAAGTCTAAAAAGACTCATCTCCACAAGGCCCATCACCAATTTGTCCGGATCTCATATATTCCCCAAACCAGAGAAATCCTCAATTCTTGAGAAGCTGCTGCTTAACTACTTCCCTTCAGGTGAGAAAGAGGAGGAGCACCATGCCTTACAATCCAGCTGCCTCTATTTTCTGTACTACCTTGGAATGGCCATTTTAGTTACTCAGTAACCCAAGTGCCTCTGGGCCTTGCTATGTTCCCTTCCCCTCTCCCTATTCCCCAACTCTTAGAACTTGTGGACCTTGCCACCTTCCCTGCAGATTCCCTTTCATTTTTGTGTAGTCTGTTTGGAGTCTGAATTCCTTGAGACTAAGGACTGTCTCAATTTTTCTATGTATATCCCCAGAGTAGTACAGCACACATGGCACATATTGCTTAATAAATGTTTTTTTTTCCATTCATTCATTCAGCTTCTAGACTCCAGGCACTGCCTTGGAATCAGCTCTCTTCCAACATCCAGTCTACCAGTTATTCCTCCATAAGATTTTCCAGACTATATATAAAAATATATTTTTAGCAAGCACTCTCCATCCTTTCTCTCACTTGATATCAAAGCCAAACTAAAGCAACAACCAATTTCCTTACTTCTCAACTTCTCTCCAGTCTGCTCGAACATCAAAGGTTGCCGAAGCCCCTGTCCTGGTGATTATTGCTCCTGTGGTCTCTGAAATCCTGAGGTATCCATGCGGCTCTCAGAAGTTGCCAAAAGTGTACCCACCATTGAACATATACCTCCCACCATCCTATTTTGCTTTCTTTCTTCAGTGATCCTGAAACTGGGCTGTGGTCCTAAGAAAATATTGGAATAGCTCACAGTGAATTTCATCATGCTGAGTTACTTAACTAACACCACTGCCCTACCTTCCCATTCTCCAAGATGCCAGTATTCTCTTTCTTCTTTTCTTGTTTCAGGCAACCAAGGTTAAGGGGAAAAAACCTTAGTAATAATCACTGATCTAGCTAAACCAAACTCTCAGTGGAGAGCTGGAAGGGTGTAGAATCCGATGCTTTCATCTACCAGCATCGTGTTTTTAGCACAACAGAGACAACTTGGTGGAGTATCCCTGATGGCTGATATGCACATTTGGGTCAAAAAACCCCAAGTTCATCTTCACATCAGAAACAACTGGAGGAGAATGCTAGTGCTTTTGCAAAAATTAATTCAATGAAATTCACAAGGGAGCCTGAATTTTGCCACATCACACGATCAACGTGGAACAAATTAAAAGATTAATTCACGTGGCCGTTCTCTGTGTCTACCCATCGTGGGACACATGATAGCTTTGCTCACAACTTAACAATACACTTCCTTCTGAGCTTTTCTGAGAACTGAGTCCTCTCCTTGAGTACAGTCCAGCAGCGTTTTCCAACTTATCCTAAATCCTCAAAAGGCTTTTGTTCTTCAGATAAAGAAAATATTTCTAGCCTTTCAGGGTGTCAGAATTTCTGAAGCTGGAAATTAGTTTTTGAAAGGAATCCAAACATTAGGGACACTTTAGAAGAGAAAAAACAAACAAACAAACAAACAAACAAAAAACAACGAAGGAGTTGGGGGGGGGGCCACTTCTTTCTTTCTAAGGGTAATTGGTAGACCTTTATCTGTTTTGCTAATAACATACACTGAGAGTATTAATTAAAATATGAGCCAGGGCTTTCTCCTTCTTGGCCATGCTAGGGGGCGGGATGGTCTTTGTTCATTTCAACTCTCCTGATAGAAGCCAGCCATTGATTTGGCAGGTAGTCATTGTATTTCTTCCTCCCACTTCCAGGGCTTGACGGATTATTTGTCAGGAGCTCTTTGAAAGATCTGCAAAGTATTATTAAAGTACTTGATCTGTTCTCAGCGCAGCACTGGTTTTCTCTAATTTTTTTTCTGTGCAGTAGACATTAGAGCTCCATTGATAAAGGCAAGCTTACAACTTTATTGTTTAGCCTGATTTACTTGCTGTCATGACCAGTGTTTTCTGACTTGTATCTTGAAATGTCTATGCAATCAACGGTTTCAATAAAAGAAGTATGGTTTGGCAGACACTAGGGATGTGAAGGAAGATAATGGATTTTGGATTTTTAAGAAGCCCACCCTCATATAAACAACTTGAACCTTTAGAACTTTTAGTGGTAAGAGAGGCGACTTCTATCACAGACTCCACGGCTTATGAGCTAACTTTGGACAAGTCACTTGGACTCTTGGTGCCTCAGTTTCCTGATTGTCAAGCAAAGGGATAGAACTAGATAACCATGAAAGTTCTTTCCAGTTCCAAGTCTCTGCCTCTATGCTATCTTTCCTCTTCTGATCATTACTGCTTTCAATCATAGGCTCATCATGTAGTCACCTCTGTGGGATTCCAATTTTTCCTTGAGACTGTTCCAAATTCCATACAAGACACACCAGCTACTCTCTATCCTATGGTATCCATAAAAATACAAAGCAGGAAGAAATAGATCATAGGATTGTAGCTGTAGTGATCTCATGATGCCTGTGCTCTGGAGTCAATAGGGTTGGATGTACTCAGTGGCTTCTAGGTGAGAAATAGCTGCTTCCATTTGCTAGTGATATAGCAACTCCTGACTTGTCCCATCACCTAGAAGATGTGTCAAAAAGGATCGGCTATTAAGGCTTATGGGGATAGATTCTTATGGGAAAAGCACTATCCTTCGCTCTTTTTTCAGAGAAAGGAAAGACTCGGAACAGTTCTCCTTTGGCCTCCCACCCCTTACCCCAGGAACAATGAATGACAGCTGTTAATTTCAGTGCAGGGCAAAGAGAACTTGGGCTTGTCTGGGTGCATCTGAGACTATACTTTAGATCCCTGGCTGCCCTTTCTTTTTAAAGTTTCTTTCTTTAAACTTAGGTCACTGAAGAACGATCCTGAGAAATGGACATCTCCAGTTTTATTGGTAACTTTGTGAATGTGAAGTCAAGTGGTTGAAAATTGCTGAATGGGTGCCAATTGCCCAATGGCAGGTTCTTCTGCCCGGGATATCATGTCTCTTAGAAGATTGCCACTGACAGAATCATTCTGAACCTAATGGACTAAAGACTTAGCCATAAAATCAAGATCTGGGAGATGCAGAAAAAAAGTACCAATCTGAAATGAAAGTGAAATGTCTGTTGAGCAGTTACACAAAGTTGTCTTTTATCTGCAAGGAGCATATAATCTGTATAAGAAGACAGAAGGGTTCATAAGCTTCATCTCCTTCTCTGGGAGGAAGCAGGAGAAATCAAGCTCTATGTGAGTTCTTACCCAGACCTCCTTCTTTTAGAAAGTGTCTCCCAGATTTCAAGTCACAAGATCAAAACTTCTGACCCAGAAAGGCCCTTTGGTTCAGGCTCACCATTGCTTCGCAGATGCAAAGCTCAAACCCCAAGTGGTAAGCAACTAGCTTAAGGTCACAGAGAGAGGAAGTAGGTATGTGAATCTTAATCTTCTGATTCCCACACAATATCTAGATCGGATCCAAGAAAGCAGACAGAGACTATATTGATCAGTCTTCCAACACACAAAGTGTCCATGAAAAAATTTGAATGACATTATTACATAATCAATATGGGGACTAGGTCACTGACTGAAAAGACTTATATCTCCACATTAGCCAGCACACCATCTTCCTTATTTCTAAGTATTCCCCACATCCCTGATCCCTTTCATTTGACCTTTAGGTAACAAATCACCTCTCTGAGACGTGACTTTTTTCTGCTCTTTTGAATGGCCTCTTAAGGCAGGCTGCAGTGTAATAGATATTGACAAATGGTGTGGCTATGCCTCACTGAGGATGACCCGAGAATTTTAAACATCTTGAAGGTATTGAGTTTACTCAGCCATATAATAATAATTATACATGGTCACTGTAATAGACTACTCCGGGAATCTGCAAACCAAAAGGAGCAAGTTTAGCGTTGAGTCTGTGCCCCTGCCTCCAAGTAGAGATTCACTAAGGCACAGAGATCTGCAGCTGCTTTCTCTTTCTTCTCCTTCCTTCTAATTTCAAGGGCTCCACTGGACTTCATCCCCAGGCCTCTATGCTCTCTTGTACCCCTGCCTTCCCTCAAAAAAACCCCTGGCTCTTCCTCTTTCTCCCATACCTACTTATGTTCATGTTAACCCCATCCTATCAGTCAGCCACCATCCTTAAAGTTTATCTTGGATGTTTTTACTCTTTTTTGATCATTCACACCTCCATTAATCACTAAGAACTACTGAATCTCCCTTCAAGATGGCCTTCACCCTCTCCCGAGACTTTCTCAATCTAGTCCCCATCTCCTCATAACAAGACCTGTGCAATAATCTGATTTCCTGCCTCCAGTAGAATCCTTTCATTCTTGCCTCTCTGCCTTTCCTTATGTCCTCCTTCACAGCTGTCACCAACCCCTGGCCTTCCTGGCTCTCCCACTTTCCAATTCCAAATCATATTTCAAGACTCAAGACAAACTTCTCAATGAAGACTTCCCATGTCATTCACAATCCACATGATCCATGGAATCACAAATTGTTAGAGTTGTCAGAAGACGACCGTGACTAGAAGGTGTTTTTGTAGGCCGAAAAGTGTTACAGATGTGCAAACTCAATGATGTCTTCAGCCCCTTCGGTACCTTAAAAGGTGACAGCTACCCACCCCGATTATGTGGTCAAGAGAAGGCTGGAATCATGACTCTAGATGACTGAGTCTAAAACTGATGATGTTCATCCCCTTGGCTAAGAAGTGATAGACTGAAAAAAGGAAGGAAGGAAGGAAGGAAGGAAGGAAGGAAGGAAGGAAGGAAGGAAGGAAGGAAGGAAGGAAGGAAGGAAGGAAGGAAGGAAGGAAGGAAGGAAGGAAGGAAGGAAGGAAGGAAGGAAGGGAAAGGAAGGAGGGACAAAGATAGGCTGAATTTGTTTAAAAAAAAAACAGCAGCATTTTTAAGGAGCATTATGAGATGGCTTCCAGTCTTTCTCTTACTCTGCCTGAATGCTGTAATTGGATTGTTTCTACAATTCATTCTTCACTCTAAAGTCTGAATCCTCCTTTCTTACACAGAGATCAGCTCAGAGCAGCTGAGTCTTGGGTGAGCTTCATTTCCCTGCACTGTAAAATAAGGGAGTTAAGCTAGATGGTATCTGTGTTAGAGCCAGCCCAGAATGGCTTGGGAATATTCATTGTTAAATTCACCTCAGATATTTGGTAAACTTTATTTACTATCATTATTAATTATGAGAGTCGGACATGACTGAAATAACAAGAACAAAGACAAAGCTATTCCAGTGACATAGCCATAGTCAACGTGGTCACCAACATTTTTTGTTCCCTTGGTGAAACCATATCTTCTCCAGGGCAGATGCCAGGCCTCCTGTTTTCCCGTGCCCCTTGATTCAGAACACCCAACATATTGCCATGTGCTGGTAGGTGCTTCCCCACCTTCTCTTCCCATAGTTCCAGTATTACTGCTGGACAGCTCCTGACCATATCTTCAGTCGCAAGTGAATGAGCCAGGGAGGAGGCTGGGCTAAGGAAGTAGGAGGAAGAATTGAATGAAAATAAGCACTCTGATGCAGCATATTACCTGGACAACATCTAGGAGCCACTCCAATAGCTTAATCACTAGTCATTTGTCCTTCCCAGAGACAGATGGTCTTTGTTGACCTAAGCAAGAAAACAGGGGGAGTGGGGAATTGTAGCCCTTCCTTCACGTTCTATACTTTAAATCCCCAAGGTTCCGGCATTTTGTTTCTTGGGACTAACAACCAACAAGTGTGGGTGAGAGTGGATGCCAGCAGTGTATCTTTCTCAGTTGGATGCAAAACCACTGCAAGCATATTTAGGGAGATTAACAACATTGCAGTTCTCTTGGATTCGAAGCTGCAGAACGCAACAGAATGGAAAATGAGTGTCTAGGCCGGAGCCCCGCTCCATGGCAAAGCTGTGGGATTGGTGTCAGATCCATCTACATCATTGCTCTCAACAAATCTGAAAACCATTGGCAAGGATAACCATGGTAACAATAATACTTTCCACATGTGCGGCTTTAAACTCGCTGAGTGTTTTGATATGTCTGTTCCTCTTATTTGATCACAAATATTAATAACAAATAATCATCTCTCTCATTCCCCCCCAAATTACCAAATTTCTTTTGGATAAAAATGTAAACACTCTCTTCAATGTGTCAGGAATAAAAGGCTTAGAATTCTAGGGAAGAATCCAAAAAGGAAGAATGAAAAATTCCAGGGTCCTATGAGGAGATGGTAACCTTGTAAGGGTGGCAATTCCATCCCCTGAACTTGGGAGGAAACCACACCCCAACAAACCTGTAGGGAGCATCCTAAACCGAGCTAAAGGGAGTACTACTTCAGTGTTCAGGGAAATCCACTATCTCCATGTCTTTGCAAAGATTCTCTCCTTAACTTAATGGGTTTAGCCTCCTTTCCCATACCTCCACTGAGCAGTGAAGCTCTGTCAGAAGCCCTGGTTAGAAGCCTACTTCTGGCACTAGCTATGTGACCATGGGCAAGCCACTTCATCTCTCTAAGCCTCAGTTCACCATCTGCAAAATGGACAATAATAACCCTAAAAGATATAGATATACAGATACTACACACACACACACACACACACACACACACACACACACACACACACACAAACACACCAGCTAGGTGGTACAGTGGATGGAGTGCCAGACTTGCAATCAGTTTCTAGAGTTGAAATCCAGCCTCAGACACTTACTGGCTGGGTAAGTCCCTTCACCCTGTCTGCCTCAGTTTCCTTATCTGAGGAGTTATCTATCAAATGAGCCAGAGAAGGAAATGACAAACCACTTTAGTGTCTCTGCCAAGAAAACCCCTAATAGGGTCACAAAGAGTTGGACATAACTGAAAAGACTGAACAACTTCTTATAAATCCATTCCCTTAAGTATTTAAGCCCTTACTATGCTCAAGGCATTCCACTAGACATTTTGAATGCAAGGAAACAATAAAAAACAGTCCTCCATTTCAAAGAGCTTACAATTTCTTGGGGAGATATGGCATGTAAATGTTAAATATATGGATGTTCGCTTAAGGGAGGAGAACACTCATAATTAGGGAGATAAGGAAAGGCTTCCTTATAGGAAGTGGCACATTAGCTGTGGCCCAGAGCTGAAATTTCTAAGACATCTAAGGAGGAAGAGGACAGAGATAAGGACCAGCAAAGCAAACACCAAGGGGTGTGCTACCCAGTGGGTAAGATGTGTGTGTCTATACCTGAGAGAGACAGATGGATATCTCTGGAATCTCACCCATCTCTCTGCAGGAGAGACTTGTACTCTTGCTTGAAGAGAAACAGGAGGAGAATCCGGAAGCTGGTCATGCTGTTCTCCTCTAAGAGAGAATACCGAACTAGAATTATTATATCATTCTGTCTCCTCACCACCACCACCACCACCCATTGCTGGTCTAAAGGACATGATTCATCTTTTTTAGATGCAAAAGTTACAAAGCGGTTCTCGTCCTTGACCATTCACCTTTAATGGAGGAAGACACCCAAGCTTATACCTGCCTGCTTGACTCCTTCCCAGCTATTACTAGCCACACAAAAGACTATCACAAATCACAAAGAGTAAGTAGACCCAGTTACTCAAATGCAACACATAGAAATTGGAAAAGTTATAGAGATCAGTGGATACCAGAAAAGACAAAGAATGGATAGGCTCTCCCACTTCAAGGGAATCAAGAGATTCCCTAATCTCATCCAAGGTGAAAATTCTTGATCTTTAAAGAGGCAGACTGGGAATCAGGGATATGTTGAGGCACTGGCTCCTTGACACGTTTGCCATTCCACAAGCTCTTTTCTTCCTCTTCACAGTTCTCCCCACAAAGGGTAGAATTCCATCTCTCCCTCTCAGACTAGGAATCAAGAATGTTTTTTTTTCTCTCCAGAAATCTTAGCCCAGTTCTAGTAGGCACCAAGCTGGATTCCTCATTCTCTCTACCACTTGAGTGGCAGCTCACAAAAGACCTGGCTTCAAGTCCTGCCTCTGAAACACACTGGCTGTATGCCCCTGTGCCAGTCATTTAACTTTGCAGAATCTCAGGCAATTCTATTACTGAGGAGTTGATGACCTGCATCAATTCAAATTTCACCTTCAAAAAGCTTTTCCTCAGCTCTCTGAATACCAGTACCATCCTTCTGTTATCTCCAATTTGTCCAATTATACTTTGTATCTAGTTGTATGCATGCTGTCTTCTCCGTTAGACTTATTTTCTTGAGAACATGTTTGCGTTTTTTGCTTTTCTTTATAGCCTCAGTATTTACCACAGTATCTGGAACACAGTAAGCCATTAGTAAATGCTTCTTGACTTGACTTAAAAACAGCACATCGATTCAGTTTGGCACAACTTCTCTACCTCAATGTTGGTCATGCTGGGCTGCTGGTCACAGGCCTGAGGAAGGAGCAGGTGGCTCCTTGTGCCTCCTGGCTCTTTTGTACCTTGGTCTGCAGAAGTCTTCATCAGGGGCCTAAGCCTTGTTCCCCCTAGCCAATTAAGGTGCAAGGCTGGTTTGAATACTTTTTAAAGAAAAATTAGCCCCATCTTCATGAGGCAAGGTCTACCAACCACTTCAGCTTAAGGAAATAGTTTGAAGCAGATAAAATGTCCGGTTTGTGGAATAGGTCATGGGATACTTTGGCGATATAGCACAGTACGTAAAGGGGAAGAGGCTGAAAAGACAGACTTAAAACCGATTGTAGAGAGCATTATGTTTCAGGCTCTTCATCTTGTATTCTAAAGGTAGTAGAGAACTGCCAGAGAAGTGACATAGTGAAACAGAGGCCCTAGGAAAATTATTGTGATAACTGTGCAAAGAATGGATAGGAGAGGGGAAAGACTTGAGGCCATGAAAATAGTTGAGGTGAGATGATCAAGGTAAGGAGATAACTAGGTGGAGTTGGCAGAGAAACTGAAGCATCGAGGGAATTACTCCCTGAGCCAAGCAGAGAAGGGCACTGATAGGGATCAGTATAACCTCTTAGTCCTACCTTCTGTGGAGGTCATGGTTAGCCTCACCTTGCTATATCTGGTCAGAAATCCAAATTATGTCAAATCCCTGAGGTTAAATCTCCCCGATAAATCTGTCTGTGGCTCATACCATCTTTGCTGAACCCTTTTTGGGTTAGTCCACCCCAACATCCTGCCTCATGGTGTCTTTTCCCTCACCCCTTCCCCATGCTATGTGGTGTCTCTCCTCTTACCCCCCACCATGCCACTAATCTTTCTCCTCCTTATAGCTAACTCTTTTATGGTACAAAATCACTTTTGCTATTTAGCCTGCCAGCTAAGGGCATACTCCAACTTTATAGGATGTTTCCTTTCTCCTGGTTAATTGTGAGTTCCATTGGGGAACTCGGCTTTTCCACCATTAATCGTTAAAACCCTTTTCTTGCTATCTCTATGCTTACCCAACTCTATTTAATATTTGCTGTTCCCAGTGTCTGTTGTATCTCTTTATTTTGCCTGTAACCCCTTCTCCTAAATAAACCTACATTTTGCCAAAGAGAATGGCCATTGTGAATTCCTCACATGATCAAACTCCAATATTCGGTGCCTACAATCTCATTATCTGGTGCTAAACCCCAAACATATCACCTGGCACCAGGAATTGCTTTACTGAATCACATCAAAGACCTAATGTTGGGTAGATGTCAAGATGAGTGGAGAGATGGGGACATGTGAGAGATATTGGAGAGTTACAATTAACAGGACCAAGCAACCTCTTAAATATGACAGATTGGTCTTGGTTCTGAGAGCTTGAGCTCCCACTTGCCTTCTCTGGCTTCTGAATTTCCCCGATTGAATCCTGGCTGAGGCTTCTAACTTATATATGCTCTCTTATCAAAGATGTGAATCTTGTAGAACTGTATTAAGTACTAAGTACATGTACTGAACTAGAGAACTGTTAAGCACCCTGCTAAACAACCATTGTCTATATCAATTCCACTGACTTGGTACCTTGTAAGAATCCTTTGTTTCAAGTGCAGAGTTCTGGCTCATAATAGGAAGGTGCTAGGTTGACTCTGTGGTTAAAACCTTGGTTCTGCCTTCCACAAAGAGAGAAGTTTGGAAAAGGGTCCAGCTTAGTAAGGGAGAAATGATGCCTTCAGTTTCCAAACCACTGAGTTGTTAATAGTAATACCTGAAATTTGTATAGCATTGTAAAGTTGGCAAAGTGTTTTACATGTATTATTTCCTTCAATCTCCAAAAAAAGCCTGTGAGCTAAGGATTTGTTCTATATTTGGAGTTCTTAGATTTCTATCATGAATATAAACCAGGGATTCTCAAACTACAGCCCATGGGCCAGATGCAGCGCTGAGGACGTTTATGCAGTCGGGTTATGGCAAATGGGCTGAGGGGCAAAGACAGAGCGTGAGTTTATGTTTTTACTATAGTCCGGCCCTCCAACAGTCTGAGGGACAGTGGACTGGCCTCCTACTTTAAAAGTTGAGGACCACTGATATACACAATAGGATAAATAGTCAAGGTTCAAATAAGCTTTTATTAGCCAAGCATACAACCTGATCCTAGCAGTCAGGAGAAGCTGGCTATGATCCCTTCATCCACGGCCAGTTAGTCAATAAGCATTTATTAAGAGCTTACTATGTACCGGGTACTGGGGATACATCATGGAGCTCACATTCTAGGACGGGAGACAATGTGAAAGATGTATTCTGGGAAAATTGGTAGTAATAATATCAGGGGAAAGACAATGGCTTTGAGGGACTAGGAAGGGCTTCCTATGCAAGGTGGGTTTTCACTTGGTGACTGAAGAAAGCCAAGAGAAGGTGGGAAAGGAGAGCATTCCAGACATGGGAGAGAGCCGATGCAAATGTCCAGAGTTGGAATTTCGGTAGACTTGGGGAAGAAAATGCCATGCACATCCAAAAAGAAAATGATGGAGAACAGATATGGAACGAAGCATAGTATTTTTACCTTTGTTGATGTCATTTGTTTGCTTGTTTTTTTTTTTCTTTCTTGTGTTTGTTTTTTTTTTCATTTTTTATCTGATTTTTCTTGTACAACATGACAAATATGGAAATATCTTTTAAAAAATTGCATATATTTAACCTATATCAGATTGCTTGCTGTCTTGGAGATGGGGGAAGTAAGGGAGGAAGGGAGAAATATTTCAAATACAAAGTCTTACATAAATGAATGCTGAAGATTATCTTTCCATGTATTTGGAAAAACAAAATACTATTGAGGAAAAAAAATTTCCAGAATCAGGAAATGGAGTACTTTAGGCAAGGAGCAGATAGAATACAGAGTACATGTAGGGAGTATGGTCTCAAGGGCAAGTGAAACCACTTGCCTAAACTCTGGTCTTGGTCCCAATGAGGAAAGTACCACAGTATCACTAAGTAGGCAAAGTGGTTATCGAGCTGCAGAGTGGTCTGCCCCATAGTCCTATACAATTTCTACCTAGTTTACATCATAGTTTCATTACATTATGCCCAGTTTGGGTCAATCACAATAGTTTCCAAATATGAATTTTAACAAATCCCAAAGCCTGTTTCCTAATACCTTATTTGCATAGTGATCACTTTTCTAATGCTTCATTTGCATGCATATGCAAGTTGACCTTCTGATGAACACATCTGACTAAAATCAAATGTTTGCCCGGCTACTGGCAAGGTTTAGAAAGCACAATTTGATTTTCTGTTAGAAAGCAAGTGATTTGCACATGGTCACACAGCTAGTATCTGAGATGGAGTTTTAACCACATTTTTTCCCACTCACTGTCCACCAGGAAATATTGTCGGTAGTTGGAGTCTGAGAGACTTGGGAGTTGTCTGTGTAGAGATGATAACTGAACCTCTAACAGTATAGTATAGAGATATACTATAGTATAGTACAGAGAGAGGACAGAGTCTTGGGGAACCTCCCTGATTTGCCCACAGATACACAAACTGAAGGTTCTTGCTGGGTTGTGTTATTTCCCCTCACTGGAACCAAGGTGCCAATAATTAGCCATGTCCTTCATGAGCAGAATTTTCCTTTTGGCTACAAAGCAGAGAGTAGTTATGGCTCCATCTCCAAAGTTTCTTCATCATAGCAACTATTCCTCCTACCTACTCTCTGAAGCTTTCCCTACCCATTTCCTGACCTTGGATCTTTCATTCAGACCCATCCCACCCCTTTTGGACATAGAACCTTGAGCAGCCCAGCTTCCCTGACAACAGCTTTGGCCAGTGGGATCATGTCCCTTATCTAGTTCTTCCTAATCCCCTGTAGTAGCAACAGGCCTTGTGCTCTTCAGAAATGGGCACTTTGTAGCTTGTCTCAGAGCTCCTCTGCTTTGATCTTCACTTCTTATTTGCTGCATTATCTTCTCACCACACTGGGAACTGTTTCTAGTCCTTCTCTAGGAACCAGGTGCCCAAACTTGTGATTATCCCATTGCTGGCTAATTGAATTTTGCATGCATTTCTTCTTGGAAAGTAGAACCCATATATGGCAGTTCATGTGGCAAGGCCCTGGCTCTTTCCTTACCACTTTCCACAAGACCCTAATCATTTGCATTATAACCTAACATTTCTTCTCCCATTTATATTCTATATATTCTTTCTCATTTCAATCTCTCCCACACAATTCTTTTTAAAATTTTTTCAATAGTATTTGATTTACCAAACACATGTAAAGACAGTTTCCAATATTCATTTTTGTATTACCCGAATTTTGCTCCCTCTGTCCCTTACCTCCCTCCTCCTCAAGCAAGTGATATAAGTGAAATACATGCAATTCTTTTAAACATGTTTCCATATTTGTCATGTTGTTGCACAGTTCTTTCTCAATTGCTTTGATAAGTCAGCAAGTCAAAAAAATCTTGTCCGGAATCTCTAGTGCTACTAAAGTCCAAACCTCTCACCCTACCATTCAAGGCTCAGTTACATCTGGCTCTTAATGCTTCCAAACACAAACCCTCTGCTCTAGCCAAGTGGACCTCGTCTTTATCTCCTCACCCAGGCACTCTCCTTTCTGCCTCTGGAACTTTACTCTGGAATGCAATTCCTCCCCCTCATCCCCCACCCCATCTTCTCTCTACCTAGACAAAGCCCACCACATTCTCCAAGTTTGCGTCCTTATTCCTAGGAGCCAACAACAATTCCTTCATTTGCTTTAACTTCTGAGGTTCTGTACCACTGAAATAATGCTATTTCATATTTGTCTTATCTTGTGTCTGTCCCCCCCTTCCCCTCAATGAAAATAAGGTTCAAGCTTCTTAGGACAGGATCTGATATAATGCCTAGCACAGTGTTCCATATAGATTAGGAGCATAAAAAGTATTGGGGGGATTGAATGTTATTTCCAGATCACCTTTGTTAACCGTTTCAGACTATAAACAATTCACATTATCCAGAAGTTCTTCCCTACGGCGATTCTGGATTAAGAACTACCTATTTCAGGAAGTTGGAAGAAGCAATGATCTTCTAGTCTTCAGCTATTCATCATGCACCCAACCATTCAAGTATCCCCCCAGCCATCCTGGGGTGTGGAGAGAGAGATTCTCCAAGGCACTTCTGCAGCTGCTGCCATGGGTGCCAAAGTGAAAACTGGATTATAAGTGCCCTAAACAGGTTGACAAGAGGTTCCAAAGGTCAGAGCTTTAGACCTGTCACTGCTGTAAACTGGAGAGGGCGTGAGATGGGCTATTAAATGAAGGCAAATTATGGAAATGAATGAGTTTCACACTTAGCTTCTGTATTTATACAGCAACTTTTAATGGCGTTATCTTTCATGCATTACCAGGTCAAGGTCATTGATGTATTTTAAATTGTTTCCACCAAGGACACATAAAGGAGATTACAGAGAGAGGAAATGGGTACATTTTGAGGAACTTAGTGAAATGGGAAGCCTACAGAGACAAGGGGCTCATCATTTTATTCTATTGATTAAAAACAACTCAGTGCAAGGGGGTGGTTTGCTCTAGTCTTTTCTTTAAGGCAAAGCTCTAGAATTCTCTAAATCATTCTCTCAGATATCAGTATAGAGATATTCCTGTAAGTAAAAGTAATATCTTTCCCCACTGTCTCTTCTTTATCTCTTGTGTCTCCTCACCAAACACATGCCTTTGACAGTCACCTCGATCCCATCCTCTCTTGCATCCTTCAGCAGATGGATTCTCCAACTTATGGAGGGCCCCGAACATCAAGATAAAGAGTTTCTAATTTACTTGATTAGGAATGAAAAATTTTATCAAGCAGCTTCTACCCAAAAGGTAGGCAAGACAGCCTAGTAGAAGCAATGAGGCACCCAGAGGAAAAGACAGAAAGTAGGATGTGCCTGGTAGAACAGATTACCACCCCCTAGTACTTGTACTTCCCTTGTACCCTGAGGGAGACAGCTCAGGACTCTGAGTCCAGGAATCCTGGGAATAATAGTGGTTCTTGGACCACCAGATCTGCTTCCAACCTAGTTCCCTAGCCATCCCTGAGGGGAGAAACTACTGTGAAGAGAGAGTCCACCTTCCTTACTATGACTACCCAACCATCACCAACAAGCAAATGGACACAAGATCCCTAGGAATGGTAACACCCTTTAGGACACCAGTCCTGCTTAGAGGCTAGTCCTCATGGTCATTATGCTATTCAGTTGTGTCCAACTCTTCATGACCCCAGGAGGAGTTTTCTTGGCAATGATACCTGAGCTGTTGGCCATTTCCTTTTCCAGCTCATTTTCCAGATGAGAAAATTGAGACACACAGGGTGAAGCGACTTACTCAGGGTCACACAGCTAAGAAGTGTCTGAGGCTGGATGTGAACTCAGGAAGATGAGTCTTCTTGACTTCAGGCTTGGCATTGTATCCATTGAGCCATTTATTTAGCTGTCTTTCCAGGCCATCAGTTCTGTTTTAAGCTCCTTCCTGATGGTTATTACAGGGGAAATAATTCCTGAAGAAATCCCCATCCCCACTAACTGCCAACCCACTGTCACACAAGGGGCACTGAGCTAACCTAGGTGAAGCAGCCAGGCACACTGAGGGAGAAAAAAGCAGCATGTTCCCAGAACATCAGGCCATCTATACCATTAATCCCATCTCCCCTCATAACTGGATAGAAACAGCCCAGAGTCTGAATTACTGCAATAGCTTTTCCATTTGGACTCCCAACCTTAGGTCCCCCCTCACTTTAATCTGTCATCCATTCAGTTGCCAAAGAAACTTTGCAAAAGTTCAGGTCTAAGCAACTCTCTCCCTGCCCCCCCAAAAAAAGAAATTAACCTCAGTAGCTCCCTATTTCATGTTGTCTCTCCCCCAGAACAGATGGTCCCTGAGGTCAGGGACCATGTTTTTGCCTTTCTTGCTGTCCCCCAGGGTCAGGTCCATAAATAAGCACTTAATAACTGCTTATTGATTGACAGACTCCAAAAGATCAAATAGCCCATATCAAGTTCAGCTCCAAAAAACAGAAGGGTTTCTGGGGTTCCGGGCAGCCAATGTGATTAGCCTCTTTCTGAAATATCCTTGACTTTGCCTGGCTGTGAATGTGTGTGTGTATTATATATATATATATATATATATATATATATATATATATATATATATATATATATATATATATATATATATATATATATATATATATATATATACACTTACATTTATATTTTTAAATTAAGGCTCATGTTAGTCTGAAACACCTCCACACATACAAGATTGATTCTCCCCAATTCAGGCCAAATGTTCATTCTCTAAACATAGAAATATAAAATAACAGCCAATGCTTAGCACATAGGAATTAAACACAAGTGAACCCCCCCACACACACATACCCCTTATCTGTGCCTAACAGACTCTAGGCCTTAAAGATGAGCAGCCCACAGCCATGCTGCTCCTTCTGCTCTCTGCCTGAGCCCTCTCTCACCCACAAAGCCAGAGTCTGTCCCATTCCCCACCGCCACGTTCCAGCCTGGGGTTCCAGGCCTTTGCTACCTAACTAAAGTCAAGTAGGTCAGAGTTTGTGACCTCCACCACAGCCCCACCAAGCACACAGGTGGCCAGGGGACAGGAAACAATACCAACAGGCAGCACCAAGACAGGGACCATGGGTACAAAAAGTTCAAGTTCCAGGGTGAACTAATCCCAGAAGCCTGCCCCAACCAATTCCAGGGGAGGAAAGTTTAGTCCTCCCCCCCCCACTGTTCCTTCCCTCCTCCTCCCTCGATCAGCATCCTCAAAGGAGGAAACCAGTCCCCCCTCCTTCTGATGGCTTTGAGCTATTGCTAAGGAATAGTGAAGGGGACACCGCAGGGTCATCAGGTCACCTGGAGCCAGAGAGAGTATATCTGGGGTCGAACCCAATCTAATGCCACAACAAATGGATGTGCTGGTAATAAGGTTAGAGCCAAGCCTCAAAGTAGAAGGCAGGCGCCATAAGTGCCCCAGGGGGATGAGCTGCACGATCTAGGCCTTTGACTAAGTGGGGCCTTGAAAAGAGAAGAGTTTTAAATGCAGAGAAGAAAATGAAGGGGTTAAAGATTAGAAGGGCAATGTTCATACTACCACGTTTCATTTATGATTTCAAAAACAACCATCTAATAATAGAAAAATATCCATTAAAGCTTAAAGAGTCTTTTGAAGCCCTGTATAATCATCATTTCCAGTGTCTTCTTAAAAGCCTTTTAGATAGTTTGACAACATATAGAATCCATAGTTCATTTCTCAGCATGTAAAATGCTCGTTTCCTAATGCCCCATGCTAACAATGGAAGGTGTCTGGTGAATAGGCAGTTTTGAAAATGAGCCAGAAACCTCTTTAAAAACCATAGAATTCTTGGCCATCCCGAGGCCCCCACGATGGTAATTGCTACTAAACGCACACAGTTCTTGTCCCCTTTGGGTGTCCCCTTTGATTTACAAGAAGGGCAAACTTCCAAAGATAAGGTTAAAGTAAAGCCCTTTTAGAATGATCCACAGAAAACAAGAAGAAAGCTGTTCAGCGGCTTAACATTTGCTTTTGTTTGCAACTCACAGAAGCAGCTGCTTTCTGGGCTGATAATAAATTGCACTGGGTGCCCTCTGCCTTTTGCAGTCCATCCAAGTTTCTAGGGAGGACTGGTATGGATTATACAATAAAAAGCCTGGCATCGCATCTACTTTTAAGTGAATTTTCTACCCTATCTTTAAGTGGGAAAGCTGATGCTAGGGATCTATCTGTTATTCATTTTGCTCACTTCTGAGAATCATCCCTAGCAAATGCTATAAGTCCTTCCATTTTTGCTGCTGTCATTTTTAAGAAGGACCAACCAATGGCCCAGAAACAAGAAGTGGCCTGGTATGTCGTTCCACCTTCTCTTATTGACTTTTAAATCGATGCTATAATGAGCTGACTTAGAAAAGGCAGTAGTCAGGGAGCATCTCCAAACAAAAGCAAGTGGTCACAGGTCATAAAATGGAATAATCTGTAGGAAGTTCTTGGAGATCATTGCTAACTACTCAAAACCCTTCTAAAGCAATGCAGACTTCCTGGGTTCCATTTACAAATCATTTTTTTAAAACCCTGTAATTTCCACTTTCTCACCTTCAGTCACATAAACTAAAGCACAAACACTTTGGATGTCTGTCAGTGAGCAGCCTAGGTAAGCAAACCTGGAAATTCCTTGGCAATATTTGGAAACAATTTTTTAACATATTCAATACTTCTAGATCTGACAATGAAGTTTTTTATTCCCGTTCTTGATGAAACTTAGGCAGATCCTTCGGAAGAAAATCATAGGAAAATAAACATTCGCTTTGTCCCTGAGGTTGTTTGATTTGCCATGATTGTCAAAAAAAAAAAAAAAAAAAAAAAAAAAAAAGATACGAGGGATGATGGTGGACTAAATCCAATCTCTGGGACATTGCAACTGAGAGGTAATGTAGTAATTGGATAGAGTGCTGGGCTTGTAGTTTGGGAGACATGAGTTTCAATTCCACCATCAGACACTTAAGGGCACTTATATTTGCCTCATCAAAGATAATGGCCAACTCACTAAACCCCTCTAAACTTCATCTGTGAAATGGGGGTAATAACTGAACTACCTTCCTCAGGCTGTGAGGATCAGATAAGAGCTATGAGACACTTTGAAAACTCTTAAAATACTGTAAAAATGGCACTTATTTTCACTACATGCAGTGGTTGGGAATTCAGCCCCCCTCAGTTACACTACAGAGAAAAAGAGTTTTAGAAGTATAATTCTCTTTTAAGGCTGAAGTTTTAACAAGTCAACCATTTCATTTTGATCTTATTTCAGAGGCACAACTCCCTGAATAATTGTTCTTGTACAGTAGTCATTATGATTTCCTGAATGAAAGAAATGAAACGGAGGGCTTCTGTGATGTATAGAGCCATTTCATGTGTATAGTCTTCCATTGTAGAAGTTTCTCTTCGAACTTGGGTGAGGCCAAAAATATGTGTAAGAATAAAATAAGAACTTAAAATTAATTGCCTCAAGACTTCATCACTTTAAATATCAGAGTGAGGGTTCATTGCTCATTTCAGAATTCTTGGGGTGCAGTGAGATATCTGGAGCTTATGTGGACCCTTTAGTTCAAACGCTTGATTCAAAGAAACGTTGACTCCTTAATTCTTCTCATTATATTTTACATGGAAGAGAATTATATTTATCATTAGTCCAAAAAAATAATCTTGTAAAAATTATTGGCATTGTGCAGCCCAATTATGATATTTGAAGAAATCTTTATTTGGTTTTCAAAATATCTCCGAAAACAAAGGGAGTTGATTATGCTTTTTTGTGGGGAGGAGGAAGCATCTGTCTCTATTAGTAGAGAGGCCTCTTTCCCCTTAAAATTTATTTGAGAAAAGGGCCTAGAGTATTTTTCATTTTAGGAAAGTTACTTAGCTAGTCAGCTCTCCTGAGTTTCATTTAAAATTTTTGAAAGACCTCAGAACCCCAGTTAAATTTTTCCAGGGTGAAAACTGAGTAATTTTTTTTTCTACTAACACAGTAAGTCAGAAAGATACAATCTTACCTAAGTAGGAAACTCTTAATCTAATTTTGTTGAAAATCCCCTTACCTAGAAATATAACTGCTTTTTCTTGGACTTCTGAATCAAGATTTCCTAGGCTATTTCATCAGAAGTTGATAATGAGAAATCAGTTATAAACAAAAAACTGTTTTTCTTCCATCTCCTTACTTCAGTTTCCTTTTTCCTTTCTTTCTTTCTTTCTTTCTTTCTTTCTTTCTTTCTTTCTTTCTTTCTTTCTTTCTTTCTTTCTTTCTTTCTTTCTTTCTTTCTTTCTTTCTTTCTTTCTTTCTTTCTTTCTTTCTTTCTTCCTTCCTTCCTTCCTTCCTTCCTTCCTTCCTTCCTTCCTTCCTTCCTTCCTTTCTTCCTTTCTTCCTTTCTTCCTTTCTTCCTTTCTTCCTTTCTTTCTTCCTTCCTTTCTTCCTTTCTTTCTTCCTTTCTTTCTTTCTTTCTTTCTTTCTTTCTTTCTTTCTTTCTTTCTTTCTTTCTTTCTTTCTTTCTTTCTTTCTTTCTTTCTTTCTTTCTTTCTTTCTTTCTTTCTTTCTTTCTTTCTTTCTTTCTTTCTTTCTTTCTTTCTTTCTTTCTTTCTTTCTTTCTTTCTTTCTTTCTTTCTTTCTTTCTTTTTTAATTCCGTAGAGTTGGGACAAGATAACCTCATAAGATCCTTTCCAATTGTCCATCTATTCTCCATCTTCTTTTCTGAAGCCAAAGTGGTAATTTGTGCCAACCAAAAATCTCCTTGACTTTTCAAACTAGCTTCAAAGTCAATCTCACCAAATCTTCATTTTCAAACCCTAACAGCTTATGGTCTGTATTGTTTAAGTGTTAGCACTCTTCACTGATAGATGTTTCAACAAGGTTACTGCAGTCTCTTAATCTTCCAAGTCACCATGCTAAAATGGGTCATTTCAGGGAAGCTAAGTCCCTACTCTAATTAATTTGTAAATCTAAGTCTGATTAACCTTTGATGACTAAATTAGGCTCTAAAATCAAGTAAACATCAGCTTTAATCAGGATTAATACTCAATAGAGATTATATTTCTACAGGCTGGTGACAAACACCACATGGTACATAGCATAATAACCATTTGTAAGGATGAATAAAGGCTTAGGGCACATAGTACACTTAGAAAGTTATGAGATCAGCATCAAGCGGGATAGCCAGGCCCAACCTAAGCTGGCAACCTTTTTTGTCGAATATGATTTAGCATTTTTTTCCTTGCTTAATGTTCATGGCATAAATAACCCTGGGCTAGAACTGGCCCTATAATTACATGAAAACCCGAGTGCCCCCTTCCAATATAATCTGATTACCATATCCACAGCATAATTGAGATTCTTCTAAGTATTTATATTTGCTGGATGATAAGGAAGGGGACTCAGGTGGTAGAGAGAAATGACATGCGTAAAGATCTTGGGAACCTTGTACTATTTGTGTAGGATCTTTGTTGATTAGAATAATACAAGGAAATTTGTCATCTCTACAAAGTACAGGGAATTGGTTCAATTGCATGTTACTTGGGTACCACACAAGCCAATCTCCCAAAATTCCTGTGGCAGTCATTAAAGTGATAAATTGCCCCTAAAGAGGGAGAAGAGGAAGGGGCAATGAAAATCATTAAGATTAAAGCTGATTTCTATTGTGCATCTTTTCATGTTCTTTAATGCAGTACAAAGCCACTGAATTAATTGCTTTAAAAGTTTATCAAATGTTCAAATTGGTTATGAAAGAATTTTATCTCTGCTGCCTCAGAATTACACTTGGAAAATTACAACCCCAAAATGACAATTATCCCTTGGTATTTTGCTATAGACACTCAAAATAGATTGCTGAGTGAGAAATTAAACCTGATTCTGTTCACGACAGGATTTTCATTATCTGGGAAAGGTTTCAAACTTGTCAGTTGTATTTCCTCTAAGCATATCTGATGGATGACTACCCAGAGTAGAAGCTTAGCCTTGCTTAAGTCCATAGTGACTACAGAATTGAATGGGAAGTCTACATTATAGACATGTAGATAATCAAACAGGTAATTAAGGCAAAGAAACTGATCTTATGGTCTTTTGCCTAACTTATTTACAAGTTATTTTTGAGGACTGCTTCATTTGCCACAGTTTGCTTTGTATGCTGATAGGATCTTCTGACATGTCAGTTGCTACACCAGCTTTGTGTCACCTAAATCAATAAGAAATGTGCAACCGATAAGGGCCGAGCATAGACTCCTGTGGCAGTTCATTACAGACTTCATTCCAAGTTGCCTTTAATCAACAGTCTTGAAATGTGCCTTGTTAACAAGCTTTGAATTCACCCTTGGGGAAATGTGCTAGAAAACTAAAGAAAATGAAATAATTTTTAAATAAACTTTAACTGAATCAAATGGAAAAATATTTGTAAAAAGCGCTTGGCACAGTTTCTGGCACATAGTGGATGCTACATAAATGTCTGTTCCTTCTCTTGCTGTGTCCAAATCAATCAACAAGCATTTAAAAAACAAAACAGAAAAATATCTGAGTGAAAAAGGTGGTGAATCAGCTGGATAATCAAGGAAATTTTGCACTTTTAGTATAGATATTTTGGCGTCTTATAGGCAACATAATATCATATTTCCAATATCCAAGTGGATCTGATTCAACATTTGGAATTTAAAAAACAATGTTTTGAGTGCCTAGTATGTACAAAAATACTGCTATGAGCAGGGAAATAGAAAAGGATTAGTAAGAAGACTAAGAATGGATAAAAGGTGTCCCCCAAACCCCCAACTTCCTAAGCATTAGAACTTTTCCAAAGTGGTGGAATAGGTTGCCTCATGAGCTAGTGGTTTTCCCCATTTCTTTTTCAAATCTATTTTTTAAAATTCTCTCATTTTCTCTCCCTATGATTCTGTGAAGACATATGTGGTCCCTGCCCTTTAAGAGGGCTTACTAAGAGTGATAAGACAGAAGACATAGAATACAAGAGAGAATGGGGTGTATAGTTGGAGCGGTAGAGCCAAAGTCCTATAGGAGTACAGATATCAAAGAGGTTAACTCTGGCAGAGGGAAATTAGAGCAGACAGACTTAATAGAAAGCTTTTGTCTCACAAATGGCATAGCTTATGAGTAACCACCCTATAGTAAGATATTCTTTTTCCCTATCCGTCTCAGTCTCCCCCCACCCATTCTATAAATATGGAGGAGTTTTCGACTTGGTGTGTAGCTTATATTTTTCCAGGCTGCATGTGCTGTTCCCCATGGAATCAGTTGACTACCTAGTGCTGATGGATTTTACATTGTATTGGGGGCAGACACACTGGGCACTATGACACAACACCATCTGCCACCGACTCCCTGCTTTCTTGTTGCATGGCACTGACGCCAAAGTCACTTCAAGCTAAGTTAATGAATTTTGTAAAGGAACAAAGAAAAATATGTTTTGTTTTGCCATTTCCGTAATGACATAGCCCCAGCTGATGATTTCCCTTGTATAGTGTTGACAGCTTAAGTCAATTTAGCTTTTGGAAAAGTAAATTCAAATAGAACCTCTAATTCAGTTGTATGTATTGGTGTTTAAACCAAAAAAAAAAACAAAAAACAAAAACAAAAAAACATGGGATTATTTATGTTTAATTTAACAGGCTCAAACCCTATCAGTTTATCGCTTCCACATCTCATATGTATGAAGTAAAATAGCTTCTCCTGAAGTCCATCCACACGGGCTAACCAATTGGAAAAGGCCCCTGAACGCCCACTACAAAATGAATAAGAAGAGAAAATTGGACCCAACAACCTCTCTCAAGACAGGGACCAGAGTTGGATATAGTGTATTCAGATTCACACAGCTAAGCTAAGCACACACTGGGGCAGCAGTACAGACTGAATTCTTCACATGAAGGCTTTCAAAAATGGCCTACTTGCACCTTGTCTTAACGTAACTAAATATAGAGCATTTCTACAGAAGAAGCACCTAGTAACCAAGTAAGAAGAATGACTAGAAGCTAGATGTTAGAGGGGCTTAGAAGAGCCTGACACAAGGAAGGGCCATCTTAATTAGAGCCCCAAGGTTTTCTGTTAGAGCAAAGGAAGTTTCCCCTTATAATTAACAACACACAATCTCAATTTTGGTCAAGATAAAATTCTTTGGTGTCTTTCACTGATAATCTATCCATCCATCTATATTAAACATAGGAAATGGGGTAGGCCAGGTACCAGGTCAAGGTAATCCATATCCTGTATTAGACTGTAGATTCCAAAAATACATTTTACTCCTTTCTTAGTCTGTATTTTAAATAAGTTTTATGTTGAATTTCAGTAGAAATATTTTATTTTCAACAAATCATGTATTTGTAAAGTTCTAAGCTATATATGAAACTGTAGCATAAATATAGAAATGATATAAATATATTTATCTACCTAGATAAATTGAGTCCACATCTATACTACCATAGTCACAGTGAACGAGGCTCTGATTTGATCTATTCTGTTTCCTATAGTTCATCTTGGTACCAGGTCACATTTCAGAGATATGGAAAAATGCCACCTGTTGTGTTTTTTTTTCTTTTTTCAGATTTGTGATTTCACTTGGAGTTAAAAAAAAAAAAACAACAAAAAAAACCTCTCCTCCAAGTCAGAGCAACAAATAAATCCTATAATCCATAATCTTCAAAAGGTTGTCTGAGATTATCTCCTTGTTAGCCTGAGGGGATTCAGATCCTATGGTGAGTTACAGAGATGGTCTACAACAAGCATGGAATGGGCAGATGAAAAATGATTTGTTCCAGCAGCCATGAAGGCAGGTGAAGCAGGTGTTGTGGAGTGCTTATAGCTTGCTTGGACATCAAGACACCAAGGTCATCTAATTGTATCTCCAATCACCATCATCACCTTTACTGTGTCCTGCCTCTGGACGGTGATAACTCTGGAAGAGAGAAATAGCCAAAGACTTCGTGTAGCTCCGCCTCATTTAAATCTAATTTTCGCAGGGATCAAAAGACATCCCCCATGCCATTGGTGATGGACAAATGACAAAGCAGCAGGTGCAGAGACAGTGGGAGCTGCAGTCACAATCCCGCACATAGGTGGCACAGACCATAGGGTCATCTTCTCACTGGAAGCAGCAGTGGAATTTGGCAACTCCCTGGGTATCTGAGCAGCCTTTTAAAGATTGTGCTGCTCACCTCCACAAGTGAGGATGGGGCTAGAAAAAGTGCCCTCAACATTGTCTGTTTACCCAACCCTGATTACCAGGGCAGGCTGGGATCCCACCCTGTGGTGGAAACACTAAAAATATGTACAAAAACTTCTGCAAAGTTGATTCCACTCACCATTGGAACAATAGAACTCATGCACACTTATAGATAACACAAAATTCAGTAGACCTGAAAGACAAACGGTTCCTGTTGCGAGAGAACTCGACAGTATCACATCCAAATAGCGGCCCTGAGTGAAACAAGACTGGCAAGTGAAGGCCAGCTGACTGAAGTGGGAGCTACATATTCATTCTTCTGAAGTGGCCACAGTGAATGGGAGCTCTGTGAAGCCAGTGTAAGTTATCAAAATTCATTTTGTCAACAAGCTCATGTCTTCCAAAAGGAATGAATGACAATGCGATTACCACTTGCAGGAAAACTCCATGCCTCCATCCTCACTGCCTGTGCTCCCACCATGAAGAACCCTGAGGAGGTCAAAGGAAAAGTTTTTAAAATCTAGAGACCTTCATCATCAATGTGCCAAAAGCAGACAAGCTTTGGATGCTGTGGGTAAGTCCACTTACCTTGGCAGTATACTTTCCAGGGATGTCCACATCAATTGATATAAACATTACCAGAGCTTGCTCAGTATTTGCGAGGGATTGAAGGCAAGAATGGGAGAGGAGAGGTATTAGACTGACTACCAAACCAAAGGTCTTACAGAGCCATTGTACTGAGCTTATTTGTTATATATACCTGTGAAACCTGGATGATATACCAGCGCCATGCTGGGAAACTTACTTCCATTTGAATTGTCTTAGGAAGCTTCTGAAGATCCTCTGACAAGATAAGGTACCAGACACTTTCTCAAACTAAAGTTCCAGGCATTCCAGTTCTCCTGCAGAGAATGTAACTCCATTGGGCTGGTCACATTGTTCAAATTTCAAGCATAGCCTGCCAAAAAGACTATTTTATGTAGAACACAGAGGGTAAATGTTCACAAGGTGGTCAGAAAAAGCAATACAAGGATACTCTCGAGGTCTCTTTTAAGAATTTTACTTCTCTAATAAATATTGATGCAAGAATCTTAAATAAAATACCAGCAAAGAGATTACAGCAACTTATCACCAGAATAATATACTATGATCAAGTGAGATCTATACCAGGAATGCTGGACAGGTTCAATACAAGAAAAACTAGCAGCATAACTGACTATACCAATAACCAAACTGATAGAAATCATGTGATTATCTCAGTAGATACAGAAGAACCATTTCACAAAATACAACACACACTCCTATTAAAAAATACTAAGGAGCATAGAAATAAATGGAGTTTTCTTTAAAATAATATCTATCTGAAGCAAACATTACATGTAATGGGTATTAGCTAGAAGCATTTCCAATAAGATCAGGGTGAAATAAGCTTGCCCATTATCACCACTATTATTCAATATTGTACTAGAAATGTTACTTATAGAAATAAGAGAAGAAAAAGAAACTGAAGGAATTAGTGTAGGTAATGAGGAAACAGAACTATCACTCTTTGTAGATAATATAATGGTATATTTAGAGAATTCTGGAGAATCAACCAAAAAAATGACTAGAAACAATTCACAACATTAGCAAAGTTGCTAGATATAAAATAAATCCACGAGTCATTGGCATTTCTATATGTTACCAACAAAGCCCAGCAGTAAAAGATAGAGAAATCCCATTTAAAATAACTATACATAATACAAAATATTTGGGAGTCTACCTGCCAAGACAAAGCCAGGAACTATACAAACACAATTACACCAAAGTTAGATCTGAACAAGTGGAAGAATATTAAGTGCTCATGGATAAACCGAGCTAATAGAATAAAAATGGCAATTCTACCCAAATTAATCTACTTATTCAGTACCATACCAATCAAACTGCCAAGAAATTCTTTCATAGAGCTAGAAAAAAATAAGAACAAAGTTCATCTGGAAGAACAAAAGGTCAACACCAAGCAAAATATTTACCCAATCTCCTTAATTTCCAGAGGGAAATCAGGCAAGATTCAATCCACACAGGAGTTTCAGTGTACGCTAACATGTCCACTAGGACCTTAGAGAGAGGGAGGAACACTTTATTATTTTGTCCTGTCTTTTTTGAGGTACTTTGCTGCAAAGTTATAAATGTGAATCTGAAAAGACATTTATCTACCATATTGGGAACCCTCTCTTAAATAAGTACTCTAAAAACCTTAAGACTATTGGGCTTTGTGTTTCTGGGGTGGGGAGAAGGAAATAGGTTTTTCTTCTTTAAAACCTTTCCTAGTTCTATAACATTTACTCATTGAGTTGGGGTATCCAGTCTATGTACCTCACCAGTACCAAATATACCTGGCAATATTTCATGAATATTACGCATTCTGAACTAACTACTGAGAAACTTAAAGTACTTGCCACAAAGCTCCCCAAAATTTTGTTACATTTTCTTAGATTACTTGATTCCTTCCCTTCCCATAACTGACAGAATTATTCTCTTCCAATCAGTTCCTTTGTAAGTAATCAGAAAGATTCTTTGGAAAAGCTAAAGTGCCTTAAGTTTACAAAATTAGCTGGCAGAAGTGGAGAATCCTTTGTCCTTTTGAAAATGATTTTACTGTTTAGGCACAGGATTATTGTGAGCTCTTTCCTCTAGTCTGCATATTTGTTCACTTGTCCAGATTAGCATGCTTGTTCAGAAGACGCGGTGAATTTCTCTTGTTTGCAGGAAAATAGCCCTCGGGTTGTCTTTTTTCCAAGAAGTCACCTTTATTAAGGGTGAGAAAGCATGCTCAAGAGAGTTCTTAGTAGAACTTAGGCCAATTCAGAAATAAAGAACTTTTTGACAGTCTTCACATTAAAATGGCCACGTTTCAAACCTTAACTGAGCACAAAGTAAAAGGCAGTGAGTTTTCCATTTTCATGTACATTGAACCTTTCTAAATTTAAAGGTATGCGATTTTTGTTGTTTTATTTAATATACAAGTTGAGTTAAAAATCTACCTTTGGCACCATAGCTATAATCTCTTAGCCATTATGGCATAATCAAACATCTTTCCACACTTCAAATTCCCATGATGACTTGTTGAAAGATGTACAAGAAAGCAGACTGCAATCAATGAAAAGTAAATTATTTGAATGAGGAATAGGTTGTGACACTGGTATTCTGTGTGATATTAATTTGGTTAGACTATAGAAAATGTATTTATGTGCTATTTGTGCTGTTTACTTACTACTGCTGCTTGTACATTTGTAGAAGTTCTAACCTATTTGTGACCCTGAAAAGTGGATGTTACCTGGCAGTGCTCCCATTCAATTCAAATGAATTCACTGAGCACTTCTTGTTCTTCAGTCATTTTTTTAGTTGTGTCTTCAAACTCCATTTGAGGTTTTCTTGGTAAAGCTACTTGAATGGTTAGCCATTTCCTTCTCCAGCTCATCTCATAGATGAGGAAACTGAGGCAAACAGTGAAGTGACTTGCCTAGGGTCACACAGCTAATAAGAGTCTGAGACCAAATTTGAAATCAGAAGAGACTTCCTCACTCTAGGCCTAGCCTTATATTCCCCAGGCCACCTATTTCCCCAATGAGGACTTTTGGAAAGCTAATGGTGCTAGCCATGGGGAAAAGAAATAAAATGCCTTGTACTCTCTCAGAGCTCTTATGGCACAACAGAGGAGATAAAACAATGGCAAACATCTACAATTAGTACTTCAGTCTGGGAGAGAGACTGGGGTACCAAGTGTTAGGAAGTAACAGACCCAAGGAAAGCACCCTAGAGAATGTGATAGCTGAGCTAGGCACTGAAGGATGGATAGAATTTCTCTAGAGCTGGTGTGAAATAATAGTGATTTAGTGACTACAGGGTTTCCCACATCAACAAAAACTTGTTCCCATGTAGTCAGTTGTTTCAAAGCCAAGAGATTTCTCCTTCACAGAAAGGAGAATTTGTGGAGAAAAACACAAGATGGCTCCTAGAATAAATTAGCTTGCATATTAATAGACACAAGAAAATGAAAATGACATTTGGGGTCAGCCCTGTGGTCCATCTCCACAAGTATTTTATGACTGACAGAACTAAAGAAGAATTATGGAGGATTACAGTAATTATCCTTTAGATTAGCTCCAAAAATTAGGTATTTAGCCCTAGCATTCCTGAGCCCATTCCTAACTGGCAATGGATTAATTCTCCATAAATTTCTCTGAACCCTTATTTAAGCTATTTAGATTGTGACTCACATCTTCTCTTAGAATAAGGTTTTACATAGCTTTCTTACCTGTAAAGAATATTCATAAGTAAATATGCAAATACTAAAAATGATCTTTGATATGTTAGTGGATTTTTTTCTTTTGAAACGGAGACTGGAGATTATAAGATGATCTTCGATTTGCCTTATTCCATAAAATATTCTGCAGTTTCTTGAGGTAGTTTTTTTTGAATACTGATTGATATTTTAACTCCTGCTAAAAGCTATCTAAGCATTCAGTAGATTGTCAGACTGTCTCAAGCTTGGAAGTGAATCAAGACCTGAAATCGGACTTATTTACCGTATCCTCACTGTGCATTTTTTAGGAGCAAATTGAATTGAGATTTTGTTGGAACTGAGAATGCCTACTGATACAAACTGATATCTGCTCTGTATTTTAAGTTTCAGAGAGTAACCGGAAGTACTAAAAACTTAAATGATTACCCAAGGGTCAGATTGCCAGACTAGAAGTGTCAGAGGCTTTCTCAACTCCCAGGCTGCTTCCTAATTCTTTATTGTAAGCTATTTCTATAGAGGGAGAAAAATCAACATTTGCTATTCTTTCTTCTTCAAAAAACTACCTGAGATTATAATTATTTTATTTTAATTTTTTTAATCATTTAATTATTTATTTATATGTTTTTTTGAAGCTGGGATTAAGTGACTTGCCCAGGGTCACACAGCTAGGAAGTGTTAAGTGTCTGAGATCATATTTGAACTCGGGTCCTTTCTCCTGAATTCAAGGCTGGTGCTCTATCCACTGCGCCACCTAACTGTCCGGCAGCTAATTATTTTAAACATTCAGAACATCTGGAAGATTTTTCCTTTTCTGTTGACCTCTTTTAGCTGCTTTCTCAACTTGCCAAATATAGCTATCTTTACAAGTTGTCTTTATAGTCACAGCTTTTTCTTGGGTTTGGGCTAATCAAAGTTAATCAACAAGTTGGGGGGGGACCTTCTAAGAACAATGACTGCCTTCAGCAAATTTAAGTGGTCTAAAGGGAGGGATACCGTGTCCACATTTTGTGAGGTCATTGTGAGCATCTATACCCTTCAAGAGTGCTACTAATGCCTGAGAGCCTTCTCCTCCCATGCCCAAGGCTTTGCCACTTGCTAGATGAGCAAAAAAGATGGTAAAGCATCTGAAGGCCCTGCCACAAATTTCAAGTCTCAGTGACAGGATATCAAGTTCACACTTGCCTTCTCCTTGGCCTTTCTTGTATTGTACCAGCCTCCTCAAGACTGGCAGATCCTTCTCACAATCCCATGACTTTACCATCCTCAAAACTAGCATACATCAAATTCGAGTATTGTAAAGAAATTTCCTGGGTGTGAAGCTTTATGCCATGCTTCTGTGGCATTCCACATCCTGAAGGAGCATCATTAATAATCTGAGACTTCTTGTGGTAGCCCAGAGTTCTCTGTCCACTCTGAAATGTGAATATTTTCACAGAATTTCCATGGTCTGATGGAAGGCTAGCATGTGACCATTGTCAGAGGTCAGGGTGAGCTTCTACATCCTCCTGCAGTTCTACCAACGTCCCCCAAATGGTAACCATATACCGAGCAACCTGGAATGTTTTAACCAATTTGTTGTGGTGAACTAATTAATTTAATGTAATTAACTCATAATTAGACCCCATGCACTTTGTGCACTAACTAGTCTACGTCATGCCCTATTTTGGTACACTGGGATCAAGGTCGTTTGATGTCATCTCTCTTTACCACATTTAATAGGCCCTTTCAGTGCTCTCTTTTCGATTACCAATTCCTTTAATTTTAGGTAAGACCTGAGTGTTACTTCTAAATCAGCCTATTTAACCTGCTATCTTCTCCTGAATTTCCCAGTTTCCTTTCCTTTCTTTTCCTTTTTCCTTTCCTTTTTGCTGGAAAGTGTCTTCACCTGAGAATGCCCAGGAAAAATAGGCCAAATTTATATCTGGGTCTCCTCTTCCATTCTCATTTAATTGACAGTGCGTCTCTATTTTATCTAATGTCTTCAAATACCTGTTTTCTCCTAAGACGTCTCCTGATCTTTAGGTAAATTTGCTCCTTTTTCCCGTCCACTGGCTACTTGGCACAGTGCCACCCCAACCCAACATATATGTTAGGAAACATGACTTAACAGTCTCAAGTGACTTTCCTTTAGGTTTGAAGATTAAATTAGTCTGGGTCTAAATTTTATCCTATCCATCTCTGACCATGCTGCTGCTGGAGGCTTAGTCCAAGTGTGAGGTTCCACATCCTTTAAAATAACTTTTCAGGGATTTATGGTATAAGAATTGTCTCCATGTATTATTGGCTGTTATGTGTTGGAATAAGCTTCAAGGTTTCCCTCATATTTATTTTCATATGGGGGATATAGATAGGTTTAGAGGGTTGGGTATGAAGAGAAAATCATTTGGAGGAAAGGGAGCCTCACTTAAATTAATCTGTTAATTTAAATTAGGTCTGTTATCCTTTGGAACTCTTATTTTCCATTTCAAGAACTGAGTCTCACATAGTGTTTCCTAGATTAAGCTTAGTCTAATTCTCAGTTTCCCAATTGATTTAGCAACATTGCCCTTTATTATTTCCCTTGCTCCATGTGGGGAAATGGGATTAGTCTCAAGGGGCACCAAGACAAAATTAAAAAGATTAGCCCTCCTCTGGGGGCATCCTTTGTATATATGTGCTTAGCTGACAAGACCTCTCCCTTTTTTTTTATGGCTTCATATATCGGTTTTCTCCATGGATCTCACATCCATTTTAACATACAGGTTATAGGGGAAGAGCCAGTGGCAGCTATGTGCTTCTTATTCTGGTTAGACAGCTAGAAAAACAACTGCAAAGTTTATTAAATCAACTTCAGAATTCCTCGGTACTTGCTCCTGAGAGTGTAGTCACTCATTGCCTTATGCAGCTGGATTGCATCTCAGCCCTACATTGTATTCCCAATCTCTGAGTTCCTTTCTGTTTCCTGAATTTTCTCTTATGTCCTCTGTGAAGTATTTGTGGTTCAATCATACTGGTCATAAAAATTGTGCTGTTGATGTTGGGGAAAAGACTAATGACTGATGAGACGAGTTGGATGATGTAGTGGAGGAGCACTTCCTCTGAGGATCTTAGTGCTAGATTGATTTGAAAGTAAATGACATTGTCAGTTTTGGCTTTAATTGCCATAACCTCAAAGGGAATACGGGGTTTTCTGTTTGGATAATCAGAAAAGTGACTTTAGATTGTAAACCAGAGGTAGGCTATGTATACAGTGGTGAAAAATTCATACCGAGCTGGAAATAGTGATTACTGGACCACGTTATGGTACTCCTTGAATTATAAGGTGCTGGAAGGTTTGCTCTTTTTTTCTAGGATTTACCTAAGTTACCTTTTGGGATTTCTCATGATTTTATATTATGGATTTGAATCATGACATTCCAGAAAATACTTGGAATTTTGGATAAATGGAACAAATTGGATTCAGTGACTATTTTTCAAAATGCCAACATATTAAGAAGACTAAGGGATAAGATTTCTTTTCCACTTCCAACTTGAAGATAGGATACCATCTAGCATGAGATACAGTGTATGAGAAAAGTATCTACAAAAGATTTCAGTTCCAAGAGAATGTCCCCAGTATTGCATCTGCTAGAGAATGAAGTATAATCTGATCGTAGACAAGTTTAGAATTGGATTTTGGTGATATATTTGAAACATCCACTTTTTGTATGAATAGAGACTTGGATAATCACTTGGAGAAAGCTTGTGACTGGCTTTTCTCCTCCCAGACTGTTAGTGGTGTGAAATATCTTGGATTTGGAACTATAGTGTTGCATTGTGAACTGTGGAGAACTGTTAGTATGCATCCTACTTCTTTCTTTTCTTTGCAGGTTACTTTGAGGGATTTCATTTTCAGTGCGGAAATTGTATCTTGGCCACCATCTTGCCATCTGTCATCCCTGTTGCTGCTGCTTGGGTACCTTCTGGGTCACTGAACTTTACCTGTGCACTCCTGCAGAATTCGCCTATGGCTTTTAACCCTCTCAGCCATGAACCTAGTACTTCAGTCTGTCTTGCGACTGGTAAGTATGTCACATGCCCCACTCTGTCTAGCCAGTGCCCAACCATGCCTCTCTTCATCTTACTGTCTGCCAGGTAAGTGCATCCTGCCCCCATCTACCCTAGAAAAGTAATCTCTCTAGAAAAGGATCTCTAGAAAAGTAATCAAATCAGTTTTGCCATTATTAGCCATCAACTTTCCTAGGTGCTAATCACTCTCTGATTTTCCAGACCGCAGTTGGTGGCCTTTTAAGTGGTATTCTCCCTATATGCTCAAGGACAGGGACTATCTTATTTTTAATTTCTATCACCTTTAACACAGTCCTTGGAACATAGTAAGTAATTAATAAATATTCTGTTCCTCCAGATGTCCTGTGGTTTAATTTTTTTTTAAGATGAGCAGATGACAGATACGTATATCTTGTCGTGGTGAGCATGCTAACTGGTATTACCATCCCCTTCAATGGTAACATGGCCATGGACCTCTTCAGGTCCTCCCTGCACTTTAAGACATCGGGGTTGACAGCTGACATATTTTAGCTGAATGGGTGGGATTTTGAGGAATGACTTGGCATCATAAAATGAGGTAGGTCTCGCTTGAGTCAAAGCAGCCCATATGTCTCCGCTAGCTCTCCTCTGATTCTGGGTAGTCAACCAGCTGCTAGTAGCCCTGGCCTCAACTGGAGACCTGCTAATTGTTTTTCCATGCTCCCTGGCCCTCGAAACTCTAGCTGAAACCTAACTATGCTCCCCAGTGAGTCAAACTATCAGTCAGAAGAACTTATTAAGGGCTTACAATGCGATAAGGGCACTGGGCTAAGCATTCAGGATACAAAGAAAAAGCAAAATCAGTTTCTTATGTATTTAGTGCCCACAAGATAAGCACAGATGAGTAATAATGATAATAATAATAATAATAATAATAATAATAATAATAATAATAATAACAGCCCACATGTATATGTTACTTTGAGATTTGCAAAGTGTCTTACAAATGTTAATTCATTTGATCCTAACAACAGTCATGTGCCATGGATATCACTCTTGTCCCTATTTTGCAGATGAAGAAACGGAGGCCCAGAAGTTAAGGGACTTGCCTAGGGTTACATAGCTACTGTCTGAGGTCAGATTTGAGTTCAGGTTTTCCTGATTTCAGGTTCCAAGCTTGATAGAAAGTGGGTTTATTTTAAAGAGGGATGATGGTAGTCATATATACTAGATTGAGAAAATAATTTTGAATTTATTGTTAAAGGAAAAGTGCTTTTGTTCATAAATCCCTCTCCTTCCTTGGTGGAACTTCAAGTCTCTATATTTTTGGGGGGTTTTTGTTAAAGTTTTTTTTTAATTTTTCAAAGCACATGCATGGATAATTTTTCACCATTGACCTTTGCAAAACCCTGTGTTCTAGTTTCTTCCTTCTTTCCCCCACCTCCTCCCCTAGATGGCAAGCAGTCTAATATCTGTTAAACAGGGTAGAAATATATGTTAAATCCAATATTTGCATACATATTTATACAATTATCTTACTGTACAAGAGAAATAGAGAAATCAGATCAAAAATAGAAAGTAAATGAGAAAGAAAACAAAATGTAAGTCAACACCAACAAAACAATACATCCTCATACAGTATTGTTGTTGAAGTGTATAGTGATCTCCTGGTCCTGCTCATTTCACTCAGCATCAGTTCATCTAAGTCTCTCCAGGCCTCTCTGAAATCCTCCTGCTGGTCATTTCTTATAGAACAATAATATTCCATAACCTTCATATACCACAATTTACCCAACCATTCTCCTGCTGATGGACATCCATTCATCTTCCAGTTTCTGGCTACTACAAAGAGGGCTGCCACAAACATTCTTGCACATACAGGTCCCTTTCCATCCTTTAAGATCTCTTTGGGATACAAGCCCAGTAATAACACTGCTGGATCAAAGGGATAACTTTGATAACTTTTTGAGCATAGTTCCAGATTGTTCTCCAGAATGGCTGGATTCTTTCACAACTCCACCAACAATGTATCAGTGTCCCTGTTTTCCCACATCCCCTCCAACATTCATCATTATTTGTTCCTGTCATTCTAGCCAATCTGACAGGTGTGTAGTGGTATCTCAGAGTTGTCTTAATTTACATTTCTCTGATCAATCAACCTTTTCATGTGTCTAGAAATGGTTTCAGTGGAATTTCAAGTCTAAAAGAGTTGTCACGCCACCTTGTGGAGGAGCTGGGAAACAGTTTTGGATTCTGGGGGAAGTCACATGACTAGAAGGATGTGACCTGATTTGACCCGGAATTAGTAGGTTTGTCATGAGGCGAATCTCTTCAAGTCTTTTTGTTTCACATAGTTTCTTCCCTTCCCTTTTTGTTGATCACAGCAGACCATACTCCAGTCTTTCTTATTGTCACCTATTAGTTGGCCACAAGGAACAGCATCTCTGGAACTCTCACCGCGTCCTCTGACTCAGTCCTCCCTTTCTGAAGAATGGTGGAGAGCCTTGACTGACCCTCATCTTGTCTGTGAGTCCCAGCAGAAGGGATACTTCTTCTGGTAAATGAAACTGAAAGTTTTCCTCTACTTTCCTTCTCTTCTGTGATCCTCCTCATAGTATTTGTTATATTTGAATAACAGTTTTAATTTTATGACATAAATGGGAGTGTTACATAGTGGATAGAGACCTGTCCTTGGAGCCAGGAAGGCCCAACCTGCCATCTTGGCCACGTTACTCTGGACAAGTTGCTTCATCTCTTTTTTCCCCTGAGGCAATTGGAGTTAGGGACTTGCCCAGGGTCACACAGCCAGGAAGTGTGAGGTGTCTGAGGCCATATTTGAACTGAGGTCCTCCTGAACTGAGGTCCTTCAGGGCTGGTGCTCTATTTACTACACCACCTAGCTATTCCATGGCTCAGTCTCTTAAACCTCCCTCACCACAGAGTTATCTATATTAGTGAACTCTTAAGTGCAATATCTATCCCAATTCCTTTTAATTCTGTGTGATGCATGAGTAGATAAAATACTCAGGTATCCTTTTTCATGGCAACCTTATTAAAGAGAATGGCTCATCTATCCAGTAAAGTTCATGACTACAGGACCTGGAGAAATGAGCCCAAAATGTCTTCTATATGATGGTTGGTTGTGTTCTGAATCAGTGGCAGAATTATTTCAATTCACAATTTTGTCATATCACTGGAACATTCTGATGCCAGTGAATCAAAAAAGAAATGGGAAACTTCGGCCCCATGAAAATTTTCATCCGTTCCCAGTTCTTTTCACCGGCACCCTCTACTAGCAAATAAAATAGCCGCCCTACTTGTTTTTCTTCCACATCTTCACCGCCTAACTCATAGTCTTAACTTCTTCATTCCTGCCTCTCATATACAAACAACCATTTCTGTAGAGCTTTTGGTAGGATTTCCCCAGCAAAAACTGTCGTTTGTTCACGTGTTGAAACAGGCCTCTATCTATAACATAATAATCTGGGGAAATAGTCTTTAAATGTTGATTTAAATCCATGTGCCCAAGTCCCATTTTTGCCTAATTCTAAAGCTTGTCTCATTTCTTTCTCCTAGAACCCTGAACCTCTGGTTATATTCTGCACTAAATAATGCATGACTCTGCCTTAATCCCCCTAAGTCTCTGGGCATTCCATATTTCTGGAAACCACTTGCTGACACTGTATAACCAAATTGGAACTGTTAGCACTAAGCTTGAGTGGAGACCTTCTGGTCATGGTCTTTCCAAGTTCCTGAAACTTTGGAGAATTTTAAACAACCTATGGCAGCTAGGGAAAGCAACACAAAGAACAGCTGCCCAATCAATTCACCAAAGCAAACTTCAATCCATTTGTGGGATTGAGCGGCCCAAAATCAGCAGGCCTAGTCTACCATTTGGGATGCAGTTACTTCTCAACTTGGTCAGAGTCGCTTCACAGATAAAAAAAGATATTTAAATACTGCTTTGGGGTTTGGAACAAAAGGTGTCAGCAAGTGTTACTATAAGACATAACTAAGAGCTGCTCCTTCACAGACCTTTTCAGGCCATGACAACCAAATGAGCCCTCAGCAATGCCTCTATTTTTCCCAGTCTAAGAGACATTCAGCCCTGATTTCTCTCAGGAGACTGTGAAGAATGACTAATAACTATTATAGTAAAGAACTTTCCAACTTAAAGTATAGCTTCTTAGTGAAATTAATACAGATATTGAGTGATACCTTGGAAAGGGGATTGACAAGGAAAAACTAGATGTTGAGAAGGGTTCATTCTTAATCAGTTCTTCAAGTTATTCTGACAAGCGGGCACAATGTATAAGGGCAGACTATTCTCAGGCAAGGTTAGGGTTTCCCTGGCAACCGTCAAATGCATTAGTAATATCCCTTAGGAAGTTTCTGGTCAAGAATAACTGAAGGAAGTTCTAGGAAACTATTTTAAACCATCTTTTGAGTTAAATCTATTCTCCTTTCAAAGTTCTTTTTTTCCCCTAAATTTTTTTGCTTTAATTACTTAATTAATGGTTATTTGGCGAGGGTTATTGAACATCTTTTTGAAGGAAAGGTTTTGACTCTTGCTGTCAAATACAATTAAAAATGTCACTGAGCGGGGAGCTGTTTGGAAAAGATGTGAGCAAGCTCTTCTGTAAAGGAGGCAGCTTCCCATGAGATATACACCAAAAATTAAAATTATGCATGTCTGTCTAGCATCAGTAGTAAGTACTATTATAAAACTTTTAGAGTTGCAAATGTCACAGTAATTGAGTTGTATTATTTATTCCTTATCATTAGTCCATTGAAAAGGATCTGCAACAAGAATCTTTATTCCACAGCTGAAGAAAATGACATAAGGCTTTTGGAGCTGGCTAGTGAGACTTGAGTGTTCATAGCCATAAATCGAGTCATTTTTAAAATGTGTTGGTTGATCGAGCTACTTTTGATCTCTAGAATAATAAACTCATAACCTCATAAGTGATAAATCAAAAGTCTGGTGCTTGTTGGGCATCTCTTCCACATAAGAATCATGTAATCTTAGATGAGTCATTTTAATGTCTCCCCGTGGAGAGAATGGAAATGAGGGGCAATTTTGCATACTGGAGAGAACATCCCACCTGGAATCAGAATCCCTGAGTTTAAATCTTAAGTTCTTATTTTTATCAGCTATGTGACAGATGTTAGGCAAGTCTGTATCTAGACCTCAGTTTCCTCATCTGTAAAATGAAGGAGTTTGATGAGATGGCCTCTATAGCCAGACCCAGATCTTTGACCACATAATACAAAAAAGATTGGACTGAATGACCTCTAATGACCTAATGACCTAGCTAAAAACCCAATCCTATAATTGTATGAAACATGTTCTTACAGGGTAGCTGTGAAAAATAAAAGAAATACTTAAATTGTCCCCAAATACTTCCCATAAGTTGTAATGTTAGTTGCTAGTGAGTGCCTCTTATTAAAAGTCTAATGGTGAAAAACCCAAATCAGTTGAGGAGTCACTATGAAGGTCTCACATCTAGGCTTGCAAAATGTCAAGAACTCTTCTGCAAAATTATTCTGAAAAATGGCAGTGTAGTTTCCTAATCGCAGATTAAAAATCATCCTCATATTGCACTGTGCAGTGTTTAACAATAATAACAAATAATGCATTTATATCAAGCTTTAAGGTTTACAAAGCATTTACACATATGTTAACTGTGTTCAAGATGCTATAGATATGTTGATCACATTTTCTCAATCTGAAGCTCACCCCTGAATCCCAAGAAAGATCCCTGTGGATCTGCTAACTCTTGACTCTACTGGGGCATACTTTGTTCGTGTGCACGCCTTGCCAAAGTTTTAGGGAATCCCCCCAAATTCATGGGTGCTATAAAGTAGATTTCTAGGTTCAGTTGAAGTTAGCTGTGTGTCTCAAATCTACTGGAAACACACAGTGACCTTGAAGAGACATACTTCAGGCCAAACATCCCCTCTCACTGGTTGGGGATGTTAAAAACAGTCATTTTTGCCAACTGTTTGTTAACATGAGTTGTAATATTAATTAATTGTTAGTGAGAGACTGTCAAGAGCACTATTGATTTTTTAAAAAATTTCTCCAGTACAAAGGCAATTATTTTAGAAAGGTAATTGAGAAAGCACCTTTAAGAAAGCAGCTCTAGACTTCTATCTCTGTCTTTGTGACAGGCATATAATACAGCAGAATGGAAAAGAGACATAAAGAGGCCTCCACGTGAAGTATGCAGTTAGGTAGGGATGACCTTGAAACCAAAAAAAAAAAAAAAAGACCTTTTTATGTTTTTTCAAATTTTTTTTATTATAGCTTTTTATTTACCAGATATATGCATGGATAATTTTACAGCATTGACAATTGCCAAACCTTTTGTTACAATTTTTTCCCCTCCTTCCCCCACCCCTTCCCCCAGATGGCAGGTTGACCAATACATGTTAAATATGTTAAAGTATAAATTAAATATAATATATGTATATATGTCCAAACAGTTATTTTGCTGTACAAAAAGGATCAGACTTTGAAATAGTGTACAATTAGCCTGTGAAGGAAATAAAAAATGTAGGCAGACAAAAATAGAGGGATTGGGAATTCTATGTAGTGGTTCATAATCATCTCCCATTGTCTGTCATCTAGGGGAGGGAGTAGAGGGAGGGGAAAATCCGGAAAAGAAGTGAGTACAAGGGATAATGTTGTAAAAAAAAATTACCCATGCATATGTACTGTCAAAAAATATATAATTATAAAATTAATTTTAAAAAATAAGTTAAAAAACAAAAATCAAAAACCAAAACAAAACACATAATCATCTCCCAGAGTTCTTTCGCTGGGTGTAGCTGGTTCAATTCATTACTGCTCTATTGGAACTGATTTAGTTCATCTCATTGTTGAAGATGGCCACGTCCATCAAAATACATCTTCATACAGTATTGTTGTTGAAGTGTATAATGGTCTCCAGGTCCTGCTCATTTCACTCAGCACCAGTTCATGTAAGTCTCTCCAGGCCTTTCTGAAACCATCCTGTTGGTCATTTCTTACAGAACAATAATATTCCATAGCACTCATATGTCATAACTTATTCAGCCATTCTCCAATTGATGAGCATCCACTCAGTTTCCAGTTTTGGGCCACTACAAAGAGGGCTGCCACAAACATTCTTGCACATACAGGTTCCTTTTCCTTCTTTAAAATCTCTTTGGGATATAAGCCCAGTAGTAACACTGCTGGGTCAAAGTTTGATAACTAAAAAAGAGCTTTTTAAATAGAATTATAGTTCTGTCCCTTTTCCTTTATTATATGAATATGAAAATTGTATACCTGCTTTCTGAATTACTATTCTCTTCCTATTTGTGTCTACAAGGAGCTTTCCTTTCATCAACTTACATAGTGGCATTTATGACTGGTATCAGAAAGCATAAAAACCACTAAAATTAGTTATTGGTAACTATAGCAAAATATGATTGTTAGGAATATGAGTGTTATGAAAGTTTACTGAAGTAGACGGAGGAAGTGGAAATGGGGCAGACTGAAAGAAAAAAGGGCTAGGAGAGTTGAGTTGCCTTGAGAAAAACGAATTCCAAATGGAATGATCTAGCGTACATATCACATGACTATTGGGACCATGTGACAATTAATGAATTCCATCTTACTAGTCCACGTCCATGGATAAGTCAGGTGTATGGGGTGTCAATTTAGTGGATTGTAAAGTTTAGGAACTGATGTCACTTGAGGAAAGGATACTTTTGCTTTGGATTCAGGCTCCCCGGCCCCCAGCTCCACTTGCCCACATATGTGACTCAGGTAAAACTGATGTATATTGACGAACACTCTAGGCATCCAGGGCCCATCTTGAGCCTCCATTTGAGATAACAGCCTGGAAGGAGATGGGATCCGCTTGAAAGAAAATCAGATTGGTAAAAGGACAATACTTGTATGGAGATAGTGCAGACATGCATGTGAACTTGGGAGATTACTCGTACCCGTGGCTCTTTGCTGATAGGGAGCTATAAGGGAGGATAAAAAGAGACCTCACAACATGGCCAGGGCATACTTCCAGAACCTTAAGGAGAAGCTGCAGTGGCTGTCAAAGTTTGTACATGAGGGGAAGCAATGTGGGACAGATGGTATGGGCCTTCAGCACTGCTATTGGGAATCTGAACTATTCTTCCCCTGAAGCAAGGGAAGCAGTGACATTAAAAGGGGGAAGTGCAGCACTTTCTAGAAGGCTGAAATCTGACATCTATTTGGGAACTGGGTATAGACCATCTCTCCTATTCATGCATTTTGTTTGGTTTGTCTTTACTGCTCTGCTACTAATTACTCCTAACTATGGAAGATAATGATTTGGGTCTTGGATAAACAGGATTTCCTAATGGATTCATTTTTTGTTTTGTCTTCCATTTGACTACTAAAGAGATGCTTTTACCATTTGAAATTCTGTATGATTTTTAATGTGTGTCTGTATTTGTGATCTGGTATAAATATTAATTAATGGGGATTTGGACCACAGTTTTGGAGAGTTTGAAGATCAAGACAGTACAAATGAACTTGGGAAAGAATGTAGAGGATGCAGAATTATGCAGGATTTGAGGAGGGAAACAGGATTGCATTTACCTTACAGTCATGCATACACAGAAGCCACCATTTTAGAACAGGTCATCTCTTTTTGGTATTTAGGACTCCTTTGACAATCTGGCACTTTTTTCCCCATTTAAATTCTTGGATCCACTGAAATGATTACACAAGGGATCTCTAGATCCCCAGTTGATTAGTCTTAGTTTACAAGAAGTAGTTTTCAAGCCACAATTTCTCCTGTCCTATAAAATCTTTAGGCATTAGGCAGAATTTCCATTCAAATGCAGGCATTAATGGTAAGAGTTCAAACCACCAAACTGACCCAGGGTGTAAAAGTTTTTCTTTTTCTTTTTTAAATAATTTTTATTTACCAGATATATGCATGGGTAATTTTACAACATTGACAATTGCCAAACCCCTTGCTCCAATTTCCCCCCCCCCAGATGGCAGGTTGACCAATACATGTCAAATATGCTAGAGTATAAATTAAATGCAATATATGTATACATGCCCAAACGGTTGTTTTGCTGTACAAAAAGAATCAGACTTTGAAATAGTGTACAATTAGCCTGTGAAGGAAATCCAAAATGCAGGCGGACAAAATGAGAGGGATTGGGCATTCTATGTAGTGGTTCATAATCATCTCCCAGAGTTCTTTCGCTGGGTGTAGCTGGTTCAGTTCATTACTGCTCTATTGGAACTGGTTTGGCTCATCTCATTGTTGAAAATGGCCTCATCCATCAAAATTGATCATCATATAGCATTGTTGTTGAAGTATACAATGATCTCCTGGTCCTGCTCATCTCACTCAGCATCAGTTCATATAAGTCTCTCCAGGCCTTTCTGAAATCATCCTGTTGGTCATTTCTTACAGAACAATAATATTCCATAATATTCATATACCACAGTTTATTCAGCCAATCTCCAATTGATGGACATCCACGTAGTTTCCAGTTTCTGGCCACCACAAAGAGGGCTGCAGGGCGTAAAAGTTTTTTTTAAAAGTTCAGCTGAAAACTTCCTATATATAACAGAATTCAGAAGTTGCTAAAATAATTGAATCAATAATAATCTTATTTACAACAGTAAGACAGCTTATTAAGACATACTAGTGATAACAATGCTGGGGTTTCTCAGGTATTTTCTATTTTTTAAATATCAAAGAAGGACTCAATTTAGAGGCACAAAATTTAGGTTCAAAATTGTTTGGCTACTTACTTCCCCACATGCATTCTCAGTTTCCTTTTCTGTAAAAAAAAAAATGGGGGTGGAATATACCAGATGATCTAAAGGTGGCACTGACAATTCTGAATCCTGTTCTGATGATCTCTAAAGTAGTAGATTGTGTGTGTGTGTGTGTGTGTGTGTGTGTGTGTGTGTGTTCACCTTTCCACAGTTATCACTGCACCTTCATAGAAAATAGCCAAGATTTCCACTTAGTTTATAGGTTTTGAGCTAGAATGAATGAAGAAAAGTCAGAGCCATCTAATTTTATGGAGGGGGAAACAGGCTGAAAGTAGCAGTGCTCATCATGAGGGATATAGGAAACAGCATCATGCTGACTGAATAATGGCTTATCCCATTTTCTCTATAGGTGACTTTTTGAAGAGAGGTAGAAAGTATTTCTTAGTTTTATTGTCCATTTGAAAAGAATTCACTTCTATTTGGCATTGTCTTCACTATTTCATAGGAAAAGGTAAGGTGATTTTAACAAAATACGTTAATCATCTACTTTAGGACTTCTATCTAAAAGGAGCTCATTTTAATTAGGAAATCATTAAGTTGACAGTTGGGAGGGAGCAAGATATAGAGAGAGATATAGATAGATACAGATATAGATAGATATAACTCCTGTGCTTTTTGTACATGATTATGAAAGGTACTCAAGTAAATGTTGTTTAAGTCAACCAAAACATTTGTATCCATTATTCCAACTCTAAGATTCTATATTTCTTCAGTATCAGAGACATCAGCATATAGTTCTAAACTTTAAAAAAATAGGGGATCACAAAAATGAGCCCCAGATATGGAGAGGTTTTTTCTAAGGAGTTATCCTCTGATCCACATTGAGTTTGTTCAAACCAAATTAACATCAGTTCTTGAAATGTACCATATTATCTGCCAAAAGGCAGGGAAATAAAATAAAAAGACAAATATATTCCAAGTCACGTAGGTGCAAAAGGGATGAAATGAAACCACTGCTGTACTAGTATATGGATTTAATGTTGCCTTTTGCTGTCAATTCCAGCAAACACTACATCAAATTTGTAGCTAGGGCTGATTCATGTTACTATGCTCACTCTCAGATTTTCATCTCCAGAAAACCTATTCTGCCATGTTATGAAGCTGGCTGGGCAAGAGTTATGCATGTTTTCAGAAAAACTAAGAGGCATTACATTCACTGGTGTGCACCAATGGTCAAATGGTTAATTATAGGTTCATCACAGGAGAAAGGATATATTTCCACCTGGAGAGCTTCACCCTTCCTTATCCACCATGAATCTGGAAAGTTTGTACTATTGTATATAAATAGATTTGAAAAGAGCTATATTGCAATCAACCTCCTGTAAACAGATATTGACAGATTTTACTGTCTGAATTTAGGGCTTTTTTAAAAAAAATAAAGTATAACAGTCCCCTAAAATCACAGATTCTATTCCAAATAAATGTCAAATGAAAAGGGAATATATTGCTAAGCCTACATATATAATAGCGAAGTAATAAAAAAAAATAGTAGGGAGGGAAAAGTAGTGGAACTTCTGTAGAGTAGTATAAAAATCAGGGAACAAAACCAACTTTTAAAAAAAATTTTAATTTCCTTATTTCTCAATTACATGTAAAAAAATTTTAATATTCATTTTTAAACTTCTGAGTTCCAAATTCTCTCCCTTCCTCCCATTCCACCCCCCTCTTTGAGAAGGCAAATATTTTGATTTCAGTTATACATGTGAGGTCATAAAAAACTTATTAGCCATGTTACAAAAAAATACACACAAAATAATAAAAATAAAGAAAGTTTTAAAAGTATACTTGCATCTACATTTAGAACTCATCAGTTCTTTGGCTGGAGATGGATAGCATTTTTTCAGCAAGGGTCCTTTGGGACTGTCTTGGAGCATTGTCTTGATCAGAGTAGCTAAGTCTTTCACAGTTCATCGTACAATATTGCTATTATGGTGTATAATGGTTTTCTGGCTCTGCTCACTTCACTTTGCCCAAATTCATAGAGGTATTCACAGGTTTTTCTGAAATCACTATCTTCATAATTTCTTATAGTATAATGGTACTGCACCACAATCACATACCACAACTTGTTCAGCTGTTTCCCAATTGGGGGGTATCCCCTCAATTTCCATTATTTGCCACCACAGAAAGAGTTATTATAAATATTTTTGTACAGATAAGTCCTTTTTTCCTTAACTTTTATCTCTTTGGGGTACAGCATCAATTCATGTAAGTCTCTCCAGGCCTTTCTGAAATCATCCTGCTGATTGTTTCTTAGAGAAAAATAATATTCTATAACATTCATATACCATAACTTATTCAGCCATTGTCCAAAAAGCTTTTTAATTTCAAGTAATCAAAATTATCTATTTTTCCCATAATCTCTTCATTTTACATAGATATGACAAGTACCTTTTTCCATGCTCCACTAATTTATTTCTGATATCAACTTTTTTTGTATAAATTGTTTATCCATTTTGACTTTATCTTGGAATACCTTACCATGGTGCAAAATGTATAATATATTTAATTTCTGCCAAACTGCATTTTAGTTTTCACAAAAATTTTGTCAGATGTTTAAGTTCTTACTCCAAAAGCTTGAATCTTTGGGTTTATCAAACAATAGATTACTACGATCATTTGCTGCTGTGTACTATGTACCAAATCTAATTCCACTAATTCACTACTCCTTTTCTTAACCAGTACCAATTTGTTTTGATAATGATCATTTTGTAATATTTTAGTTTGAAATCTGGAATCGATAGGCTGTCCTCGTCAACATTTTTTCCATTGATTCCCTTGATATTCTTGACCTTTTGTTCTTTCAGATAAATTTTGTTACAATTTTTTCTAGTTGTATAAAATAACTCTTTTGTAGTTTGATTGGTTTGGGCTTAAATAAGTAAATAATCATGTAGAATTGTCATTTTTATTAGGTTATATATGTATCTGTGTGTGTGCATGTGTGTATCATAGACTGCCTATGAGAAATTCATCCAGTTGTTTAGATCTTTGTGTGAAAAGTGTTTTGTATTTGTGTTCATCTAATCCCTAGGATTGTGTTGGTGGGTAAACTTCCAAGTGTATTATATTATCTGCAGTTTGATTTAAATAGAAATTTAAATAGGAATTTCTCTAGCTTTTGTTGGTAGCATATAGAAATGCTGATGATTAATGTGGATTTATTTCATATCCTTAACTTTGATGAAGTTGTTGATTGTTTCGGCTAGTTTTTTAGTTGATTCTTGAGGGTTCTGTAAGTATACCATCATATCATCTGAAAAGAGTATGAGTTTTATTCCCTCATTTCTATTTTTTTTCCTTTGATTTCTTTTTGTCTTATAGCTTATGGCTATGGCTAGCATTCCTAGTGCAATTTCTAGTGCAATATTGAGTAACAGTAGTGACAATGGACAGCCATGCTTCACTCCTTTTCTTATTAGGAAGGTTTTAAGTTTATTCCATTATAGATAATGTTTGGTCTTGGTTTTAAATAGATAGTACTTGGCATTTTCAGAGAGGCTCCAATGATTCTTATGCTTCCTAGTATTTTTAATAGGAATGAGTGTTACATTTTGTCAAAGGCTTTTTCTTTACCTATTGAAATGATCTTGGTTTTTGTTATTTTTATTGATATGGTCAGTTATGCTAAGAGTCTAACTAATACTGAACCCAGCCCTGCATTTCTGGTGTAAATTCCACCTGGTCATAGTGTATGCTCTTTGTGCTGCATTGCTGTAATCTCCTTGTTAATGTTTAAAACTTTTGTATTGATATTCTTTTTTAAAATTAATTTTATAATTATAACATTTTTGATAGTACATATGCATAAGTAATTTTTTACAACATTATCCCTTGTACTCCTTCTGTTCTGAATTTTCCCCTCCTTCCCTCCACCCACTCCCCTAGATGGCAGGCATTCCCATACATATTAAATATGTTATAGTATATCTTAGATATAATATATATATGTGTGCAGAACCGAATTTTGTTGTTGTTGTTGTTGTTGTTGTTGTTGCAAAGGAAGAATTGGATTCGGAAGGTAAAAATAACCTGGGAAGAAAAAACAAAAAATGCAAACAATTTACACTCATTTCCCAGTGTTCCTTCTCTGGGTGTAGCTGATTTTGTCCATCATTGATCAATTGGAATTGGATCAGCTCTTCTATATGTTGAAGATATCCACTTCCATCAGAATACATCCTCATATAGTATTGCTGTTGAAGTGTATAATGATCTCCTAGTTCTGCTCATTTCACTCAGCATCAGTTCATGTAATTCTCTCCAAGCTTCTCTGTATTTATCCTGTTGGTCATTTCTTACAGATGGTATTGATATTCATTAAGAAATTGGTCTATAGTTCTCTTTCAGTTTTTGCTCTTTCTGGTTTAGGTATCAGTTCCAGATTTTTATCATAAAAGGAATTTGGTAGGACTTCTTTTACATATATTTTCAAATGGTTTCTACAGTATTAGGATTAATTATTCCTTAAATGATTGATAGAATTCAGTTTTGAATGCATTTGGTCCTGGAGATGTTTTCTTAGGCAGCTCATTGATGATTTATTCAATTTCCTTTTCTACGCTAGGGTTATTTAAGTTTTCTATTTCTGCTTCTAGGTAGTTTATAATTTTGTAAATATTTATCCTTTTTACTTAGATTATCAGTTTTCCTGGCATATAAATGGGTGAAATGTATCATCTTCTTATATAGAAAGGTATACAGTTTAACCTTATTGAATCCCTTATGATTTTTCTTTCTTGTTTACTTTATGTCTCTCTTGAGTCTTGTATTTTAAAGTCAAATTTTCTATTCAGCTCTGCTCTTTTCATCAGGAATGCTATGATTAAATATCCATTCTCTCCCACCCCCACCCATAAGAGTATACTTATTTTTTCTGAGAATATTATTCTTGGTTATAATACCAGCTCTTTTGTTTTCTGGAATATCATATTCAAAAAACCTTCTGATGCTTTATAATGGTTGTTGCTAAATTTGTCGTGATTCTGATTGGCTCTTTCGTATTTGAGTAATTTTTTTCTTGCTATGTGAAGTGTTTTCTATGTGACCTGAGAACTCTGGAATTTGCCTATAATATTCCTGGGAGTTTTAATTTCAGGATTTTTTTCAGGTGGGGATAAGCAGATTCTTTCAATTTTTATATTACCATCTGGTTTTAAGATATTTGGGTAGTTTTCTTTGATAATTTCTTGAAACCTGATATCTAGGTTTTTTCTTTGATCATGGATTTTACTTCTTGAATTATCTCTCTTCAGTCTGTTTTTCAAGGTCAGTTGTTTTTTCAGTGTGATATTTCCCATTTTCTTCTATTTTTTCATGCTTTTAAATTTGTTTTATTGTTTCTTGTTGTCTCAAAGTCATTAGCTTCCATTTGCCCAAATCTAATTTTAAGGAATTATTTTCTTCAGTGTGCTTTTTTACCCTTTTCTATTTGACTAATTCCTTTTTAAGGTATTATTTTCTTCAGTATATTTTTGCTTCTTTTACCAAACTGTTGATTGTCTTTTCATAATTTTCAACCTTTGCTTTCATTTCTCTGCCTAATTTTTCCTCTACCACTTGTATTTGATTTGAATATTATTTTTACTTCTTCTAGGAATTCTTATTGTGCGTGTGTCCAATTCACATTTTTCTTTGAGACTTTGCTTGTAGCTGTTTTGACTTTGTTGTCTTCTGAATTTGTGTCTTGACCTTCCCTGTCAGCAGAGTAGCTTTTTACAATCAAGTTTTATTTTTGTTGTTTGCTCATTTTTTCTACCCATATTTCTTTATCTGGAACTTTATGTTAATGTTGGGATCACTTCCCAGCATAGGGGAAGGGAGGGTTGGGGGATCTGTCTCAAGCTTTAGGAATGTTTGCACTGTTATTTTCAGAACTAGTTTTGGGACTCTGGAAATTTTTGGCGCTTCCAAAATGATGAAATCTGGGGAGAGGTGTTGTCACTACTCTTCTGATCTTCACTCTGGGCCTTTCCAAATGAAGGGCCCCCAATTCTCTGGGATTGCAATTGATCCTGCTTCTCAGGGTCCCTCCTCCCTTGGGATCAGAAACAATACTGTTCCTTAATATTAAAAAAAGGAATATTAAAAAAAAACCTCTTCTCACTTGTATTCCTCACAAACAGCTAATTAAGGTCTAGCTTTCCCTACCACCACAGCCTATGCTGATAACCTGCTTCCAAGGAGTGTGTTTTTGAGGTCATCCCTAATAGATGTAGATAGTAGCTCACATAACTGTTCACATTCCAACTCTGCCACCCTGGTTTGATTAAATGTGGACAGGGCTATAGACCTGTGATCCCTCCTAACTCTGAGATTGTATGATGAAAATGGGAATGATAAAATCATGAACCCATTGGCACTAAGTAATGTTCTCTTCTAAGCAGACACTTTTATTTGCATAGATCAATAAATAGAGGGGACTTTAGGGGAGATCTAAGCAGCAGAGCCAGGATTGGACCCCACATTCCAAATCCAGCCTTCTTCTTTACTGACATCCCAAGTCATCTCAGATAATGCATAGTACAATACCTGGCTGGATAGTAGGTATTTAATAAATATGAGTTGACTGACAGATAGGACCTTCTCTGTTGGTAATATACTTGGGTTCTTTGCCTTTTTTCCTTCCTAAGTCAATTATAAATAAAGTGGACAAACCAAATAAGAGTTTTTCTTTTGTGTTTGAGTGGGGAGCATCTTCAAGACAGATTGTTACTGGAAAACCTTTCCTGGATCTGTTGAGATTTTTACATTCAGTTTATACCAAGAAACCAGGCCATCAACCAGGAAGTGAACACTGAATCTGAAACTCATGCTATGCCAAGTACTTAGATGAAATAAAAATACTGCAAGAGCTATACCTAAAGGCTGCTGTGAGCATTGCTGAGCTCACTAAACTCTTAAAACAACAATACCACACTGGGAGTATCATTAAGCAAACAGATATTCAAGAAGAAAATGAGAATGAGAATGGTGAAAAAAAAAAGAAAACTTTTGGTTGTATAAGTTTTTTGAGTTTAGCTCTCCCCCAATTGAGGGGTATCCCTAGTTGGGGCAGCTAGATGATGCAGTGGATAGAGCACCCCCAGCTTGGAGTAAAGGAAGGCCTGAGTTCAAATCCAACCTCAGACACTTACTAGCTCTAATCTGTCTGCCTCGATTTCCTCATCTGTAAAATGGGATAATAGCACCCATTTTACTGGGTTGATGTAAAGCTCAAATGAGATAATACTTGTAAAGTGCTTTATATGGTTTAGGTGACTATGAACACCACCAAAGTGGGCTGGGTTTGTCTGGGGGTCCTTCCCAAACGTCCCCTTTCACCAGAATATCATTTCCCCTTCTTTCCCTCAGATTCCAATCTTGTGGCCAATTCCTCAAAAATTTAAATATGGGTGATCTGTTCAACTAATCCCAGTTAAAGTATTTGCTGATAAGGAGGCCAGGTATTACTCAAACTAGAGCTATTTGCATTTTAATAGAGGACTTTTGAAGATTGAAAGCCTGTAAGGCCCAAATAAATTAATCTCTAATGGTGTGTATTTCAAGCCCTAGGACAGACACAATTAAGGAACTCTTTTGGAGAAGGGAAATCTGGGAACCTCTCAACTCATTATACCTAGCTGGCACTCAATCCCAGAGGTGAGAGGGACCTCAGAGATTTTCTGGTCCATCCCATGCCTGAGCCACCTCCAACTCAGCTGACCAATGGTCAGCCAGTCAATGGGCCCTCCGCTTGAAGCCTGCCACTTCCTAAGCAGCCCATTTCTGAACTGCTTTGAAAGTTTTCCTATGGATCATAGATTTAAAGCTGAAAGGCAACTTAGAGGTAATCCACTTTGCTTCCTTTATCTACAGATGAGAAAACTGAGGCATAGAGTATTTGAATGACTTGCTGAAGACCACATCAATGAGGCAGAGCTGGAATTCTAACTTGAGTTCTTATTCCAAATCCTGGGTTTGGTTTTATTTGTTCCTTGCTCAACATGGCCTCCTAAAGCCCAATTTTACCTGTTCCTTACTTTATGACCATTGTTCCTAATTCTATCCTCTGGGGCTAAACAGAACACATCTGGTCTAATCCCTCATTCCCAAGACAGCTCATGAAATACTCAAAACCCCCATGAGAATTTGCTACCATTTTTGGGTCAGTACTTGAGTACTCTACCTATTTGTAAGGTTGACCCTAGTCAGCCAAGATACAGATGGTCTTGGAGGACCCCTTAATCAAATCTTTAATCCCATCTCTCTGTAGGGCAGAGCAACAAGGAGTTGTGGGGACAGCAGCTCAATATTCCCAGCAGTCCATTCTGGAAGAGAGGAAAAGAGTAGCCATATCTAAGTGAATGAATAAAGCTGATAAAAAGGCGACCTGGATTGTGAGTCCTGAGGCTTCCTGACATCAATTCAGAAAACGGAAACACAACTTCACCAGGTAAACTCTTAATCAAAAGGAATTTTGTCCTTGAAAGGTGAATAGAGAGTATCCAAGACGATGGTGATATTTGGAGACTGGAAGTTTCCTAGGAAAGCGCCTTGGGACTTTATGACGTGGGTGAAACAAACAAGGCTTGAAATTGGATTTCAATGTAAACACATGTGAGGTTCTTTGTGTTTAAAAGTGTTACATCATCACAGAGAGAACAGAGGGAAATAGGAATTTAGGAATTAAAAATAACTGGGGCTTTGTGGGGGTATAACTAGGAGAGGAATTAATTTGAGTTGAACAAGTGAATACTATGGAAACTTACTGATGGAGATTTGATTCTGTTTTCACTTAGATCCAGTCCTCTCTCTGTCTCAGCTTCACTGTGTGTCTCTCTCTGTTTCTTTTCCTCCCTCCCAACATCCCTTACTCCTCCCTTCCCCCCCCCCCCGGGCTCCATCTTTTTATTTCCCTCTGCTTCCCATAGCTGGCCAAGGCAAAAACCTTCAGTGTGTTTCATTTGTCCCTAACATCCTAGGTATGGTGCCCTGGACTCTTCTCTCTTTGCCCTCTCTCCACCTTGTCCAAAGTCATCAAGGGTTTGCCACTGAAATCCTGTTCCTGGTCCTTACCATCCCATTCAAATAATAGAAGTCATAGTAGTGGAAGTAGTATCCAGTGAGAATGATGATCTTGTCATCATTTACTGGGTGGGTATGAGGAAAACACTATAGATTAGCATGGAATAGTAAAATAAAGGCTGCTCTCAAAGTTCAGAAAACCTGGGTTCAAGTCTCACCTCTGACATAATGGCTGTGTCATGTAAGCCTCAGTGCTCTAGGCAATCTTCTAGGGCTGCAAATTACAGAGGAGGCAGTAACTTGCATTGGAAAAGTGTGTTTGCTCATCTGGGAGTTCCCTGTGCCAGTAAAACCAAAGGTCCGGTTACGTGATTATCGCTTTCGGTAATTATAATAATGATGATGACAATGAATCGGATCACAACATACTTCGCTTGGAATCAGCCTGTGAAGTGAGGAGAACAAATACAGTCTTAATAGGGAGGAGGATCCTATCCCATTATATCTAGGCCAGGTATTCCATGCCTTCCAAGATGATGATGAACTATTAGAGAAACTAATCTCTGCTAAGTAATCCAAGGTTTTCTCCTCTCAAATAGCATGCATTTTCATATATGAAGCTATTTCTTCCTCAGTTGTTCCCTAACCTTAATCATTGAATGGATATGGCCTCAGTCAAACTGAGATCTGTTAAAGGTCACCCACTGCATCCAGGGTTATTTCTAGTCATCCTGATCTATATCTGATCACAGGACCCAGATGGCTCTGGAGGAGAAAATGAGCCAGGTACACAGCTTACCCTCACTTCATTGCAACTCACAAGTCATAGAATCATGTTCCTGAGGTCATGGTCCTCTTTGAGAATGAAGGACAAACAACAACAATATTTCTCCCACCATTTCTTTCTAACCTAGGAAAATGAGTCTTATGCTGATAATGGGCTGACTGTGGGGAAGGTAATAGGTAGCATTACAGGACAGCCTGAGAGGGAAGTACTTTTCACAGATTGTTGTTATTATTTGTCCTCCATTTTTTGTTTCTTTTTTTTTATGATGATGATGGTGAAATCACATTATTACAAGAAAGAAGTTTACATCTAAAATTGTATTCCCCCAACAGCCTCTATCCATCAGTATCATGCATTTTAAAGTACTTTTGATCAACATACTATACTGATCATAGTAGCTCATAAACCATTAGTAGTGTTAACTGTCGCATGAAATTCTCAATGCTACCAGCCCCTAGCCTGCACATGCTGAAACCCTGCACAGGGAAGATACAGTAAATGGTACAGCTGAGGATTGTATATAAAAGCATGTAAATATATGTGTGTATGTATGTGTGTGTGTGTGTGTGTGTGTGTGTAAACCTATCTATGATATCTGCAAATGACTCATTCTACAATGAAAGCATCTTTGACTAAAACTTGTTCAAGTACTTTCTCCAGTTGTTAAGCATTCACCACTTGTGTATGACTGTAAGAGTATCTGCTGTGAGGTTTTTTGGTGATGAGACCAGGGCCATCTGGGGCAGCTAGTGGTCTGACTGTTTTAGAGAAGAGTCTGGAAGTGGCTATGGGCTCATATGTAGTACGGGCTAGGATCCCCTCTAGTTTCTCAGCTTTACCAGGTTCTAGTTCCACGAGGGGCCTGAGAAGGTCCCTATTAACAAAAGAAATGCAGCAAGGGTTTAGGCAGTGTGCCTTAATTGCACCACAGGAGGCATCTTTAAGGAGATAATTATGCATGGGTAACAGGTCTGCCAAAATGAAAGTTGGAGGGGCAAGGTGTCTGGAACATCTAGTTCTTCCTTATTGGATTTGGAATAGGGAGACATGGGCTCTCTAAGAGTGATGGCTGAAAGAAATCCCAAAGATCATTGGTCAACCACCTCATTTTATGGTGTAAAACTAAGTAGTCTCCAAAGTCCCCCTCCTGTTCTCACATCCCATGGTCCTACAGCCTCCTCAAGCTTTGGTCCCTTTTTTCTGAGACTCTTAAGTAGAGAATAGCACCAAAGAAGATGGGGCTGTTTCTAGGTCAATGGCTCGTGTGAGACTTGTCAGGAGAGACGAAGACCCAGAGTATGCCTGCTCTGGTGGAGATGGACGTATTTTGGAAACACTGGCCTGCACAGGTCTCCAGCTTTGAGATCTCCTGGGAACCTCTCCAGCTCCCCACAGAAGCCCAAGTTGGTCATGACTGGCAGCCTCTCTGGTTTCAGCCTGCACATTTCTCAGCCACCTCGATCCCTCATACCCTTCTAGAAGTTGGCACATGTCAGATCCTAGCTGGCACATTATAAAGGAGTTAAGGGGAGGGAAGTGGGACAGCAGAAATTGCAGAGGGAGCCATAGATAGGTGTCTGTTTAGGACTGGAATCAGCTGCAGCCAGGACATGGTGCAGAATCGGTATCATCGGAAGGGGGCGATATGGCCCGCTTTTCAGACTTTGTGGGGGGCCTTGCCCTTGCCCTTGCCCTTATCCTCTTTCTTTTTTGCCTCAGCCTGGGAGGTCTGCTCTTCAACAACATCTTCCTTAGAATGGACCATCTGGCTCTGGCTATGGGACATAAGCAGCCCCATGCAGATTCCTTGATGGGAGGAGGACTGAGCTTCACAGCCAGATCTTAAAGGGTACGAATGTTTCAGAGCTCTTTAGAGTTTCCTTTTCCATATGTCTGGGGAGCCTCAGAAAACAGAACAGAGGGATAAGAATGGGGATCTGGACTGGCCCCAATCTGGGACTTGCCATGGGCTCATAGTTTTCCTTGTGCACACCCAAGTGAACAAAGGAGGATGTGACCTATTCAAGGGCAGAGCTGGAGAGCAATCGTAGGTAAATGAACATTGCTCACAGGTTGACCGTCCAGGCTTGAGACTATTTTGTAAGTTCATAGCTTATACCCACTTGGCAATTTGCTTCATTCTTCTCTGGTCTCCATTCCTGATTTTTTTCTCCCCCATTCTCCATCAGTTTCTTCACCCTGGAAGAATCCTCCCTTCCCTGTGGCCCATTTTCTGATCAATAAGTTACTCTTAGAGATTCCATTTTGAGGAAGTGCCCAGGCCAACCCATTGCCTCACTCCTTTCCTGGCCCTTCTCCAAACCCTCTGAACTTCTCTGTGGTCCTGAGCAGGTACCTTTCCCCCCTCCCTTGCATCTTTTCTTCTCTCTTTTATGTGTTATTCTTCTCCCCACCCCCCCACCCCCAAGAATGTAAGTTCCTTGCGGGAAGAAGCTATTTTTCTTTGTGCTTCTCTGTACATTCCTAATGCTCATTATACTTCCTGGAATAGAGTAAACTCTTAACAAATGCCTTGATTTGACTTGATAATCCACCAGGAGTCTGAAAAGTCACAAACACTGAAACAAAGCTCCTTATAGCAGATGTCTTCTGATAAGCTAGTCTAGGGGTTAAGTTCATCCTTCTGCTAATGTTCACCTTCTCCAAAAAGCTCTGGAGTATTTTTCAAGGTCTTCTCACCCTTCCATCTGTCACTTCCTATGACTGTACTCTATATCATCAGTCTTTCTCAAACTTTCAAAATAGTCTCTAAACCTGGCCACATCATCTTGGGGTCAATGTTCATTGACCAACGATTGAAGAAAAAATCAGAAGCACCAACCATGACTAGATGCACCAAGTGAGGACATGGATTTTTGCTGCCACATACTCAGAGCATATGGGAGTGAGGATGAGGAAAAAAAGAGAACCACCTTTTTTCTACTTTTCTCAAAGAATGTCTCACTAACTAGAGGACTAGAGAAACAGAAGTACCAAGGATAGAGTTATTGCTTTTTTAAAATCCACCAAATGAGTTATCAACTCTCTGCTTAGTGGTCAATAATAGGATTGCCTTATCATCTCAAGGTGTCAAATATTCTCAGCGCTAACTCTTCTGCATATGGTTAACTGAAAACTATAAGCCTTGATGTGGGAGTCAAAGACTTGGAGACAATTTCCGCCCCCAATCTGTTCAGTTCTGACAATTCCACCAAAAGACCCGATTCCATAGTAATTCTCTACACTATAGTTCTGCAGTTCTCCTAGACTCTCCTCCTCCTTAGGAGCCCTCTTTCAGTAGCATTCCACTTACACACACACACACACACACACACACACACACACACACACACACACACACACACCACTAGTTTCTATGGTCACCTCCTTGCCCTTATTGCCCTGTGTGACAACAAAACCCAACTCTCCCAACTGATTTATATGCTTTCTAAAGAGAACTTGTGAGCCATCCTTCTCTTTAGCTATAACTTCTTTTTGTCTTTTGGTTTCATTTTTGAATTTCAAGAATAATATGATTCATTTCCTCCAGTAGCATGTTTACTCTATCCCTAGAAAAGGATCTCCTGTTTAGAGTGTCAACAGCTAAATTGATGTTTGTAGGTAGTCGAAAAGATGGAAAAACTCATTGTTGGAAGACCTTTGGGGAGACAGACGTGCTAGTTTACTGCTGGTAGAGAGATGAACAGATTCAATCTAGAATTTAACCTTGAAAACAATTTATAATTAATCAAAAACAGTTACTAAACTATTTATACACTCTGACCTAGAGATTTCCCCTTATAAGTCTCTATCCCAGAGAAATAAAAGACTGACAGGTACAAAAATCTTCATAGAGATATTAGGTTTTTTTTAATCCAAAACAATATATGTCCCTGACAACTGAGAAGTAGTTGAATAAATTAACATATGAAATATAGCAATGTTATTGCACTGCAATGATGAAGATGAAAAATTCAGAGAATCAACAGAAGATATATATATATAAATTAAAGAAAAGTACAAAGAGTGAAGGTAGCAAAAGAGAAATAATGACTGCACTACTCCAATGGATCTATTTTCCAGCAATGCAGATTGCAACTTCTCTATGCCTCCCTATGTTACAGATAACATAAAAAAATAAAGTCAACATGAAAAGACTGCAAAACTGTGATCAATTACAGGAGTCAATATTGGTCCTATATTGTCAAAATTCAACATCACATCTGTTTTTTTCTGTTAAGTCTGCAAGCTCTGTTATGGGAATATACTATTTAATAGACATGGGGTTTAGGTGTTTATTGGGAAGTATCTGTTGTGTTAAAATAACATGTTATCACTGAATTTCAAATACCTTAAACCTAAGTAGCCTGGGCAGATCTGGAGAGATGAATCAACATTGGGGACTAAAAAACTGAAGTCCAGACCTGACAACTTCAACCTTGGTGATGTCATATCACTAAGTAGCTAAATTAATGGCTACATTAATAATAGACAATATCTAAGGATAGGATCTATGGCAAATACATTACATAAAGTAAGATTATATTGTACTTCTGTATGTCATACATTCATTAAAAATGAGTTATAAAACTATCACTCTGCAAACCATATGATGTTATACTTAGAAAATGCTAGAGAATCAACTAAAAATTACTTGAAATGACTAACTTTAGTGAATTTGCAGAATACAGAACAAACCCACATAAATCATCAGAATATCATCTACAAAGTTCAGCAGCAAAAGAAAGAAAATGAAATTTCATTTAAAATGACTGTAAACCATATAAGCTACTTGAGAGCCTACCTGCCAAGATAAACTCAAGAACTATTTGAATACAACTGCAAAACACTTTTCACTGAAATAAAATCACATATAAACAATTGGAAAAAAATATTAATTGCTCACGTGTAGGCCGAACCAAAATAATAAAAATGATAATTCTACCTAAATTAATCTATTTATTCAGTGCTATCTCAAACTATCAAAAATTACTTTGTAGAATTAGAAAAAAAAAATAATTACAAAAGTCATTTAGAAGAACAAAAGCTCCAGGATATCAAGAGAATCAATAAAAAATGCAAAAGAAGGTAGTCTAACTGTACCATGTATGAAACTATAGATATAAAATAGTCATTATCAAAATAATCTGGTATTAGCTAAGAAATAGAGTGATGGATCAGTGGAATACATTAAGTATAAATTACAAAATAGCAAATGACCATAGTAATCTTATATGTAATAAATCCAAACATCTAAGCTTTTGGAATAAAAACTCATTATTTCACAGAAACTACTGGGAAAACTGAAAAATAGTATGGCAGAAACTAGATATAGATCAGTATCTCATACTGTACCAGGTTAAGGTCAAAACAGATACATGATTTACACATAAAGAGTGATACCAAAAGGAAATTAAGAGAGCATGGAATAGTTTATCTATCACATTTATGGATAAGGGAACATTTTAAGACCAAAGAAAACAGAGAGATCATTACAAAATGTAAAATAGAAAAGTTTGATTACACAAAATTAAAAAGGTTTTCCATAAAGAAAACCAATGCAACCACAATTATAAGAAAAGCAGAAAACTGGGTGAAATTTTTTGCAACAAGTATCTCTGGTAAAGGCCTCATTTCTCAAATATATAGAGAACTGAATTAAATTTAGAAAAATATAAGTCATTCCCCAATTGGATAAATGGTCAAAGGATATGAACAGGTAGTTTTCAGACTAAGAAATCAAAGCTATCTTTAGTCATGAAAAATGCTCTATTGATCAGAGAAATACAAATTAAAACAACTCTGAGGTACCATCTCACTTCTATTAGAGTATCTAATGTAACAAAAAGAGAAATGTTGGATGTTGGAGGAGATGTGGGAAATCTGGGACATTAATGCTCTTTTTGGTAGAGCTGTGAACTGATCCAGCCATTCTGGAGAGCAATTTGGAACTGTGCCCAAAGGGCTATATACCCTTTAATCCATCAATATCACTGCTGGGACCATATCCTAAAGACATCCAAGAGGAAAAGGGCCTATTTGTACAAAAATATTTATAGCAGCTCTTTTATAGTGGCTAAGAATTGGAAACCAAAGGGATGCTCATCATTTGGGGAATGACTAAAGAATCTGTGGTATAGTGATTGTAATAGGATATTATTGTGCTATAGAAATGGCAAGCAAGATGATTTCAGAAAAACCTGGAAAGACTTACATGAATTGCTGCATACTAAAATGAATAGAACCAGTAGAGAATAGTACACAATAGCAGCAACTTTGTTCTTTAGAGAAGTATGAATAACTTAAGTATTCTCAGCAATACAATGAACTAAGACAATTCTAGGGGACTAATGATGAAGCATACTATGCACCTCCAGAGAAAGAACTGATACTAACTGAATACACTCTGAAACCTGCTATTTTCACTTTCTTTCTTTTTCTTTTATTTAAGTTTTCTTGTATAAATTGACAAATATGGAAATGTTTTACTTAATTGAATATATAACCTATACATGGTTGCTTGCCATCTTGGGCTGAAGGGGAAGAAGGAGGTAGAAACAGAATTTGGACCTCAAAATTCGGAATAAAAATGTTAAAAAAATTTTAAATGAGTTATAATTTGCCTGATTGAAGAAATTAGCTTAAGAACCATAAGTAATATATGGTAAAAAGTTATTAAAAGCCTCTACAATAATGCAATCAAAAATCATTTTCAAGGATAACTGTATTCATATTGCTAAGACAACTTGAATACCTGGATTACAAAAATCTATAAATTTAGTAATTAACACCCCCAGTTGTTATTTAGCCCAATACATTTCATATATACTAATATAAGTACTCAATTTCTATCATTATTATTGTAGAGATGCACTCTTTTTTTCCCTGATCATTTTCAATGACTTTCTCATTCATCTAGTCTCAAGTGATTTATTGTGCATTTCTCTTTTGGCTTGGGACTACTCAGACCTTTAGTTCTGACATTTTGCATATAAACTTAGCAATAGATAGATTCAAGATTTGTGTTTTGCATCTTTATTTTATTCATAGTCTATTCTCCTTCCCATTCCTATTTGTTGTTGATTTTCCATGAAAACCTTATGCATATAACCAATATACATAGATACACACACATACACACACACACACACACACACACACACACAGAGTGAGTACAATAAGAAAGTAGATCATGAGAAAGTACCAGACATCGGAAAGAATGGCTTTTCATGTTGATGAAATCATAAATCTTTGACATATCCACATTCATTTTATACATCTATATGTAATTACACAAATCCCCAAAATATATAATAGGTCTAGATTTTTTTTAAAGAAGAAAAATAATTGAAGAAGAGAAGGAAAGAAAATTCAGTTGATTCTCTCATCATATATTCTGATATATCATATAAAAATCCTAATCACATAAAGAAAAAATATAAAAACAACTAGTCCACTAGAAGGCAGTCCAGCTATTTTTTTCTAGCAGTGCATTTCCCTTCCTTCCAAACTACTGATATTACAAAGAATTAAGGCCAAAAAATCGTTTACAAAGGAAAGAAAGCTAACTGGTTTTGTAGGCTCTAAAGGTTAAAATCCTTCTATGAAACAGTCCCTCTAGAAGCTTTGAAAGCAACACTTCTCTCCCCAATTTTATGGCAGCTGGTAGAGCATGAAGCCATATGCCTTTTTATATCTCCTAAATAAAAATGACTAATTTGACTTATTAGTACTAATTCTCTGGAGACAAAGCTAAGAAACTTCCTGCAGCTTTATCTGGTTCTTATCATATTTTTAACAATGTCTGCTTTTGCACCAGAAACAATTAGGCTAGCCATCTGTCTGCCAATATTTGTTAAGGAAATTACAAACTACACCTTCCTGTACTTCAGGTTTCTTAATAAAAAAAAAAAAGAGAGAGAGAGAGCCATGTTAGGGCTGACTGAAGCCCCCTGAAACTCTGGAATCTTTCAGTCATTCCCAAGGCCAGGGTGCGAAAGGAGTAGCCCCACTAGAACTGCAAATAGATGTATTTCAAGAAACCTTGGAAAATCCAGATGACAGAATCAAAACATTTGCTGTCTCCTAATGCAGCAGAGCCTTTGGGCTACAAAATTCTCCCTAACATGGCAACCAAGGAGATGAAAAGACAAGAAGTGATTGGGAAATGTGTAAAGGTCTTTGGAAAGAGAAGATTGTCATTTTTTGTTTCAGCCATTTGGTAGGGAATAGATGAAAATGCATTTCTTAATGCCTTACAGTGTGCCGAGCACTATGGGAAGCACTGAGGATACAAACAGAAAAGCAAAACCAGACCCTGCCCTCGAGGTGCTCACAGATTAATGGGAGAGATAATGCACCAGAGAGAGCTATGACCCTAAAAGGTCACTTTGGTAGGGAAAATTACCTGGATGGTGAGTGGAACCACAGGGATGTAGATTGACATATCTCTTCAAGGAATTGATTTGAATTGATCAGAGTTCTACAAGGAGAGGGCTGGGAGGTAATGGGAAGAGGAAAGATGGTGAGGTGGCTGGTAAAGCTATTGGGAAGATGGCTGGGGAATAAGGAGAATAAGTAAAACATAGCTATCCTGATTGAAATGGTGAGGCAGTCATCAGGCAGGACAAATGGGGACTCAGGGTAGAAGGTCCAGAGATGAGAAGGTTAAAACCCCAAGGTAGGATCTCTGGTCCATGTGGCTAGGCAGTCTGAAAGATAATTTGGGAGGGGTGGTGCTGAAAAAGGTTAAATAAAAAGAATGATGACAAAGCCATTCTGAGGCAAGCCTTTGATGCCTGGAGGATTGGGAAAAACCCATCAGATACCTTGGGCTATGCAATCCCTTCCTCAGTTGGAGGGCAGTGCAAACTTAGAAGAATCCCAGCTCTGTCACTTTCCCTCAGTATACCCCAGTTTCCTTAAGTGTCAAACAAGGTGTTGAGTTGGAAGATCCTTCTAACCGTAAATTTATGAGCCAATAGTCCAATCTTTCTAGAAAGCAATTTGGAGTTATACTTGCAATTACTAAAATGTCTGTACCCTCTGAACAAGTGATCCTACTGCCAGGCATATATACCAAAGATGTCAATGATTAAAAAATATACAAATGTATGAACTTATGAATGCTGTAACAGCCTCAAAATGGTTGCCGCTGTGGTAAAATGAGAGTCTGTCAAGGGGATTGCATATGTCAAAGCACTCTAGAAACACAAGTTATTAGATGAATTTTGAGGTCCCTTTTAACCCTGAGGTTCTTTCTATATGTTCTGTATGTGCAAAGAAGTGTGGTTTAGTGTAGCACTATCAAACTCAAATAGAAATAGAAATATATAAGGATCACTGTAGGCTGCATATTTTGACTTAGAAAGTCACACAGATTTATTTCTTTGTTAATGTGTTTATTTTGTTAAAAATTTCTTAATTACATTTTAATCTGGTTTAGTTCACACTTAGGAGTGTCCTAGGCCCCATCTAGCCATATTTGACACCTCCCATTAAATGGATAGAGCCCTGGATTTGGAACTGGAGAAGGTTCTGACTTTTTCTGAGGCCTTTGGCAGCATGTACTTCTATCAGTTCACATCCTAGTTCCTCCTGCTCATTTGGCAAAACAAAGCCAGTGCCCAAAGAGAACTTGATATCCCTGGCTGCCTTTGAACTTCTGAGAGGAAACAAAAACCCAAGAGAAGATTCAGTCAAACAGAAGCTTACACTTCTCATTTGTTTCTTCTGTTGATTTTCAGGAGCTCAAGTGATGTCAACCAAATATTCTTGGTAAACGGGGGGAGTTGTTTTTCCTACATGGCAAAGATATGATACTTCAAAAGTCGAATGGTGAGATCGTTGAAGGTATCATACTTCAAAACAATGGGCATTTGAGATACAAGTGATAGCAAAGAGAGGACTAGATCTCATACCTTGTGAGAGTTGGTTGAAGGAACTGGAGATGTTTTACCTGGAGAAAAGAAGATTTTGAGAGGAAGGTTAGGGTTAGGTGGGGATGTCACCTGATAGCTTTATAATTTAAAAGTATTAGAGAAATTAACTATATCATGTATAGCATAGCAAGAGAAATTATAAATATGTATACTATATAGTTTTCTTCTACATGTGTATGTATATAAAACATGTATATGTATCTATAGAATTGATATGTATAGTTATAATATGGAATCTCTCTCTATGGAATAAATCTTAATCTTCTTGGCCCAAGAGGGCCAAGGGGTGATGTCTTTCTGAAACAGGTTTACAATCCACGTTGGGATAAACTCCCTACCGTTTAGAGTCATCTACAAGGGGAATGGGACATCTTGGAAGGTAATGGATTTCTCACAGACTGGATAATCCACTCACCCAGTTGAGTTAGCAGCCAGGAGATTCCTGGTCAGGTATGGGAGGACTAGATGCTTTCCAAGATACTTTTGGGTTCTGAGGCTCTAAGTGAATGTCTGCTCTGCTCTCTCCTATGGGATGACTGTGGGATAATTATTTCTCTTCACCAGTTTTATTTTCTCAACTGCAAAATGAGGGGGGCTTGAAGAATATGATTTTGGACAACCCCTCTCCCAGCTCTGAATCCTATAATTCTACAAGCCCTTCTGTGCCTCAATTTAACCACCTATATAAATCAGAGAGAATATTAACACATTTACCTGAAAAGTATTTTCAATCCTAAAATCAAGAATACCATGAAGTATTGAAAGGATTATATAATTACTACTACCTCCAAAAATATGTTTCTCACGGAATCAGTTGTTATATGAGAAAAGTCATTCAGGAAGCATTTCAAGGCCTTCATTTTCCCAGAACCCTCTCTAGGTATCTAGGTCCTTATCCTCTGGAAAATGTAAATGCAACTGCACATATGGAATGCCATAAAAGCAACAAAATGTTAACAGTCATAGGTGTGGATGACATCTAAAGAGGCTGGAATATCTTTTCCAGCTCAATAGTAAGGACAGCTGGCTTTTATATAATTCTTTGGATTTATGACTTTATGGTCTCTTGGTGAAGGCAAATATTATTATTCCCATTTTAGAGATAGGCAAACTGAAGGAGACTCAGACAGGTTTTCCATATCAGTCAGAATTTGAACCCAGACTCTTCAACTCATTGAGTTCAGTACTCTGCCTGGTCTTGCTTCCAACATTTGATATAGTGGAAAACTAATACATAGATGTCAGTATTGGGTAATGGGGGTAGAGTAAAGAATTGATTAGTTCAGTATAAATTTGTAAGGGAGGCTTCCTGAATTTGGTAACTTTTGATTAGGGGGGTTGTAGGAATTGGAGAGAATTTTAATTCTAGAGCTATGAACTGGTGATGAGAGTAATTATACCAATAAATGCACTTTATAATTTTATGGATCGCAAATTTCCTTAATGTGAGTACCTCCTTCACCAATACTGGTCCCAAATCCTCTGTAACCTAGTAGATAGTCTCGAAGGAGGGCTGCGGCTAAGCCATATGGGAAGGTTATCAAGTCTGACCTGCTCAAAATTGCAAAAAAGGAAATACCACATGTGAATAAAAATGAAACAAAGACTAATAGACGCATCTTGGGTTTCCATAAAAGCTTTAGAAAACATCTGGCACAGGATGCCTTATGTTCAAGGAACAGCCTACAGATTAAATGCTAGCTACTAGAACATAGGGAAATGACATTTGCAGCAAAAAATAAGTAAAACAAAAGGACATAGTCATCTACTTACTTAATCCCCTTTGGCCATTTGGACACTCTTCAGCTCAGGGGAAATTTGACAGCTTCATAAATACCTCTCCTGACATTGTAGCTAAGTGAAGCTGTGTTTACCTTTCTAATCAGATTAAATTGCTCCTAATAAGTGGAAATAGATATTCTCAAGTCAATTAACTTGGTACTGTCACTTCTCAGTTATATACATGGGCAAATGATGATAGGTCACATCCAAAGGGCAAATAATCTTGAAGTAGAGTTTAGGGTTTCTTAGTTCTTGGAACAGAAAGAGAAAATATGAGAGACAGGGACCAGTAATGATGTTTTATGGGAATTCTGGGACAGATAGTAAATTCAGATGGTTTCCTTAAACTTCCCGCATGCCTGATCTAGAAACGTCCTCCTTTCAATCCTTAATCTCACACCAATTCAGGAAACAAGGAGATTACTTCAAAAGCAAGCACAGTCTGCTAGATTAATGAATGAAAAATATTTTTGTATTTCAAAAAATCAGGAAGAGTAAGATAAGCTTGGCTTCCTGCTGCTGTACCTCTCTGGCAGATATCCCATGACTGATAAGGATCCGTCCCTTGCTGCTGGATCAACTCCACAGATCCTTAATCACTGGGGCTTAGCTAGGTGGCTCTAGGCCTCCACCCAGGAAGAACAGAGTTGAAATCCAGCTTCAGATACTTACTAACTGCATCACTCTCAGTCTGTTTGCCTCAGTTTCATCATCCATAAAATGAGTTGGAGAAGGAAATGGCAAACCACTCAAGTAGTATCTCCCAAGAAAACCCAAAATGGGGTCACAAAGAGTCAGACACCAGCGAAATGACTGAAAACAACCAAAAGGACTCAGGATCACCAGTTTTACCACTGGCCAATCTTGGCCTTTCCATCAATCAACTAGCATGTATCAAGATGAACTGTGCTTTTCAATACTGAGGGTACAAAAACAGAGAAGAAAAACCAATCCCTGCTCTCAAAGTCTAATGGGGGATCTGATACCCTATTTCTAAGAACCAGAGACCTATCTTGCCTCTCTTTGAGTCCTTGCCTGGCTTACTAATGCTTCCAGAACTAGAGTCCTGCCATATTTCCACAAGCTCTTACCATATAAAATATGGGTGCTAAGTGTGACCAATAAAGGAAAAAGCTTGACTATGGCAGAAGTTTTCAATGCCTGCATTTTGCAAAATGAAATCATTTTTCAGCCTGGAAAGGGAAAAATAAGCATGATTAAAAGAGAATGGAAATGAAAATAGTTTTGGAGAAAACTTAATGAGATCTCCTTCCTTTCTTCAGAAAAGTGGATCTGGAAGGAAGAATGCTGTTACATTTTCAGAAATGGTCACTGCATAGCCTAAGTGTTTTCTTTGTTATAAGAGAGAATTCAGTCTGGGGAGGCAGGGAGAGAAGAAGCTATTTCCAGAATTGTCTATTGAAAAAGTAAAAGGTATCAATAAACTTGGTAGAGTTGGTAGGAGAGGTAAGAAGGTAATAGGAGATTATGTAGCTAAAGTCTGTTGGCTTATATCCCGGGGAACTAAGAAAATTTGTAGATGAGATGATTAAATATACTGGGGGAAATCTTTGAGGAACTGTGGAGAATGAAAGAGGTACGAGAAGAGTGGAGATGTGCAAAATGAGGCCGTAGTCAAAAATGCAAAGAGTGATTTGTTAGTGACTGGGAAGAATTGTGGGCTGTGTCTGGTTTGTGAATACTTAGAAATCCCAATGATGCACCAATGACTTACAATGAGAAAGTCATACCAAATTTACTCAGTTTCTAGGGTTGCTAGACTGATAGATCAGGCAAATGCTATAAGTCTATTCATATATCTGGATTTTAGACAAAGGCTTTTATGATAGCTTTGTAGACAAGATAGAAGAACGTGGGCTACATGATAACACAGGCGGATCTGTCATTTATTAAATGACTGTACGTCCCAAGAATGTTGATAGATAATAAACCAGTGTCAACCTAGAATCATAGATTTAGGAGCTAGAAGAAAGCTTTATGGCTTTCAAATCCAACCCTCTCATTTTGCCAGTGAGGAAGCAGAGGCATAGGAAAATGACTTATCCAGGTTCACACAGCTAGTATGTATCTGAGGTAAGATTATAATCCAAATCCTTCAGACTCTCATTTCAGTTTCCTCTCTACTAGACCACAGTGCCTTTCCCTGGATGGGAGCTTCTAATACTTTCACAATAGAAACTGACATATTTGTATCCATTGAAAGTTTACAGATCATTTTAGAAATATGTTTGGGTTTTTTTTGGGGGGGGGTTGAGCTTAACAAGCCTGAGAGATATGCAGCTCTGGCCTGTTTATAGATACAGAGATGAGGATATATGCTTACCAGGTGCAGGTACAGGTGACACAAAACTAGAAAGAATTGCAAACAAATTGGATGGTGGAACCAAAATCCACAAACCTCCAAAAAGTCTTTTTTTTTTTAAATCTGGGAGCTCTGGTGGCTCCTTGATCTGAGATCCTCCTGGTATTTCCTTCTAGGCTCCACATATGAACACACATGGATGACTAATCTAGCAGAGAAATCAAATAAAATTCAATTTAATATTTACTAAGTACCTATTATGTGCAAGATGCTGTACTAGAGATACACAGATAGAAATGGTATCAACAACTGTCCTTGTCCTCAAGGCAGGGAACAGAACTCACAGAAAAGAGAGGGATACTATGATGCCAAGTAAGACACATGGATTGGCAAAGGAGGGACTAGATGGCATGTTATAAGAAATAAGAATGGGGTAGCTTTTTATCACAAGGGACAATCAAGGAAGGCTTTATGGAGGAGGAGGCCCCTCAGCTGGGCCTTGAAGAAAAGGCAGAAATATGGAGGGAGTTTATGGCCGGTATTTGGGATGCCCTCTATGAATATCTGGAGGCAAGAGAGAGAGAGATCAGAACCAGAGAACTCCAAGTATTGTAAATTGGCTTAAATGGATAGCTACATAAGTGTGGAAAGGTGACTGGGGAAAAACAAAAGTGTGTCTTTAAATGGCATCTGGAGGAGTTTCTATGTGATTCTAGAAACAAGAAGAAGCCAGTGAAGCTTTTTGAGCCATGGAGTGATATGGTCAAATATATGCTTGACTTTGGAATGGAACTATGCTTAACTTTCCTGAGCTTTGGTTTGTTCATCTGTAAAAATGATGATATTTATGAGCATCTATATATCAGGATTATTATGAAGATCAAATGTAAATATATGGAAAGTTCTAGGCAAACCTTAAAACACTATAGAAATTTCAGCTATTATTATTGGGATTTTAGAGAACAATTCCCAGGCTTTAATGGACATTTCTTCATAATATTTAGAAGACTTCACTGTTGGCCTAGTGGCCCAATAAATTGCTGTTGCTTATAAAAAAAAAAGAGGGGGGCAGCTAGATGAAAGTGGATAGAGATCCTGGCTTGGAGTTCAAATCCAGCCTCAGATACTTACTAGCTGGGTAAGCCTGAATAAGTTACAACCCCAATTTTCTCAAAAAATGAGGATGAATGGTATTAAGGAGAAGCAAGAGGGAGGGAAACCAATTAGTAGGCTCTTGCAATAATTAGGTTGATTGAGACATGATACAGGCCTGAACTAGGATGATAACTGTGTAAGTGGAGAGGTGGGCCATAGAGGACAAATATTGTTGAGGGAGAAGTTATCAAACCTGACAGCTGACTGGGGCAGGAACGGCACCTGGGGGAGAGGAGTCCAGGATGACGACGATGATGATGATGATAATGATTGATGATGATGTCTTCTGTGACTAGAAGGATGGTTGTGCCCTCAATAGGGAAGTTTGATTCTATAGATTTGGTAGGGAGTTGTTGCTATGTGATTACCAGGATTCCTTCTGAGCTGAAGAGTTTCTGATCCTAAGTGATTTGCTTAGGTCTCATGGAGATTTACTGCCAAAAGCAAGACTTAAAGCCAGTCTTTTTGCTCCCCTCCAGTTCTGCTGTGGTGTCTGGGTGGCACCATGGATAGAGCACTGGTCTTAGAGTCAGGAAGACCTGCAATCAGACATTTTCAGGCTGTGGGAACCTGGGCAAGTCAACCAATCTCTCTCTACCTCAGTTTCCTCATCTGTAAAATGAATGGATAGACTCGATAGACTCTAAAGGTCCCTTGCAGCTCAAAATCTATGATATTATGATCTTTGTTTTAAACTGTTTTGCACTGCTTGGCTTTGGGGAACAGTGGAATGGGAAGCACTTATCTCCCAGAAGAGAGCTGCAGTCCCAGCTTGGCGGAGACTCAGAAGAATTGTAAATGTACAGCAAAGCTTGATCTTCGGGGATTTCCAGCCTGATGGATTCAGTCAAGCCAAAGACGCTTCAATATGTTCCAGGAAGCTCCAAATAAGCACTAAACCTCTTACTGCTTCGAGTGGAGGCCACATGCCTGAGAAACCACTCACATCTCCACCTAGCTCTAGTCATCTAAATTTATGAGCCAGTCATTCCCATGTGGATACAGCTGGAGATGGGATGCTCACAGTGGGAGGCCACAAGAAGGAAAGTGGCCAAAGAAAGGAACAATTGCAAGGAGGGAAAGTAACAATAAGAAAACTGAAATAACGAAAAAATATGTCATGAATTAGTCTATAGTTTTTCTTGTCTCATGAACCGTGAAACACCAAAAAGAAATCTGCAAGGATAGGGGACGTGCTCCCACTGCAGGTGCCCCGTGAACCGAAACATATGACGACAGCTCTTTCATCTTCCAACCTCTGTACAAACCTAGTGAGACACTGCAGAGCCTAAAGGTACCTCATTTCAACTTGTCCTTATTTTCTTCCCCTGGGCAATAGCTAATGTTACTGTGTTAAATAAGCAGTATACCCTTTACAGGACACAACAGGAGAAAAAGCCAGGCCACTTTTAACAGTTGTTCCCCCTGAAAAACTATATAGTAGTTTGCTGTGTTATATGATGAAGGTCATAAAAAACCCAGATTGGTACAATTTTCCCCCCTCCTTTAAAATTAGATTGCCGCCATGAGCACTATGGCATCTGAACATATAGTCAGGGAGAAGAGTCCACAGAGTTCTACTTTGTCCAAAAGTTAGGACTCTTACAAAGTATTGCCATCTGAAGGGAGCCCTCTGATAAGTTCAGAGAATATCCATCTTGTCATCTATGTACATAGGGCAAAAGTTATGTCACTGATCTCAAGCCGGAAGAGACCTCAATAGGTTCTTATAGATGAAGAACTGAAGCCTAGAAAGGTCAATAATTTGCAGAATAAGGATTCGAATGTAGGCCTTCTGACTTCGACTCTAACATTCTTCCATTAAGCGGCATCCTCCCTACCTCTTCAGCCAAGGATTGATTTCTGGGTCCTCATTCTAACATAGAGCCATTTCTGGGCTAGAGGAACTGCCCAGTGCTGATAACATGTTGGCTATCCCATTTATCAAAATAAAGGGGGAAAGCAGACTCCTGTAATGATAAAGAAATCCAAGTGACTTTACCTTAATTTTCTCTGTATAATGAAGTTGTTTAACACCCCCACCTCAAATCATGTAATACAAGTAACATGACCTTATCTGGCCACGAAAGAGAAAGTTCTGATTACAAGATGGCAGGCTGTAACTTCCCTACGTTTCCTGACCTGTTTCAGTGAGCTGAATATGAATGGGTGGGGGACTTTCAAAGCAGAAGCCAAAATTAACATCTCATGGATGCTCTTTGTCTAGGAGTTCTAAGGTTTGTGGAAGCGAAGTACGTCCTCTCTTCTTTCTTTGTACCTGTGTCCTTTCAGAGAAGCCCTGTAATGAAGTCAGCCATTACCTGTGTACAACAAAAAGACAATGGTCTTATGTTATAATGGTGTTGAAATCTCAGGCTATCTTCTCCCTGAGGATGAAAAGGAAAAAACTCTTTTCCTTTAAAAAAAAAAAAAAAAAACATCTCTGTTGGCTCTTCCCTCCACAGTAGCAGGGGAGAGCTTCTGTTTAGTGTCTTTAGAAGCTATTTAACTGGCTCAAGCTCCTTTAGTTAGGAGAGGCAATGTGGCCAGGTGGAGAGCAGGCTGACCTCAGAAGCAGGAAGACCCAGGCCATGTGACCCTGAGAATGTGACTTAAACTTCCAAATGGTCTGGGTAATCCTCTGACACTCAAAGATGCTGAAAAGGTACCAGTCTTCCTTGGTAGAAGGAGTTTCCAAGTGTGAAAATTCTTTATACAAGTAAGATCACAGGCCTCCTTCCTTTCCCTTTCCTTTAGTTGCCCAGACTTTTGAGGTACATAAAAAATAGCTATATTCCATTTAGACCCGCAGATTTGCATCCTAGACCCCAGGTATGATACATGCTTCTTGGGTACAGAGACAACTTAATTCAATTCAGTTGATCAGCTGGATCCATATGGAGAGTTATAGCGCACCCATTTTCTCCATCCAAAGAATACGAATGCTATCTTCCAGTTGGCCAACAAGAAGAGAGATAATCATAGAACAGAGGATATAGAGTTGGAAGAGAAGTTAGAGAACATCTAGTACTAGGTAAAGTTTTTATCAGAGCTTGCTCTGAATTCTGACATAATTTTTCTTTATTTTCATGATTTCCTTGGAAAATTAAGTGACATTCCAAGAGACCCAAACTGACAACCCTAGAGGTGAGAAAATCTTGTTTACCCACAAAACAAATATCACAAGAAATGGAATAATACAAATTTCCCTGCAATGTACTTCTGTGCTGACCTGGAGGGCTTACACTTATGAGAAAGGGCAATGATATATGTAATGGGTTTATAAAAAGGAATCCATCATTAAAAGCTGCAGGGCATGTGTGTGTGTGTGTGTGTGTGTGTGTGTGTGTGCGCGTGTGCATTTGTGTTAGCACGGCAGGTACACACAAAGAAAAAAACACAAACACATTTTAAAGGGGATACATAAGAACTAATTCTACCCTTCCTACAGGGTTCTAGAAGGACAATGACTACCTGCTTTCACAGGTACCAAGAGTATCAGGATCTCATTTCCAAGTGTTCTCTGAGGGATGCTGGCATAAGTCTTAGCCCTTTGGAGTTTGCGCTATGATCTGCTACTTGGTACTTACATTTTTCCCTCCCAATTTTCCTCCTTTACTCTCCCACAGAGGAGAAAGCAAGGCTTTGCCAGAGCCAGGACTGTTTGAAGAAATGCAATAATGTGATTATCCATTTACTCTAATCACTCTGGACCAGATAAGAATTTAAATAAAACTCAATTAATTATATTGGTTGTCCCTGAATGCCATCAGGAGCACCATTCCTCCATATTGAGTCAGTTGATGATCCTACCTGAACTATATTTCATACCTCTACCCTTTCTCTCCACTTATAAAGCCATCTCTAATTCAGAGCCATATTACCTCTCACTTGGACTATTGCAATAACCTACGTCTAGTGCCCCCACTCCAACTAGTCTTCTACACAACCTCCAAAGTAACACTACTGAAACATTGGTGTGACCATTCCACTCTTTTGCTCAAAAACTGACATTTTCTATCCATTTGGAATGGGGAAAGACCATTAATTCACCATTTTTTCCCTTGGTTCTAGGCAGAATAATAGCTAGGTTCCACCATGTTACTGGATCAACCAGGAAACTTTCTGTAGTTATTAAGACAGTCCTCTTTGATATCAGAAGATATGGGGAGACAACTCCTAGTTCTCAGAATGGGCCTTCACAGCTTAGAATTGAGAAGATATAATTTTGACTCTCCACAAATGAACAAGAAGCATGCATAGGAGGATTCTGAGGAAATGTTAGACTAGGCCAGAAAATTCCAAGCTCCCTAGATCTCCTCCACAACCAAGACAAAACAGCACCTTTGGGCAACCATAGAGTGGTTTAAAAAAAAAAACAAAAAAAAAACATAATTAAACAGGAAAAAATACAAAAGTTAGAGCAGAACAGTGGTCTTCCTGGGACAATCAGAGACGATGCAGAAAAAAATACCAGGATGAAGGCTTGACCCTTGTAAAGTGTAAATAGCTCTAGCCAAGGTCCACTGTAAAAAGCAAGCAATAAGCTCACTGGAGTGAGAGATACCCTCAGCCCCAGCTACAGAAATTTTGACCTTCAGGAGTTGGGTTTCTTAGTGAGGGAAGATTAGGGAATATCTGCTGACAAGGGACAGCAAGCCCCGCTGTGCTACAAATACCTGCCCTGGGTGACAAGGAACCAGCACACACCCCCTAAGTGCAGAAGCACTGGAGCACAGAAGTTGCTTATTGTGAGCACTTATTGGAAGGTACAATTCTTGGCTTCAGTTCCATGTCAGAGGGGAGAGATGAGGGAGGATTTCAGATCAGAAGCACCATCACCACACCCCAGGATTAGAGGTGATCATACTAATAAGCATCACAAGAAAATAAGCAGGCAAAGGAGAAACATCCCACCAAAGAAAGTTAATGGGAATAGAGAATAGAGCAGAGGAATAAAGAAGATGGGGGTGATCTTCAGAGGTGGATACTGAAGTTAAAAAAAAAAAATCCCTCTTACCCCAACGAGTAACGCCAAATGGTCACCTGCCCAAAAAGAATTCATATAAGAACTCAAAATAGACTTTGAAAATCAAATGAGGGAAATTGAAGAAAGATATTTTTAAAAGATAAGAACAATTCAAGAAAAAAAAAGATTAAGAGAAGAAAGTCAAACAACTAGAAAAGGAGATCCAGAATCTTAAGGAAGAAAATGACTTCTTGAAAACTAGAATTGGGTAAGAGGAAGCCAGCAAAATTATGTGACTAATAAGTAATGAAACAAAATATAAAGAATGAAAAAATAGAAGAAAATGTGAGTCATCTCATAAGAAAAACAATGGATTTGCAGAATAGATCAAGAAAAGAAAACAACAATAATCAGACTACTTGAAAGCAAAGATCAAAAAAAAAATACAATAATACAAGAAGTTATTAAAGAAATGATCCTGAAGTGTCAGAACAAGAGAAGAAAGTAGAAATAGAAAAAAATCCACCAATCACTATCTGAAAGAGTGTAATGTTGGAGAAACTGAGGCAATTTTAATATTTTAATTGTGGAGAGTTTTAGACTAACTGAGCTAGCCCCCTGTAATGGGACTCTTGTCCAAAGCAACTAAGGCAGGGAATTTATATAGCTACAATCTTATAGGGGAAACAGGCAGATAAGGGAGGTGAGGACACTGGGTGAGCAGACAAGCCATAAATCTAGGAAAGGATCATAACTTAATCATGATAGAATAAGTGTCAAGATAAAAAGGTCAAGGGCAGAAGACAGTGAATTTAGGCGCAATACTCAAATGGAGGGGGGATTATCCCAGCAAAGATTGAGACAATACACCTGGAGTTTTATGACTTATGAATAGACATACTTATGAGTATGTCTAGGCTTCTCAGTTCTCCAAGTCCTAAAGGCAAGGAAAAGGAGTGGGGCATAATTATTTTATTCAGGGCATTACAAGAGATCTTCAAGAAAAAAACCTATAGGAACATCATAGCCAAATTCTAAAAATCCTCGGGTCAAGGAGAAAATGTTACAAACAATAAGAAAAAAGACAATTCAAATACAGCAGAGCAACAGTTAGAATTACATAAGATCTAGCAGCAGCTACATTGAAATTGACAGATTTTAGAACATTATATATGGAAGAGCAAAAGAATTGGTGTTGTGATTACATAGCATTTCTAATCCCTCTATTTTTGTCCTCCTGCATTTTGGATTTCCTTCACAGGTTAGTTGTACACTATTTCAAAGTCCAATTCTTCTTGTGCAGCAATATAACTGTATAAATATGTATACATATATTGTATTTAACATATACTTTAACATAGGTAACATGTATTGGTCATCCTGCCATCTCGGGGAGGAGTTGGGGAGGAGGAGGGGAAAAATTGGAACAAAAGGTTTGGCAATTGTCAATGCTGAAAAATTACCCATGCATATATATATATATATATATATATATATATATATATATATATATATATATATATATATATATATATATATATATATAAAAAAGTCCGGACTAGCTCCCTGGAGGCTTTAGGAACAGCCGGATAAGTAAAAGTCCCTAGTCTTTGGGAGAGAAGTGAAGGAGACAGACAAACCTCCACCAACTTCTCTTCTCCTTCCTCCTGCTGAAAAGTGAAGATCTCTGGCCTCTCTCACCCCCTCTAATCCTTACCTACAGTTCTCTTAACCCCAAACATTGAGTCAGCATTAAGCCAGAGAAGAGCAATTCCAACCATATGCTAATAGAGTCATTGTCGAATAGGTAATTAGCCTTAAGTGCTGGGTTGTCTGATTTAAGTGCATCTATTCAAAGTTTCAGCCCTTTACATATATATCTTGTAAATAAAAAGCTATAATAAAAAAAATTAAAAAAAAAAAAAGAATCGGGGTTGTGATAAAAATTATCATACCCAGCAAAGTTGAGCATAATCTTGAATGAAAAAATGGACATTTAGTGAGTTGCCAGACTTTCAAGATTTTGTCTCAAAAAGACTTGAAATTTAACAAAAGATGCAAAAATATAAGGTAAATATCAAAAGCTAATTACAAGGGATTCACTAAGGACAAACATTTTTGTGTTTTATATGTGGAAATACAAATGTGGAAATGTAAGCTATGTTTAAAATTGTTGTTAGTAAGTGCGTAGTTCAAAAGTAAGATTGGAGTAGAGCTGAGCATGATGTGATTCTAAAAATCAAAACTGTAGGAAATATAGAGGAATTCAGTGGAGGAGGAGGACTGGTAGTTCCTATTCTCATCAGGAATGGGAACAATACATATATATTTAGAAGGGTATAAAAATCTTCTAAATTTAGAAAGAAAAGGGTAAGGGAATGGGGAGGGGGAAGAGTGCAGATTAATGATAATGAGATAAGGTATGTAGATCAACAAGAATGAGATAAAGAGGAGAAAAAGGAGAAAGATGAGAAAGGGATCCTTGGAGGAGGGTAAGTTAAGTAATAGAAAGGCAAAGTAGCCTTCCCCTTGGGGGGGGGAGGTAAGGGGAAAGAAAAGAATAAAGTAAAGAACAGAGGTAAAGCAGAGAAGTCAGCAAGAATAGGAAGTAACAGACAATAATTATTGGTAGTAGAATTTATTAGAAAAAAGCAGGTAATCATTGATCTCAGACAAAGTTAAGGCTAAAACAGATTTAGTCAAAAGAGAAAAATAGGGAAACTACACTATGTGTTAGTCATATTAATCAATTTTGTTTTAGACTATTTAAAATAACTAGACAATTGAATATTTGAATTTTTGTGGTTATTTTTGTGAATATTTGTGGTGCAAGAAATGATGAGTTGGTGGATATGGAATGGAAAGACTTGGACTTATCAAGGATGTCATACACCTTCAGAGGAATAGAATAAAAACAAGCATAGCACGGCCTTAGAAAGATATGTATGTGTATGATTATAGATATTTGTGTGTATAAAGTACATATATATGTATATATAAATATATCTGCATTTATTGTAGCCTTCTTGGGCAAGTGCAAGAGAGATAAGGAGAAAAGAAAGAATAAAATTAAAAGTCCACAGCAGAGAGCAAAAGAAAACCTACAAGGAAGCAAAAAAAAAAAAAAAAAAGATGGACAGTACAGAACATAATGTGTAGTATTTATTATATAGGCTTTCTTGAAATGGAGTTTTTTTGTTTCACATTATGAATTTTCTCATGTTCTGCTATATACATGTCAATTTTTTTCTTTTTCTATTTAGCCAGTTTTTTTTTTAATTTTGTATTTGTTTTAAATTACTTAGTTTTAAAAAGCCACATAAATAGGGACACATGACCCCATGAGATTAAATGTAGGTGGTTTTTAAAGACACAAATATTCTGAGCACCCTCATTGCTTCCTCCATTCTTCCTTTTCTTTTTGGGTAAAAAAACAGAGAACAATGCTCTTTTATTTTTGTCTTCCTTCTTCCTCTTCACTCTCCTTTTCCTCTCTTTAATCTCTTTCTGCCTCTGTATGTCTCTTTCTTTTCTTCTGAAGGACAGAGCAACAAGGAGCATTACCTTCACTATGAACAGTGGTAGGCAAAAGCACTATTATCTCTACCTGTCATGTCAGAAAGTATCCCATATACTCATATTCTCCATCTCTCTCTCTCTCTCTCTCTCTCTCTCTCTCTCTCTCTCTCTCTCTCTCTCTCTCTCTCTCTCTCTCTCTCTCTCTCTCTTTCTCTTTCCCCTTTTCCTCTCCATTTACTTAGATTGAGCATACACCAAATACTGTATTGACCACCAAAGAAAAAGATCCTAAAATGCCCCCAAACACTAGCTTTTAACAGATTCAGTATAATCTGACCCTCTCAACGATTTTGGTGGAAGAAAATGGGTAGTGTTTTTTAATGGTGCCTGTCCCAGATTATTCTATAATGCATTAGCTCAAGAGGTCTCCATTCACATACATATCATAGTCTGCATATTAGGCATTCTTTTTATCCATTTGATTTTTCCTGTGTGGATTGTTAAGTCATTCTCTTCTGAGCAGTCATAGATCTCATTGAAGATGCCCTATTGTATTTTGTCAAATAATGATATTGAACAAAAAAAAAGATTCTCTACAACCCCTTCCATAGAATCTTTTCCTGTTCATAGGACTGCTTATAGTATATCCAGGTACTTGGAAAAGGAAAAATGGTCACTGGACAGAGCTAGTAATCACGTGTGAGCAGCAGTCATTCCATGGTGTTTCCAAAAGCATTAGGGTACCAGAAAAAAAAAAGCCTCTTTGAACTTCAGTTTCCTCATCTATATAAAAAGAGAATAAACCTCATCACACTTAATGTTTGTGAGTAAGGATCAAACAATAGAGATAGTCATCAACTTCATCCCCTTCATTCCAGAGGTGGGAGACTTTAGATAGAGAATGTCACAAATACAGTCAGACATAATGATAATAATGTTGGTAATAATAGTGATGATAATAACTATCATTTATATAGTGTTTATTATGTGCCAGGTACTGTGCTAGGTGCTTAACAGTCATTACAACAACGGGGGAAGTAGGTGCTATTATTATCTCTATTTTACTCTTGAAGAAACTGAGGCAGACAGAGATGAAGGGACTTTTGCAAGTTCCCGCAGGTAGCAAATATCTGGGGGGGGGAGGGTTGAACTTATCATCATCATCATCATTGGTGATAGCCTAGTTCTATTGTTTGTTTCCAAAATAGAATAACAAAACTGACAGCAGGCGTCTATAACAATAATATTTGTATAAAGCTTTAAGGTTTGCAAAGCACTTCACAAATGTTATTTTGTTTGATCTTTACAACCACTCTGGGAGATGGACACTATTATTATCTGCATTTTACAGACAAGGAAACTGAGGCAGATAGGTGAAGTGCTTGGTTCATGATCAAACTGCTATTTAGTGTGTGAAGCTGAATTTGAACTCACATTCCCGTTTCCAGGCCCATCTCTCTAGCTGCTGTATCACTTAGTTACCTGTTGTGGAAATTTGGGTACAATCTGGGAAAGGGAAGTTCTCCTTTCCTGATCTCTAAAAACTAGGCTTGTAGCTATCACCTGCCTGATACCGAAGCAGACTTCAACCAGTTAGTTCCTATGCAGTGGTCCATGGCTTACTTGCCATTGTTTGGGCATTTGATTCTCCTAGCTTTGGGGAGGACACAAAGAATATTCTTAGTCTTTTGGGAAAAGATAAAAATGGTCTTGGAGTTCATTTGATGATATTTCCTGAAAACAATCATGACTTGTTGATGGCTACTAGGCTGATGTGCTGACCTTCACTCACAGATGCATGAAAAAAGCAAGTAAAGAAACACCTGAAGGACTTTTTTTAAGTTACTAGGATGTACTAGGATGTCAGATACTATACCAAACATCAGAAACTCTATTCAGGGAAATAATAAGGATTTTCCTATTCTAAACTTTATTTGCATAAAATTCTGTGGCCCTCAGACCCATTTTGTCCCTAAAGATTCTGTATTTCTTAATTTTTTGCATATCTAGCCAGTAAAAAGAGATGGGGGGAATAATATGTATAACATCTTTTTTGATAGAAGTGAGATAGCTGTTTAAAATCTTCATAGTGGCTTTTTAAATATTATTTTGCCAGGTTGTCTTCTCTCCTGGTCTTAAAAGGCAATTTTGCAAACTTGTGTGTCTCTCCACTAATCAAACTGTACAATTCAGTGAACATTTGTTAAGTTGCTTCTATGTGCCAGGTACTAAACTGAGTGTTGGAGAGGAAATCTAGGGAGCACTGCCCCAACTCTTGCATCAAAGAGCTGTAGCTACAGCACATCAGAATACTAGCAACCCCCTCCCCACCCAGTAGTTTCACACTCAAACCCATTTAATTCAATGCCATGCAGAGCAACAAAGCATTTATTTTAAATCAACCTATCTATATTTTATTACGATTACTATTTTTATTTTTATTACTATATTTTATTATTATTATTATTTAAAACATACCTCTCACTTTTCAATAACATTCCCCCCTCCATCCCCAAGTATCAGTAAACACACTGGTCATGTGTACTGACTTTATGCTTCATAGTTCATTACTTGTCCCCTGTGGGTTGAGTAGCAGGTTTCTCCATCACTGGAGAAATATGCTCTCTTTGCCCTACCTCAGTTCACAAAAGTCCTCCCAATTTTCCCTGGATTTTTTATATTTGTCTTTATCTTAAATCCAGTAATACTCCTTTACAATCAGGTCTTACAAAGCCTTTCTTCCATCATTTTCCCGCTGATGGCTACCACTTTGTTTCTAGCTTTTTGCTTTCCATGAAAAGAAAAAGGCAACTCCAACCATTTGTGTGTTGGGCCTTTGAAGATATTTGCTCTGCCCGGGTTCTGTGCTTGGTCATAGGCTATGGGGACTTCAGGGACTTTTCTAGTATCATGCTGAGGTAGTGTAGCTCCTGGGGGAAGCCTAGCAATAACCCTAAGGCTACCCTGCCTCGGGAGTGCCACACATGATGCTTACTAAGCTAAAATGTTTTGTCTGTAATGAAAAAAAAGTTAGTGAGGCAATCTAAACCATAGAATTCCAAAATGAGGTGCATCCTCCATGGAATTCAATAATAGGGTGCATCCTCAACTCCACCTCTAAGCCCACTCCTCAGTTCCAACCCTAAACTCTAAAATTAGCATAGGCATGCTGGGAAGCACATGGTCTCTCTGACTTTTCCTGATAAATTTATCTTGCTGACCCTGGTTCTTTGCTAGATTCTTTTGAAACTTAGTCCTCTTTCATCGGCCTGACAATCGTAATAAACTCTGCCCCTTGACTGGGAGATGGGTCCGAGCCTGCAAAGTCTTTTGAGACTCCAGACACAAGGGCTGGCACCTGAACTTTTGGGGGTCTCTTCTAATCCCCAATCAATGCCAAATGGCATTTCTTAAGCACCTACTATGTGTCAGAATAGAAAAACAAACATCACTCCCACTTCCACCCCCAACCCCCGTCTTTGCCATCCAGCCCTTTTTAGTTCTATCTCCACACGGGCCCAAGTTTCCCAACGTTTTCTATTTTTCTGAGAACCTGGGGGCCTGGGGCTTGTTATTGGCTACGACTAAGGACCAGGGGAAAGCGAGGCTTGAAAACAAGCCTCTCATAGGCCCCTGAGACTGAGACTAGGAAGAGGCGGGAACAGTTTGATTGACTCCTAGATTGTCCAGGTAGAGGCTTCCGGCTGGTTAGGTCCCACCCCACTTCGGGGACCTGAGGTGCGGAGGAAGGGCCCCTGGCTTCTTCTCTCAGGTCCTGAAGGAGGAGAGGACTGCCCGTTCTCCGAGTCGCCAGCCTGCCTGCGGGGAGCCCCCGAGGCTCCCCAAGACCCACCCAGTCCCTTCTGCCCCGTCATCCTTCCTCAGACTCCCGGGCTTGCCCGCAGGGGCCGCGTGGACAGAATGGCTAGCTATCCTAAGACCAGCGGGAAGACCTGGCCGCCTGAGGCCATTACAAGCTGCTTATCTCTGGCCTGCGGGGCCCTGTCAGCAGGAAGGCCAGTGTTCTCCTCCTCCCCACTCTCCCTCTCCTCTGGCCTCCCTTGGGTGCCCCTGCCTTCAGCCTCTCAGGTAAGGTCACGAGAACCTTACCTCGTGTTTCACCCCCAAATTGAGGCCGCTCCAAAAGAGCCCCCTCTAATTCTCTGGCTTTCATCCTTTACGTGTCTCTACCTTAGAAAAATGGGCTCCGGGAGCAGCTAGGTAGGTGGTTCAGTGGATAGAGCACCAGCCCTGAATTCAGGAGGAGCTGAGTTCAAATGTGACTTCAGACACTTAAAATTTCTTAGCTGTGTGATCCCGGGCAAGTCACTTAACCCGTTACCTCAGGGGAAAGGAAAATGGGCTCCAGCGGAGCTGAGACTGTTGTAACTGCCTTTGCTTCCTATTCTGGGGGCCCGTCCTTTGCATTTGAAAGAATTTAATAAATAGTTCTTTCATTTCATTAATCCAGAAAGCCCTAAATTATTAGGCTCTGTCTCTCTGTCAATTCTGTGAACCTTTCCAACTTTTCTATTTCTCTTGAGAGGACCGCAGTCCTAATAGTGACTCCGGTTAGCATCTTTATGCTTATCCCAAATTGTTATAGTCCAGAGGCACATGGTTAGTAAGAGCCCGAGGCCAGATTTAAACAAAAATTTAAACAAGACCAGAGTTCTACTCACTGTCCTGACTAGATATAGGTGGTTAGGGGATCAAAATGTGACCGTGGGAGTATCACTTTCCTCATCTGTAAAATGGACATCATGATATTATTACCATTTAGGGTTGCTGCGAGAGTAAAATGAAATATTTGTAAAACCTCTTCAAAAAACTTAAAATACCACCTAAATGCTAACTCATTATCAGTTTCCAAATCTTGTCCATTCTACCACTACAACATCTCTCGTGGGTCCCTTTCTCTCTACTCAAAAAGCCGCTGTCACCTCTCAGATGAATTACTGCAATGACCTCTTGATTGATCTTTCTGCTTCCAAATCTCTCCCCTCTCCAGTCCAGCATGCACAAATCTGCCAAAATAATATTCCTAAACGTAAGTCAGACACATCATCATCATAGAAAGCATTCAACTAGGTCTTTAAGCACTTTATAAATATTGTCATTTCATGTTTCTAATTCAAAAAGCTCTTTTAGATCCTTATGGCCCCTAGGATAAAGTATCAATTTCTGAGACTGACATTCAAAGCCTTTTGTGATCTGATTTCAGGCAGGGTAACTTTTCAGACTTATTATCCATATTTCTTCTTGCTTTCTACATTCCAGGCAAACCTGCTATTCTTTATTCCTTATATCTCATCTCCCAAGGCAGGGACCTTTTTTATCCTTTGGAGCATTGTCCTCTCCAGTGCCTTAAACTTTCCCAAATTGCTGAAGATGGTGGGTAACTCAGAGAGCCCCTTTACCTGCTCAGCTCCTTATCCAGAGTAGACAGATTTCAATAGTTTGGCTGAAAGAATGTTTGTCTCTGCTTTGATAGTAATTCTGGGTCTGTTTTTTTCTCAGTAAAATCCAGGGGTTGGATAAGGAGGTCCCAAAGATTCCCTCTAGTTTTAACAGGTATGCAAATCTGGAAAGTCTGGGCCCCATTCTATGCCACTTCAGCTACTCAGTTTTAATTTCATCTTCCCCTGTGCATCTTCCTCTGTGATTTTGAACAGTTCACTGGCTTCTCCATTATGGAGCCTCGGTTTCTCTTTCTGTAAAACCTAGGAGATAGACTGTATGGTCCCTAAGACTCTTGCTGACTGTAACACAATACTGTAATGGGGCTGGGCTTTTGGGGGTGTGTGGTTTCCCAACCCTTTTTTAGCACCCTATTCAAAAGGATCCGTCCCTTTGCTTTAAGGGTTAAAGCCCCATACCTTCAATGTTACCCCCCTAGTAACCAAGCTTCTTAAATGCCAAAGAGGAAAAAACAACTGACCTTAGCATCTAGTTATCAAGAATAATTAACTTGGGGCAGATAGTTGGTGCAGTGGTTAGACCACAACCTTCAAGTCAGGAGGACCAGAGTTCAAATGTGGTCTCATACACTTAACACTTCCTAGCTGTGTGACCCTGGGCAAGTCACTTAACCCCAATTGCCTCAGCCAAAAAAAAAAAAAAAGGAATAATTAACAAGTAGGAAACTACTAAATAGTGAATTCCTCAATATCGGAGGGAGGGTTATCATTCTGATATATGGGGAGACAAATCCCATCACATGGTCTCCACACTTACCCCAGTTGAAGGGGCCTTTCATCCATTTTGAGCTGGTATGGTTTGATTTGCTTGCCCTGGGTGCAAGAATTGCTGTTTATAACTTTGCTCTCTTATGTTTGGGGTAACCAATCTTAAAAGTTGCTCTCCACATGCCCCTCCCAATCATCATGAGACCTTGGAAGATGGAATTCTACTTAAGTGGTTGTGTCCTTCCAACTGGCTAACTAGTGGGCAGACACCCAGCCCTTGTTTCCCTCATCCTTGTGACTAAGGGTTGCCATCTTGTGCAGTAAAAATCCCTTCTTCCACTCCCTTTCCCCATATTCTCATCTCTAACCGCTCTTTAAGCCTGACTTCACAATTTATGTACTTTTTGGCCCTTCCATTCCATTACAGCCCCTGGAACTTCCACTCTATTGTTAACAAACTTCTCATCGGAAAAAATTAATTCTTATCACTTTATTTACCTCTGCTGGTGCTAAGTAAGACTTGACTTCCTTATAAAGACACTGCACCACTGGCCACCCATTCTAATACTTGCTGCTCCTTAGCTTATGGCCCCTCAAAACTGTATGCCAGGAGAGAGACGTAAACATTGTCACTGCTCCCCACTGCCTCTTCAAGACCACCTCCTTGCTACCCTCACTCTACACTATCTTTTCCTCTGAGGTTTGAGCCTTCTGTCCACATCACTTAGTCCCAATCCTTGGAATAGGGGAAAGACAGACTTCTTGGTTTGCCTGAAATAAGAACTAGGGCTATAAATCAGAGAGAGGCTGAATGGCAATATCCTGAGCTCAGGCAATCTCAAGTAAGCCTGGTTCCCTGAACTTGGATGCAACCTGACTTGGTTCCCCCCCCCCCATTATTGTTGTAGCTGAAGAGTTTGTGCAAGAAAACAATGCATTAAACACACTACCCTGTTCTTCTACCCCCAAGTCCCTAAGGGGCAAGAAAGATTTTATGATTTCAGTTAACTCCCATTTTGGATTATTAACAGGATCTGGTTGTTAATTTGTTGTTTTCCTTATGAAGGGGATTCTGTTTATGGTGCAAGATTCTCCCAGGGTTCAAGGTTTCCAAGGGGCCAGGTAATAAATTAGACATTTTGGGAAACAATTTTACTCTATTCATGCTACTGTAGTGTTATTTATTAAGTTCCTTCCTCAACCAGCATGTTGTACAAGAAAATTTAGAGTATAGAATATATCAGTTGTGGGAGATGGGGAGAAAGAAGTAATAGAGGCAATATCAGAATCATTTCTAAAACATCATTTTGCTCCGAATTACTAATACTGCAATCTCAAATGGAATTCTGCAACTTTCCCCAAATGTTGTACTCTAAAAACATGGTGTTTACACGATATATGTAGAATGAAAATTTAAAATTCATGCAACATATAGAAAGCAACAGACATTTATTTCATCATGTGAACATATACCTCTGTGTGTGTGTGTGTAAAGTCTTTTTTCCCCTTGAAGCCAAGAACTTTATAGTTCCCAAAAGCTATTTATTACATTCTGGTTTGTGTTGTAAGAAGGTTTTCATGTTCTGAGCTTAAAAATCAATAAATTCCATAGCCATCAGCCAGAGAGAAACCCTGTGGTGAGATACTTAACTACAAAAGTATGGGTATGGTCTTGTTATTTTCCAATGTCTATAATGGTTGAGAGCTATACAACAGATATGGCAGAGTATTATTTATCATTGCTAATTTAAAATAATGCAGTCCTGTTAAACAGACTTGGGAGATCTCCACTCCTAGAGCCAACTTCTTACTACCCAGGCATCTGAGAACTAGGCCTTTATTCTTTGTTACTGGGCTTCTACCTGCTTTGCCATTAAAGCTCTGTGTTAGCAAAATCGACTCTCAGGTATTACCCTACCAAGAGTTTTAGCATGAAATCAGATTGGATGTGAATCTTGTCCATGGCAAAATATGTGTTTCCTCTTCAAGACTTGGAGTCCCAAAACCTGAATTCAAGTCCTTTATTTTCCACTTTTTGCTTGTGTGTGCTTGGGCAGGTCATTTTTATTCTTTCAGCTTCTGTTTCTTCACTTGTAAAACAAATATTTTAATAACTTTATTGCACTCAACTGTCTTGTGGGAATCGACTTTTAAAATGGATCTAAAGTATAGTAAATGCCGCAAAGTATTATATAAATGGAAGAAAAAGAAAAGCTACAAGTCTCTAAGTCTATTCATTTTGGGGTTTTTTGTTTGTTTGTTTGTTTTTCCCAATTTAACATATTTATTTACAATTTATACTACGAAATGGGGGAAATAAGGAACCTAACTCAAAGAATAATTGTGGGAATGTAATGAAATAGTATTGGTAAAGTGTTTATTGCAGTGTCTACCTCATAGAAATCACTATATGAATATATATTCTATGTCTCCTCCTTTTTTATAATTTATTAATTTTATAATTATAATTTTTTGACAGTACATATGCATGGGTAATTGTTTTTACAACATTATCCCTTGTATACACTTTTCCAAATTTCCCCCTCCCTCCCTCTACTCCCTCCCCTAGGTGACAGGCAATCCCATATATATTAAATGTGTTACAGTATATCCTAGATACAATATATGTGTGTAAAACCAAATTTCTTGTTGCACGGTAAGAATTGGATTCCGAAGTTATAAGTAATCTGAGTAGAAAGACAATAGTCCAAACATTTTACATTCCTTTCCCAGTGTTCCTTCTCTGGGTGTAGCTGTTTCTGCCCATCATTGATCAACTGGAACTGAATTGGATCTTCTCTATGTTGAAGGAGTCTATTCATTTTGTAAACTATAAAGTGCTGTATAAATGGGTGCTATTCTTACTATTATCCAAAGAAAAAGGATACATTCTATCAATCTTATATATGCTTGCCCAACATACCTGCCACTGAAACCAATATAAAGCAGGTGCTTAGAATGCCTTTTCTTTATGGGCAAATTTAAATTGTTTAAACCCATGGGATCTGGAGGATATCACCCTTTAGGGGATACTCTTCCTAAAGTGTCCTTGTACTTATTTGTTTTCATTCTAAGTGACACTGGAAGAAAACAAAGGCAAAATGACTTGATAGATTTGGATTTGGTTAGGTAAATCCAAAAGTGGAGACTGTTAATGAGCTCCACACCAGTGCAGACAACATTCATACCCAGTAGCACATGAACAATGACTCAAAGCTTTCTGGGAAGTATTAGCAAAGGGAAGGAAGCCTACCACGTAGTAAGAACCTAGGATAACAGATGGCCAGAAGGAGGATTGTACTGGTACCCATGGAATAGTAAAACAGCTAAAGGAAAGTCCCTCGCCCATAAGGTAGATCCCCTACAAGAAACAGGAGGACAAGGACAAGAATTGGAGAGGATGAAAAGCTGTGAATGTTGTTTGCACTGGTGTGGAGGTCACTGAAAAGTCCAGTGGCAGTAGAATGGTGAAGAGTCAACAGAGTGCAAAAGCTTACAAGAATATGCCCTTCTGGAAGAGAGAGGCTTCCCAAGGTGTTTCTTGAAAAAGAGAAACATAGCTCTTTGCAATGTTTCTTAATGAACTAATTAAATTTCTTGTTTGAAAGCAAACTGCCCTCAGCCAATCTCTGGTATCCCTTGAGGAAAACCAGCAGTTGATTTTGCCAGCCTCACCGATTAGGCAAAGTGGAAGGCATCAGAAAGTACTCCCCAAACTCATCCCTGTAGTCAACCAAGGGCAGGCATTAATTCCAATCAGATCCTCATTAGTTGCCCCTCAGACAGCTGGAGGGAGTAGGGGAACCCTTCCTGACACTAAGATGCCAGGATATGTGCAGAAGGGAACGCGCTGGTCAATTTGCTGATATCGACTACAAAACTGAGAAAGTGAGGGAAGGGTGAATAATGAACATTGAAGCATAGCCACTCGATGGTCGCTGAAGGGAGAAGGGATTTCATCCTGGAAATCAAGAACAGCCTCCTGACTACTTAGTATAATTAGACCATGAAACTTCTGTAGTCTAGCAACCGTGGAGAATATTTTTGACTGGATCAGATCTTTAGCATCCGTGAAAGGCCCTCCAAGGAGGAAGCTGTTTATGGTACAGTGAACAATAGCAGCACTGGGGGATGTTTGTCTTTCAGGTTTTAAAAATAAAATTCCTCTTCCCTGATGCAATCACTCTGTCCATTCCTTTGGGTCAAGGAAAAGGAGAGGTGTCCATTGCAAAGTTCATGAATGGTTTTACTTTGACTCCAGGTAGAAGGCTATACTCAGCCAGAGTCCTCTGCAAGTAAGAGCTGAGGATGCTGGGTACATTTCAGTCCTCCCTTCCCACCCACCCAGCCCCAGGAGGTTTCCTTTATTGTTATGCTACACAACCCGCCTTGTTTATTCCTAATAGTTTTTCCTCCGAGGTACCCAGCATCACCATTTGTGTTAAACCTGACAAAATCCTCTTTGTGGCAAATTCTTACATTGCCCACTACAGCTCATCACAACCTTTAAGTCTGATGAACTGTAATGAGCTAGGAATGTGATAAGCCATTTGAATGGAACTATGAAAGGAATATTTGGAGGGAGAGAATGCACAGCACCCTCGGAAATGAATGTTTTGTGGAAGAATGAGGTACACTTCTGTGCTCTAAAGTCAATGATATTAATAAGCCGATTGAAAGTCATCACAACTGTGTGAAAGAATGTATTTAAAGATCTGAAGGCTAGCCATCTAATCCATTTCATTTCTGCAATTTCTGAATCGGAATCAACAAAGACAGGAGCTGACAGGCCGGGAAACTGAAAGTTAAGGATTTAAGTTTAGGCATTCAGACAGGGGGGATTTATACTGTGCTCTAACACAGCTATAACGAAAAATTCTGCTCCCCGGGGCAAATACCCCAAAACACAGCAGGATTAAACAACATGACAAGTGTCCTTAGATCAATTTTTGAAGATAAATTTTGTGGAGGGAGTGAACTTGTGCTTTAGAACCTCACTTTAGTGAGAGAGCTCTTGAGGCCCCTGTGGGCAGATACACTGGGACAAACCCAAGAAACTGCTGGGTAGGCTGCTACTTAAAGAGGGACCAGGCTGACCCAAGCCAGAGCAAAAATGTTCTGGGGTACACAGTCATGAGATGGGGTTTGCATTTCATCTGGTAGCTTCCTCTTTTAACTAATTATTTTTATTAAAGGTTTTTTATTTTCAAAACATATGCATAGATCCTTTCCAACATTCATTCTTGCAAAACTTTGTTTTCCACATTTTCCCTCCCTTTCTCCCGCCTCCCCTCCCCTAGACAGCAAGTAATCCCTTATGTATTAAACATATGCAATTCTTCTCTATATATTTTCACAGTTATCATGCTGCACAAGAAAAATCAGATCAAAAAGGAAAAAAAATTAGAAAGGAAACAAAACACAAGCAAACAATAACAAAAAAGTAAAAATACTCAGTTCCCACAGTCCTCTCTCTGGGTACAGATGGCTCTCTTCATCACAAAACCATGGACCTGAATCATGTCATTGTTGAAGAGAGCCATATCCACCAGAATTGATCGTTGTATAATCTTGTTGTTGCCGTGTACAATGATCTCCTGGTTCTGCTCATTTCACTTAGCATCAGTTCCTGTAAGTCTCTCCAGGCCTCTCCGAAATCATCTTCCTGATCATTTCTCATAGAACAATAATATTCCATCACATTCACACACCATAATTATTCAGCCATTCCCCAACTGATGGGCAGCCACTCAGTTTCCAGTTTCTAGCCACTACAAAAAGAGCTGCCACAAATATTTTTGTACATGTGGGTCCCTTTCCCTCCTTTATGATCTCTTTGGGACACAGACCCAGTAGAAACACTGCTGGATCAAAGGGTATGCAATTAATTAATTATTTTTCCTACCAAGTATCAAGCTCAATTATTCCGGTCTGCTGAAAAGTTATAAGTGTTTCCGGTACCTTATAAACTTTAGCATACTTGGGCCAAATCTCCAGTTAACTCTCCCACCCCAGTTACACCCATTCTCTGCTCTTTTTTATTGTGGGATCTCAATCTGCACTTCAAGTCCATATGCCCATTAGAGCTGTATGCTCAGAAGTGATGCCCCAGCCAGTGCTTGAGTGATATTAGGACTTCTCTCCTAATGCATAATAGAATTCAAGACATAAAAGTGGAAGAGATCTTAATGAACTTCTAACCATAAGACCTCATTTTACAAATGACAAAACTGAAGTCCAGAGGTAAAAATAACTTGACCAAGTTTACAGGTAGCAAAGCTGAGATTAGAAGCCAGGTCTTCTGACTCCAAGTTCAGAATACTTTCCATTTGATCACACTGACTCTGACCTTTGGCAGTATGTAGGTACAGGTCTTATACACATAGCTTAGCACAGTATTCTGCACATGATAAATGTTTCATAATGAATGAACAACATGCCAGCATCATAAGAGTATTATAAAGTGAATTGGATGGAATGGGGTAAAGGAGGGGAAGGGTTGATGGTGGGGGCAGTTGACTTTATAAACTCAGATCTCTCTTTATATGAAGATCTAAGTTAAGACTTTTGGAAATGCCAGGCACAGAGTAATAGGGTATTGTCAATGGGCTGCTGCAAGTGGTCAATTCCTAGAGGACAGAGACCACTTCTTCCTTCATGTGACCAGTCTGCATGCAGGTGGAAAATTAAGAAAGCCTTTATGATGATGCTCCCTAGTGACAAACATAGCAAAGTGAAGTTGATTTACTTACCAGGAGGCTAAGGGAAACAGTTGAGGGAGCATTTATATATAAGCTTGCTCAAAGGTTTTGCTGAGCGGCTAAAAACCCAAATGGCTAAATCTTCTGATTTAGACATTGTAGTCAATGAATCTCCAGAAAGTTCCCAGAGCAGTGGTTCACAATAAGCCTCCCAAGCTTTTGGTGTCTTCCTGGCAGACTTCATTATCCCAATGTCTTTTAAACCCCATATGAGCAATTCCTATTGATTATAATGTTGCCTACTGCTGAGAGCAAAGCTGCTCCAATGCAGACTCCCGGGCTCTTAATCTTTGCCAGCAGGTCATTGATGTCTCCCCAGATTTTTCCTTTTAGCATAATTAATAATGATGGTGATGGTGTTGATGATGATGGTGATGATAATAATAATAGAGCTTCTGTGCTTACAGTGCATATTCCATTAGGGGAATTTGATGGAAACCCAAATAGGGCTTACAAACTTGCATTCCCTGGATGCTGAAAATATAAAGCGATGTGATTGCATTTGTGTGGGGATGGTTGAGCTTTTTTGATGTTAGAAAAAAAAGTCAGGTGTGAATTTTTTAAAATACAAAGAAGATCGAAATAACCTCTCTAATGAACAACTTTAGACCTACCATAGTACAGTATCACTTCCTGTGAATTATTTTGCTAGCTGTTGTGCCCATCTCCTCTCCTATTATAATAATTCCCAACATGAAAATATGTAGTATATGGTTACTGTTCACCAAAGACCAAAAAATAGAAAAAACAAAACAAAACAAAATTCAAACTGCAATCCTCTGGTGGGTTTTCCAATATTTTCTTGCAATTCTCCAAAGCTAGAAAAAAGGCATGGGGAAAAAAAGAAAATAGAAAAAGAAGTTTGTTCTGAAAATTACATTTTGCAGTGGTATCACTGTACTATGGAAAGAGTTATGACTAAATACACCTTAATTTCTTCAAAAAGTTGTCACATTTTAAAGAAATGTTCTATTTTCATTTAATCTCCCGAGTTGGGTCAGCCCCAAAGTATATTCTTGGGTCCCAGTTCCAGATGCATCCAAGGTTGAATGAAATTACTTGTATCTGAAGTTAAAATTAAAATATAAATCCATCTAGGTTTCCCCTAACACTATGTTCCTTTATACATCTTGCCTTATAATTTTTTTTGAAGACCCACCCTCATCAAATAAAAACATTTTCATTTAGTTCCCATAAGCTACTTGAGGGCAAGGGTTATCTATTTATTTTTTGGTAAGTGCATTCCTAGCCCTATGGTGGGGGTGGGGTGAGTGAGTAGAAATCTGGCACAGAGGAGACCCCTCTGATAAAGGCCTGTTGAATCAAATGGAGTTGTTATATTTTATTTGGTTTTTATAACTCAATTTGTTTCCACAATAAAATAAAGGAGTTGTCTTTATTTGCGGCCCACCATTCAGCTCTCAAAGAAAAAGAATAGCAATAACTAGATTTATAGAGTACTTTTAACATTTGCAAAGCAGTTTATGGATTGTCTTATTTAATCCTCATAATGACCATAATAGCAAGTTGCTGTTATTATCATCCCCATTTTACAGGTGAGGAAACTTAGACAGACAGAAGTTAAATGACTTGCCAGAATCACTCAGCTAGTAATTGTCAGAGGTCATAGTTGAACTTGGGTCTTTCTGACTCTGAATTCAGCATGTAATCCATCACAGCCAACAAGATTGGAGGGGGAGGCATAGCACAGAAGCCCTGGTAACCAGGAGTCCCTCCTTTTATTTACCCCGCTTCCCAAGCTTTGAGAAGACACAAAGCACAAACTAAAACTGGAGTAAACATTCGAGCAGCTAAGAAATACAAGGAAATACAGGTCGGGTCCTTACTGTTGTTGTACAATCAGTAGTTTTTTAAACACTACCAGATCAACCCCAAAGAAAACCTAAAAATTAATAATAAATTTGAAGCCAAAAAGGTTTGGTCCAACTCTTGATGGGACTATATGTAAGTCATTTAGCCTCTATTTTCTGTAACTGTAGATTGGGAGTGTTAATACCTATAACACCTACCTCATGTGGCTATTGTAAAGCTCAGAGGAGAGTATGTATGGGTAATAATACAAACCCACTTTTGGCCCTTGTAGGGCAGGGATGCTTAGCCCTTCTCTGTCCCACTAATGGGCCCCTTTACTCCCACCCAGGTTCAGTATGAGCTGGCTCACTCCTGGGGACAATTTGATCTTGGCTAAAAGGATTGGGCTCTTTCCCCTTGAGGTCTCTTGGAGCTTATTCTCCCCTGCCCCATATCCAAGAACACCAGGAAATGATTTAAAGCTTAGGTTTGACCAGCAAGGGGAACCCAGGAATCCCCTAGGATTTGTTAGAGTGTCCCAAAGTGTCACAAGCCTCAGTGGTGTCTTCAGAAGCTTCAAGGGCCCAGGCCCATCTGCACATGCTCCACGGGATGGTCACTGTCACATATGTAAAGAACTTTGTAAACTTTAGTATGCTAAATACATGTCAACTATTGTTTGCTTCCATCAAGTTGCATCAATGAAAAAAGTCTCTTCTTCACAAAGACCAAACAACGTAGTGAACGGGAACCTTCTTTCATCATTTTGTCTGAATTTACTTGTCTGAGTGGGAGATGTTTCCTCAGACTAAGAAAAGGTGGGATTTTGAATTTTAGAGAGGACATTATAGAAATAGCGTCCTGTTATGCAGCTGGGTCCTTGCTCAGTGGGGTGCTCATCTTTTGGCTCACTTCCTGAAATTACCAATTTTGAAGAGGAATGGGGATTTAATTGAGTGAAGACACATTTTTCAAAGCCCAGATTCTACCTTTAATCTGTAACTCCTCTGACATTGCCACCACTCAGGTACAAGACCTCATCATCTGGAGTGTTGCAATAGTCTTCTGGTTAGATTATTTTCCTCAAGTCCCTCTCTACACAAAGGTCCATCTACCTCTCCGCTGTCAATATGATCTTCCAAAAGCATAGGTATGCCTGTTACTTCCATATTCAACAAACTCTAATCGTTTTCAGTTGCCTCCAGGATCAAATATAAACTCTTTTATTTGGCTTTTAAAGTCCTTCATAACTTGTTTCCTTGCTACCTTTCTGGTCTTCTTCTATGTACTCCACCTTCCAGAGATGTCTCACATGAGATACCCAACTTCAGACATTTTCACTAGCTCTCCCCCATCCCTTCCTCATTGACCCTCCTGACCTCATTGGATTACTCCAAGGCCCAGCTGAAATCCCACTTTCTATAAGAAGTTTTCCTTGCTCTTTCTTAATGCTAGTTCTTTCTTCCATTGGCTAAGTCCCATTTATCTTATACATATCATGTTTGTACATAGTTATTTGCGTGTTGCCTCATTGTTGGAATGTGAGTTTGAGCACCTTAAGAATGAGGGCTATCTTTTGTCTTTCTTTGTATTTCTAGCACTTAGCATAATCCCTAGCACACAGTAGGCACTTATTGCTAAAACCATGACATTTGATAGCTCCGTTTTCCTAGGGATTTCAAAATATGTAGTATTGCAAACTGGTCATTCCATGAAGTGGATTTGGGATCCCCTGTTTGTTGATTCAAGAAACCAGCTGGAGTTTTTACATGACTTTGATCTACCCAAGGCATATAATGTTTAGATTAGAAATTTCACCTTTATCTCCAGTGCCCCCATCCTGTGGCAACAGGAGAGAATTGACGTTTGTTTCTGTCCACCTTTTTCAAATCCAGCACCAGTCACCTATGGTGCACTCAAGAGCTCATAGAGAGAGTATCATGGAATTATGAGCTTTCTAGGACTGTGCAATAGAAAGCGATTAGTTTTCCAGGTATTTCATGGAAGCAATGCTGGCAGTATGTTTCAGACTTGCCAATTGCCATTTAATTCCCCCTAAGGTTAGCATTACATGTTATTGCTACAGATTTTGAGATAAGAATTGAAGTTTCTCAGCCCTTGTATAACTTTATGGATGTGGCAATGATAATCCATTTCTGTGCACCTAGTGTGAGAAGCTGAGAGTTCAAAAATGAGACTATACGGACTCCCCAAATGGCAGCTACCTAGTAATCAGGCCTCAGTAATAGCTATCTGGGGTCCTAGATTCGTAGTCTCATATTGGTCGCTATCCAGAGGGGAATCTAACATATTTCTTTGGTTTTCTTTTAAGTCATATTAATGCCTTATGTTTTTACATCACTGTTATTTCTATATCTAGAGCTCTGGCCCCCACCACGTGGCTGTAAGTGAACTTTCTCTTGTAAGAAACAAGAACAGGCAATACAGGGACTGGGTCTAATAACAATGAATGCCACCTTCTGTCCTCTTAGTACCCTGCCTTTCTGTCTTTACAAAGAAGGTGTGTTTCATTGTCTATTCCCCAGAACACTCCCATAGTCTTTCAAACACTGAATCTGACTTCCTTTTAGTGATTCTTGTGTTCTCATTTTTAAAGTCATTGTATATATTGTTTTTTCTGGTTAGACTTATTTTACTCAGCATCAGTTCATACACAGGTTTCCATATTTCTATGAATTCTTTATATTCATTTTTTTCTCACTGTACAAAAAATATTCCATTACATCGATGTGTCGTAGTTTGTTCAACCGTTCTCTAGCTGATGGGCCCGCTTTTGGTTTCTAGTTCTTCACCACCACAAAAAGTATAAGATGTTCCATACTCTCATCTCAGGCAACAAGTCAACACACACAAAAAGATTTTTAAAATATAAAAATAAAATTATCTATATCTTGTGATATATTTTTATCAGATGTGAACTCCCTTTTAATTTGATCAACAAGGGAATAGCATGCTTGGTTAGCCAAACAGCCTAAATGTGACTCGCCCAGAGGCCTTAAGTGGTGGGAGGAATTTCAGAAACTGTTTAGTCAGGCAGTGCAGGATTTCATCTCTGAAAATTCCAGATAACCCCTCCCTTGACTCTGTTATTGGAGACACTGGACCAGTAATAGGCAACACAGCCAGAGGACCTGCCAAGGAATACAGAGACAGAAATAGATACATAAATATAGCCACCTGACTTCAAGCTTCTGAGCCTTTTGTATCAGAGAAGAATCCTAACCACAGACTCAAGAAAGGACTTCCAGCAATAAAATGTTGTGAGTTTACCCTTTGGCCACATGTGATCTCTACGCATGTACCCTCAACACCATCATACTCTGTGTTAAACTCATTCTTTGGTCTCTGTGTGCACTTGAGGGGGAACATGTCCCTGGACCTTTAGAGGGATGCTTTATACCAATTAATCTTATTATATCATCTCAATAATACCTTTTCTAAAAGCTAATTAAGCCTAGCTGGCTGATGTCAATAAAGAAGCACAACAACGGAAGCTTGTGAGCAGCAGTACCAGAAGAAACTCGGCCTCTGTGAATTGCTAGTAGAGCACTACTCTCTGGGGACACAGCCCTCTAATTTTAAAGGGATTTAACAGAGTGGTCACAAAAGGGATGGTAAAAGCATAATTTGCCATATCTGGGGCCTTCCTTTCTGCCTTTGTCTTTTTGGAGGTATATATAGTGGGATTACTGGGGCAAGGGATATATACTCTGTAATCACTCTCCTATCATAATTCCCAGTTATTGTCAAGGATCTTTGAACCAATTCCTATTCTATCCATAGTGTATTAGCATGTCTATTTTCCCACAGTCCCTGTTTACATAGTAAGGACATATTTCCAACCACATTCATGAGAAATTTAAAATTCTGAAAAACACTATTTGCCACTACCCCCTACCCTGATTCTACTTTCGAGTCTGGACATAACCCTAGGTCCTCCAAGACCTTGGTAGCAGACCCTACCTAGCTAGAAAGGCTTCAGATCTGGGCACAACAATAGACTAGGGAGAGAGGGGAATCTGTGATCCAAGAATTTGCCTGCCTCCATTTGGAGAAGCTAAGCACCAGGTCGCCTGCAGGGGTATGTGTTTTTCAGCCATAGTGAACAGTCTGAGTCCACCTGGTAAGTTCTAGAAGGTTTGTGATCTCTGCTGGGGACAAAGCAGCTCATTCTATTTTTTGGATAACTCAGAGGAGTTAGATTCTACTTACCTTTACCTTTCTAACTACTGGTCTCAGTTCACAGAATTTAAAGCTGAAAGAGACTTTGAGATCACTGAGTTCAAAGACTTATAGATCTAAAGTGGGAAGAGACCAAAGAAGCTACCTAGTCCAACCTTATCACTTAACAGATTAGGAAACTGAGGCTCAGAGAGAAATGAAATGATTTGCCCAAAGTCAGGCTTCAAACCCAGGTCTTTTGACACTAGATCCAGTATTTTTCTTATTGGAACTGGGACTGAGCCCCTCATCTTCTGGCTCCTAATCTAGTAGTCCTTATGCCGCATCTTAAAGTAGGATCAACGTTCCCAGAATCCTAGAATCTCAGAGTCAGAGGGAACTTCATTCAGTGGTCGTCTAACCCAACCTTAACAAGATTGATCTCCCCAACATAAACCACCAGTGTTTGTCTGAAGAAGAAAGGAAACCCATTACCTCCCAAGGCAGCCTTTCTACTTGAAGATAGGGCTAATGATTAGAACTAATTTTGCTTCATGCAACGAGCCTCATTACTGTTCCATGTGACAATTTTCCCATTTTGCATATGAGGAAACTGAGGTAGAGTGGAAGTCAAGTGATTTGCAGAACTAGTAGGTCTCAGGGTAAGCCATCTTTGTGTCTGTCAGAGCTTCAGCATTTCTGATCAGAGACCCCAGAGCTTTTCATCTTCCAGACTGCCTTTCATCATATCTGATGGCAGGGGACAAAAAAGAGATGTGGTCATGCCTTGTGGGGCAAAGAATATTCTGATCTGAAATCTATTTCCCCATCTGTATCTTGTGAGTTCCTCAGGCAGGAACCAAGTGACTCCACTAAGTGCTCTCCCGAGACCCCTGAATCTTACAGTAGCTCTCCTTTATTGTCATCTTGGATATGCCATTTGTGACTTATAGTCTCATAGTGGTAAACACGACTCAGAGAATGAATTCCTAATCAGGTTTCAAAAGCAAACTGGATTCGAGACCCCAAAAGACTGGGGGGAAAATAGCAGACTGAGCCATTGTTTCTACTCTCATCCAAAGTGGAACTCAGTAAACATGGAGCACAACAATTTTTCTTGAAATGAAACTAGTTAACCTTTATGGAGTGCTTTATTAAATTCTCTCATCCGAGTCAAACAACAACCCCATGAGTCATTCACCATTATTATTATCCCCTTTTACTGGATGAGGAAATGGAAACTCAGAGAGGTTCAATGATTTGCTTGTGGTCAAACAGCTAAGAAATATCTGAGGTCAGCATTCTATCCACAGTACCATGCTGAGAGAGATTCCAGCTTTCAGTCTTCTTACATGTTTAACATGCAAAGAAAAAGAGATGACACAAACACAATACTTCTCAGAGGAAACAGGATCCTGGTGAATACACTCTAGAAAAGTCTCTGACCTGGCAACAGAGAAGTACTATTTTGATGGGGAAGGGAGGGTTGTTGTACAACAGACCCCTTGATCTATTCTGGCTAGCACATATCCCCCATGGAGTACTGAGTTTGGACTCTGGCTGCTTCCCAAGAAACAATGGCTCTATGAAGGGCTGTCACTTTGGCACAGCAAAATCCTGGGGGTTCCCTCTGTCCTCTTAATCAGAAAGGCTTGGCCACCTAGCTAGGAGGAGTGGCCCACTCAATGGATCTTAAAGGAAGTGACTCTGCTTGTCTCTCTTCCCTCTGCAAATCCCTGTGAGGGATGGGAAGGAGATAGTCCTTCTTCAGCTGTAGTAACATGGTGGCCGGGAGTGCAAGCAAAGAGTACATGTCCTTCATAGGTGAGCCCTGGCTTGGGTCTTAGGCTGCCTCTTCTGGGTCACAACCCCCAGGTGGAAATTTCCAGTCTTAGTAACAATCTTGTGAGTCTGAGAAGTCAAGAGCACTTGGGTCCTCAGTCTGTGACAACTGCTTTTTGGGAAGAGTTCACCTTTGGCCACCTTTTCCAGGTCTTCCAGAGAGAACAGTGGGCAGGGCCCTAGCTTGACTTATACAAAACATGAACCTAGAGAGATATGTTTGGACAGTGCACTAGACCTGAGACAAAGATGAAATACTGATTCAGCATCTAACAAAATGCCTCACATCTAGTCAATGAGCATTTGTATCCTGACTATGTGCTGAGTGCATGATAAGTGCTAGGAATACAAAGAAAGGCAAAAACAGCCGGGGGTGGGGGGGTGGGGAGAGGAATGGGGAAGGGAAAGACCTTGCCAGAAGTGGGATTTTTCTGGAATTTGAAGGAAGCCAGGGGGCAGAGATGAGGAGGGAGGGCATTCTAGGTATGGGGGATAGCCCGAGAAAATGCAGGGAGCCAGGAGATGGAGCATGTAAGGAACAGCAGGTGTAAAACATTGGAAAACTAGGAAGGGACCAGGGTATAAAGGGCTTTCAAAGCCAAACAGGAGTATACATTTGTCTAGGAGGTAATAGAGAGCCACTGAATTGTAATGAACAAGTTGGGGTGACAGTCAGACCCACACTTAGGGAAACCAATAAGAAGGCTCCTTACTATAGTGCTAGGATATGGCAGTCTCCCAGGAGACTACAGTGGCTGTTTTAAGATAGTTTATGTCCTGACAATGTGTGCTGGAATCCTTTTTTCTTTAGCATTTCTTTTATGTAGCTCTTTGGAGAGCTGAGCTACATTGTACATTGAGCACCTTCCTACTTTCTTCTTTGAACAAAATCCTAGACATGAGCCATACCTAAGCCTTAAGCTTATTTACCCTGGGATTCCAATTTGGAGTTTTTCAAGAGCCAGAGAGTTCACCGGGAAGGGGCTGATTCTTCTCCTTTAGAGCTCAACTTCTTTTTTTTTTTTTTTTTTTTTTTTTTTAATTTTTTTATTTTATTTTATAATTATAACATTTTTTGACAGTACATATGCATGGGTAATTTTTTACAACATTATCCCTTGCACTTACTTCTATTCAGATTTTTTCCCTTCCTCCCCCAACCCCCTCCCCCAGATGGCAAGCAGTCTTATATATGTTAAATATATTACAGTATAATTTAGATACAATATATGTGTGTAGAACCGAATTTTTTGTTGCACAGGAAGAATTGGATTCAGAAGGTAAAAATAACAGTTTACATTCATTTCCCAGTGTTCCTTTTCTGGATGTAGCTGGTTCTGTCCATCATTAATCAATTGGAATTGGATTAGTTCTTCTCTATGTTGAAGAAATCCACTTCCATCAGCATACATCCTCGTACAGTATCATTGTTGAAGTGTATAATGATCTTCTGGTTCTGCTCGTTTCACTCAGCATCAGTTGATGTAAGTCTCTCCAAGCCTCTCTGTATTTCTCCTGTTGGTCATTTCTTATAGAACAATAATATTCCATAACATTCATATACCATAGTTTACCCAACCATTCTCCAATTGATGGACATCCATTCATCTTCCAGCTTCTAGCCACTATGAAAAGGGCTGCCACAAACATTTTGGCACATACAGGACCCTTTCCCTTCTCTAGTAGTTCCTTGGGGTATAAGCCCAGTAGTAGTATGGCTGGGTCAAAGGGTATGCACATTTTGATAACTTTTTGGGCATAATTCCAGATTGCTCTCCAGAATGGTTGGATTCTTTCACAACTCCACCAACAATGCATCAGTGTCCCAGTTTTCCCACAGCCCCTCCAACATTCATCATTATTTGTTCCTGTCATCTTAGCCAATCTGACAGGTGTGTAATGATACCTCAGAGTTGTCTTAATTTGCATTTCTCTGATCAATAGTGATTTGGAACACTCTTTCATATGAGTGGAAATAGTTTTAATTTCATCATCTGAAAATTGTCTGTTCATATCCTTTGACAGAGCTCAACTTCTTAAACTAGGAGTCATGACCCTATTTGGGGTCTTGTAACTGAGGGTGTTGCAAACTTATGATTTATTATCAGTAAATGTTTGATTTGTATACCAATTTTATATACCTATATAAACATGAGCTCATGTCAGAATTTTTCAGATGAAAAGGGGTTTCAAATGAAAAAGTTTTAGAAACCCTGCTCTAGAGGACCAAGATCCTTCTGGACTGAGCCTGAGGCCAGAGCAGAGATGAGTCCTTTAAATAAAAGAAAAATACCTCATCCTCTCTGGACCTGACAGAAGGTATTAGGGTACACTGTAAGGAAGCCATAGGTTCAGATAATTTTTCATAAAAAACTTTTTTTTTCATATTTGTTAAGGAGTCAATCAAGTCTTTAGATATAATGGAAGGCAAAAAAAATCTGCATTTAAAAAAAACAAAACAAAACAAAACAAAAAAAACAAAAAACAAAACAGGCAGGTAGCTAAGTGGCGAAGTGCATAGAGCACCAGCCCTGAAGTCAGGAGGACCTGAGTTCAAATCTGGTCTCAGACATTTAACACTTCCTAGCTGTGTGACCCTGGCCAAGTCACTTCACCCCAATTGCCTCAACAAAATAAATAAATAAATACATGCATACATAAAAAGCCCCCCCAAAAAAAAAAATCCAGCCAAGGCCTTAAGATGTAGCACATGTACACCAGCTTTGAAGTGTTCTAACACTAAGTCAAGTTGCAAGCTGGGAAAGTTTATCAGATAGAATAGCTGCAAAGTCAGATGGTACACTGGGTACCAGCATTACATTGAAAGGAAAGTGTAGCAACAAAGATTGCTGAAACACACACAGACTCTTGGTTCAGCTCTAACTGCCTGAGGGCAAGTTTTCATTTGAATTTTGTACATCCTGGAGGAGTTGCTGAACTTACAAAGAGAGCAGACAGCCAGCCAGGTACATTTAGTTCCAGCTGCTTAGACTGGATGTTACCCACATAGACTTAAAAGAGAATCCCAGAGACCAGGAACACGGGAACTGGAAGGAATGGATCTTACACTTCAGCCAATCCAAGTGTTGTCATTTTCCAAAGAGGAAGAATCCCAGTGCAAACTGATCTGCCCAAGAGTGCTTGCTTGTAGATGAGAGCAATAAGCTTTCCAATGTCGGGGTTGAAGTGTAGGATTGTACCAGTTAGATGTTTATATCTGCTGAGGTTTCATTACTACAGTCCCCAAAGTGAAGAGCACCCTGGGAATTAGCATTAGTAATTAGGGTGTCCTCAATTTCACCAGCTGTATACAGCTAGGATTACCCACCTCTCTGTTCTCTCTTCTCAGTCACGCCCATGTTTTCTAAAAAGCCCAGTCTCCAGAGATCTGCAACCAAGGCACTCCAGATTTCCAGGGAATCTCACCTGAATAACACCCCCACTCACAGGTAGTCTTACATCACTGAGAGCTGGCAGACAGCAGTGTTACCTTCACACACTCATCTTCCATAGGGCTCTTTCTGCTTCTACAAACCCAAACTCAGCTTGTAAGACACTTACAGATACCCAGGTCCTATTGCCAGGAAAAGGGTCTTGACACCCTCTTAACGCCTAGGAGATAACTCCAGATGACAAGAAACTGCATTCCCCCCTTTTGTCTTCTATGCACAGCTGTCTTCCTTTCAAGGTGGACCTTCTCAGAATAAAAAGCTCAGATATCCTAGGATGCCAACACCTGGCAAACAACTGCCTCTTCTCAATGTCAAGAGAAAGAATAGAACAGACTTAATAGTTATAGGTTAACTAGACTTTGAATCTGCCTCTAAATTCAAATATAGCTCCATAAGCAAGTATCTCTTTTTCTATTCGTGCATCTCACTCCTGATGGCTATATCTCAGAATTATTAGATGGTTGTCTTAACTCAAGGTATTGTGCCATGATCAAATCACATGACACTGTTCTGTACAAACACCATTCCTTTAAAATTCTCCAAAATGCTTATGGTCTGAGAGGTTATAACACGTGACACCATCAGAAGGATGGCCACAAATAGAAGATGGTATAACTGATTAGGGTAGATGGCCATCAATATTTCCATAAAGGATATTTACTATTCTAGTTGCAATAGAATGTAAACTTCTTGAGGTCAGTCATTCTTTTCTTTTCATTTTTGCCATTGTAGCCCCAGCACCTAGCACTTGAGAAATATTTCTTGAGTTAAATTAGACTATAGGAGTACAAGTCAGATGAGGAAAACGATGGCCCTAGCAAAAATGATCTGTCCAAAGTCATGCAGATTTCACCAGAGATCAGAATTGAACCCATCAAGATAAAGGATGCTGTAGACATTTCCCTTCACATTGCTTCTGTGATTTATTATTTATCACTCACTCCATCAACCCATGTTGATTAATTGCTTACTTTGGTCAGACGTCAGGCTTAGCTCATACTGTGTACGACTACACAAAATGAAGTGATCTGATGAAAGCAAATTATGTCACAGCCACATGTGAAACATTGTCACAAGTGCATTAAAGCCATTATGTTCTAAGATTCCCAGGGGAAAAAATACTCTTATTAAAATGGACTGATGAGCTATGTTGTGTCAAGTGCCTGGACAACCTCATTCTACATCTAATTTAAGAGCACCAAAAATATCACAGGGCTAAAAAAAAAAGACATTCAAACAAAATAAACATTACACTTTTCTTTGGATTATTATCATAATCTATCAACCTGAAATTGTCGTGCAATGCTTTATCAAAGTGCATTGCCTGCCACACTCAAAGGCCAAAGCAGAGACGACATGATACTCTTCATCTTTCATCCACTGAGAACTTTTAAAAGTTGCCCGATCTATTTAGAGTGAAAGGTGGCACAGGTAAGACTCTGACCCCACACACATAAAGGCATGACTCAAGTCAATTTGGTTTGGTACCATCCATTATGATCAGCCACCATCAAGACCCTTTGTTGTCTCCAAATCAGAACAAGCATAGCAATATGTTTTTAAAAATCTTGGGCTGGACTTGTGATTTAATTGACGTGGGGATCTCCACCCCAGTATGGAAGATCCCTTGATTAATGCATGTCAGGAACTTTTCAGCTATTTATAGTCCTTGAGTGCTACCTGATGCACTGAGAGGCCAAATGTCATCTTACTCATGGTCTCACAGATGGTCTACATCAGCAACAAGATATGAAGCCAAGCCTTACCAACTCTGACGTTAGCCCTCTTTCTATTACATTATGCTGTCTCTTACTCACTTTTTACATACTTTCTCTTTTCTTTTTCTGTTGTGACCCTAGATATCTTAGAATCATCCGGAGTTAGGATAAGCAAAAGTCTTTATTCTTGGTCTTTTGGGGTCGCTGTCAGGGGATTAAATCTAGCAATCTCCACTTCTCCTTCCTCTCTCTCCACCACCAAAAGAATGATGCTCCCTGTCCTACTCCACCCTCTCATCTCTCTCTTTTCCTTCTTTGTCCACACTCACCGATCCAGTACAGAATAGTTGGGGAGGGTCATTCTCCAAGCATATGTTAATAGAGATTTGTCCAATTGGTGATTAGCTTTACATGCTAGGTTACCTTGCACCTGCTCAGTTCTAGCCCTTTACATTTTTCCTCTCCCCTCTCTTTGCCTCTGTCTTTCTTCATTTGCAGTGGACTTTAAGAGATATGTAGATATGAAAAGGTAAAGAAAGGAAGAAGGGTATTCTAGGCAAGAGAACTAACAAAACTTTGGAAATGTGAATGAACGGGAGGTATTAAGGAGACTACCCTGGTGGCAGTTAAGAGTTTCTACCAAGGAACAATAAGGAGGTTGACTGGATAGAGTGGTCACTTTGACTTGGAGTGGCAGATATTAGGAAACCCTTACAAGTTTTTGTGAAGGGGCACAGTAGTAAGTCTTTTTATAACAGTCTGGACTGGAGAAAGGAGAGCCTGTTCAAAGCAGGAAGATAGATAGGAGACTGTCATTGCAGTCCAGACATTTTATAGGCTAAAAGGGCCCACATTAGCATGGTGAAGGTGGAAATGAAGACAAAGCTGGGATATGTTGAAGAAAAAAATTAAGACAGCATTAGAGAAGTCTTAACTAACAATTACAGCTGATATTTAAATAACACTCTAAGGTTTACCAAATGCTGGAAACATTGTCATTTGGCTTTTATAACAGTTCTGTGAAGTAAGTGCCACACCTTCATTCAGAAAAAGAGATGGAGGTTGTGGAACATTAAGGGATTTGATTGTGCTAATACAGCTAATAAGTGACATAGAGAGAATTCAAATTATCTACTTCTCTTTTCTCTCCCCCACACTGACTATATCTGACTCAAAAACTAATGCTTTGGGATGATGCATTATGGGCCTGGAATCAGAAAAACTCATCTTCCTGAGTTCAAATCTGGCCTCAGAACTTACTAATTTTGTGCAAGTCACTTTACCTTGTTTGACTCTATTTCCTCATCAGTAAATTAAGATAGAATAGGAAATGATCAACCAATCCATATCTTTGCCAAGAAAACCTCCAACTGGGTCACAGAGTCAGACATGCTGAAATGGCTCGACAACAATTCTCTCCTATAGAAGACTGACTACTATAGGACAGTAGCATTCCCCTCTTCAGTTTCATAGTTGCCTGAGTCTGATGAGGGAGGTAGTGTGATGTCCTGAGGTGGACAGGCGGCTCTGCTAAGAGCTGGCTGGGCACAGTGCCTCTGAGTTCTCAGAATCAGCCCTGTCTAGGTTAGCACATGGTGCTAGGCAAGGTCAAGGAAATAATCATGGAACACTTAGCCCATAGAAAATCTATGTGGGCAGAGACATTATATGTTGCACTCTTTCAAGCCACTGGCACCCTTATCTGCCCACATAGACACTGAGGCAAGAAGGGTCTTGAAGGTTTCTTGAGATGGGGACTTCATATTGAGCCAAACTGCATTGCTGAGACTCCCATGATCTCAGATAAAAGGAAATAGTGCAGAGCTCTCCCCAACCAGGCTCTCTCTTTCCTGGTCATGGCTTCTTGTTCAGATTCTTTCCAGTGCCCCTCTGTCAAGAATTTACTAAATAACCTTCTTCAGGTCAATGAGTAGATTTCTGGTTAGCCTTTGTTACTTATTCCTTTGACTCCTTTGACCAAATCGCCCTCCTTTTGCCCTCCTAGTCTCTCCAAGAATTTCTTCTTCCATTTTCTTCTCTTTGTCCCATTTGATTCACACATTCAGGACCCCAGATCACCTTTTGATCACTTCTAGATTTTCTGGCTTCATCGACTCCTGGCTTGCTTCTCAATCAGGATGGCAAGATTTTAAAAGCTGACTTAATTAAATTCTAATTCTATTTCAGCCATAGATGGTTATTCTTAGACAGATATGTGCATGCAAGTACTTGCTTTATAGGGGACATAGATAGCAAAGAAGATGAAGGAGGAGAAAACCTGGAGAGGCCAGAGCCAACTCCAAAGAGACACAGTGATAGGCACTGAACATATTTCTGAGTGCCATTTCTTCTTTCTCACCTTTGCTGCATTGCTATAGGATTCCTAAAATGTCTGTCCCTTAAACTGAAAAATCCTAGGTCTAGATACTCAAGGCAGCATTTCAGAATTATTAGTTTTTGTTTTAAATGGAAGGAAATGGTGGTATTGTCTAGGAAAGGCCCAATTGATCATGGATCCAAAAACTATAAATCCAATGACTCTTAAATTCTATCTTCGGCTCTCACATGTTGGAGCATACTTCTCTTTGAACCACAAGATTGTTCTACAAGCATTTGATAGTTTCTTAACCATCTGTCTCGTGTCTAAGGACAAATGGTGGTAACTATTATATAATAATTCACAGCCTGTTGCTTTTTATTGCATATCAAGCAGATAAAAATAAATAGTGCAGATATTTTTAATAATCTTTTCCATTATTGTTTAGCTGAATATATGAACCCCACTGTTTATTTAACACACGTAAATCTTGAGATCTGGAATCCTGATACACTAGCTATATACACATGGCTATAAATAGAACTGCCTTCAATTGTCGAGCCTTCTCCCACTTGACTAACTCTGAGGTCGATTGTTGGCTACCTATGATAATTTTTCAGGACATGACACTTATGGTAGCACAAAAGTTTTCTAAAAAAATAACTTTGCTTTGTTTTTCCCAACCCTTAGTCAAAAAAATGTACAATAGAAAAGCACTGATGCTCCAGCCAGGTCACCTGTTTTTTAATCCTGGCTTTATTAACTGACTTTCTGTGTGACCTTGTCTTAGCAGATATGGCATCCCTGAACTCAAGATACTTCTTAATAGTTGAAAAAGAAAGTCCTAGAAAATATAGGTGTCTCAGTTTGGCTGTTTGTATATGTACACACCATTGGAAAAAGCAGAGCTGCCAACACAAAGAGAGCACAGTTGTTTCCTAAAAGTTCAAATATATGAGCTACTAGTATTATACAGAAAGGAAAGCTTTCCCTCAGCCTTCTTGAAGAAAATAGAAACTTAGCATGTCACTCTCCCATCTGGAACATCTGTGACCTTTTTTCATAGATCTTATATATGTTGTTATAAGATATGTTGTTAATCAGTGACAACCCAGAACAAGATATATAATACTGCCAAGCAATGCTGAATCATTTCCTGGGAACTCCTCAAGTTTCAAAAAAGCTGTTAACTCTACTCCAGGGAATCCATTTGACAACAAAGGTTGAGCTCCCTCCTAGAAGAAGAGGCAAAGGGCCTGGAGGAACACCTCTTTCCTCTCTAGGTAGTCAGGGAGAACAAACTCTCCTTTAAAAAAAAAAAAAAAAAAAAAAAAGGTAGAAGATTGGCTTCCATTTGAGACAAAGGCTCTGCGGAGGAGAATCTTGACCTGTGTCAAGGAAGTTGGAGGGTTGAAGAATGTAACACAGAGAAGAAGAAAGGGAAGAAGAAGGAACAGAGAACACTGGGAGCTAAGTGATAGATGCGAGGCTCTTCCCAAAGAGCAAGGAGTCCTCCAAGCAATAATTAGGTGAGCTAGAGGGTAAGAGATTATCTAGTAAGGTCTAGAGAAAGAAGTGGTAAATTGTCATGTTCAAATACTCCCTGCCAAGAAGTATTAAATCTGTAAACCAGATAAAAGCAAAAGAGAGGCCTCTCTTCTTAAGGCATATAGACAGAGCTCAGCAGTGAACTTCCTAGACTTGTCACACCTTAGGACTTTCAGACACTTCGGGAGGTTCGTGTGGGTAAAAAGGAAACTGTCAGAATGAATCCAGGCAGTACTATAGAGTCTTGGACAAGTAACTAAAGACGTTCAGAACATGTTGGAGTAGGCAGAGAGAGGGGGGATAGTTAATCACTGCTGTCTATGGAAATCTGAAGTGTCACAAGAGAAACACAGATTGGAGAAGAGAATAGCTGAAGACCAGAAAATGATATTTGGATTTCTAGACTGAGGCTTAGAATAGACTATAATGAGAGTGAAGCGGCCCAAAGGTCTAAAGGGGCTATTCCATCTAGCAGCCTCTGTGTCACTCTTCAAGAAGGTGAGGAACATTGTATGTTCCATGGAATGGCAGCCGAGGGGGGCAGGATTCCAATAATCACAGTCTCTGGAGTGGGAAGGGATTTTAGAGAGCATGAAGTCCAACTCCCTCAACTTACCATTAAGTAAACATAGGTACAAAGTTGTTGAGTGACTGGCCCGGGGTCACAAAAATAGTTTTTTTGGTAAAACTGAGAGGAACTTCAATTGTGGATCAGACTCTTGCCACCTGGACTAATTGCTAGGTGAAAATGATGAGCACTGTGAGGGGAACATTGCTTCTTCCTGGGATATGCAATGGAGGAGGGGAAAACCAGGATTTGGTCTGATAAATCTGTGATTCTATAGGAGAAGAAAAATAAGGGAAGCATGCATTAATGAAATGCCGAAAACCCAAAGAAAAACAATTTCAATGAGGAAGAAAATGGCAAGTTGTCTAAAGGAAGTGATCTGGATATGCAGGAAATCTGAATGGACTATTGTATTGTTCAGGGGTTTTTGTTTTTTATTTTGTTTTGTGAGACTAGGTCTCCCTCTCTGTCTCAGAAAAAAAGCAATAGCTCCTCCCTGCCTGATCTCACTCTTAATTGATAAGGAAGCTTGGAGTTGCTTTGTTTTCAAGCAGGATCCGTTCATCCCTCCTTAGGCAGACTGATGTGGTCTCCTATGTGCTCCTGGTGGCTTATACTTTTGTCAGACCTACTGTGCCACCCAGTCAGCTTTAGATCTAGTACAATTCACAGTTCCGGAGCCCAAGCAACTCACTGGCTTTAGGGAATACAAATGTTTCCTGCCAACCTTGGAAATTTAGCTTTGATATTTCTGGGAGTTTGCATTTGGGGAGTTTTTTCAGGAAGTGATTGATGGATTCTTTCAGATTCTCTTTGACCCTCTAGTTCTAGCATCTAAGGACTGTTTTCCTTGACAATTTCTTCAAAGATGATGTTTAGGCTCTTTTTGTGATCATGGCTTTCAGGTAGTCCAATAATTCTTAAATTATTTCTCCTGAATCTATTTTCCAGATCTATTACTTTTCCAATACGATATTTTCCCTTTTCTTCTATTTTTCATTCTTTTAATTTTGTTTGATTGTCTCTTGATGTCTTTGGGAGTCATTAGCTTCTAGTTGTCGAATTCTAATTTTTAAACAATTATTTTCTTCAGTGAGTTTTTGTATCTCCTTTTCCATTTGACCAGTTTTAATTCTTAAGAAGTTTTTTTTTTCAGTGAATTTTTGTATCTCTTTTTCCATGTAGCCAATTCTGCTTTTTAAGGAGTTCTTTTCTAAAATGAATTTTTGGTGCCTCTTTTACCATTTGGCCTATTCTGTTTTTAAGGTGTTATTTTCTTTAATATTTTTGTGCCTCCTTTATCAAGCTGTTGACTTTTTTCCCTCATGATTTTCTTGTATCACTTGCATCATTCTCATTTTTTCTCCAATTTTTCCTCTACAAATCTTACTTGATTTTGAAAATTCTTTTTGAGCTCTTCCAGAAATTTTTGGGAGGGCTGAGAATAATGCACATTTTCCTCTTGAGGTTTTTGATTTTGTTTTCTTCTTCTGAGTTTGGGGTTTGATCATCCATGTTACCATAGTCGAGTTCTTTTTTGTTTTTTGGTTTTGTTTTTGTTTTTAATTTTTGCTAATTTCCCAGGCTATTTCTTGACTTTGAACTTTATGTTAACAGATTATTCCAAGCTTCAGATGTTTTGTGCTGCAGGTTTTGATCTTAGTTTAAGATATTACAGATCCCCATATTCTGGACTTTTATATGTTTTCAGTTCTTCTGAGGTAGTATGGTCTAAAGAGAGATGTAGTCATTGCTCTCCTGGCCTGTGCTCTGGTCTGTGAGTAACCACAAGTTCTCTTTTCTCCTCTTGATCTGTGACCAGGGTCCTTGCCACCCTGAGATTGCAAACTGTATTGTGCTAGTGTTTCTCCTCACCCTTAGACTGCAGCTTGGATCTGCACAAATGAGCAAAGCAACAGAGTCCTGCACCCAATACCACCAAAAAGTCTCTATAATCTCCTGATCGGTTACCTTACCATCTGTGGGCTAGGAGCTCTGGAAGCCACCTCCATTAATTTAGTCCCCCCTCCTCAAGGCCTGTTGCTAGTTGGCCATGGTACAGCCTTTGCTCCCCTCTCACCCCAGGGAGACAGACCTTTTCTGCCAACTTTCTAAGTTGTCTTGGACCAGAAAATTGTTTCAGCCTCTCATTTTGTTGGTTCTGTGGCTCCAGAATTCATTTTAAGGTATTATTTTAAAGTTGTTTGGAGAGGACATTTGGAAGAGCTCTGGTGAGTCCCTGCTTTTATTGTAGCATCTTAGCTGCACCTCTTGAAGATATGTTTTAAAAGATTATATTCTGTCGCTGAGCCAAGAATTATCACAAATGACTTTGAGAAGGGGAAATCATGCATATTAATTCTAGAATTTTACATCTTAATAAATCATTTATTTTATTTGGACAATGTAGCAAAAGAAAAATATTGATAAGAATCATTAGGATAGTTTTTATTAAACAAGGTTAACATTGTTTTTTTAATTATAGAAGGCAAATATATTTGAGATTAGAAACAAATTACATTTCCTTTTTTCATATGCAGAACAAAAGATAGGCATAGACAATTATAATAATCATAATTTTAATAACAATCAAGGTTGTTATTCACCTTCAGAATTTGAGGTGGGGAGAGTGGTCCAGACTTGTGATTTTATTAGCGGGGGGAACACTTACTGGAAACTGACTTTATCAGTGTAGATCAGCAACTTGTCTGGAAATTATAGATCATAGACTGTGAACTCTAAGGGACCAAAGAAATTGTCTAGTCCAACCTATCTCATATTAGGCAGAGGTTACACTTAGCTAAGATTACACAGGTTATAAGTAGCAAGGTTGTGATTTAAACCCAGGTCCTCTGACCCTAAATTCAGTACCTAGGTTATGAATTTTTATTCTTAGAGAGGTGTCTGGGAAACAGAAGGATGATGTGATATTGCTCATACTCATACAATTAGTATATATGCAAGGTGGAACTTGAATATAGGTGGGCCTTATTCCAAGGCTGCCCCTCGGTCAGTTACGCCAGGCTGCCCCTCACCTTCAGGGATATCAATCAAAATAGAGAGTTTCTTCTAAATATTCCTGTATCCTTGAGATAAAAACTTTGGAGACTTAAGAAAAACTTCTTTAAAAGCTAAAGTTATTAAATGTCACTACATTCAGAGCAGGTTATCCAGAGATCTGGAGAGAAGTTCACTTTAGAAAGGTGGGGAACTATTTAGACAGAATGTTGTGTGCATTATCAGCCCCCCTCACTTAAATCCACTTCACTTGCAGGCCATGGCATTACATCCCTGATGTCGTGGTCCTCTTCAAAAATGAAGGACAAATCTAGGGGAGGGGGTAGAGGAAAAGAGGGGAAAATTCTGAAAAGAAGTGAGTACAAGGGATAATGTAAAAAAATTACCCATGCATATGTACTGTCAAAAATTATGATTATAAAATTACTTTTAAAAAAATGGACAAACAAGAACTTCTGTTGAAGACCTGAGCTTAAAATGGCCAAGGCCTCCTGCTGCTCTTAGGACCATCTCCAGTCATCCTGATCTATATCTGGTGACAGGACTCAGCTGGCTCTAGAGGGGAAAATGAGGCAGGTGACCTTGCTCCGCCCTCCCTCACTTCAATCCAATTAACTTGCATATCACAGCACCACCTCTGATGTCATGGTCCTCTTTGAGAACAAAGAACAGACAGCAAAAACAACACACACTCACAGATACACTCATGTACACATATAGACACATCCAAGGACAAATATACACTATACTTAAGGTCTCAAACAGCTCTATGTACATATACCCCCTGACACACATATATATATATACACACACATACATTCTCAAGGACACATACACACACACACACACACACACACACACTCACACATACACACACAAGCATACATGTGCACCCTTCATGGATTGTTCTATTTGTGTCTGTGGCAGGAGCTATCACTCCAGTCAGAAGTCAAAGCCACTCCTTTCCACATGTAGCCAACATGTGGCCCTGTCTTCTTTTCTTTCTGGAAATCAAATTTTTTTCTTTCTTGGTCCCAGCACTTTAAGACTCTAAAAGGAGATTGAGGAAAAGCATTTCTTCAGAGGCAGACTTGTTTGATACCATTTCTTGAATTTAAATAAACAAAGTTCTCAGGGTGACTGAGAACTCCAAATATGCAGGATTGTGTTAGGAGCACCAGACTCCTAGTTAAGCCAAGGACAGAATGTTTCCAAGAGTTCTGTGTGTCCTATCAACCAAAGAAAACAAAGCTGATCCTCGACATGTGACTTTGCTGCAGTGGCCGACCAGCTTCTGAGGGACATAGCTAGCATTTCACCCTCAAAATAGCATATTGCAACTTATGAAGCACTTCTGCCTTCATTGAGCCCCCAAAACTATCCCACGCCCTGAGTAGAGCTGAGATTATTATCCTCATTTCACAGATGAGGAAATTAAGGTTCAGAAAGCTTGGGGTTTGTTCAAGTCCATATAGCTCTGCTGTACCAGAACCAAGGCAAGAACCCCAAGAGCTTCTGCATCCTCATCCAGGTCTAGTGCCACTGGGAGATGAATCAGAAGTGTGTTAGGGTCAGATAGTGTTACAGTACACATGATACTGATTCACAATTGTGTGTCCATTTCAAATGGTACATAAAAGATTTAGTGGAACCCTATCACCTCTGGATTCCCACAGCTGAGACCTACAAAGGGAACATCATTTTTCTGAGGTCATAGGCCGATTAGGCAGAGAGCTGGGGATCAAACTCCCAGCTTCCTGCCTGGCACACTTTGTACTATAGCATGCTGTGTCTCCTAAGAGCCCCCATGGGACCCCTTTGTGAGCATATTTCCCAAAGGTCTGTCTTTGGCCCTTCTCTTTTCTCTTTATAGAGAAAGCTAAGAGACACCACAGTAGAGAGGCTTCTGGACCTGGAGTCCAGAACACCTGAATTCAAATTTAACCTCATACACTAGCTGTAGGATCCCTTCATTCAACAACTTAACCTTGTGTGCCTCGGTTTCCTAAAGTATAAAATGGGGATAATAAGAAAAAGCACCTTCCTCCTAGGATTGTTGTCAGGATCAAATGAGATTTAGTAAAGTGCTGTGTAAATTTTAAATGTTATAATTACAGCACAGTAGCCTGGCCCTCAGTTTCAGAAGACCAGATATGTAGATTTCACTCCTCCCCCTACCACTGTGTTCTCTGGTACCCTTAAGGGGACTGGTAGGTGTCTAGGCTCTTTGCAAGTGATTCCAGCCCCCACCAGTGGTATTCTCTCTACCACAGGGGGTAGATTACCTGGACCCCAATTCCAGCTGGTCCCTAACAGCGAGATTAGTTTTTGCACCAAAATATTTACTTCCAAATGTGATCATGGATGTATCAATTTACTCTGCCAACATGTAGGAGATATAATCCTCCTATCCCCTGCACCACCCTAGTCTCTGGGAAGCAGAAGAGTGTCCATAATCCAAGTCAATCCCTGCAGGTCATAGTCTCGGTTCCAAGCTCAAACTCCAGTCCCAGGCACTCTGGATTTTCAGAATTTCTGTGCCAGGCTAGCTGCACCGTCCCATCTGCTGTCCTGTCTCCATGGTTGCTATAGCTCAGATTCCTGATCCTATGGAAATCATCTACCATCTATAGCACTTCACACTGAGGATAAACACCCCAGAACAGACACGAACACCCCAATGACCTCATTTCTCCGAGATGGGATGAAAGGGAGAGAGCCGGAGAAGGAGAATCCCTCCCCCTTTTTGGTTCACTTTATGGAATCCACACAAGGCACAGCAGGTAAGAGTTGCCAAAAAGAGCATGGCAAAAGACACAGCAGGTTCCACATTGGGCAATCTAGACACACCCCAAAGGCCCTTTAAGGGCACCTCGGTGTTACTTGAACTAGGTATGGTCAGACTTGCCCAGGTTAAGGGTAGATATCTAGGGAGATAGAGATACATGGTATGTGTCCGCAGCTGTGTGTGTGTGTAGCTTTTGGCTTGATGGTTTCCCTCATTAGAAGGGAAGCTCCTTAAGGTAAGGACCATATTTTTGTCTTTCTTTGTAGTCCCAGTCAGTGTCCAGCCCATTGTCAGATACATAGTAAGTCCTTAATAAATGCTTGTGGCTTGACGCACTGACTCAGTGGATGCATCATAATAATCTTTCCTCCAAATAGATGTTGCCTAAGTCCTCATCTCTGAAATCTTTGGTGGCTGCCTATTGCCTCCCAAGTCTAGTTCTGTCTCTTTTGGGTGTAACCTAAGCCTCCAAGCCCACTGGTGCATGTGGGTAACACCTCGTATTACATGTGACATTCAAAGACCTCCCAGTTTGGTGCTGCCCTACCTTTCCAGCCTCATCTCATATTTCACGCCTCCCTACACTAAACACTTAGGCCAAATTGGAGGAGCCGTCATCGCCAGCATATGTACTTTAGTTTACAATTTCTTTTCTCTGCTGGCCAGCCCCTCTCTTCTGAGAGCTGATCCATCTCCCAATGCCCAGCTGCCTTATTACCTCTTCCAAGAAGCTTGCTTTGGTCTCCCTCTCTCTACCCCATCCTCTAGTGTCATTGGAATAAATTATTTCCCACAGGCTTATTCTTGGGAGGTTTTTCAGCCTCCAATCCCATTTGACTATAATATATAGCAGATTTTTTAAAGGAAACTTTAAATAGTTTTTATTTACCAGATATTTGCATGGCCCTTCTATCCTCTCCTATCTCCCAAGTCTCTGTGAGCTCATATTTGTTGCTTCCGTGACACTTTCTAGTCATCTCATCTTCTGCCCTCCCAGTCTTTCCCAACATCAGGATATTTTCCAGTGAGTATGTGGCCAAAGTATTTAGGATGACAGAGTCCACCTGTGGCTTCAGCAGAGCTCTCTCCTACAATCTACCTTGTGGAGAGATCTGAGAGAGTTCTCCAGCCCTTTCTACCCCTGTGAGTCAAGGTTTGGGCTTCTGTGTGATGACTCAAGAAACACAAAAGAATACCTTTTATCAAAAGGAGAGAGCTAAACCCTGGGCCTATTGTCAAGATTAGTCAGACTACTGAAGGCACCTGGAGCTTGAGCGGTGGGAACTATGTAAATCCAGGTTGAAGCTAAAGCCCCTCTCTTATCTCAGGCCTGCCAGCCTGGGAATATGGATACATCAGAAGCTTTGTTTCATGCAGTCACACACTTCCCAGACTGAATTGATGATCTGGTCATTCCTTCACACATCCTTGGGGATTGTAGACTTGCAGGGCTAGGCCATCTTTAAACACTCAAGTACTTAACTCCTCCGATTCCCCTCACTAATGTTCCCTCTCAATGACCTTTTGTAATTCCGTGCAAAAGTCATCTCTTTGATCCACAAGTCATCAGTCCTATGCCAGAGTTACAACAGTATGACTCTTGATAGAAAGGCAGTTAGATTTAACTTAATAAATCTTTATTAAGCATTCACTGTGTGCGAAGGTACTCCAAAAGAGGCAGACCACTGAGGAAAAAAAGACAGAAAAGGAAATAGTTCCTTCTGTCAAGGGGTTTCTGTTCTACAGTTAAGGTAGCAAAAAGTATGGTGGCTGGGACCCTTCTGCTGGTGTTGAAAGTGATAGGGATTTGGGTTCATCCATCCATTCAACAAGAACTTATTAAGTAGTTGGATTTGACCCAAATAGGGGTGCAGTGAGAGATAAGATAAAAGCTGATTCTGGTGCCAGATCTGGTGCCAAAGAAGGTCTCAAATGCCATGTTAATGAATTTGCCTTAAGTTGGTGGCAGCTTGTAGGGCAGAAAGCTAGTTGGGAGGCTAGTGAATTACTAGGATAGAGGCTAAGGAAAAAGCCCAGAAGGTGAGATTTCACCTCATGGTCAATCGAGTGGCAAAGATGGTAAAAAAAAAAAAGGAAATCCATCAGAGTTGGAGGGCTGGGAGAAGACAGGTACTCCCATCGATGGAAATGTGAATTAAGCCAACCAATTCACTCACTGGAAGGCTGTTTGAAATTATGGGTGAAAGCCCCTGAACCTTCATGCCATTTGACCCAGAAAGCCTGCTATGGAGTATATACCTCAAGGAGATTAAAAAAAAAGAAAGAAAGAAAGAAAAAGAAATATACCATGTACACCAAAACATTCTGAACAGTACTTTTGCTGATAATAAAACGAAAACAACAAAAAAGGGAATAACTAGAAATGAAATGGGGGCCTAACAACTAGAAAATGGTAGGGCAAATTACAGCATGTGAATGTAATGGAATATTATCGTGGTATAAGAGATGAGGAATAGGAGGAATTCGGAGAAACATGGAAAAATTTCTATGAACTTATGCAGAACAAAGTAAACAGAACCTGGAGAACAATAAATACCATAAGGTAAATACAAACAACAATTATCCAGCCCCCCCAAAAAAGATTAATTGCAATAACCCTTCTTCTTCTGAGAGTGTAATGCTGGAGAAACTGAGGCAAGATAGAGATTAAAGAGTTTTAAATATTTTATTTAGATTTCTGAGAAGGAGAGATTGTGCTGGGGGCATGATGCCTCCAGGGCTGATGTCCAGAGCATCCAGCAGTGAATGTGAGTTCTCAATGAAATATATACAAGCTCCAAGCTCAGGTACACAAAGGCAGTGGGTGGAGTCCAAACTCTTGAGCCTTACTCTCCTGGCAGGGACCATCAATCCAGTTCTGACAGGGTGGAAGGTAGGACCATAAATTCTTACTAACTTAGGAGGAGTTAGGAGCCAGGAAATCTGAACTCCCCCTTATCTTGAGTTTACACATTTACATTTATACCCTTAGAGTATCTAGCCCTAAATTATATCAGTCCCAATGATCTGTAAACCAGGGGGATTAAGGCAGAACAATTCTGGGAAACTGAGTCAAGACTGTGGCACAACAAGAGCAGAGACCAACACACCCTTTTTGGAAGATAAGTGGGGACTAGAGTTACAGAATACTGTAGGGACTATTGGCCCAAATCAATTTCTGGTCATTTGGGCATACTCCTTTTCCTTTGTTCCTAGAGAACTCCTTGGGAGGAGAGCATCTTGCATAATGACTGTGGTACCAAAATAACAAAAAAAGCTTCTTTTTTAGAAAAAGCTCAGTGTCATAGTAGTAGTTGTAGTCATATTTGTAGTCATATTAGTAGTAAAGAGAAACTTATATGGTGCTTTGAGGTTTGCAAAATGCTCTACAAAGATTATCTCATTTGATCCTCATGACAACCTTAGTAGCTAAGTGCTATTATTATGCCAGTACAGTTGAGGAAACTGAGGCAGGCAGCAGTTGATTTGCCCAGGCTCACACAGCTAGTAAGTGTCTGAGGCCAGATTTGTTCTCATCTTTCTGACTCCACGTCTGTCTCTCTATCCTCCAAAACAAAGGCTCATCTTTTTAATGTCAATGGCCCACTAGTGTTATTGAATGACTTCAAGTCCTGTAATGCTAAAGTCTCCGAATAAATGAATCCGAGGATACTTCAGCGCTGATAGATTGATCATGGTACTCGGGAATGAGTCACAAACCATCATGAATCAGGTCCGATCAGGGAAGATGAAGCACGCTCCATGCCTCCTGACAGAGAGGTGATCCAATCAAAACCCTGGGATGCGATACACATTTTCAGACACGGCTAAAGTGGGAATTTGTTTTACTTGGCTGTGCACAGTGGGTACAAAGATTTTAAATGGGGAAGTAGAAGAAGGAAGAAGAAGGAAAGAAAATAAATGCTTGTCCTTTGAAAGCAAGTTAAAGAAATTTAAAGTTATATTTTTAAAAGATGCAAAGTAAAAGCTGTCCTCAAAGAAACAATGTGAAAGAGGTTAGTTGGTCACCAAGACGAGAATAAAGAATTTAATCTCCCATGTGCTCCACTGATGTTCCCTCAAGGCTGGGAGAAAGCAAAGTGGATCTTTGGGAGAATGGGGGGTACCCCTGTGATGACCTTGGGGGAGGACACATAGAAGAGTCTCAAGAATGGTCTACGATCTGCATGCCCATAATGACAAAAAAAACTCTTTGCAACCCTGAAAGCGTGATATAAATGTTAGCTATTATCTTGTCATGTTGGTCTATACTGCATTTATTCAGTAAATATTTGTTAAGCACCTACTATGTGCCAGGTACCATGACAAGCATTACATAGACAAAAAGAGGCAAAAATAGCCCCTGTCCTCAAAAAGCTTACAATCCAATGGGGAAGATAGCATGCATACAAATACATACAAAGCAAGCAATATACAGGATAAAGAGGAAATAATTAAGAGAGGGAAGGTGTTGGAATTAAGAGAGAGTGGAGCATCTGTCAGATTGGCTGGGATGACAGGAAAAGATAATGCAGAATGTTGGAGGAGATGTGGGAAAACTGGGACACTGATACATTGTTGGTGGAATTATGAATACATCTAGCCATTCTGGAGAGCAATTTGGAATTATGCTCAAAAAGTTATCAAACTGTGCATACCCTTTGATCCAGCAGTGTCTCTGCTGGGCTTATATCCCAAAGAGATCTTAAAGAAGGGAAAGGGACCTGTATGTGCAAGAATGTTTGTGGCAGCCCTCTTTGTGGTGGCCAGAAACTGGAAACTGAATGGATGCCCATCAATTGGAGATTGGCTGAATAAATTGTGGTATATGAATATTCTGGAATATTATTGTTCTTTAAAAATTGACCAGCAGGATGATTTCAAAGAGTCCTGGAGAGACTTACATGAATTGATGCTGAGTGAAATGAGCAGGACCAGGAGATCATTATACAGAGCAATAACAATACTATATGATGATCAATTCTGATGGGCGTGGCCTTCTTCAACAATGAGATGAACCAAATCAGTTCCAATAGAGCAGTAATGAACTGAACCAGCTACACCCAGCGAAAGAACTCTGGGAGATGATTATGAACCACTACATAGAATTCCCAATCCCTCTATTTTTGTCCGCCTGCATTTTGGATTTCCTTCTCAGGTTAATTTTACATTATTTCAAAGTCCGATTCTTCTTGTACAGCAAAATAACCATATGTATATGTGTATATATATAGTATTTAACATAGACTTTAGCATATTTAACATTTTAACATGTATTGGTCAACCTGCCAACTGGGGGAAGGGGTGGAGGAAGGAGGGGAAAAGTTGGAACAAAAGGTATTGCAATTGTCAATGCTGAAAAATTACCTATGCATATATCTTGTAAATAAAAAGCTATAATAATAAAAAAAATTAAAAATTAAAAAAAAAGAGTGGGGAAGGCTTCCCATAAAAGGTGGAATTTTCAATGGGACTCAAAGCAACCCAGGGAGGCCCCAAGTCACAGCAGAAGAGAGAGAGCTTTCCCGATTTTCGATCACAGTATTCTCGATGATTTTATAACTTTATGAAGCCACATCATGCTTTTTAAAGTTCTTTTGGAGACCTCCCAAGTAGTCCTAGGTAATGCAGACAAAGCCTAGTCAATACCTTCCTGTGCTTTGCTCCCTGGCAATGCTATCTGGAAGGCATCCACAGACCCCAGATTGAGCATCTTTACTCAGTTCTGCCAAAGCACAGAAAACTTTTTGAACCTTTCAAATAAGAGCCTGGTTTTTTTAATCCTTCAAACTAACATTCTTCCCTGCCTTAGACTCTGAATAAGAACACAAAAATAGTATGGAGTCCTGCTGTCTCACTTTATCTGATGTCAAAATTTGAGTGAAACTTTTCATGTTTGCTCTCGTGTCCAAAAATAAAAAAATAAAATAAAAAGCAAAGGCAGGAAACGTGTCTCTATTGTACAGCAATGCTCTGGCTGCCCAATGCCCAGAGAAAAAAAGAATGACCTTTATTTGAAAAGTCTCCCTGAAAGTTTTGACTTCTTAACTTGGGGGGGGGCAGAATTCAGAGACAGAACTGCATGGCAGGGCTTCTGTGCCCATTGCCTCATAGCAAACCCAAAGCCAGCATTGCCTGTAGCTTGCTTGGAACGCCTCTTTGGGGGTCCTTCCCCACCGCCTTCTCCTCTCGTCTCTTTTTTCTATTGTTAAGGTAAAAATGCAATCTGTTATGAGCCCTGTGAGACTGGGGTCCATGATTCTAGTATCATCTTGGCCTCTAATTTAACATATTCTTGGGATACACTAACGGAGGCATGATGTCCAGAAACCAGGTAGTGATATTTTCGTTGTACAGTAGCCCAGTCTGAATCACATGGGCTCAAAAGTTCAACTCCCTCATTTTACAGATGAGGGAAACTGAAGTCCAGAATAGTTAAGGTCCCCTGGCCAAGGTCACAGAAGATGAGGAGGGCCAGGACCGAGATTCAAACTCAGCTTCTCAGATGGTACTGTTCAGTTGTGGATGCTGCATTTTCAGAAAGGCATGGCTAAGCATTCAGGGTGGTGAAGGGCCTCGAGTTCAGCTTACATATAAATTAGTTGAAGGAGCCAGGGGTGGTTCAGCCCTGTTCTGTTTGGGTTCCAGATGCCAGAAACAGAGCGATGGGGGAACGTGGGGGAACATTTCAGAGGAAAATGAAGGCTTCCCAACCTTGAAAGTTATTCTAAAACAAATGGGCTGCTGGAGAAAATTGCTTCTCTCTGTGTTTCTGCTAAGCAATTAGGGTTAAGCAACTTGTTTAAAGTCACACAGCTAGTAAATGTCAAGTTTCCCAAGCTGGATTTGAATTCAGGTCCTCTTGACTCCAGGGCTGGTGTTCTGCCCACTGCACCACCCAGCTGTTGCAGCAAGTTCTCTTGCTGGAAGTTTTCAAAGCTAGATGTGCTACATTAAAAAAAAAAAGATAGCTGATGCTATAGCATATAGAGAGTTGGCCAGGAGGCAGGAAGACCTGAATTCAAGTGAGCCCTCAGATAATTCCTGTGTGATCCTGGGCAAGTCACTTTGTCCTGTTTGCCTCAGTTTCCTCATCTGTAAAATGACCTGGAGAAGGTAATGGCAAACTACTCCAGTATTTTAGCCTTAAAACCCTAAAAGGGGCCATGAAGACTCAGACACAAATGAAAAGCAACTAAACAAGAATAGCAAGACTACCTCACAGAGTTGTTGTGTGGATCAAAGGAGAATAATGATTTGTAAAGTACTTAGCAGAGTGCCTGGCCCCTAGCAGATATCACGTAAATGCTCATTTCCTGGATTTCTGTTTAGGTAAAAAGGTGGGACTGTTTAGTCTCTGACAAGTCCTAGGATTCCATACATTTCCTCCTTGGTGAACGGAGGGCTTGCCCTAAGAGAGTCACAATTTCCTTTCATTCTGCTGTTCCAAGGCTGTGCTATCAGGATATAGTCATTCTGTGGGTCCCTATAGAAAAGGAAAGTCAAGAATAAATAAAGCCCTGAGCCCAGTTTTCAGCATCTGGCACCTTAATCTGTTTATTTCAAAGGGTATTCTCTACGAGGGTCACCCATCATCATTGTCCTCAGCCATCCGGTCTGGGTTCTCAGGTCAATCAGTTGCTGCTTCCTGGAGATTTTGTCACACCGAATATCGCGCCCCACTCAATCACAAGCTCTTTTCTATTTTGGGCAGCTCCGTCCTGTCCTGTGTTGCTGAAAGAATATTCTTCACATAGTCCTTACAGATCCAGGGTCTCTGATGATCATGCAGGCCACTGGGGCAGCTCCATAGGCCACTCAAGCATTCCAAGAATGGCCAGGCCATGGGAGGAAGATAAAAAGGAGGCAGATTGGCCAGCCTCTGAATGGCTAACTCCTGCTGCTGCACTGTTTACCAGTCTTTGCACCAAATGATTCAGTCCCCACAGGCTAATGATCTTTTTTAAGGAAAAATTCCATGCTGTCTTAAAGAAAGACAATGGCTACTGATCCACTGTTGGTAGATAGGACATGTATTCCACACTGTTTTGCTCACTTATTCAAAAATCATTTACTGAACACCTACAATATACGATTCAGTTCAGTGGGCATTTCTTAGGTACCCCCTACTGTGTGCCAGGCTTTGTGCTAGGTGCTGGGCTTACAAAGGCAAAAAGCAACCAGTTCCTACTCTCAAGGAACATGTGCCTTAAAGGGTATGACAGGTAAGAAGAGGGACTATTTTGGGCATGGAGGTATGATATGAAGGATATCTACCAGGGTCCCTTAATTATCCCCCAAGGATTAGATGGACTAATTCTTTTTTATAAATGGTATTGAAACTGTCCTCAAGATTTTATTGGCTCAGGCTTAGGCCCCTGAGTTCTATCCATTGAAATTTTCCTGGCAAAAGTGGAAAGGCTTTCTGACGTTTAGCTGATACGCTGCCGGGGCCTTCGTTACCTGGGCCGAGGGGATTCCCTCAATTCTATCATCCCCCAAGTCCTCCATGAATAGCCTTTCCCCACTATGGCTAAAGGGGCAAAGGGCAAGGCGGGTCTCCTTTTTCTCCAAGAGGATGACATAGTCTGAGCCAAAGCAAAGAGGCAGGGGATGGAATGATGGCAATGCAGAATAGCAGATAGAGGAACCTAGCCAAAAAGGCCCCAGAAGAGCACAGTGGCTGCCCCACAGAGCCATGTTAATGGCCTAATCAGACCATGATGTGACACTTGTTGGAAATCCCAGCAAATACACTGAAGGAAGGGATGGTTATTCTCTTTGATGTCCACTTTAAAGGTTAGATATGCCCGTCCAAATCCAGCTCTCATCTACTTTCCTATCAGAACTTTGTCACCCAGGAATTTTTCTAGGTTTTTTTGAAGTGTGATGATGACCCTTCACTCCGCCCCAACTGGCTCCACTGTCTGAAGGCCAGCTAAATCATCCTTCCCCCAGGGGTTTCCTGGGGGTTGACAAGTGCTTGAACTCTCTGTCACTTGCTCCAGCTCCCACAGGTGATGTTATCCCCAAGTGTAGGGACTTTCCTTGTACCCCAATTCCACTTAGCTGTTAACAGATTATATTCACTTCAGAAGGTATAATCACATATAAATTTCTCCCCCAACAAATGGAAGGCATAATCCTTCTCCTCTGTATTAACTACTGCGAAGGTGATGATTGGCATTGGGAAGACTTGAGTTCAAATGCAGCGATTTGGGCCACTCCCCAGGTCTTCTGTCCCAAGTGGTAGAACTGGGTCGTAAAAGGAGGCTGTTCCCTAGCTTTGGGCCACATTGCGTTATCATTGATATCCTTGAAGGTTTTGTTTCCTAAGCATCCCCAGGAAGGTGGTGGCTTAAATCCTTCTTTATCCTGCCTGGCTGTGTGCTGCTTTTGAGAGGAGACAACTCTTTTGAGGCTTGAACACCATTAAGCAATTTAAGAGTAAATGTTCAGTTAATCTCATGCTTCTTTCAAAATGGAAAAAAAATACTATACTTTTTTCCCACCTTCTTTGTGAGAGTGTTCACTTTCAGTCTGGGGATGTGTGATGCTAGCAGCGGGGGAAAAAGAGCTAGCTCGCCAGGGCAACTGTGGCTCAAATAGTAAGAAAGGGCATCAGATCACTAATAATCTTGACTCATTTCAGTTCTAGAAGGGTTAGTCCAGACAGAAGGTTGATTTGAATAATGGTTGCTCTGTCCTGTGGTGGGAAAAAGTTACTCCCTGCTGGGTCCAAGTTACTCAGGGCCATGGGTGAGAAAAGTCTACAGTAATTATCTCTACCAATGGGACAAGTTAACCTTCCTTCATATAATAGCAGAAGCCATCTTAAAAAAAATCAAGGAGGAAAATTTCCAAGGAAAACAGAAATTGCTTAGGGCCTCATTCTTCTTTCCTTCTTCCTGTATAGAGGTATAGGAAAGATGGTAGAGTAAACAAACAATGGTTGGGGCTTGGAGCCAGGAACTCCTAGGGTTCAAATCCCATCTCGCATCCTCCTGGTTGTATGATTCTCAGTAAGCCATTTAATCTTCCCTGAAAGCCTCAATTTTCTTATCAGTAAAATGGGGTGTACCAGTGCACACAGAACCAATTGCTAGGCCTGGAAGAATAGAAGTGAACTTGGGCACTTTTCTCTCTCTCTCTCTCTATATATATATATCAAGGGGACCCTCTCAGCTCTGGATTCATGCATACTGACTAGGATCAGGCCTGGGGAAGTTGGCTCCTCACTTTCTCTCTTTACACCTCCAACACCAAAGCCCCAAAGAAAATTACTTCAAACTTAGGTTTAGCTAAGGTCTATAGCTTCACCAAAAAGGGAAGGAGAAATAGAAAGTTATAGGTAGCTATTTATTTCTCCCACAAGAGAAGAAATACTTAACAGAAAATATTCCAAAGCATGCATTAACAAAGATTCAAAGAAGAGTAATGACAAATATTGTTATGCTGTCCCAGGAGAATGATCATTAAAATGTTAAGATATGACACAATGTATGAACTGCTAGATTGACATTTCATACTTCATCGTGGCTGTGTGTTCAAACAGCTTCCTTTAGGTCCCTATAGAGTAGCAAGTTAGACCAGGGCTTGGTGATCTTCCAAGAAGAAGATTTTGGTCATCTCTTCCAAGAAGGGCAGAATTGCAAAACAGTCTCCAATTCATTGACCTGGAATCTCCAGACCAATTTAATTCACTAGGTTCCTTCCAAAGCTGGACATGTCCATCTCAAAGTTGAAGTTATCATCCGTGCTAAAAAGGAAACACACACTCAAATATAAACACCTCTCTCTCTCTCTCTCTCTCTCTCTCTCTCTCTCTCTCTCTCACACACACACACACACACACACACACACACACACACACACACACACACTGAGAGGCCCAAGGTCCAGAAGCACGTTCCACTAGCCAGGACATGTGCCTGTTTCTATGTACTCATAGCTGCCAGGATAAGAAAGGGCAACCTCGATCCCCATTCCCTCCATAGAATGGCTCAAACAAAGAGCTTAGAAGTGGGGTTATTAGTTTTGAGGCCCAACTGGGCAATATTCTCCATGTGATGCCCCTTTGCTGCCACCACAGGAGCAAGGGACAAATAATGGAATTGATTCATCAAGCTCAAGTGCCCAAGTCCTACAGCTTGAGGCTGGAAGGGAGCAACTGAGGCAGCTCAGCACACGCTTCATGGATGATATGCTCAGGGATGTGCTGGATGGAGCCAGCTCAAAAGGGGCAGAGAGAATGTGGGTCTCGGTTTTCTTCTTTGTGAAATAAGGCCGCTGGAGTAGATGGCACCAAAGGTTTTTTCTTGTTCTAAAGCTACAGCCCTTTGTCAATGATTATTATCTTGCCACATGTCCATGTTGCTTGGGTACATTTGGGAATCATATTTCCATGTTCAACAACTGATTAAACGGTTAGAAAATAAAGTCCCACCAAGTCCAAAGAGTGTCTGGATGATACCCACTAGAAACACAGTGCATTCCATTTTCTGTGAATAGCATTCAGATTTGGGGGGGGGGGAGGGGTTCTTTCTCTTCTTGCAAAGAATTACCAATTAGTTCACCCAGTTGAATGCTGCAGCTGCTGATGCAAATCAGCTTGTTAACAGTCTAGGTTGTCAGAGCATCTGTCTCAACATATAAGCTCTTCAGCATGAGCAAAGTCACCCACAACCTGTTTACAGACACTGGAAGTAAATGGAAGGCATTATTAGGACTTATTTGGAAATGTGGCTGAAGGGATTGCTAAGGAAGTTAGCACAATTACCCAGGCACTAAATATGTTATTTTGCTGTAAAAGAATAATAATAATTAAAAAAACATTATAACTTTTCCATGGCAACTCTCTTGCAGATCATTGTGCGTGCAGAGCAGACTGGAGAGTGAAGCTACTTTGTCGTCCCCCCTTCCCCATACAAGATGAGCCACGGTGGTTTTCAAGCATTTCTTGGGAATTAAGGTAAACATCAATAATATGAAAAAGTGAGTGGTGGACCTGAGTCAGGAAGAGCTGAGTCCTTCCACTCAGAGTTATTGATTTATATGATTTTTGACAAATAACTTCTCAAAATGCTGAGTCAGAGGGAGGAACCGGACAGGGGACACTACTCAGAAAGGACAGAGAACTTGGGGTGAGGAAGGGAGACTGGGAAGAGCTTGCTATCTGGATGCTTCCTATTGTAACTAATTATTCTTACTAACCATCTACTCTATATACTTTAGTTTCTGCTGAAAAGCTGCAGATGCCATTGGTGCCATCTAAATTCAGAGCCCTGGTACAGAACCCTGTTGGTTCCACCTTAGTTACAGCTTTATAGACAGATTGCAATCTGCCTTAGCCTGACCCTGACCAAAATCACAGGTTCTTGGTAAATTAATTCATTGTTAATGCTGGTTAGAAAGTGATTTATTAGAGAGAAAAAAAAAACTTAATTACCTTTATGATTGGTTTTGTCATGTATCACTGAAAATACAGACAACTCTTGATTATCCAGGCTAGTGGGAAGCCACAGTAGCAGATAAAACAGGAGTTACTCCATTTGATTTGGGACTCCATCATATAATTTGCCTCCAGCAAACTTAGTCATATTCATGTTTGGCTTTGGCTAAAATGAAAATGAATTGACATGTGCTCATCACATAGCAGCTAATGGAAAAGGGCAGGCCCAGGTAGGCTGAATAATCAGGGAAAGTCTTTTACTAGGAGCCAGGAAGTCTGGGTTCTGGCTTGGGTTCTGTCAGTAAATCGCTGTGTAGTAATAAGAGCTCACTTGACCTCCCTGATCCTGAGGTTCCTCATTTGTAAAAAGTGGAAATTAAACTTGATAGCCTCTAAGGATCCTTTCAACCCTGATACCTTTGGCTTTTAGGAACTGTTAAAATCCTGATTATAAATTTGCCATGGGAGAAGATTATTTGCATATGGCAGCACCTTTCCCATTCCTTTAGTCCCTTTTTCTTAACTCCCCTCACATTCAACCAGTTTCCCTTTCCTTTCTGCTCTTTCTGATGCTACCCTAATACTGGCCCTCATTCCAGCTTACAATCTAGGGATGGGGGAGTGTTGTCTGGGAAGCAGGAGCCTCCATCTATCCAAGGTGCAGCATCCAAAATTGAAGGAGAGTTGTCTAAGTTGTTGAGAAGAATATAGTCATTTATTTCTAACTAGGGCAGGTTGCGGCATCAAGGGAGTGAATTTCATTGAGGAAGTGCCACTTGCCTTGAGTGGAAATGGTGGGGAGGCCATACCTTGCATGAAATAGATTGACATGGGGATAAATCCTGATCTAAAAGATTAATTTCCCAAGTACAAGATTGGGGGGAATTACATGGCAATTCTTTCCCAACAAGATCCAAGGGTTTTAATGGTCTCTTCCAACTTCAAGATCCAGTGATTCTGACAGCATGTACAGAGGTCAGGGTTCAGGAAAAAGTGGGCAGGATGGGACCAGGGAATGGTGGGCAGGCTAATTTGGCAAGAAGACAGAGGGCATTAAAGGCAGTGCCAGGAGACAGGAGTGAAATTTGATCAGGGCAAAGGCCCTTCCTAAAAGGCAGTCTGGCCCAGGACCAAGATCAAAGGATGACAGTTGGATACGACTGAAAAATGATTGAACAAAAGCAGCATAGATTGGGGGAAGGAGCAAAATTTAGTTCAATTTGGGACATGTTAAGTTTAAGGCAGGTGGAAATGGTAGCCTAGAGCTCAGTAGCTCTGGATTTGCCAATCATTGGCTTAGAAATGTTCACTGAAGTCACCAGAGTGCATGAGATTACTCGGTGAGGGAACATAGAAAAAGAGAAATAAACTGAGGAAGGAGTCTCATGAGAACATCCATACTTAGGTGGTATGATGTGGAAGATTAATTATGGCAAGCAAGTTAAGAAAGAGAGAGGAAGAACAAAAATTAAGAAAATGCTTGTCTATTCCAGCCATGTCCTCCCCTCCCTTCTGTTTTCTTTCCTTTCCTATGGAATAATATCCCATTCTCTTGCTCAAGAGCTTTCAGCAACTCCCTATTAGTCTGTGGGATAAATCGCAATCACCTCTGCTTGTCATTTATAGTCCTTGGAAATCTGACTGGCGCCTACTTGCATACTTAGTACATCTTACTTCCCTTCATGTCTTGTGTTTCAGCCAAACTGGGTCTCTCCTGATGTTCCCCCAACCTGTATTCGATCACCTGCCTCTGTGCCATTGTACCCCATGCTTGGAGAAAACACCCCCTTTCTCAACTCCATCTTGTACACTTCGTAGTTCCCTTTATGGCTCAGGTGAAGCACCACCTCCTGTGAGAAGCCTTCCCAGATTCTTCTTATGGTTCATGTTTGCTCTTCCCTTCTCTTCCATGATTATGTGGATGTATGTCACAGTCCCCAGTAGAATGTAAGCTTCCTAAAGGCAGGAACCTCTCTGGTTTTGTCCACATCCTCAGTTTCTAGCACATAGTTGGTGTTTGATGGGATTTGTAAGCAGTTCTTCCTGATTCCAAGTCCAGTATGCTATCCTCTGGATAACTCTTCATTGCCAGCCTGTGTTTTTGAAAATTCAGCCTGATATGATTTACTGTAAGGATTGGGTTTAAAGAAGAAAAAGCCTTTTTTCCAAAGGAAAAAGAAAGAGGGGTTGGCAAGGCCCATTATCTCTTGGAGGGGGCTGAAAGCATCCTTCATCTTTAGGTGCCACCTATCCCGGAGAATATGATTCATCTCCTCCCACAATGCCTTGTATCGCCCTCTTGACTGATGGAAGAAGATGACAAAGCATTTCAGGGACAAATGCAAAGCAGTGACAGGCTGGATCATATATACTCCGAGGTTGCTCTGATACAAATGTGACAGACGGTCCAGGATACCCTGTCCCGGAGCAGAAAACAGATGAACCTTTCTCTTTCTGTAGGAAGCAGCAATTTTAAACACATAAGTCTTAGCCAGCCCAAGCAAGAGGACACAGGTCTACATTAACCCAGAAAGTTTTCACTCGGTTCTTCAGAGGTCTATTAACAATGAAGATTCATCTCTGGCCATGGTGTTTTGAAGGCCGTTGAAAAATGACTCTCTGCGACGTTCTTGACTTTCCACAGGAAGCAAAAGAAAAGATCTTAGAGGTGACTCCATCAGTTTTTCAATAATCTTGGTGCTCTGTGACAGTCACCATCAAAGCTGATTATGGCCAATAGTTGCCTCTGGGATAGACAGCAATCTTCCCCCCCCATACCCCCCACCACCCTTCTCCTCAGTTTAGCTGACTTCGGTTTTATGAATCCCTTTTGTACTTCCATCACATTTATTTTCACTATCCCTTAATTCCCCAGCTCCTACCCACTGAGCCTCCCATTGAACCAAAGATTTTTGAAAAGAAAGGAATTTAACAAACCCCCCAAAAAAAAGTTCAACAAAACCAACACATGGATCATGTCTTCCTACAGATGCAGCATTCTATACCCATCGTCCTTCACCTCAACCAATGAAAGGTGAGATACATTTTCTCATCTCTTCTCCAGGGCCATGTTTGGATATTGTAATTAATTATAAGAGTAACATTTATGTAGTGATTTTAGATTAGCAAATCACTTTACAGATTTTCTCTCATCTGATCCTTACCTACCAGTGAGGTAGGGGCTATTATTCCCTCTCCCCCTCACCAATATACACACCCCGATTTTACAGATGAAGAAACTGAGCTTAAGAGAGGGTTACTGACTTTCTCAAGCTCACACAACTAATAAATATCTGAAGCAAAATGCAAACATGGGTCCTCCTTACTTCAAATCCAATGTTCCATCTCCTATGCCGTGATGCTTCATATTAGAGTATTCAGTCTCATTATGTTGTTCTTTGGATTTACAGCATTATAATCATGTCGATTTTTTTCTCTTGCTTCTTTCCATGCCTCTCTGAGTTCTTCCTATTGATCATTTCTTACAGAGAAATAATATTGTATCACATCTATATCCCACTATTTATTGTGCCATTTCCCCAGTCAGTAGATGCTCACTTTTGTTGCTAGTTCCTTGTTGCCTTTCTTTCCCCTTTACCATGGGCCTCCATGGGGTATATGCCTAGCAGAGGGATTTCTGAATTAAAAGGTGAAAGGGATAATATACATATACATACATATATATATATATATACATATATATATGTATCTTCATCTCTCTACTTATAGATAATTAAATGTATTTCCCAGAAGGATTGGTCACTCCACAACCCCTCAAGCCAAAGATTAAGAATGACTGTCTCCTCCTAGCCATTTCCACATTGACTCTTAAGACAGCATCTTTTGTCATCTCTTCTTTCATTTTAAAAGGCTGGGCAGTAAATCTCATGCCTCTGCCTTAGGGCCTTCATTTTTTTTTTTTTTTTACTTTATTCTACCTTGATTCTGGACTACAGCTTCACTCTTCCTAGCTCTATCTCAGTTTATAGGGAATAACTCAGACTCTGAGCCAAAATATGTTTCTGGTTTGCCAGAAGCCTTCTGTTAATTTCCCCCATGTTCTTATAAATTCAATTAAAAGCCAAGGCTCCAATCACATGAAGATGACGGGCTTCATTATCGACCGACCAGCCAGCCACCTGTTCACAATATTAGTGTTAATACATTTCATGTTCTATAGCAGCCTCGAATGTTCTTTGTAGACTCTCTCAGCCATATAGGTAGTTAATTACTTGGAGGGGCTGCTTATGGCAGCCTGGCTTCCTGTCTCTTCTCCCGCTTCCGCTCACATAGCTCCTCAAATACATAAATCCTGATTCACATGAGTCATTGTGGTATGTGAGAGCCGCTTTTCCTTCCTCAGGAAACAAGTCTGGCACTAGAATGAAGTGAAATCTACTTCTGTAAAGCACTTATACAGCTCCTTCTCCAATCTCACCTGCTTGGATCACCATCCATCTACTTACACATTTCCATCCAGGTGGCATTTTGGCCCCTTGACACAAATTTAGTCTTTGCCAAAGATTAGGAAAGATTGTGTCTCAATCTAAAGTGTGCAACAAATGAAAGCAAAACAACTTCCAAATCTGTATTTGGCTGACTTTTTGCTGAATGTTAAAAATGACTCACCTGTCTCTAAGTGGTCCAAGAGAGCCTCATTTGGTAGCAATCAGCAATCATATTTGATACAAAATAATGCATCCTATCACAGTGGATATAGTGCCAATTTTGCAGTCAAGATGATCTGTGTTCAAATGCAGTCTCTGACACTTAGTGATCATGTGACTGTGGGTGAGTAATCTAACTTCTCTGGGCCTCCCATAATTCACCAATACTCATTTATTAAGTTTCAGACAGGTTGTGATTTGCCTATATAAAAGGAGTTCCCATAGCGAAGAAGTTATGGATCATGGATGTATGAATTTTCCCATTTCATGTTGATGGTATAATGTTTGTACAAGATGTGAGGCAAGATATTTGAGTCCTAACTCACAGCAAACCAAATCTGGTCATTTCTGGAGAGAAGCTGAATGTGGAATCCTATAATGTTTGGGAATTGATTGTACCAACTGCTGTTTCTCCTACCTCCTATTACATCTTCTCCCATCATAGGATTCCTTGTTATACTTGAAACTCTTGATTTGTCCCAACTTCCTTATTAACATGGCATCCTTCCCCTAGTTCTTTGATTAGGTCTAATCCCACTCACCCATACTGTAGACTTCTTTTCCCCTGATCTCCTCAGCTGCTTCCTTTCCTTCTCTGCGGACTGACGGATTGGGTTCCTTCCTTCAGACATGCACCAGAGTCAAGTCAATAAGCATTGAAGGACCTACCTTAATGTGCCCAGCCAAAACAGCAGAGAGCATTTGGAAAAAGGTCTTACCCAGTTTTGAGCTAAACAGATTACAAGTGAAAAAAATTTGGGTGAGTCACTTCATCTGGGGAGGGGGGGCTCATTTGATCACTAAAATGACAGACTTGATCATTTCTACAATCCCTACCAGCCATAATATTCCTTAGGTCTTTGGAGTAATTTTTTCACATTTTCCCAAAGATCTTGATCAAGGAAACAAATAAATTTGACATCTTTGCAGAAGAAATATTGCCAACAGGTCCAGGTTATTGGTTAGCCTCTTAGCCAGTCCCAGAAGAGCACCTCTCCAAGGGAACATTCGTGTGTTTTTCCCACCTCCCTACCAAGCCTGGCAACTCCCATCTCTCTTTTTTAGACCCAAATTTAAGGGGAAAGGGTAGCAGAAGATTTAAAAGGCATAGAATGGAAAAAAGTGACCCATCACTTGCATTAAAGGCCTTGTATCACATAATAAAGAATGTTTAGTTGTGAACAGTTTAGCAAATCAAGGCCTTGAGCCAGCTTCCTCCACAGCCATTACCTGAGAAGGGCCTCATGATTGTTGACAGCATTGGGTCATTTGAAAGAAATCTAAAGTTTTGAAAAATATAACAACCCATCTGCAAAGGAAATAGAGCCTCTAGATGGGGGTGGGGCTGCTCTGAAGAGCAAACAAATGGTTTCCCAGAATAACTTCACAGCCCAAGGAAGGTGAAAGAAGGTTTTCCCCACAGCTGTCAAAAAGACAGAACTGGGCTCGCCAAGATCTGGGAAATCAGAAGGTCTTAGGACATAGGGGCTGTCGAACTTCAAGCAGAGAGGACATGTTTTCTGTTAGAGAAAAGCTCCAAACTGGGTGCCCAGTGGGAGAAACTGAATGAGCTGTTCTTGGGATAATCAGCATCACCCATAGGAAACTTAGGAGATGCTTTTAAAATAATGCGTACAAGATCCAGTCCAGTGATTCTCAATGACAATCTGCTCAGCAACAACTTTGACATAGGATAAAATAGGATTTTGCTGAGGAATTAAATGAGAGATTGAAGAGATAGACTCTAAATGTCCTGATTATATAGAAGAAAAAAAGTGAGATTTATGGCTAGAAATGGAAAGCATATGCAGCACTTCTGAGTAAAAAGTCAGAAAAGGCAGCAGTGAGAACTCCCGCTGATGAATATTCTTCAGGACTGACAAGCATTTGAATCAAGTACATGATGAATTTGGGTTCAGATCAATCCCGCCAAATATCAGTAGGCAAGAAAGTTAGTTTAGAAATATAAGTAGACATCAGCGATTACTAATGGGATATTTTGGCCCCAGTTTCCACTGGCCAAGTGATTTATCCTCTCTCACTCCTCACTCTGGTAATCTCCTAAGTCATTCATAGCCTCAATAGAGGCTAAATGGAAACTTTACAAGATTTAGGTGAAAAATGCAAGCTATCCAGAGTATATCTATGATGATGATCTTTTCCATCATTAAGAACTCCGTGTTTACTGATAACTCAAGCCCTGCTGCAGATCTACGGGCTGAATTGTACAGTAGGGAACCCTAAATCTTAAATCCCACTGGAAACTCGCCCCAGTCTACATGCCATTTCTGATCACTGCTGTGCCTCCCACAGATCTATTTCCCTGTCAGAGGAGCTGGTGAATTGCTCATTTGAGAGCTCTCTTAAGTCTATGCTCCCTAACTTATAGTCACCCAAAGAGAGAATTTTTTTTCCAAAAAATTTCATCTGTTCTTCCAGACCTTGGCACTCTGGGTGATTATGACAGTGAGAGTGATGATAAAGGAAGCAAGAACAGGGCATTGATCCAGGAACTCATCCTACATCTGATACGATTGACCCTTAATATCAGCACTGAAGTTTTCTTTCTTTCTAATTCCCTATGCTGTTTCATCTACTCTACCTATCCTCCACCTGAGTCATGTTTTCTGGTAAGACTTTGCCTGATTTATCATTATGTGGTGGCTGTGGTGACGACCACCTTCACCATCAACCCACAAAAATAGAGTACAGAAGAAACTTGTGTTTAGGTGACTAATAGCTTTAAGAAAAAGTTGGGAAGGGGAACAGGGAGAGCATAAGATTTTTGTCTTTCTGTCATGCTTCAGGCAGAATATTTTCCTGGAAAGATATTGGTCTTCTTTGTTTTAGGTTGACCATATTGAGGGGATAGCTTTCTATCCTAGACAATATAGGGAAAGACCCCCTTGATTCAAAACTGACTCGTTCATTGGAACAGGGATGGGGGGAGAAAAAGATGGAATTCTCACTGACTTTCAGATCTAGAAGAGCTTGGAATAGAGAAGATTAGATATAGCATTCTGCTGTCTTTAGGGGAGAGAAGCTGAGATACAGGCCTGTGGATTAGCATACAATTTGACTTGACCAAGAGAAATGGATGGGACTTGAAGATACAGGTCTTCTTGGCTCTACCTCCAGTTTTTTGTTCTTCTCTCATGGTCGTATAAGAAGACCCTCCGGGATGAGGACCATCAATTGCTAAGCCCTTGCTATCTTGTCAGGAATAATTGTCTGCCTCTTGTTTGGCAAATCATTATCAAGGATTCTATTGTCATCATTAGGAGTCATGGTTTTCCTGGAAGATGAATGGATGTCCATCAACTGGAGAATGTTGGGTAAATTATGGTATATGAAGGTTATGGAATATTATTGCTCTGTAAGAAATGGCCAGCAGGAGGAATACAGAGAGGCTTGGAGAGACTTACATCAACTGATGCTGAGTGAAATGAATAGAACCAGAAGATCGCTGTATACTTCAATGTTATGTAAAGACGTATTCTGATGGAAGTGGATATCTTCAACATAAAGAAGATCCAACTCACTTCCAGTTGATCAATGATGGACAGAAACAACTACACCCAGAGAAGGAACACTGGGAAGTGAATGTAAATTGTTAGCACTACTGTCTATCTACCCAGGTTACTTATACCTTCAGAATCCAATACTTAACGTGCAACAAGAAAATGGCATTTACACACATATATTGTATCTAGGATATATTGTAACACATGTAAAATGTATGGGATTGCCTGTCATCAGGGGGAGGGAGTAGAGGGAGGGAAGGGATAATTTGGAAAAATGAATACAAGGGATAATATTATAAAAAAATTACTCTTCATATATACTGTGAAAAAAATTATAAATAAATAAATTTTTTTAAAAAAGGGAGTCATGGTTTCCGTGTTTCCTCTAAGCCAGAAATTTCCTTCTATAGTCTATGCACTTGGTAATATTTCTTAGTAAATTCTCTGATTCTGTCTCTCTGTCTCTCATTACTATAATGGAATTCAGTCAGCTAAGTACTCTACTGGCCACTATCAACAAAGATTCCTAGGTTAAAAAAAAGTCCTTGAGAGATTTGGGGTATAGCAATCATGTTAACAGTATTTTAGCTACCTCTCATATAGTGTTTACTATGTGCCAAATAGGATGTGTTAAGTACTTTATAATGATTGAATTTGATCCTCACAGCATCCCTGGGATGTAGGTATGATTATAAGTCCCATTTTATTGGTGAGAAAATTGAAGCACACAGGGGTTATATGGCTTGTTCAGGGTCTCACATAAGTGTCTAAGGCTGAATTTGAACTCAAGTGTTCTTGACTCTAGGTCCACTGTGGCCCCTCCCATCTGTTAGTAAATGGGCCTTCTCTTTATACATCTGTGGGCTTTTATTCATACTATTTGTCACATCAGAAATATCCTTCCTGAGAGGGGGTGGTGGGACAGGTATGAGTGTAGAATGTTACATTACAAATTCAAATGTTGGTTGATTTTGTGTAATTGGTTTTTTCTTTGTTACAAGGTAAATTTTCTAGCAGGATGGGCATGGGTGGGGAGCTGAAAAAGGGATGTGTCCAAAGACCATGTGCTATTCAAAAAAAATCATCAATAATTTTTCAGAATAAAAATGAAATGACAAATACGGAAATACATTCAGAAGAACTGCCGATGGTTAACCTATATTGGATTGCTTGCTGTTTTGGGGAGGGAGTGGGGGAAAGGAGAGAAAATTTGAAATGCAAGGTTTTGCAAGGGTGAATGTTGAAAAAGTTTTTCCTCCAACTGTCTACCAATTCAAACTTTACTACTTCTTTGAAGTTCCAACAAGATTTCTACAGTTGTCATTTCTTTGGCCCTTGTGGCTATGGAAATTGGAATCTGGCTACTATCTTCTCTCTTCCACAAGGGACTATATTCCTTGAAGAGAAGGGCAGATTCATAGGATCTGAGAGCTGAGCTCAAAGGGATCCTGGAGGCCCTGAGCTCATTCCTCACTTTACAGCTGAGGAAACAAACCTAGAGACATGAGGTGATGTGCCACATCACTCAGATAGTAAGGCCCAGTAGGCATTTCAACTCAGATCTTCCTAACTCCAGGTTCATTGTTACATTTCCTTTCCCTTTCTTTGTATCCCCCATAACACCTAGTCCTGGGAATAATCTAAGCAATGGACAAAAAATATTTCTTGAGTAACTATTCTATGTCGGGCACCATGCCATGTCCTAGGGGATACGGCATAAGTTAGTATATAGAATATCTTGCTACATGCAGTAGATTTTTCATAAATGAGTGATAAGCTAATGAATGTACTTGGAAGGTAGGATTGTGGGGATGTTTTAGGATTGGGAAAACATCACTTGGGGCCTTGAGACAGAAGAACCCACCTTCCCTATCACATAATTTGTGGTACATCCTATGACACATTCAAAACAAGCATGTTTGTAGCAGTTTCCATGTAGATATTGCAGTAATCCTCCCTCATGGGCTCCATGTCCCAGCCAGATGTACCTCTGATGTTCCTTGTCCACAGAAATTCTATTTCCTGTCTCGGGGCTTCTGCAAAGACCATATCTCCTGCCTGGAATGCTCTCCTTTCTCGCCTTTGCCTCCTGGAATCCTTTGCTCCCTTTAAGATTCAGATCAAATGCTCCCTCTCAAGAGATCTTCCTGACTAGTAGTTGCTTGAGGCCCTCTCCCCTGAAATGAATTTATTTTCATCTGGTATATAATCAGTATTTACCTAGATGTTATTTCTTCTTCCATAGAATACAAACTCCTCGAGGGGAGGAACTGCTTTAGTTTTGGTTTCATGTCCCTAGCAACCACAAAGCACAGAGGAGGCCATGTGATAAAGCTTGGCGATTTGAATGAAAGTTATCACAAAATTAGCACCACAGGAGACCAGCAATCAATGGCACTTCAAAGCTGTTGCTGGTACCTCCCAAAGCTGTGCAACTAATCGAAACCTTCCTGTATCAATAAGATTTAACATTAAGGGGATGGGAAGCTAGTTAATGTTGACTAGCCCAAGAGAGAACATCACCCAAGAGAGAACACATGTGTGAGGGATAGAAAATCCTATCCAAAAATGACTACTCAGAGATCACTTATAGAAAAGCAGAATTATTTATTAGAATCTCGAGAAGCGGACCCCATCCTGGTCTGTGAGCCAGATTCACAGCAGGAGAGAGCCACTCCCTTGAAGATGCTCACGACTTTTATACATTTCAGACAAAGAACCTCCAAAATCCCACCCTCCATAGGTTGTGATTGGTCATATTTGGTCAGTCAAATGCAGCTGGCAATGTGATTTATAACCTCTTGGGCCACATATAGGTTAATCCCTATTTGGGCAAAGGGATGCAGCCTAGGCCTTCACATGACTGGGGCCTATAGACCTGATTTTACATTAGCTAGCAATCTCTGATCAATATGTGCTCAATCTGTAAGTTCTTCACCATATCTTACTCCATACACATTGACTCCCATAATAGCTCTCTGGCCTATTTTTGTTGTTGTTGTTGTTGTTGTTGTTGTTGTTGTTGTTGTTTTGTTTTGTTTTGTTTGCATCTTAAAAGTCATATTCTAGACCTTGGCATTTTTAAAGGTTCCATAAGTTTGGAGGAATAAAAAAAGTTGTTCTGGCCAGCTGTTTTTATAGCTCCTGTCTTCTAGCTGGCTCTAAATAATAATAACAGAAAGGGAATGTATTCTATTATTTACAGATACTGTCAAACCTTGTGCACAGAATTGCTTCCGCCTGTTCCAGCACTTGTCTCTTGCTTTCAGAGAGTTTAAATAATCTTATACCCACTCTAGGGCCCCCGACTCTCCCAACCCACTTGGCTTTCATTTTTTACTAAGTGTAAATTGAATATGTTCCTTTCTTCTCTAACAACTTTCCCAGTTTTTAGTTACATTTTGAGAAAGAACAAAATGCAAAAAAAAAAAAGATCTTCACACTGCAATAGCATCTGCTAATATATAATTCTGCCATTGTGGAATGAAAATGGGGGGTTCTGTTATTTAATTGTGGAGAGCTCTGAATGTCATCTGTCTGAATCCAAGGGTATTGGGTGGAAAGGTCTCTCGGATACCTAACAATTCATACAGCTCTTTTGTGATTTAGAGGCATTTTGGAGGAATTAGCAATTTTAAGTCCCAGTTTTGTGTTATAAACTGAGTAATTCACTTTATAGGACAAAAAAATGCCTTTAAACAGGCTACTTGTCCAAATCTACAGGACTGGTACAAACATATATATATATATATATATATATATATATATATATATATATATATATATATATATATATATATATATATATATATATATATATATATATATATATATATATATATATATATATACACACACACACACACAAATATATATATATATGTATATATATGTATGTATATATATATACACACACACACACACACACAAATATATATATATATATGACAGCAGTCTTCCTAAAAGCCCCTGTGAGTATTTTGGCCCCCGGCTTGTTGAAAGTTAGAAATGTTTCTTTGAATTCATTGCTAAATCCACTTCTGTGGAGATGTCCATAGTAGCTGAGCTCTTCACCTAGGTGAGATCACTTCTGAGGGACTTGGAGGGAGGTGCAACAGGGGTGCTAAAGATGACCCCAGTCAGAAGCCGGGCTGCTAAAAAAGGCCTCTGCTGCAGCCTGAAATCAAATCAGCTGCAGCTGAGGCTCTCCAGTGAAGCAGAGGGGATTAGCATTTCATTGTGGTGTTACTCAGCCATTCTTCAAAAATACCATTAGAAATGCTGCTATGATGCTCTTGTCTGAAACAATAGTGAGGACTTATTGACAAGTCTCAGCTTGGCTAGTAAGTTTAAAAATGACTTCTGAAAATCTGGCACATTTCCTTTTCCAATTGGCATCCCCTAAAATGGAAGCACTATTGATGTTGGTTCATTAGTACTGAGATGAGTAACTGAATCTGGGAGATGAGAGAAAGTATGGGAGCTGAAAGGGAAGTCCAGGCTGCCACAGATGGCCGTGGCTTTTGGAAAGAGATAATCTTCCAGTCAGAGTTCTCAGGTGGCATTAATCCCATGCTTTGAGTATGAGGAATAATGAATGTAATGAGAATATCCAGAGAGACCAGATTTCCTCTTTGGAATGTACTGCATCTGTGAGATTTGCACAAATATAAGAATAAGCATCGGCCTCGAAAATCCAGAGTCAGCCAGCCAGAGCAAGTCTCTAGGTGCCTTCAGCTTTCAGTGAGAAGTTGCTCCAAAACAGGCTCTGTTTTGTGTCTGTCTCAGGTGCCCCCCCCACCCTCTACAAGCCATGAAGCCAAAAAAGTCTCCCAGGAGTAGCCAAGGTTCCAGAATGGTCAGGCTTACTCCAAGCAACTAATCCAATCCTCGGGTTTAAGTACAATCGGATCACTTCCTTTTGGCTCTGTTATTAATTCCACACTCCTGTGCAGCCAATGAGAGCCAGAATTCAACACATTTTGCATTATCTTGTTTTTAGTATTTGTGATACATTAACTGTTATGACACGTGTTCATGTATAGCTTGGGACTTCCAATGACTTGAGTTATCTTTCTGATCGCTTCTCCAATCTTCTCCAATCATCCTAGATTGAGTTATGTGTATATGTATCATTTCCCTCTCTCCCCTCAACTCCAGTAATAGCTTTCTAATTGACTTCCCTGGATCCAGTCTCTGCCACCAACCTGCCATGCTGCACATGAGTGCTAAAGTGATATTCTAAATCAGAATTTCTGCCCATCTATCTCACTTATTCCCCTGATAAAGAAGCTTTCTGGCCTCCTTATTGCTTGGAGGAGAAAATGCACCCTCTTCTGTTTGTTAGGCATTCCCAAATTGCATGGATAGTTTTCTTTCCTGATTGATTTCACATTATTCTCCCTCAGACATTCTCCATCCTGCTCCTTGAGGGCAGGATCTGTCTCTTTTTTGCCTACCTATCCTTGGAATATGTAGGGTGTCTGGTAGATAGAAGATGATTAATAAATGTTTGATGATTGATTGATCTCAGCCAAACTGCCTGCTTGATACCCTGATTACAATATTCCATCTGCCATCTCTGTTCCATTATTCAGGCTGTCCCCAGGCTTGTAATTCTCTCTCTTTTCATGTCTTGAATCTCTCAGTCCATTCATGGCTCACATTGCTTACTGTCTTCTGTCAGAAGCCTTTCCACCTGAAATTCCTGTGAATTTATCTACTCTTCCAATATGGAGGTGCCTCAGAGCCAGTAACTGCTTTTAATTTTGGTCTTTTAATTCCTCGGTGCACAATGCAGCATCTGGTACATAATAGGTGTTTAATAAATGTTTGTTGAACTGAAAACATGCTGTTAGGAGTCCACCTGCAGTCAATGTATACTATAGAATACTCCCAGCAGAGACTGTATGTCATCATCGCCTTTAAGGAGGGCTGCTGTGGGCTCTGTACTAACTGACGGGTCCAGAAATCAGAGATCAGAAGTCCCTGGAATAGAATAATAGAAGACCCCAAGATTGTATAACAGAAAACCCCAGAATTGGAGCTGGCAGTCTTCTAGCCTCAGGGTAGCATGGAGCTCAGGAATTAACTTTCAATTTGAAAAAGACTTTTGTAGAGAATTTTAGGTGATACTAATTTTTCTTGGGTTCCTTGGACTTTATTTTCCTTTGAAAAAGAGATTATGGCTAAATAATACCTGGTCATTTGAGTGTGTCATATTTATGTAAATGCTAGTTGTTGGATGAAGGAATTGTTGCGTTATTGAATAGTGTCTTATCCACAATGGCAGGATCTTCAATAGAAAAACTCAGGCAACTCCAAAAGGCCAGAGAAGCTTCCCACAGGAAGAAAAGGGATGAATGGATTGTGATGTGTTTGTTGAGATCACAGAGGCACCAATGTGATGATGTTTGTACAGAAAAGGATGCTAATCCTGTATTGGCTTGTTTGATAGTGGTGACATTCCTGTGGGAAGAGTGCCAGAAAGAGTCAATATATATTATTTTAAATTTCACTACAAGTTTCTCAACAAAAAATAATCAGAAAAAATTTGGAACAAAAAAAAAAAAAAAGGATTCTAAGTTCGAGGGAAACAACAGTGAACGGTGCATATGGATTGATGAAAAAAGAAATTTCCCCTTCCCTTGAGGAACTTAGAGTTGAATGAAGAGGATGTACTCAAGTCACATACTCAAGTAGAATGTGATTGGGGCTAAGTATTCTAAGAAAATGTGAAGCAAGGAGAACTTAGAAATTGTACTTAAAACCTGACAAGGCACATGGTTCCCCAAGTACTTAGGGTCTTATTCCTGAGGAATCAAATGCACAAGGCCAGGGTTTTAGTGAATGGCCCTTAAAACTGAATGTAGCTATTGAAAAGCTTTTATACAAACAAAATTAATGTATCTAGGAGAAGCTAACTGGGGAAAAAGATCAAATACCTCTGATAAGAGTTTGGTATCAAAACTATATAAACAAAGAATATATAAGAACACAGATCATTCCTTCATAGATGGTCAAAGATCTGAATAAACATTTCTCTGAAGAAGAATCGCAACTATTTTTAAATAAACCATACATTCAAGTTTATTCCAAATCACAAATAATAAGAAAAAATTTGGATCAAAACAACTCTGAGATTTCACCTTTCTCACACCCAACAAACTATCAAAACTGACAAAAGATGGGAAAAGTCAATACTGGAGGGGTAAGGAAGGATGGTCACTCTACTGCATTGTTGATTGAATAAATTGTTATACTGTAAATTGGTCCTACCATTCTGAAAATCAATTTAGAATTATACCAGTGAAGTAGCTAAAATGTCCATATGCTTTGACCCAGATTCTACTACTAGACATATACCCCAAGGATGTTATTGACAAAAAGAGAAGCCCTACAGATGCCAAATTATTTATAGCACCACTTTTATGGTAGCAAAGAACTGCAAACTAAATGGAAACCTATCATTTAATGAATGGCTAAACAAACCAGAGTGCATGAGTATAATGTGCTATAAGAAATGGGCCAATGTGATGACTACAGAGAAGTATGGAGAGAATTGCATGAACTGATGCAAAAGGAAGTCACCTGAACCAAGAAAAGTATATATACAATGACTATGGCAAAATAAATGGAGGGAAAATAAATAAAAAAATAAATGCAAACAACTGAAAATATAAAAGAGTTAAAAAGGAATGTTGCAAAAGTAGGAAGAACAAGCTAGACCCCAAAGAAAAAAATAGAAGACATCTCCCCACTTAGTGAAAGCACTTCATGAGAGTGGCACATTAGATGTATGGTCAGAGTTTGGGGGAGAGAGGAGGGGTGATATATTGATTGGTTTGGCTGATTTTTTTCTCTACTTCCTCTTTTTCTTTTTTAAAAAAATTTCTTGTTATAAGAAGTGGCTCTATGGGAAAGACAAGGGCAAGGAATACAACAAAGGGAAATTTAGTCAGAGTAAAAGCATGCTATTCCCCTGTTCTCTGCCTTCTCATACTTCACTGAGATTGAGGCCATCTGACATCAACATCCTTAGTTCTCTATCTCCTGTTCTCAAACCTTCCTTTGCTTTTTTACTTAGCTTAGTTCTTTACTCTTTCACTCCTTCCCTTCCCTTCTGTAAAAGATGAATTATCTCCTCTAAAGGTCTACTTGCTTCCTGGATTTTATTCCTTCTCACTTCCCAAACCTCACTCCAGCCATCACCACTCCTAACCCAATGCATCTCCAGTCTCTGATACTCCCTAACCTCTTCCTATCTGCATAGAACTATGTTCATTCATGTCTTCAATTCTTTGACTTTCTCATGATCCTACTCTTCTTCCTATCCCACTCCCAACTATACCTCCCCTTCACAGCTTAAACTTGTCAAAAAATTCATGTTTCAACAAATGCAATTCAGCTATCATGCATTGTGTCCACCCATGATGTATATAAAGGTCCTAAGCTAGACACTGTGGAAACAAAGGCAAAAATAAAAAAGATCCTGCCCTGGAGGAGCTTATAGCCTTCTTGGAGTTTAGGATGTAGAAACAGATAAGGATAATGTTTTATGTATAAGCATACCTGGGGATTTTAAGATAGAACAGTAAGCAAAAGGCATCTCAGGAAAGACTTAATGGAAGAGGTAGCAACCGAGCTAAATACTGAAAGAAGATAAGGGATGCAATGGGCAGAGATGAAGAAGGCCAGAGAAGGGCACGTAGGAGTATGGAATCCCCAAATGGTGTACCCGGCTAGGGCCACAGCCAAGAAGCCAGCTGAGATAGAACACAGAGTGCTTGGCAAAGAGTACCACTAAATTTGAAACAAGGCTGAAAAGGAGAAATGGGGCCAGGTTGGGAAAGGTCTTAAAATGGAAGGCTGAAAAGGTTGCATTTCATCCAAGAAACAATAGGGCATGATCAGAGAAAGACAGACAAGTATTTGAGGACTTCAAATTTAACATTAGACAGTATGGTATTATATAACAGCAAAATGAACAAAACCCCCTACTATTGTGATCTGGACTACATTTAGAGGAACCTGGATTCCAGGAAACCAAGCAGCCACCTAGTCACATGATTTCTATCTCTGGAGTATCTCTAGAATTAATCCTCCTTTCTATTCTTGAGTTCAACCCCTCCATGCCCTAGCTTCTTAAACTGTGGGTCGCAACTCCATAGAGGTCTTATAACTTAATATGAAGCTCATGAAATTATGATTTATTCTCAATTAATGTTTCATTTTTGTATACCTATTTTATATACCTGTGGATCCCGGGTCACATAAAAATTTCTCAGATGAAAAAGGATAGTGAGTGGAAAATGTTTAAGGAGCCCTGCTCTATACTCCCCTTGTGGACTCCTGCATTAGCCTTATCAAAGGCCTCTCCATTATTTCCTGTCATCTGAGCTTGTCTCCCAAGAAAAGTCCAGATGTTTTCCAAATGAGGGTATACTGGAGCCAGCAAAAAGGGCTTCAGGAAAAACAGCTTCAGAAACTGACAAAATCAGGGCTTGATTTTTGGGTTCTTGTTGATGGTATAGATTTTACAGATTGATGGAGAAAATGTGAATGAATTATGCAGATGAAACTTAAAAGTGTGTGTGTACATTTCTTCCCTACCCTCCCAGCTTGTTATTAAACATTTATGAGCAAATTGAAGTTATAGTCCTCATGCTACATTTTTAGCCATGTATCTTATCATCCTGTGATCATCATGTGCTCCTGCCAAAATGGACAAGTGTTTGCGTTCTCTCTGCTTCCTGCTATTCCCTAATATTTGGGATGCCTTCTACCACTTGGTCTCCAAGTACTAAATACCTCCTCAACCTTCAAAGCCCCTTCCTCCGGGGAACCTTCTTTGATTCACCCCACTTGGCAACAATCTCTTCCTATCTGCCACCTCTGCCTCATCTCAGACATCTCAAGCTCAAGGCTATATAACTTTCTTATTCATTTCTCATGTCATATTATATATTCTAACCTTCTGTGTCGGTATCCTCTACATCCCATGTATAAACTCCAGCAAATCCTAAAGTTCACACCAAAACAAATGGTGATCAAGAAATGCAATGAGAACTACTATAAGAGACTGTCTGCTACCCCAGAACTGCACAAAAATCAGACAGAAATTCACAGATAATAGGAAAGGGGACTGCCAGTAAGGGCAGTATCAGCACAAGCAAATAGAGATGGGCTATGTATCCTGCAATAATCTCTGTTCCAAGGTGGCAAGAGTGGATAGCACATCAACAAAGACCCAGGAAGGTCAGAAAGGCCCAGTGCATCAGAAGGTCCAAAGGTAGGGACCATGGAAGCCTATTCTGCCCCCTGATCCAACTCCTAGTAACTAGTTTGATGTGGTATTGCTTAGACCAGACAGCTTGTGCCCAGGGCCTCTATGATCCCTAGAACTTTCTTTTGAGATTCCATAGAGATCCCTGAAGCTCTTGCCCTCAGAACCCCAAAGATATGGGAAGGGAGGCAGTTAACCCATGAAAGTAGAAGCCACTGAAGGAATCTGGGGAAAAAGTGAAAGGGGCCAACCACTTCTCAAAAAGAATGATGACAGGCAGAATCTGATTCAGGGTATAAAGCTCCATTTCCAGGGCTAAAACTGGTGAGATGAGTAAATCAAGGAAGCCACTGACCAATATCAAAAATTATGGTAACTCTCTAGATCTGCCTTCCTCCTATAAAGGGGGCAAGCAACAACTGTAAACAGTGACTCAGAGGTAAAAGTAGATATTCCACATAGCCTACAGGAATCTAGAAGAAGCAAAGCAAGAGAGAAAATGAAATAAAAACCTTGGTAGGAGAATAAAGAGCTTAGAAGAAACAATGGTAAATCTTACACAAGTAATAGAATCCCTGAAAACTAAATTAAACCAAATAGTGACTCTTATGAGATGGCAAGAAATATTTTTTTAAAAATACAAAAGACTGAAAAATAGAATAAAATGTAAAAACCTGATTTAAAAAAAAAAAACCAAGTTAGAAAACAGGTCAAAGAGAGATATCTTAAGAATCACCAGATTCCTTAAAAATTATGATTTTTTAAAAAGTCCAGAAGCTATATTTCAAAAAATCATCTATGAAAACTACTTGGATCTGTTAGAACAAAATAAACATAAAAGAGGCCTGCTGATCACTTCCTGGAAAATTGTAGGAATAGTCCCATTACTGTGATATTGAAAATCTAGAGCACAAAAAAAGAAAATGTTACAAGCATCCAGAAAGAAACAGTTCACATACTAAGGGACCACACAGAATACCCAGCAGCTTTTATTAAAACCAAAGATTTTAAAATACAATTTTTCAAAAAGACAAAAATATAGGCTCACAACCAAAAATAACATCTTGAAAAGCTGACCTTTTGGTGGAAAATGAGCCTTTCTAACATTTTTGATGAACAGACCAGAGCTGAGTAAGAACTCTAAAATATGAACACAAGAATCAAGAGACACCTAGAAAAGCCAATTCATTTGAGCGTTTGAAAGGGGCTGGATGATGGCATTTAGTGCCAGCATCCTAATAGGGCAGAGGTTCTTAAGCTGGGGGCCAGAGATTCCCCAAGGGTCCACAGATAGGTTTTTGGGGGGGAGTTCTGTAGATTTTTATTTTATTTTTTTTTCTGTAGATTTTTAAAAAATAATTTTCAGTATGATTGTTTTTCTTTGTAATACTTTGCTTTCTATTTTATGCATTTAAAAGCATTATCAGAAAATGGCTTTACCAAATTATCAGAGGAATCAATGACCCAAAAAAGGTTTAGAACTCTTGGGAATAAAAGAGAGAAGAAACAAGTGTCCCTTTAGAACCTTCATATCTTCAAAGGTTCCAAACCAAAAAACTGAACCACTTCCACTTGAATTGTAAGATCCTAAAGATCATCTGACAAGATAAGGTACAGAACATTGAGATCCTGTCTAGAACCCAACTGCCAAACATCCCAACTCTCTTATAGAGACGACAATTCAGATGGGCTGGCTGCAGAGTTTGAGTGCTAAAATGAATGCTGACCCCCAAAAGATTATGTAACAGAGAACACGCAAGATAAGCACTCACATGAAAAGTCAGAAGAAATGCTGTAAGAACAATCTCAAGGTATCTCTGAAAAACTTTAGTCTTGATTATGAGACATGGGAAATGTTGCTACTGGACAGTACAGCATGGCATGCCCACATCAAAGAAGGCTTTGCCCTCCAGGGGCAAAGCAGAATCAAAGGAAACCTGAGCTGTGTGAACCCAGCCATTTCTACCCTAAATGTTCTAAGGAGCTACTTGTGTCCAATCTGCAGTAGGGCCTTCCAAACTCATATTGGACTGCTTGGCCACAGCTGAACACATCATACTCTATATCCAGTATTGTGATTACCATTGTTTCCTTTGAAAATGAAGGATGAACAATAGCAAGAGCATCTTCAAAGGCCACTGAATCAAAGAAAAAAAGAGGACCTGGCAGTGGATTGGCTCTGTTCTGAGGGCTTTAAAAGGGGAAAAAGAAAGGAGGGTAAAAGGAATACACTAATTTACAAAAGAGGATAAATGAATTAGAATTGACAACTTCTCATTCCTGGATTATGGGAGAAGAGTTTATAAACATGGAGAGAAGTACCAAAAACAGACTGAACAGCACACACAGAGTTTGATTAGAAATGCATCAAATTCAATGGGGAAATAAGCAGGAATTGGGAAGGGTGGGGCGCTGAGGAAGAATAATACAAGGGAGGGAGTAGCTCCTGGATTCTGAAAGAGAAATCAAAAGGGATTGGAACCTAAATGGGTATTATGTTAATATATAGCTATAATGGAATAATACTGTGCCATAAGAAGTGATAAGAGAAATAACTGTAGAGAGTCCTGGGTAGTATAAACTGATAGAAAATGAAGTGAACAGAAGCTGAAGAACAACTGATAAAAGGCCTACAGTGTTGTAAAAAAAAACAAAAACAAAAACAAAACTCAAAACTAACTTCTGAGATATTTAAGAACCCTGATGAAATGCAGTGATTTACTATGTCTCCAAAAGACCTCCCATGAAGCATGTTGCTTGTCTCTTGACAGAAAAGTGATGGACTTGTTTTGGTCATGGCTTCTATGTGAATCTGTTTTGCTCGACTATGCTTATTTGTTATAAGGATTTTTCATCTTCTCTCTTAATTTAATTCAGCTAGAGAGTAATAATGATTGGGGGTTAGCAATCATGATGTCAAAAAAAAAGTATTGCAGAGATGTTCATTTCACAGAAAGGAACAGAAGGAAGTTCAGAGTGAAGCACACACAGGATAGTTTTGATAGCAGTGTGTAGAACTGTTATATATCCCTTTAAAAAAAAAAAACACAAGCAGTATTAAATGGAAATTCACAGTTCCATATACAATCCTCTATTTGTTTCCTGCTACGTGTATAAAAATGCTCTTGTTTAATTGTTTAAGTTCAGACTAATTTTTTAAAGGAAAGCACAACCTCCACAAATAAGAAGGTAATAATCTGCTCTTGTCCTTGTCAGACCACAACTAGAGTCAAGTATACTATAAACGAATTATGAGGCTGGAGAACAATGAAAGGAGGGCAGCTAGGATTGAGGGATTTGGACTCTATGCTGTATATGGTTTGGTTGAAATAATTTGGGATGTTGTCAAGGCTAGAGATGAGAAGATTCTACTAGATAAAGTAACTGTCATCAAGTATTTGAGGAGCTGTTAGGTTGAAAAAGGATGAAACTTGTTCTGTTTAGACCAGAGAGAAGAATTGGAAGCAATGGGTAGAATTGTCAAAGAAGACAGTTTAGACTTAATGTCAGAAAAAAAAATTTCTGACACTTCGGACTGTCCACAGTAGTATGATTTGTCATAAAAGGTAGCAGATTTCCCCTCGTTGCAGAGGCTGGATGGTCCTTCTCAGATAAGTTGTAATAAGGATTCTTGTTGCAATATAGATTGGACTAGAAGACCCTTGACACATACATAGTTTAAAATCTATGAGTCTGATCTAGTAATTCCCTGCCCTTGATTGCTCTCATTGTATCACTAACTTCCCCCTGGCCCATTCTCTTTAATACTGATGTTCTTCTTCAGTATTATATATATATACATATATATATATATGTGTATATATATACATATATACATATATGTATATATATACACACATATATATATGTATATATATAATGTATATATATGTATATATATACATATGTACACACATATATATAATATTTATTACATATAATATATATTATATAACTATATAATATTTATATATATATATATATATATATATATATATATATATATTTATACTTTGATGGGAGGGGAGAAGAAGAATGACATGTTTGGTTTTTTACCCAAATTAGCCAAAATAGACAGAGAACGGGAAAGGGAAAATATCCCTGTGATTATTACATACTCTATTCATAATAGTTCAAATAAATCAAAGATTAATTGCACTCATCAGGTCTAGACTCTGTCTGGTTTCTAAATTTCTAGCACTAATTTCAATTTCATTCAGAAAGTGGAGAGTGGAATACTCCTCAGTGTGACCATGAGACTACAAATTTTGATCAGTCTTAATCTGAATATATTGTTGGAGTGGGCTCTATTAAGGGAAACTTGGAGGGACCTCTACAAACTCCTGCTGAGTGAACCGAACAGAACCAGAAAGAAAGAAACATATGCACAATGAACGTTATAATGTAAAAGTGGGCAATTTCAAAAGCCAGCAGAACTCTGAGTAACATGATGCTTAATAATTACATCAATTGGCAAAGCATACCTCCCTTCTCCCAAAGGAAAGGTGGTAGATTATAAGTGCAGAATGAAGGAAAACTTGCCAGATATAGTCAATGTGCTGTTTGTTTTGCTTAACTGTACTTTGTACTTTGTAGTTAGATGGTGCAGTGGACAGAGTGGGGGGGGCAGGGGGGAAGGGGGCTGGAGTCAAAAATCACTTCCTAGCTGTGTGATCCTAGGCAAGCCACTTAACTATTTGCATCAGTTTCCTCATCTATAAAATGAGCTGGAGAAAGAAATGGCAAACCACTCCAGTGTCTTTGGCAATAAAACCCCAAATGGGGTTATGAAGAATCATACACAGCTAAAAAAAAAATCAACCAACAGAACAACAACTTTGTTGCTTGATCTACTGTGGAAGAGGTGGTAGTGGTGGTGGTGGGTTCAGGGAGTCATTGGGAAACAACACCTATGTTTTTAAAGCACCAATAAAATATTTAAATTTAATTTAAAAATATTTTAAAATAATATTTAAAAGGAAGGGGAAGAAAATTAAATTTCTTTAGATTTCATTTCCTGGGGATTGAACCCTAGCTCTCAGTCCCAGACTATCCATGACATTGTTAGCCCAACAATGTCTCGGTTGCTTTTTTCACTTTTAAAGCAATTGAGTTGAAATCAGGTAGCTCCAATCTGCCTCTCACATGCATGTTTGCACATTGCTAGCTGGACTACATGTCACAGGGTAACCATTTCCCCAGTTGCACATGGCCACATACAGCAACTCTTCCATCAGCAAGACACCTTACCCCTTGGACTAAAACACAGCCTCTCCAATACTACTGACAAAGCCAAAAGGGTTTAAGAGTCAAATTGCTCTTTTAAGGCCTTTCTTCCCTATTCACTGACCTCACCTCTGAGGCTCTACCTGTGACATCAGGGATTCCCTCCAACTCCAGTAGTCCCTGTGTAAAGGCCAGAGTTCAGATGAGTGGAAAGGTAGCCCAGAAGGTGAGTCGTTTTCCCCCAAGATTTTAGCAAGTTGGTATATTTATTTAAACCCCACTGGCCAAATGTATTTAAACCCAACATGCCTTAGAGAAATGCCCCACAAGAAAGCGAAACAAATTCAACAGTGGAAATAAAAAGAGAAAACAGCATTTGGGAAATGCTGAAACAAAATTACTTTCCACAGCCTGCCCTAGAGATCTGCAGATAAAGAGCGATGGAGCCATGTGTTAACAGTTAAACTGGGCAATCGACTGAAATACTGGTGTCCTTGATATAAGCCTTGCACAACCGAATTTGCTTTTTGTGCTTTGAGGTTCTTGGCTTTGGTTTTCATTTTTAATGAACAACTAAGCCCCAGCCAGACAGCTCCACGTGTGTTCCATGAAAGCAACTGCTCCATCTGAAGTTGGATTTTAAAGTAACAGCCCAAGCTTCTTTAATCATATCATTTTATTTAAAAAAAAAAAAACATTTCCAATGAGAAACAGGATCTGAAAGACTTTGTTCTCTCTGCTACATGTATATTTCAAAAGATCATGTGTGTTATTCCAACCCTGTACATTTCAAATTGATCTGTAGTCAGTAATTCGTTTAAAAAAAACCTACAGGGATGAAATTGTGGATTTTAGCACCTTTAAATTTAGTGCCCAAAGAAAACTTGCTTAATTAAAAGAAGAACCGTTAGGTATTTGCATGCATCTATTTTAAGAACATATAACTAACATGTGATGAGTCACTTTAGTAGACTTTTTAATTAATATAGTAATTAGATACCCCAAACTGATAAAACACAACGTTTTCTTTTTCTTTCCTTTCTTTCTTTTTCCTGCTTATATGCTATGATGTCTTATTTAGCTTTCCTGGCCAAAAGATGAAACTCATTTCTGTCATCACTCCTAGTCTTGGAACTTGATATTATTAAATGACAAAAGCCTTAGACTTGGTAGAAAATATCCATCACCTCTCTTCCTTTATTTCCTCATCTTCTGAATTTCAATCGATGGCCTTAAAAACAATTAACGGAAAACCTCATGTTGATAATTTTCTTTATGAACCCATTGTCTGGAAATAAAATGTAAGAATGCCATACTTAGAAAGGTAAGAAATCAGTCCATCAAGAGAGACTCTGGATTTGTTCGTGTGCATTTGAGGCCTGGGGATCATGTGGAAAATAGCCAGAGATGATTTGGTCTCCCTCAGAGTACATTTCAAGAACACTGGGAGAACCAAAAGGGAATAAAGAGAAAGGATTTATTTAAAAAGAAGTTGTTGGTACAAAGTGGAAAGTTCTGCTAAAGAGTATATTTGTTATCCCTGATCACATGGAGCTCTGGGTGATATGAAGGTGTGAAAGGTGAATGATGTGGAAAATATCCTTTCTCTCCCCTCATGTCTCTCTTAAAGAGACTGTACAAAGTATCTATTGGGTTGATTACTAGATCTGGAGTCAAGAAGATAACTCAGGCTCCAATCCCGCTAAGGTTACTTATTTATTGACCTGATTTATTGCCTTAGATTACAATCTGCAAAGATGGAGGAAATTCTGATGGGGTGGGAGAGATGGTTACCTTTGACAATCCCAGAGACTGTATTTAAAGCTGGAAAGGATCCTATAAGTCATCTAGTTCGATCCCTTCATTTTCAATGGAGAGAACAGCAGTGGTGACCTGTGTCCAAAACATATGGCTATTAAATGGTATACCTGGGAACATACATGGTATTCCTACATGTCTATTTGAAAGACATTTTGAAGCAAAGTCCCGTTCTCCATAAACCAGAAAAGGCCTTCTAAAAATATATAGCAATGCAGAGCAAGGTTGTCTTTTTTCAAAGGTGCTAAAATCCCTGCCCACACTTTCCTCAGAAAAACAACTGTAGGTATGCATTCACTGGGGAACAAAGAGGTAAGCGTTTCCAGACAGAAAAGGTCCCAGAGTAAAGGTCATTTTTCAAACTATTCTGTCCAGCCACATCTTTCCTTTGGTCTTTTCATGGCCTATCTGAGCACAAGATGTCATGGGGACCATGAGAGAGGGCAAATATTTGTCAGTGAACAACATGTAAACTACTTGCTGAGTGCAAATATTCTTACACTTCCCTTCTACAGTCTTAAAAATCCCCTGAAGAAATCCCCAGAGACTGCTGTGCTTACTGTTGATAATGATACCAGAAGTGGTGATTTGTATTGTCAGCTTATGAATAAATAAACCCATCTGGTGCATGAAGTATTTCAGCAGCAGTGCCCAGTGACATCGCTGTATGGGCCTATTATTCATGTGAGCCACTAGGTTGCAAGCCCCTCAGGACACTCTCTTACTGTCAACTTCTTGTGTAGCCCTCAAAAGGAAATAAAACGTCTACTTCAGATGGTATATGATACCCAAGTTCTTCTAGGGTCTATACTGATTGTTTCAAAAGTTGACTATATATTGACATCTATGCAAATGTGTTTGAAACATGACTAGTGTGTTCTGGGGGAGCAACAGACTAGCAAAGCCACAATTGTTTTCCGTGCACTGATGGCATTTAATGCTTCATGTGATTTTTTGGGGGGGGTTTTGGGGGGAAGGGGGGAAAAGTGACAGGATCACACAGCTAGTAAGTGTCAAGTGTCTGAGGTTAGATTTGAACTCGGGTCCTCCTAACTTTGGGGATGGTGCTTTATTATTAATTTTTTACTCAAAACACCTTGGTACATATGAGCAGTTCTGGTGGATTAAATCAAAAATAAGGCTGTGATCAGTCAGAGGTGCTCTGTTTGGAGGCACTGCGGTACTGCGGAATGAACACTTACTTGTGTATCTTCAGAAGAGATGATGAGTAGGGATCATAAGCAGGATATTTTATTTGTACTACAAACTAATCATTAAGGGAAGTTCAGGAATAGTGATGCAAAGAAAGTCTGTCCCATTCCTATGTAACAGAGAATAGCGCTGAAGGTTTGGGGATAGATGTGGTGACATTTTAATTTAATTATTAAGTGGTCATGATTAGCAGTTTCCACAAATGTCCTACTCAAGACTTTATTGTGGCATTTTGGCTTCTCGAGACTGCCACTAGAACCAACGTTGTGACAGGCCCCTCCAGATGGAAAGATTTTACAGATGGCTACAATGATGACTTAGCCAAGGATTAGGTTAGCTATCTTTCAAGGGACTGATTACCAGGTTAATTAACAAGCATCCAAATATCAATTGGTGAGATACTAAATTCATGAGGATTAATTGCCAAACTCAAAGACCATTTTAAGATGCCATTGCAGATAACCATTTTGGATTTTTCTTTTTTGAAATCATTGGTTAGGAGAGTTGGTTTATTTCATTACAAATTTTTCAAAAAAAAAAAAAAAAACCAAAAACCTAACTTGTTTGATCTTTACCCTAGTAGACTTTGGTGAGTATGCTAACAACCTAAAGGCATGTAGTTTGCTGAATATTCAAAACTTTCAGGATAGCTTTATGATGGTGATAGCAAAGAGCAGTTTTGTTGTTCAGAGTATATGACACTTCATGGCCCTATGTAGGGTTTTCTTGGCAAAGATAATGGAATGGTTTATCATTTCCTTCTCCAAATTATTTTACAGATTAGGAAACTGAGGCAAACAGGGTTAAGTAACTTGTCCAGGGTCAGCTGGAATTTGGATTCAGGTCTTCCTATGTTCTATTCAGTGAGTCATCTAGAAGTAGAGAGGACAGTAAGTGTACTTACTATTTCCCTAAATACCAATTCAATTCCATTTGAATTCAAATGACTTTGAAATGAAGGGGGGGAGGGGGAGATCTTAGACTGGTAATTTTCTAAGTTTTCTTTTTTTTTCCCCCAAAGGAATAGCTGTAGAGATATCTACTTAAAATTCAATTGAGACTACTTTTTAATCTATAATCTTATATTTGTTTATTTATCTACCTATTTATGTATAGCCAAGAGTCTCTGGGAAATGGTTGTGATTTCTCTATTTTGAGAGCAAAACTAGTTCTTTCTTTGTTAAATTAAAAAAAAAAGAAGATACTTTGTGAGGGTGAGAGGTGGAAAATATGTGAAGCTGACTTTTGTCTGAAAACTGGAATCATTCTTGATATAGACATTTAGCAGGGGCAGAATTACATTAAAAGGTAGGACTTTCAATCAGGAAAAACAGTTTGAACTTTCTAAAGTACTTGAAGTGGCTGCTTAGATTTTGGAAGAGGTGGTATCCACATTGGTGGAGGGAGTTTCCACACTAGGAGTTTCTTACAGTGCAATAAGAGGAGTAGGAAGGAGAGAGACAGAGACAAAGATTATTTTAGCTAAGCTGCTTTGTGTAATACATAAATTTTTAAAATGTTGTCTATGCCTAAAACTATATTATAAAGCAGTGGTCATCAAAACCATTTGGAACTGGCTAAGAAATAGAGTAGTCAATCAGTGGGACAGGTTAGGTTCATGGGACAAAATAGTCAATGACTATAGCAATCTAGTGTTTGACAAATACATACCTTGGGATAAGAACTCACTATTTGACAAAAACTGCTGGGAAAATTGGAAGCTAGTATGTCAGAAACTAGGCATTGGCCTACACCTAACACCATAAACCAAGGTAAGGTCAAAATGGGTTCATGATTTAGACATAAAAAGTGATATTATTATAAGCAAATTAGAAGAACAAAGGACAGTTTACCTCTCAGATCTGTGGAGAAGGAAGGAATTTGTAGCCAAAGAAGAATTCAAGTACATTATTGAATACAAAATAGATAATTTTGATATTATTAAGTTAAAAAGTTTTTGTACAAACAAAACCAATGCAGACAAGATTAGATAGGAAGCAATAAACCAAGAAAAAAAATTTACATTCAAGGGTTCTGCATAAAGGCCTCATTAATAAAATATAGAGAAAATTGACTCAAATTTATAAAAATTCAAGCCACTCTCCAATTGATAAGTGGTCAAAGAATCTGAACAGACAATTTTTAGATAAAGAAATTGAAACCATTTCTAATCATATGAAAAAGTGCTCTATCACTCTTGATCAGAGAAATGCAAATTAAGACAACTCTGAGGTACTACCGTACACCTCTCAGATGGGCTAAGATGATAGGAAAAGATAATGATGAATGTTGGGAGGGGATGTGGTAAAACTGGGACTCTAATACATTGTTGGTGGAGTTGTAAACTGATCCAACTATTCTGGAGAGCAATTTGGAATTATGCCCTAAAGGCTATCAAACAGCATATCCTTTGATCCAGCAGTATATCCTTGTATCCCAAAGAGAACTTAAAAGAGGGAAAGGGACCCACATGTGCAAAAAATGTTTGTGACAGCCCTTTTCATAGTGGCAAGAAACTGGAAACTGAGTGGATGCCACTCAGTTGGGGAATGGCTGAATAAGTTATGGTATGAAAGTTATGGCATATTATTGTTCTGTAAGAAATGACCAGCAGGAGGATTTCAGAGAGACCTAGAGAGACTTCCATGAACTGATGCTAAGTGAAATGAGCAGAACCAGGAGATCATTGTACATGAAACAATAAGACCATATGATGATCAATTCTGATGGATATGGCTCTTTTTTTAAAAATAATTTTAATTAACTAATTAATTGCTTATAGTAAAGCTTTTTATTTGCAAAACATGGACATGGCTCTTTTTAATAATGAGATGATTCAGGCCAGTTCCAATGGTCTTGTGATTAAAAGAGCCATCTACACCCAGAGAGAGGACTGTGGGAACTAAGTATGGAACATAACATAACATTTTTACTCTTTTTGTTGTTGTTTGCTCACATTTTGTTTTCTTTCTCATTTTTTTTCCTTTTTGATCTGATCTTTCTTGTGCAGCAAAATAACTGCATAAATATGTGTAGAAAAATTGCACACATTTAACATATATTAGATTACTTGCCATTTAGGGGAGGGAGGGGAGAAAAGGGAAGGAAAAATTTGGAACACAAAGTTTTGCAAGGATGAATTTTGAAAATTATCTATGCATATGTTTTGAAAATAAAAAGCTTTAATTAAAAAAAAATAAAATGTATTCTATGGATAGAGTTCAGGGAATCCTGTGAATTTGAATGGGAACAAAATTATATCTCTATTTTAATATAATTAGTTTCCCTTGTAATCCTATGTTTTATTTTATACATTCAAAAACCTTTCTCTGAGAATGGAGTCAGACTTCACCAGATGATGGTGAAAGGGGTCTAGGACACACAAAAAGGTCGAAGGAGTCCTGATGTAGAGAATAGATTTGAAAGTGGACTCAAAATATAGATTTTGATACCTTTAGCCAGTCAATTTATCTCTGAACCTCTGGTCCTCAGCCCCCAAAGGGGACAGTAATAGTAGCATTTATCTTGCAAGGCTTGATGAGATAGGTATGCCAGGTACCTTAAACCTTAGTGTTTGTAAGATACTAAAATTTGTGACTGGATATTCACCTCTATTGGGTAGAGGTGGGGATAGAGTTTTTACCCTCATTACCACATTTGAGGTACCCACCTGAAATCTATCAAAATCAAATCTATGTAATCTATGAGAAAATAACAAGAGATAGATAGGGTTAGAGGTGAGACTTGAACCTTTGTATTTTTGACTCCAGGCTTAGGATGTTACTATGTAAGAGGCTATACGCTGTATTTTCCTTAATCTTGAACTGCAATGCTAAGATTTTCCCCAAACCTTTTCATAGCAAGCTCTTCTCCCCTCTCTGACCCCATCCCTTGCCCCAGGGTGATAACACCTTAACTCCTGCAAGATTGTCTCAGAGGAAGGAAGACAAATGGAAAAGTTGGATCTGGGTCCACCATGGGTACGTCTAGGAAGTTGGGGACGGGGCCTCACTTATGGAGGTTTCCCCTTATTGAATTAACAATGGATAGCTTTTGGAAGTTTTCTCTTCTCCCCCTTCACCTCAAATATAATTAAATCTTGGTTGACATTGGTAGAGTATCCACTAGAGGAACAGCACACAAAAATTAATGAAATCTCAAAGCTTTACTGGCTTCGGAGCCATTTTATTTTATAGTTGATAAGCAGAAGGGGGTGGGGCCAAAAGGCACGCATGCTCACAATGGGAACTGGGCGGAGCCTGTAACCTAGGGGTAACCAGGTAACCATCTTCGAGCGGGTTCTCCTCATAGCTGGTCTCCCGGCTCACTCTGAGCGCCTCGAAGTCAGCTGTCCTCCTCAGAAACTGCCCTACTCACAGATTTTTCTCTTGTCCTCGACAACTTTTTGTTCTTTTGTCCTCCTGGGAGACCTTTTGGTCCTCAGAGACCAATCCTCGAGCTTTTTCCTCTCTTCTGAGACTAGGAGCCTTTTTCTCCTCAGAGACCTGCGGCCTTTTCCGGAGACTTCTCTCAGCGCCATTTTGCTCTCCTGGGAGACTTATTCTCCTCAGAGACTTTTCCCCTTCTTGGAAGATTTTTCTCCTCAGACTTATTTTATCCCCTAACTTTTTTCAAGAGACTTTTTGCCTCCTCAGAGACTTTTCCTTTGCCTCCCCAGAGACTTTTCACCTCCCCGGAAATTTTTCCTTCCCAGTTCCTCTTCCCCTTCCCTTTTCCTCTTCCCCTCCCCCACCTGCCATAGGAAGTGACCGTTAGCGCCGCCATCTTGCCTCGCAGCAGCACCACCGTTATCCTCCTCGAAGTTGTGGTCGTCATCAGCAAATATCCGGTCAGTGACGTGTGACTGAGTGAGTGTGACCCTGTCTGTCCGTGGGTCTATGTGGGTCAGGCCTTCACCTCCCTCCCCAGCCCTTGCTCCACTGGTCCTCCTCTCTCGGGTGGGTCCCCTGCCCTGTTCATCAGATCCCTGCCTTATGTGGCCTCACAGTAGGCTTCTTCATCCCCTACCTCAGGTGGCCTTGTGCTAGGCCTCCTCCGTCACCATCACAGGCGGCCTCGCGCTAGGTCTCCCCAGCCTGCTGCAAGGCCTCCTCGGCAACTATTTCAGGTAGTCTCGCGCTAAGCCTTTTCGGCCCCACCTCAAGCAGCCTTCTGCCAGGCCTCCTAGGCCTTCCGGGAGGCCTCCTCCACCATCACCTCAGGTGACCTTGCACTAGGCCTCCTCCACCACCACCTCAGGCGGTCTAGTGCTAGGCTTCCTCCCTCATCAGCATCATCAAGGCCTCATCCACCTGAGTGCCCTACTCTGAGCCACCCTCTTCCTCTTCCCCGCCCCCGCCAGGGCCCCGGCCTAGGCCATTTCCCCTCCCTGCTGCCGCCCTCCCCCTCTCCTCAGGCACCGAAGCGTCATGGCGACACCCACGTCCCCCTCAGACATGGAGATCGCGGAATGGGAATTGGCGTCCTGCAGCACCACTAGCGACACCGCCCCAGGGACCTCCGCTTCCGTGATGATGACCCCAGGCCCAGCGACCTCCTCCGCTTCAGGAATGACAACTCCAGACCCAACGACCTCCGCTCCGGTGATGACGACTCCTGCCACAGCGATCTCCACTGCAGTGCTGAGAACTCCGACCTCCTTGGTGTCCATGGCATCCCTAGGCACAGATGAGGAAGAGGAAGAGGACTCTATGCTGATGAGTTACGGCGTAGTTACTCGGGCTGTCCTCGCCATCGAGCGGGAACTCCATGGTTTAGACGTCAGCAATGGGTGGCCCCAAGCCTTCCTGGAAGTGGCAGACATGTGCCACGACTACCCATACCGTGCTGCTCGAGCCTGGGAGAACAGAGCCCGCAACCGGTACCGGGACGTGAGTCCCTATGATCACAGCCGAGTCCACCTGATGACGGCCATCCCGGCTATGGGAGGAGGCTACCACCCCGGGCTGGGCTTGGCTACAGCAGCGGGGGGAGGTTCCTCCTCTTCCTCCTCGGCCTCCTCGAGCCTGGGAGACCGAGGGGGAGGTGGGGACGAGAACAACGACTATATCAATGCCAACTTCGTGGTGGTGGAGGAGGCCCAGCGGAAATACATCCTGACACAGGGGCCTCTGCCCAACACCTCTGGCCACTTCTGGCTCATGGTGTGGCAGCAGAACACCAGGGGCGTGATCATGCTCAACCGGCTGGTGGAGAAAGAGACTGTCAAGTGCTCCCAATACTGGCCCCCCTGTCAGGGCCAGGTCATACTCTTTGAGGAGGTGGGCATCAGTGTGCAAATGCTGGGGGAAGAAGTGAAGCCCTACTACGAAGTCCACTACCTGAGGCTCGAGAACATGATGACTGGGGAGTCCAAAACCGTCTCCCATTTCCACTACACCAGCTGGCCCGACTTCGGGTGCCGGAGTCACCTGCCTCTTTCCTTGCTTTTCTTTTCATGGTGAGGGAGTCTGGCTCCCTTAACGACGAGGAGAGCACTGTGGTCATTCACTGCAGCGCGGGCATTGGTCGCTCAGGTACCTTTGCTCTGATCGACAGCTGCCTGATCCTGTTGGAGAAGAGAGAGAACCGCTCTTCCCTGAACATCAGACAGGCCTTGGTGAATCTGAGAAAGTACCGGATGGGACTTATTCAGACCCCAGAACAGCTGAGATTCTCCTACGTAGCTATCGTGGAAGGGGCAAAGTACCTCATGGGAGATCAAAGCGTCAGGAAAAAGTGGAAAGCACTTACCCAGGAAGACCATTCTCGCAGTTACAGCTTTGATAGTTCTCCACCTCCAAGTGGAATAACTAAAAAGTGCAAAGCTCTGAAGCTGGTTCTAGATGAAGAAGAAGAAGACTCGACTCGACTCCGACTCCGATTCCGACTCCGACGACCTAGACGACGACTCAGATTATTCCGATCTAGCCACCAGAATGCCAGACTCCGGAGAAGAGAGCTGCGAAACTTCTACCCGCAAACGAAGTCGAGAGGAAGGCAAAGGTGATTCCAGTCAGGAAGAGGGTCACAAAAAGGACAAAAAGTCCAAGGTCCCATCTAAAAGAAAGAAGCCCAATCCACCAGACCTGTGAATAATTGAGGCATCCAAAATACAGCCTCAAACCTCTTCCATCAAAGGGAAGAGAAGGCCTTAAAGATACCTGTTTGCAACATGACCTGTACACATCCACACAAAAGAGCCCCAGGAAGGAAAAAAAAGGAAAAAAAAAGGAAAAAAGGGAGGAACCTTTAGTTAATGTTAAGTGTTTTAGATGTTTTAAAAACCTTTAGAGCTTTAAAAATGCATAGATTAGATTAGCTGTTTACTTTGAAAAGTGCTTATTCAAATTATAGAAAGAGAGAAAATGGAAGAAAACACTTCCATTATGCTACCATTCTTTTGGTATTTTTATGTTTTGGGTAGCATTAAGTTTTTGGTTTTGACTAAAAAAAAATATTCTTTTCTTATTTTAAATCTCATTTTAGTTGCTGAAGGATCACAATCCTTGTCTTTTGAAAAAGTTAATGCTATGTTATAAACTTAATATTGAATAGCAATACAAGGAAAGGGGAGGTTTACATTCCTGGAAATATTTATTTCACTGCTTAAGTTACTTAGTGACTATTTACATTACTTTGCTAGCATTAAATGTTTTAATTGAAAAAATATTAAAGCTTTGAATAGCAACTTTATCATTTGACAAGCATCTTAGTAATTTCAACTAGAGACTCATTTTAAATAATTTATAGCAAACTTAATACTGCATAGCAATACAACTAAATAACTTGTTTAGTATCTATTTACATCAGCAGACAAATATTTATTTAACTATTTAAAGTCAACATTAAATTATTTACAGTACTTACTTAATAACCATTTACGTTATTTTACCAATATTAAATGTTTTAATAATAAGATAGGTATCAGTTTAACATGTGTTTTATTAATTTCAAAGATAGACTGATTTGTAATAATTTGCTATAAGCTTGATATTCATCATAAATAAACTTGCTCAGCAATGATTTGCATTTACATCAATTTAAATTGATTAAAATATAACAATTTTTCAGTATTCAGCAGCTTTCTTGTCTATTTCTTCTCATTTATTTTTCTTTTTATATTGTGCAGTAATACATAATGAAGCCAGAAAAAGAAGATGAAGCAAGGTTTTAACAAACCATATAAGCCAAACAGAATGGGTTATATTTTATCAGTGAATCAAAAAGTAGCCCTTACAGTTGATTGAGTTGGGGAGTAATATGATCAGATGTGGGTTTAAAGCAAGTAAGTTTGGCAGCTGTGTGTGTGTGTGTATGTGTGTGTGTGTGTGTGTGTGTGTGTGTGTGTGTGTGTGTGTGTGTGTGAATGTGTAGGATGCACAGAGATGGAGAGGCTTGAGGGCAGGGAGACCCCCTGACAGCCAAGGTCATTATAGTTTTATTGTTGCCTTTCTGTAGGTCCTAAATGTTAAATGTGATTTCTTATTTTTTTATGTTTTCACGTTCTTTACACTTCCACCAATCTTTACCACTCTATAAAGAAATAAAATTTAACTCTACCCTAAGACTTTGGGGACACCCTATATTACACACAAAAGCAACTTTTAAAAAGTTTAATTTAAAATTACTATCCTCAAGTTATCTATTTAAATCTTACTAAAAAAATTTTGTTTTAATTTCTAGGCATAACTACCTGTTTTCAATATAGTCTGGTCTCATCCCTAACCCTGAGTGAAATAATTAGTCAATACCCTGGATTCACTGTGATCTCAGATGGCTCTTTTCTGTTTTAATTAGTAAGATTCTTCAGGCAACTAAGCTGACAGTCAATGATGAATCCTCCAGTTTGAGCATTCTTTTGGATTGTCTTTCCTCTCTATTTGGCTTTGTGAAAATAATTGAAATGTCTTTTCATGGATTCATTTTACATCAAGGAGCTAAACACAAAAATAGTGATAGAATTTTTTAAAAGCCAACACTTCCCCAATAACCTTCTCTATTCATGGAAAAGCCAGAAGGCGTCTTATGTTTTTGTTTTTGTTTTTGTTTTTAAATACAGCCAATTCTCACCAGGGTGGCTATATACATGAATTTTAAATGTTATCTGTTAACTTTTATTCATAGTTTTCATTACTTAGGAATACACCACATACTTTGTAATAGAGATCAGGAGTAATGTGAATTTATGGCTGACAGGAGTAAGGGTCCATTTTAGGCCTCATTACAGCAGTGGGTGAGGGCTTTAAATGATCCCCAATATTCTGATATGATTAATATGTCCCTTCTCTCCCCTTCCTTCATGGTGGGCTATCGCTAAGCAAATAATCACACTTACCTTTACAACTCGAAGGCACTTGACATGTTATCATTCATTGGGATCTCCCTTTTCTATCCTGTTCTTTTACCAAGTCCCAAGCACTCCACAGCACCTGCTTCAAGCGGCCTCCATGGCTGTTGAAACAAACTGTTGCCTACCTATTCTGCCCAAGGAAGTCTTCGCTTGGGGTAGATGCTCTTCTGACTCCCTGAAGGGTTTGGGACCCCTTAGTTACCCTCAATCTTGTTTGGCCTGTCTTCCAAAAACGGTTTACCTGGCTGGGGCTTCAGCGCTACAACTTTTTAGAGCCACGGGTGAGAATTGAGTGAATCAGATGGACACCAAAGGTGGAAAGCATTCCTGGAAAGGGCTCACTGGCCCTCCCAGAGATATTAGTCTTACCTTGACTTCAGTACAATGAAGCCATTTTGGGCCTCTTTGAAAACGAAGGACAGAATTCAGGCAACTCTGTAAAAGGGTGGTAAAGGGGGTTTCTCAAAGGTTCTGGTGAGAGAGGACAAGTTCTAGCAGATCCTGCTGAGCTGGAAAGGCTTCACATAGGAGTTTGGAGATGAATTGGGTGTCACTCTAAGGTTCAGAGAAGCTCATCGCTAGGATGACTATAGGATGATGAATTTTTCAACCACAGCATTTCTTGAAAGCCTCCTCCTAAATCATAGAGTGTTGTGATCTTCTCCAATGAAGGGAGTGCCCATGTGGATAAAATTACAGATCCTTGGCAAGTAGCAAGATACTGTGTATTATAGTGATCTATGTGTATGTTTCCCCCATTATATAATTAGTTCCATGAGGACAAGGATCCTATCTTTTCTTTTTTTTTTTTAAATTCATTTTTCCAAATTATCCCCTCCCTCCCTCCACTCCCTCCCCCCCCTGGCAGGTAATCCCATACATTTTACATGTGTTACAATATAACCTAGATACAATATATGTGTGTAAATACCATTTTCTTGTTGCACATTAATTATTAGCTTCTGAAGGTATAAGTAAACTGGGTAGATAGACAGTAGTGCTAACAATTTACATTCGCTTCCCAGTGTTCCTTCTCTGGGTGTAGTTATTTCTGTCCATCATTGATCAACTGGAAGTGAGTTGGATCTTCTTTATGTTGAAGATTTCCACTTCCATCAGAAGGGATCCTATCTTTTCTAAACTTTCTATCCTTCTCAACATCTAGCAGAGTATTTTCTGCACAGCAGGTGCTTAGTCAACATTCATTAAATTAACCCTTTTACTTTGGTCTTACTTTAATTCATGCCTGTGGGAAAACTTTGCCTATGTGTTTTCTTTGTGTGTATAACTGTTTCATTCTCATTGAATGAAAAGATGCCCAATGTCTCCAGCTGTGCCTTGGGCATTTCCAATTCATCTGATGACCTCAGAACGGTAATTAAACAGGAGTGAAGTACTCTTTACAGCAAAGCACAGTCCTACAAATATCAGAAGCTACAGGATCCCAAAGGGCACCAAGAAATTGTCAGCTGTTTGGAATCTAATGGGGAATGAAGACATTTATCTCTTTCCAAACTCAATCCTCAACTTCTTTGTATATATTTCTTTTTCTTTCCCTTAAATTTGCAACTCACTCAATACTACTCACTAAATACTGTCTGTCCTCTGAAAGAGACACTGCTGCTAATCAAGAGACTCATTTACTAAATAGGAGGGATTTAAGTGTCACAGAGAATGGAGGTCGTCACATACTGTTGTACACCACTGTTCACCACCACTTTGTTGTTCATCACCACTTTCGGCAGAATTAATTTTTTTTAATTTGTGACTTTTTATTTTTTCCCATCTAATATTTTTCCCAATTACATATAAAGATAGTATTCAGCATTCCTTTTTGTGAGATTTGGGTTCCAAATTTTTTCTCACTCCCTTTTCTCCCCTCTCCCCAGTCCAGCAAGCAATCTAATCTAGGTGGTACATGTGCTCATTTTAAACATTTCCATATTAGTTACATGTGAGAAAAAAATCAGAGCTAAAGCGAAAATTCATGAAAAAGAAAATAGAAAAAAGTGACAACAGTCTACTCTGGTCTGCATTTAGTCTCCATGGTTCTTTCTTTGGATGTGGATGGCATTCTTTATTACAAGTCTTTTGGAATTGTCTTAAATCACTGTATTGCTGAGAAGAGCTAAATCTATTATAGTTGATCAACGCACAATTTTTTTTCTTTTTTTATTAAAGCTTTTTATTTTCAAAACATATGCATGGATAAATTTTCAGCATTAACCCTTGCAAAACCTTGTGTTCCAAATTTACACTCCTACCCCCTCTCCTAGATGGCAAGTAATCCAATATATGTTAAACATGTTTTAAAAGTGTTAAATCATATATCTACACATATATATGTGTGTGTATAGTCATATTTATGCAATTATCAGATCATCACATAATCTTGCTATTACTGTGCACAGTGTTGTAGATTAGTGACTTAACTTAATCAGTTTGCTTTTATACAAGGACTCTGATCCCTAGAGCATCATGTAGTGAGCCTCCACAATGTCCTTTCACCCTAGAAAGTACATTTTTACTGAGATTGGGATATGATTTTCATGGTCAGTCTCTATTTCCTAATGCTTGGCTTCTTTCAATATTGACTGACTTCCATATGAAACAAGTTCATCTAAAATTGCATTGATTGAAGTATAGGAATGAGATCAAAGGAGGAGGGGTACATGATATTATTCCCAAGGTAACCCCAGAGTATATAGTATTTTCAAGTATCTTAAGTGGTTTGTTCTGCTTGTCCCCAGGGGGCCGAAAAAATAACCGGGTAAAAGCTACAAAAATATTACCTCTGTCTGCAAAGAAAAACTTCCTAACAATTAGGGTAGACTAAAGAGGAGTGGAATGCTTTAAGAATTCATCTCTAGTGGTCTTCAAAGAAAGACCTGCTAGCCAATTACCAGAGGATTCCTTTTTGACTAATTATTGTAATATAAATTTGACTAATTTGACTAATCCTATTAGATTAGATGATCTCTGAAGTCCCTTCCAACTCCAAGTTTCTCTAGGAGGTGGGGATAGGAGTGGGGTGGGACTGGTCAAGTCACATCTAGGGTGTCACATTAGAACTGATGTTTCATTTTGGTTTTTTGGAAGGGCATTGCCAAACTGCAGAGTGTCAAAGAAAAGGCTACACATTATAATAGTGCTTCAGGTTTAAAAAGTACCTCCCTCATCCCAACCTGTTGAGATAGGTAATGCAAATATTATTGTATGCATTTTACAGATGTGGAAGCTAAGGTCTAAAGAAGCTGTGGTTTGCCTCTGGTCATATAGCTATTAAGCCTGAGAGTTAGAATTCAAACTCAGATCTCCTGACTTCAGGTCCAGTGTGTTTCCCTGACATTCAAAGGATTAATATTATTGTAGATGAATTCAGTATATAATGAATCCTTAGCTCTTTTAATATTTTGCATGGTCATAATTATCATTATCTATTCTAGTATTTCCTTGGGTTTTTTTTTTTCAGTTCCATGCACATCTGTGAACTTTCTGGGACACAGAAGGTAAACTAGCCTTGCTTTCCAAGACCTCTCCAGCCAGTTATCTACCTTCATCTTCTCCTGTATACCACCCAAACACACACCATTCATTTTCCATCCACATGACAACTACCCTACTGCAGATCAAAACTGGCATGTCTAAGCCTAATTCCAAAGAACCCCAAATCCTTGGAACATACTGAAGACATCTTCAAACACTAAGTGCCAAAGGACTTAGTTTCCATATGAGTAGTAAAATGCTGCAGCAGCAGAGTTTTTGTTTTACCAATTTATATTCCCTAACCCAGTGTTCTATTTTTGAGAACAGACCTACAATATCTTCCAATCCTCTATATTCAGGGGGAAAGTCCTTTAGTTAAAATATCCTCTATAATTTTTCTTTGGTGATTTATGAGGATACCCTAGCATCAGGAAGGATTAACACAACCTAAATCTTTTTTCCTTTTTTCCTTACCTAGAGCCCTCTTTGATTAAGGAAATTATTAGAGATTCTCTCCTTCTCTTGAAATATATCCTAATTTCAAAATCTCTATACAAAAATAAGAATCATCATATGTGATAACTGCCCTTGATGAGCTCAAGTCGCCAGGCTCAGATGAACTCCATCCTTGGGTCCTAAAAGAACTGGCAAATGTGATTGCTACCTGTGGACTTGGAAAAACTGAGGCATGAGAAATGTGGCACAAAATTGGGGAAGGGCAAACTTCTCAGTTTTCAAAAAAAAAGGGGGGGATAGAGTCTAGTCTCCAAACTCAAGGGTCAATTACCTTGACTTCAATTCCTAGAAAAATTCTAGAGCAGATTATTAAAGGAATAGTTGATGAACATCTAAAAAAAAATGAGTGATTTGAAAGAGCCGACATTGCTTCACAAAGAATAGATCATGACATAATGACCTTATTGTCCTGTTTGGACAGTTATTAGGGGTTCATTCAGGGAAATTTTGTAGGAACCTCTCTTTTTTATTTAGTAATATTTTTCCAATTACATATAAAGATAGTTTCCAACATTCATCTTTCTAAGATTTCAAAATCCACATTTTTCTCTGTCCCAACCTTCTTTCCCCCCTTCCCAATCTGGTATCGGTTGTACGCAAACAATCATGTTAAACATGTTTCCACATTAGTCACATTGTAAAAGAAGAATCAGAACAAAAGGAAAATGATATAAGAAAGAAAGAACAAAAAAAAACAAAAAAACAAACAAAACAAAACAAAACAAAAACCTTTTTTGAGTCAAAATAGTATACATTCAGACCCCATAGATCTTTCTGTAGATGGTACCTCTCTTTTGGCAACACATTTGTTTTTTCTGGTTTACAAGCTGCAGAAATGGAAAGCAGAGCACGTATCACTTGACAGTTTGTTTTGTTTTAAGGATCCTGGCAGCCCAAACATGTTTATAAGCTTACTGATCTGTGATTTCATCAATGAGGGACCTCCCTCCATGAATACAGACTATAGCCTCTCCAAGCCTTCCCATTTGGTGTGATTCTTATGCATGCTTTCCCATAAATCCTCCATAGATTATCTACCTAATTGTGGAGGCCTTCCTCTTGTCCTTTGAATATTTTGGGATAGCAATATACAAATGAGGCTATGTGAAAGGCTCTTCAGATGTTGACTCCCATTTTTGATAGAGGAGCTGTGCCCTTCTTTTCTCATCCATCTATATCCTCAATAATGTCTCTTCCACATCTTCTCCCACACAAATCTGTCTTCATCACTTACATGCTGTTCTCTGCTCAAGCCCACTGTATAGCTTTCCATTATCCTCTGGGTTACTTCTAATAAATTCGATTTACAATGCAATGAGCACAAGTTACAGAAATAAAAGCATGACTATACCTAAAGAAAACCATCAGGGAGAATATGTTTTATGCATTTAACTAGACCTTCAGCTCTGCCTAAATTCATTGTATCATAGTAGAAAAAGCATTGGGTTTTAAAGGCAAGTGAGACTAGAGTCAGAATGTGACTTTAACACTAGTTAGCTGTATGGCCATGAAGGAGTCACTTAACCCTCTAATCTCACTTGCCACAAAAAAATGGGATAGAGAGTAGGAAAGGCACAATAATGCCTGCAGCAGCAACAATAATAGCTATAAAACTATGTCCCAGACACTGTGCTAAGTGCTTGACAATTACCTATCTCATTTGATTTTCACAACAACTGGAATGGGGAGGTAGTATTATTATTCTCATTTTGCAAATGAGGAAATTGAGGCAAAGAGAAATTAGGTGAATCACCCAGGATCACACGGCTAGAAAGTATCTCAGGCTGAATTTCCAGGTCCAGCATTCTATCCACAGTACCACCTAACTGTCCCTAATACCTTTCTCAGAGAATTGTTGTGAGGATCAAACAAAATATCCATAAAGTACTTTGTGAATAGTGCTAGATGCTAGGATACAAAGAAAAGTAAAAAATCAGTTCTCTAGGAACACATAGTAAGGGCTTAACAATTAATTCTTGATGACATAAAGCAGATAAAATGTGACATTGATTTAAAAGCCTATTGTACTGTGGGAATAGCTGAAATTATCATCTCTGGGGAATCTGGGGGCTCTGAATGGAGGGTTGACCCTACCATCTACCTTGAATACATATGAAAATTCAAGGAGCCTTGAATGCAAGGTTAGTTTGGACTTCCTTGTATAATTTGTAAGTTAATATAAATTTTAAAAAGCAGTAGAGATGCCTCCATTCTCCCTGAAAGAGAATCCTATAATTAGGAATTTAACTTAACTTAGAAAACAAAATTGTTTTCAGAGGGAGGGATTTGAGAGGACTTAATTATGACTATTTAGATTTAATTGGCTGTACTGGGCTTGGGGATTACCCTCTTGTGTAATTTACATATCCATATGGCAAACAGATTTGTATGAAAATTGTAGCACCTGGGACAACACTTAGCAAATATAAAAGAACTAAATACTACTACATATAAATATAGAACAAGAAATACGATGAATTAGATATACTTTAAATTAATAAGTATGTCTACAATCAAAGACTTACAATTGGAAGGAACTCATTTTACAGATGCAGAAACTGAGGCTTTGTGAATTGCCTAATGTCACAAGAAGAGAACAAGGAAGGAGCATTTATTAAGTACCTATTATGTGTCAGTCACTTTACAAATATTATTTCATTTGGTCTTCACAATAACCCTGAGAGGTAGGTGCTATTATTATCCCCATTTTATAGTTGAGGGAACTGAGGCAGACAGAAGTCAAGTGACTTGTCTTCTGGGGTCACACAGCTAGTAACTGGTGCCATATTTGAACTCATATCTTCCTGACACTGAACACAAGTAGTAAGTGGAAGGTCCTCTTACTGAATCCAGCACTCTTTCCGCTGAACTACACTTCCTGAAGCAGCATTATCCTAATCAATAATGCTTCCCCCCTACACACACACACACACACACACACACACACACACACTCACACTTCAGCGTACTTATTACTGGGTATCTTTTTATATTGTTACAGTAAATCATTTTATAACATTTGTAAAGGACAAAATTGCAAGGTGGGCTGTTAAAAGGAATAGTACAACAGACCTTTTTAAACCAACATCTTATTTTATCTGCTTTATGTCATTGATAATTAATTGTTAATCCCTTTATTAGGTGTTCCTGGAGAACAAGGACTGACTTTTCTTTTTCTTTGTATACTAGCATCTAGCTTGGCACCCAGTAGGTGCTTAATGAATGTGTATTGACTTTTAATACAAAGAAAAGACAAAAAGAGTCCTTGCTCTTGAGAAGCTTACATTCTAATGGAGGGAGACAACACATATAAATCAACACATCCAATTTAAATACAAAATAGATGGAAGGCAATTTCAGAAGGAAATAATAGCTTGCATCAAGAATTCCTAGTGGAAAAACATTTTTTTTTATTCCACACTTGGGGCTCACCTAAAGACCTAGGCCATCAGTGACTTGGAGCTAAGCACTTGAGACACCAGTTTCGGGTCCACTTTGTTATTCAGTGATGTCACATTCAGAAGTGACCTTGGTGAGTCAAATGCTTTATACCAAGTTCGAGCTTACTCACTCTGGGGACCAAGGTGGTCAGAAGAGTGCTTCTCTACTTGTGAGTGGAGCAGGTGTTTATACTTCAGTTCTTACTGTATCTTCTTAGTAAATATCTCTTTATAAAAAGCTAATTGATATGAATTGATCAAGCTGCTATTGCAGTACTGTTCACTGATCTGCCAGCGATATTCTGGGAGATGCTAATTGCAACTGGTGATTTAATTTGAGGAGAACGCACCAGAATGGGGACGCAAGCTTATGACATGAGAAAGAGGAATCACCGTGAAGTTCTTCTGGAAACCTGAAGGAGAGATGTGGCCAACCATTCTTTGGAGATTTGACTTGGTATGAATGGGAATCAGGAAAATGACTCACAGTCTTACTACTTATCTCTTTTTACAAATAGAGTTTATTAATATATTTAGTTTTTAAATTGTCTAGATGTCTCCCCACATTCCTTTCCCTCTATGCTCCTTAGAGCACCATCCCTTATAACAGAATTTTTTAATAGAAGAGAAAAATGTAGCACCTCCAATCAATACATCAAGAAAAGTTAATATTACATGCAATGTTCTACATCTATTGACCTTCCAACCTTCACACAAGAGGAAGAAGTATCTTCTCACATCTCTGCCAAATGTTACTTTCCCCCCCCAAGCTATCTTAAAATTAATGTGTTTTGCCTACTGCTCCTCCAGTAAATTTTAAAAAATATACAAATCCATATAGTGCAGGAAAACAAACCTGCACATTAGCCATGTCCAAAAATAATCTTGATACATTTTAAGTTTAACATTTTTCTCGGGAAGTGTATGCATGTTTCCTTTCCATTCATTTGGGTCCATGGTTTATCATCATGCTGATCAGAGTTCTAAGGTCTTTCAAAGTCATGCTTCTTTGAAATGTCATTACCATTGTATAAATTATTCTTGTTCTGCTTATCTTACCCTGAATCAGTTCTTGAAGAAGGTCTTTTTTCTGAGTTTCTTCTGAAATTGTCCATTCTGTAATTTTTTAGGGTAGGATAATATTCCATCACACGCATATACTGCAACTAGTTCAGCCATTCCCCAAAAGGTAGTCATTCCCTTAGTTTCCAATTTTTTACTACCATGAAAAAGCAGATAGATATATTTTTATACATGTTTTTTTTCTTCCCCCTTTGATTTCCTTGATCTATAGGTCTAGTATCTGGGTCAAAGGGTACATGTAGTTTGGCAATTTTCTGGGCAATGTTCCAAATTGTTTTCCAGAATGATTGGGCTTGTTTTTCTTTTTAACAGACTCTTCAATATTTGTCATTTTCCCTTGTTGTCATCTTTGCCAGTCTGATGGTGTGAGATAGCTGGAAACCGATTTAATTTGCATTTCTCTAATTATTAAGTAGCAGATCATTTTATGACTGTTAATAGCTTAGATTTCTTCCTTGGAAAATTGCCTATTTATGTTCTTTGACCATTTTTCTATTGGGAAATGGCTCTTAATCTTATAAATTAGAATCAATTCCTTATGTATCACCAATCTTATTCTTTATAATTTTACAACATTCGTTTTGAGTTGTTTTGTACTTATTTTTTTTCCTGTCTGTGTTGTTGTAGTAATTATATATATATCGTTTTCCTGAGTTGGCTTACTTCACTTTGCATCGTTTCATATGACTTCCTTTGTTTCTCTTTTTGTTCATCATTTTTATAGCATAATAATATTCCATCATACTCATGTAACACAATTCATTAAGCTATTCCTCAATCTTAAAAATTCTTTTTAAAAAAGCTTGAAGCCTACTGACTACTGTTGAATATGTATTTGCTAAGTATATGAGATCATGGAAGAAGCTGGACATCCTTATCATTAGTTCTTCAGACCCTTAGAAGAAGCTGCTAAAAGAAGCCTCCATTCAGAGTCATGGCAGTGGTAGATATTTTCTGATCAGGTGAAAAGGTGTAGACAATCTTTTCACTCAAGAAAATCTCGATGCAATTAAACTTGTGTCTGTATACATAGGACTCTGAAACAAGCAATCAACTAAAGAATCAACCCATATGACTGAACTGATAGGTCGGTCAGTCAACAAGCATTTATTAAGCACCTACTATATACACACCAGGTATTATGTTAAGTTCTGGGAATACAAATAAAGGCAAGAAAAACTTGATCACTCCTATTTCTTAAGGATTTCAGTCTAATGATCAAGATCACATGTAAACAACAATGTACAAACTAGATATAGAGAGGCTAGTTTGAAAATAATCTCAGAGGGAGGGCACTAAGATTAAGGAGGACTGGGAGAGGCTTCTTACAGAAGGTGAGACTTTAGCTGAGACTTAAAAGAAGCCAGGAGGCCAAGATGAGGAGGGAGGGAGTTCCAGACATGAAAGACAGGCATGGAAAATGCATGAGATAGGAAATCATAGCATCTGTATTTGAGGAACAACAATGAAGATGTCAGTGTTACTAGATCTTGGAGTACAGGAAGGGGAGTAAGAAAGGGGAGTAAGACAAGACATAATTTGATGGTGCCCAAGGATTTTAGGGGCGAGAACTTTCTTTTCTGGGTCTTCCATAGCAGAAGCTGCTGAGAGGGTCACTGGTCCAGCAAGTGCTGAGGCAATTGAAAGGCTGATTCTCCCCAGGGGCTCTTCTCTATGATGGCTATGGGGGGGCAATCAAATGAGAAACAGGGCTCTTTACTTCAACTACTTTTTGATGAAAGGTAGTGATATTGAGGATGGTAGGTCCCTTCTCCACAAAAGCTGCTACCTTCTATGATAGCTTTGGAAGCTGGGCTGGGAACGGGGCTGGTGTTCTGGGAGGGCACTTCTATTTTCTGGGCTCTGGGGTCCAAAGTCCTGAAGTGATGGATAAAGTTTTAGTAACAGTTTCGCCTAACTGGCACATTCTACTTTCTGTCTCACCCTCAGAATGCCTTCTGCTTCAGAGGTTGATCTAAAAGTGTCAGTAGAGAGCAAAATGTGTACTTGGCCCACCTTCAGGCCCTGTAGAAAAAAATAGGAGCATATTTTAACTGGGTACTCCAGATTTTCTCTGTGGGATACTTAGATACAATAGGATCATAGTTTAGAGCTTTCAGGGACCTTAGGGACTGTTGAGGGCCTTCTCCCACCTCTCATTTTACAGATGGGGAAACTGAGGTTCAGAGAGATTAAGTGACCAAGGTTACGAAGGTAGTCAGTGGTAGAGCAGGATTGAAGTTCATGTCTTATAATTCCACATCCAGCACTAACTTATACTAGTATACTAAGCAACTTTCAAGAACGATAAGGGTAAGAGAGTAGAAAAAAAAGGAAGTGGTCTCATGATGGATGCTTGAAGTAAACCCATAATTGGGAAGCAGGAGTTGGATGATAAACCAGCAAAAACAACTGAACGGTCAGGTAGCCAGAAAAGCCAAAGAGAACAGTGTCATGTAAACCAAGGGAAGAAAGTATACTTTGCAGGACCAAGACAACCTGCTTACTGAATGTTTGCCCAATTGCATTGTGGATCCCTTCAACAATCTGGAGAAGCCTATGGACAGACCCTGTCTCAGATTTGTTAAATTCATAATTGAAGGAAATGCTAAAATTCATTTAGAAGTTAATGAAACTATAAATGTGCTTTTCCCATCCAAGTTCACGCCCCTGAAATCTATCCCCAGATTCTTTGGATTGAGAATGTCCTCTTTCAGTTGTGAGCCAGCCCAATGCATTTGTGAATGTATTTGTAGTCTTGTCCATGACTGGTTCTATTTAATGCTGCTAAATACTGGAATGGTGTGAAAGAGTTTAAGCTCTGACTTACTACCTATCCTAGCATCCTTCAGGGATTGGGCCTATTAATGTATATTCTGTACATAAACCTAGATCAAAGCAAGCTGTGCTTTTCCAACCTAACTGGCAGGTGCTGCCTTCCCTTCTATACTACAGAACTCACAGGTCTCTCTCCAGCAGGAATTGGCCTCTGGGATCTTCCTCCCATCTTCAACACATATTCTGATTGTAGACAGAGCGAAAGGTCAGGCAGCATCTGCCTCCTCTAGCAGGGTATTTTAGAGGTCACTCTGCTTTTAGCCTGACTCTCTGAAGGTGTTTCCCCCACCCTGTGACCCCAAGCCCCAGGGACTGGAGTTCTATTCACAGATGTGAGGCCCCATGATTGCTCCCTGCCTGGTCTTATCCTAACTGTTCCATTCCATGCCCAAGATGCTCACTAAATGAAGCAGGCTGGAACTGCCAGAAGTTCCCCGACCCTTACTACTAGCTAATTTAGGACTGAATTCCACTTAACTCTTTTCTGACTTAAGGTATAAGCAGTATCCTTCCCACATTGTCAGCACTTCCTACTAAGGCTTTCTGGGGTTGTCCCTTCAGCTTCCATCATACCCCAGCCCATTCTAATAATTAGCATTGGGCCATGCAAATGGCCCCAGGAAGCCTTTTAAAGAAGGCACTAGAAACACAGAAAAGGGAAAGGGTGAAGGACAGTGGCCTTTTCCAGCGTTCTTGCCATCAGGAAAGGCTTATTTCCCCATCACATGCAAATGAATTTTTGCAATACCCAAATGCAAACATTGCATTATAGCAGATATTGTGACCAAAGATGGGAGTTACAGAGCTGGAATTCAGAGCTCACTCTATCTCCTTCATTTTACAGGTGGAGAAATGCAGCCTAGAGAGGCAAGGTGATTTGCCAGAGTCTGGTAACATTTGAACTCAGTTATCCTGACACCAAATCCAGTGCTTTTTCCATTCTTTGACAATGTATGCCGAGGCAAGGACAAATGTGACCAAAAATGGAGGATGACAGATGGAAGTTACACTGGTGCTTACTAAGTAGTGAACAAATCATGCTTTTCTCTTTTATTTTTCAATTGAATGATCAGAGGTGAAAGCTAGGAGAAAAAAAAACTTGTTAATTGAAAAAAAATTATTTTAAAAAAATCAGAAAAAGCCTGCCAGGGGTTGGCTAAATCTTTGGAGGACGTACAGGAAAGTCGATAGAATGAGAAGGCTTGGATGGGTCACTATTAGCACTGACAAAAGAATAAGATGAAGGATCTGTTACAGTGATGAAGTATACTTTTCACATTGAGAGTGTTTTCCATCTTGATCCCAAAAAGCAGCCGACTCTCTTAATGGATGATTGTCAAAGGCAGCATGTATTTTTAAAGGAATATCAACACAGCATCACTGGTAGAGGGAGCTTGTTCATACAGTGTACGGGGTCTTAGCCCCATTCATATTTGATATGTCAGGAAAATCATTAGTGGAATTAACATCTACTGCTAGAGGCTTGCTTAGAGTATTGAAGGTGAGAAGATTAAGAAGGAAATTGAGTTGCATCTCCCTTTCTGATATTCCTTTGAATGAACTATAGTTAGAGCTTGACCCCCCCTGGAGACAGGGTAAACTAGTGATCAATAGAAAACCATGGGAAAGACAAAAAGTTATCAGTTTCCCTGACTGAAGTTAATATGTCCTTTAACTCAAAAATAGAAATATTTCACTGCTACTCAGACCTCCTGATTTTTCTTATCAGCTTTCTTTCTGATCCCAGAGATCTTAAACAGGCCCTACTGAGTTGTGCCTTAGAGAAGTTTTCAGGCAGAGTAGCTGGGCAACCACTTGGCATAGTGGGCATTCTTTTTTTCAGTAAATAGGTTGGACTAAATGGCTGATGAGGTCCCTTCCACCTCCCCAAATCTTTAAATCTGTAATTCTGTGAAAATAAATTAGAGCTGGTACAAAATTCTCCATTAAATGCAATTTATTTGATAACAGTGGTCAAAAAGCCCAAAATAACTAGTTATGAAAGAAATCATTTAAAAATTAAGATGTAAAGTGTCTTTTTCTTTTCAATTGGAGTTTAAATCTGGCAGTATTTCAAGGACTATAAATGGAAACCTTGGTAACAGATGCAAAAAAAATTCTACAAAGACTTAAATATGAAGACATCTTCCTTATATTTAGCCTCTCCATTGTGAGATCATAAAAACCACATTGTTATCAAAATTAAATACCAAAGAATTATCTGTTCCTAAGGAATCTATAAAACTAGTCACTAACCTTTCCTTTCTGGTGTAAATTTTAGAATATTCCAATGTCCATGCAAGGCTATTACCCAGGCTCTCCCTTGTTACTGTCATAACAATACGACAAATACAATCATTTGAAATACTAAAACTGTACAATGTCTACATTGCCATGAAATTTTCAATTATTATGAAGACAGATTAGTGACACAAAGGGCATATTTATTCAACAAGTCTTTATTGAGTACCTACTACATGCAAAGCACTATGGGGGATTTAAAGTACAAGATAAAGCCCCTGCCCTAATTAAGGCGTTTACAAATTAAGGGTCAAGGTGTACCAGCGTTAATTAATGGTACAAGGCCCAAATAGGACCTGCCTAGGTTATGGTGTTATAATACAATCAAACATATTTTCCATCAGCACAGTTTAATGAGTAGAATGGCTCCTCAAATTATTCATTTTTAATCAAAAATATAATTCCCTATTGAAATAGCACAAATTCACAATTAATGGCTGAAACAAGATCTTTGGGTCATCCATGAATTTAAATTCATTTCAATTCAACAATATTTATTAAATGTCTGTTAGATACGGCATTATGCTAGGTACCCAAAGATGAAACAAGTTCTTATCCTCAAGTGACTTATAATTTAACAGAAGACATGACATGTACACTCTAAGTCAGTGTACCTCCTTAGGATTTACTTTCTTCATTTGTAAAATTAGGAGAATGAAACAGATGACTCTAAGGTTCTTTAAGAAGTTTGAACAAGGAGAGCTCACTTTTAGCTGGGGGAATAGAAGAAGCTTTGTGCAGGGGGACAATATATACTACATATTGAAGGAAAGGATAGGAACGAATCTCTTCCAAGCATGGCAGACGGCACAAACAAAGTACAGGGACAGAAGAAGACTTGATAAAAATGAAGGAGAAAGAATCATTTAGTTTTTCTAGAACATATAGAATGTGAAAAGGAATGATTATATGATAAAGGTAGAAAGGTAGGTTGGAATTAAACTGAGAAAGACCTTGAGTGGTAGGGTCTCTGCTGTCACTCCTCTGGCCTTCCCTCTCTGCTGGGCATAGTAGCTTCCACTGGGCAAGTAGTTCTGACATATGACATTGAAGTTGATGGAATGTGGATGGGGGGTGCAAGAAAAGAAATATCCCCTGCTCCCTTTAGGAAGGAAAAAGCGATTTCTCTTCAAGAGCTGAATTCTTTGGCCATAGCTGTCTCTTCTTCTTGACTGCCAGACTTGACATATTCCTGGCCATCAGTCATCCAACAGCTATCTGTCCTCAAATTTTAGCAGATTTGATCTGAGTACTTCACCCATGTAAAGGAACAAGATGTATATAAGCACTTCTGTATTCTAATGATCTAATAGCTCATTGGCTCTGCTACCTGCCCCTCACTTTCTGAGATCATATCAGCTGAGCTGGGGGCAAGTCAATTAATGATCATGGGTATCCTGATCAACTGTTCCCCATTATACCTAGAAAAGGGAAGAGACAAAAGGACCCCCAGTTGCAAGCCAACCTCTTGTAAACCAAGACTGAGTATTAAGGAGGCCCCTGCCTTTTTTCTGGCTCACCAAGATTAATATTACATTTTAAATGATCATTTCACTCCATTTTTATTGTAGGTAATGTTACAATTTTAAGTTGCTATAGAAACCACATTGGTTTTGAGTGAAGTGAAATCTCAGCACTCTGATTTTAATTGTTAGGCTTTGTTTGCTGTTCTGGTTACATTAAGAGATAGAAAAAAGTGGAGAAATGGACCTTGTTGCAAGAGAAGAGATGTCTATTTATCCAAATGTACTTTAAACCCTCCTTGTTATCTTCTCTTAATCAGAAGATCCACTAGGATGATTCAGAAGATGCCTGTGTCATTATTGAAAGAGATTAGGAATCCATTAATTCTCCACACTGTTGTTTGCTACATTAAAATAGACCCCTTTTCCATATAACAAAGTGAAGGAAGGCTAATAACAAATTAGCCTTCTGGACAAAAGAATGCACAGGGTCATGGTCTTAAAGCTGGAAAAGATCTGAAAAATCATCTAATTCACCCCTTTCATTTTACACATGAGGAAATTGAAATGAAAAATTACTTGCACAAGGTCACAAGGCAAAAAATGTACATGTATACACACATACACATACATATATATATATATATATATTTTGTATTAGAGCTATTACTCAAGAGTTTAATGTAGTTCCACTGACTCTAAAACCAAGGCTCTTTTATCTCTTCCATTCATCTGTTTTTCAGGCCCTTATCATTAAGAAAAATATCTTCCTGACTCTACAGTATGTATCGAAACAGAAGGTTGAATAGGTTTAATCGTTGCATTTTAACCACCATCATGTCATTGACAAGTCTGTATAGCCCTTTGTCAGCAAAGTGGTAAATGGAAAGTGTAGTTTTTCCCAGCTGGAAGGAGGGACTGGAGAATCATGGGAGGCTGGGATGAGAAAGACCGCAAACTTTTGTTTCTGGGGAGAGGAGAAGAGTCTAGGGGTGAGGACATACACCAGTTGGCCAATTGCAAATAAATAGAATTACTGTTCCAAATTGTACATAATCATGGGCATTTGGAACCTTGTCTGGTTCACTGAACCGATTAAACTTTTTTTTGTGTGTGCCTAAAAACAGAACTTTGAGGTTTAAATGATTGTCATTGGGATCTGGTGAATTTATCCCCCTATTTCTTTCTTTTTCCCTCTTTTTCCTGCATGGAGAAGTGACATCATTTCTCCTCAGGAGTTTCCTGCTATCTTACCTGTGTGTGAGCTTTATGTACTTTTATAATGAGCTTTGTCTCCACATAAAGATTAGGTGCTTTTAATTGCAATCTGAGTGTGTGTTTGGTATAAAGAAGGGGGGGCCATGCAAATAGAAGATGAGATAGAACTGGTGGAGCAATGAAGGAATATTATGATATAATCGATATTTTGCTAAGAGGATCATCCATTCTTTGATGTTCATCTGTTTTCTGACTCCAGAACAGTCAGTAACAAAATAGGTGGCATTCTGTAGTCCTCCTTAAGAAATGATTGTGGAGAAAAATACTTTATTATAAAACCATTTTAAAGTAGCTCCTCAAAAGGAAGAATGTTTCACCCATTCATCTTTATTACCTACAGAGAAAAGTTGTCTAACTACAGCAAGCCAGTGAGGACCCAATCCTACTTCTTCAAATACTTTATGAGAATTTTCCAAATGATTCAAAACCATAGGTTTGCATAGAGCATACAAACCCACATTCTCTGCTTAATTATGTTCCAAATTAACCAAAACATTTGGAAATATGGATGTGTGTCAACCTTGTGTCAGAGTTTTCGTATAACTTGAAAGGATCTGGGTAAACTTTGAGGGAGTTCTTGCTTCTCAGGATCATTTCCCTCCTTCAGAAAATCTAGAAACTTCCCCATCTGCCACATGTTGTCACCAACTCCCCCTGAAAGCACCAAATTCACAAGGCTCAAAGAACAAACAGGCTTGTTTACAGATCACAGAAAACACAGTTTACAGTGGAGCTCACAGAAATGATTGACCCCTGTCTATGTGCAGAGCTCCCCAGAAGCCTGTATGGTCTCAGTCATAATCCCTGCCCAGGTGGAGTAACTCCCAGCAGATGTTGCCTCTAACTTATTTTCCAAATACTTCTAATGGTCCTTCGGTCACTCTTTGTTGGCGTTCTTTCTGTAGTTCCTCTATCCTGAGTGTAACTCATTTCTCTTAGTAAATTTCCGCAGATCCAAATAATAGGAGGACTGGAAAATCTCTCTAATGGCCCATTCCTATCATTCTAGCATCACTGCATCAACAATTTTCTAGCATGTGGCCCTAGCATAGAGGGCCCACATGGCCTCTAGCAGGCGGTTTAGTCCTGTAGAGAAACATTTATATTTTATCTCCCTGTGTTGATCTCTAATTCATACAAACAAGTAGACTGCTCAGAAAGTTTCTGAAAGTCCACTGACCTCCTGGCTTCACTAACATTCTTCTAAGTCAGAAATATCCTGGCTTGCACAATTCCCAGACAGAACCACAATTCCCAGAATGAATCAGTGACTCCATTTTCCATGTTCCCCAGCATTTAAGCTATTATGTGTCTCCCATCAGTGTCAATACCCACAGGGGCCTAGAGTCTCAAGCACAATTTCCTTTGGTCTCTCTGAACCCCAAGTCCCTCTGGAGATAGCCGAACAGAATTATTTTCTGTAGGGATGCTCCCTAAGGTATGTAGAATAGGGGGTTTTACTGAAGGAAAATTAAAGTACTCCCCCCAGTGTTGCTGCACCTGCAAGCAGCTGCTCTGAGAGAAAAGGATTTACAGTCTCCAATAAAGATTTTTGTTTAATTAAAAACGTTTTACTTTTTGAGAAATGGGAAAATTACAAGGTCATGTTCCTCTGCCTTTACTGTGCTGATGGAACGGCAATACTGGGAATGGAAACTCATTATTGCTACATGAGTGCTATTGACACAAAAATGGCACATTTTAACTAAGATACAAGAAGTTCTTTTGAAAATAATGAAGTCCTTCACTACCATTGAAAGGAGGTAAATATTGTTTCAATATTTTTAGAAGTAGGTGGGTTGAAATACAAAGGGTGATGTCTATTCAACTGTGGTCAAATTGACACAGGACAAAGAAAATCAGTGAACTCAGTTTTCCAGTCTTATTAAAGCTTGTTAATCATCACAGTTCTTCCTTGTTAACAGTAGGATCAAGCTTCATAATTCCAAATCACGAAGATGACTTTTGGTGAGTCAGTCTTTCTGGAATGTACCCTTCAAGCTGGTTCTCGCTGTGATCAGAACCATCATCCCAAGCCAAATAAGCAGCTTTTGAGTCACTAATCTCAACTGTTTCATTTCAACTTCTCACACAGAACAAGAGTGGTTGTGGGGCTTGGCCACTTTTTTTTATTGGCAAATAAAAGTCAAAGCCCTCAGAAAATCAAAGTAAATAATGAATCTATTTTCCTCATCATCCTTCCCACAAGCCACTTAACTTAGAAAAATGTATGCAGCTTATCAAAAAGTTTTAAGGAATTCCTGTTTTGTTTCACTTCCATCTTCACTATTGCATTTCTGATGGAAAGATTCCAGAGAGGCTCCAGGAAATCCCCAAAGATACATGGTTGTGTAAAAGTTTCAAAAGGGAGAACTCATGAAGGACTCCATGTATTGGAGAGTCCGGCAAAGTATGAATTAATATAGTCTGTCTTTTCCATTTCTATTAACATTCGACATTCTTCCCATCTCACATTTTTATTTTTAAACATACACATTTCTGAGAAAATTCCAAAATCATTATAATGTAAAACATTATGCCATTAATTCAAGATTTACCAGTATCAACAAGGATCTACAACGAAGATAATATTTGTAAGACTTGTGCCAATGTTGTTACTATTTCTGCCTAATGAACACATTTCTAGTTGTTGTTCTGCACAACATGACTTTTACCCACAATGTTGACCCATATCTCAGTAGTACTTTCTGCAATTAGCAGAATTTTGTATTTGTTGATTTAAAATTAGCTAGTCAATATATGTTTGAAGAAAGCAGGAAAAGAAAAGAAACTGTTTCTAATTGACATTGAAACAAATGATTAGCATGCTACAGTTCTTGTCTAACTCTTTTCTATTCATTAATTATTCAGGATTAATTCTTGGGGAAAATTCAGAGAATGCTCCTGATGATGAGTTTTTAAGATATACAACTGTTCTAGGAGATAAGAAATGTTCATGAATTTATCATTTATTGAAATACTCCATAAAGATCTTAAGTCTGCTAAAAATTGCCTTCTGCGTTTGTGAAAAAATAATTACTAAGTATTGGTGGGGAATATGCATTAATGTATCAGGGCCAGGTTACAATTGAATAAATCCTTCCAAGATTAATTAACCTCATACTAGGATGTATAAAAAGAATTTGATCCCCAAGATTCAGAATTTTAAAATCAATCTATCAACAAATGAATTGAGAGCCCACTATGTGCAAGTTACTATCATAGGCACTGTGAGTTTTACAAAGAAGCACGAGTTGCTATCCTGACCCTCGAGGAGCTTTAAATCAAGTAGACAAAAAACAAATGAGAAGCCAGATACCCATGCTGATTTCTTTTCTTTTCTGTCATTTTCTCTGAATTAATCCATGATGGACTAATTTGGATGTTACCAAGCCTTCCCTCATTGCATCCATTCACCATTGTTGCTTAAGAGAAGTCAGCCTTTTCATTCACCACTGCTTGCCTTCTATAACCAAGTAGCTCCAAACACAATACTGATAATCGCAATGGACAGGTAGATGGAATCCCTATGGGCCACCAGACGTGGAAATAGGCCGTCTTCTGGCCAAAGGCTTGCCTCTAACCCCAGTAGATGTGCCCTAGGTCTGAGCGAACACTGAAAGAAATGCCCCCATGTTTATTATGCTGAGTATTTGACTTTTCTGCATCATCCAGATATATTTCAGGGTCAAGGAACCTAACCTCCCATGAAGGTATGGCTGGAAATCCAAAGGAAATTGGATCAGAAATTTAGGAAAGATAATCCAATCCCCAGACATTTATTTTAAATAGAATTTTCTGGCAAGGATGCCCCTGACTGGAGGCCCTCCTTGATGGACCTAGAGGCACAATGCACTAGGACTTAACATAGATCTTCCAGTTTCTTATAAACTTGATGGATTCACATAAGCCTTCTTCATCCTCAAAATGACTTTCCAGGAGCCACTACTAGTCTGCAAGCTCCATTAGGGGAGAGACCATCCCTTAGTTAATGGGTTTGTTTCCCATATACTTAGAATGGTGTTCTGTACAGAATGGGTGCTTAATAAATGCTTGTTGAGGTTGAGTCACAACAACACAGGAAGCAACATAAAAGAGGACAGCGAGTAATTTTGAAATGAACAATAATAGCCAAAGTTACTATGAATTCAAAAGAGGGAGTTATTCCTGAGTTAGGTATTTCAGGTGCCTTTATTCAATTTGTTTTCATTTGACTATACCACTCAGGCCTCTGAGCTTTGTCTTAGAGTTGGCAGTCACCTAGTCCTGCAGTCACTTAGTCTACTGGAGAACAGAAAAAGAATCTTCTCAGCAGGATACATAACAAGTGGTCCTCCAGCCTCTTCCTGAAGACCTTCAATAAGGGGGACCCCTCCCGCCTTCCAATCAGCCCATTCTGCTTCCGAACTGCTCTAATTCAAAGAATCACATCAGCTTCCTTCATCCTTCCTTCATGTGTCAAAGGACACATCAGCTTCCTTCAACCAGTTTCCTCCTTCTATTTTATCAGCCCATTTGTTGATGGTACATCAGAATTCAGTATTGGTTTACCATTTTACAAATTTCCAATTAATATCTTTGGCTCCATGGGAGGTTTTCCCCAGTTTGAGTTGTTATACAAGCCTGGTATGCTTTTGGTTAGAGGTTTAGATAACTTCCTAATCCTCTACAAAATAATTCATGATATACACCACACTGGGTACCAGAAAGAGACCCAGACTTGGAGTCTAAAGACTTGATTCTACCAGCTCTGCTTTAACTTTTCTCTGGACTCATTCTTCTTAACTGTAAAATGAGGGGATTAGATTTGTTGATCTCTAGAGTCACCTCCCAATCCCACATTCTGGGTTCTGTTCTCCTGGAAGAAAGGGCTCTGAAGCAGAGGTTAGGAGAACTTGGGTTGTGGCTCTGCCATTCAGCAGCGTTGGGACATTGGTTACATTATCCCTCCTGTATGGAAGGCTGCTCTGAACTCTCCTGTAGCTAAACTAGAGGACCCCTTCTGGCTCTGTTATGATCTTTTTTGCGCATTTGATTTCATGTACATTTTCAAAGTTTATTTTTCTTTGTTCAGTCACTTTCAGTCAAATCCAACTCTTTGTGACCGCATTTTGGGGTTTTCTTGGCAAAGATACTAGAATGGTTTGCCATTTCTTTCTCTAGATCATGTAACATTTGAGGAAACTGAGGCAAAGGGAGTAAGTGACTTGTCCAGGGGTCATACAGGCTAGGAAGTGTCTGTGGCAAGATTTGGAGTCAAGATGATGGATCTTCCTGACTCCAGGCCCAGTGCCCCGTGTACTGTGCCAACAAGCTATCTTTCAAAGTCCATACTTTAATATATATTATTAGCTCATGGGTTCCTATATCAAAAACTAAAGACTTTGCCAGCCTGTTTGATAGAAATATTTTTCAGGCCCCAAAGTATATTTCGACTGTAAATTTTTTTGGCCAACTCAAATACAACTTAATAAGATAATGTATGTGAAAGTGCTTTGAAAGGCAGAAGGTTCTAGATTCATATACAAGGCGTTCATATTGCTTTTCAAATTTCATTCACATTTATTAAGAGTTTGCTATATATAAGACCTTGTGTGTGTCACTGGGTATAACACAGATCAAAACAGAAACAGTCTCTGCCCTCAAAGAACTTATATTCTCCTGAAAGGATATAATATATATGCAGCTAAATAAAATTAAAGTGATTTGTGGGGGTTGAGTGCACTAGCTATGCAGATCCAAGAAGGCTTACTAGAGGAGGAGGATGGAGAAAGAAAAAGATTCTGAGACTTCCCAGTCATCAGGGAATGGTTTTGAGGCATCAGGAACAGCTTGGGCAAATAAATGGAGTTGGGAAATGGAATTTTACATACAAACAGCAATTTCTTAGTCAGAATGTAAAGTGCACGAATATGAATATGAATATGAAGCCTGGAAAATGGGTTGGAGCAAGATTGTGGAGAGCCTTAAAATCTAGGCAGAAGGAGTCTATATTTTATCCTAAAGACAATAAGGAACAACTGAGGGGTTTTGAGGAGGAGAGTAATATGATCAGAACTGAAACTCTAGAAAATTATATTGGGCAGATGGGTGGAAGATGGATGGAAGAGGAGATAACCTAGAAGCAGGGGAATTGAATTGGAGGCTCTACAGGTAGTCTGAGCAAGAGTATTGCAAACATCTCCAAGAAACCACAGTTAGTTAAGAAACCTGGTAGACCTTTGTAGATATCACTACTGACTTCAACTAAGTCTGACAGATACCACGGGAGGACATTGGTATCATCCTGTAGCCTTCCTCCCATACTGACTATGCCATGCTGCAATCCTACCACCTGATCTAAAAGAATTGACAATGATCTTGTCAGGAAGCAAGGACAGTGAGCTGCTCCTGACTGTTTCCATACTTTTTCCCTTAATGATCATGAGAGTAGTATCTGAAATTTTGGGCATTCCATGTGTGAATGAAGAGCCTATACAGATATTCACATAGGGCAGCCCTCCTAGCTGGAGAGATAAGCCATCGATTTTGAAGACTCTTGTCATTTTAGAAGGCCTTAAGTGTAGTGCAATGTTCTTTGAAGGAGTTGCCCAAACCTATGTCGACTTCAGTTTCATCTAGAAGAAGGATGGGTGACTAGATGATCTGAAAAATTCTCTTTATCTCGGAAAATTCTATTATTCTGAGGATGAAAAAGCAAACAAACAGCTTCTGAATGCTTCATGAAACATAAGTAAAACGCCTTTGGTGCCACGAATTTTCTACCTTTGTCTGTCCATGCTTTCTGTGGTAATTCCAAGATTTACATGAATAAGTGTGCATGTTAATGGTAAAGATTAAAATGAGAGGCAGTGAAATAAGGAACAAACATCTAAATCATGCATGCATAATTCCTGTCCTAATGACATTTTGGAAACTCATGATATTGCTGTAAGTATTTCTTCTATTTCTAGGAGGAAAAAGAATATTAATATTGCATGCCCAGAATATGAAATTTGTTGTGGCTAATGAGACGTTCAAGGGCCTAAAGCTATACATACACACCCAGAGCTGGGGGGAAGGCTGGGCTGGGATTTCGGCTGATGGGACTCCCACCTGGGATTGGCCCACCCAGGCCCCTGCTCGTCTCCTTTCTCTGCCCCGAGGGCAACTGCATCCCCAGGCCCTGCCCAGAATCACCAAAGTGTTTCACACCAGGAAACATTTTGTTCTGTGTTCCAAGTGATGGACTGAATTTGAAAAAGAAATGTCCTTGTTAAACCTCAATGTTTCTGAGTCTCCTTTGGGGTGACTAAAAGAAATATGGAAAAGACATTTGTGACACTGGTGGTAGGAAAGGTATGAATTCTGGTCAGGTATGACTGTAATGGCCAGTTAAAATGGGAATTAAAACCTTTTAATAGTTGAGCAAAATCAAAAGACATATTTTTCAAATCCCAGATCCCTCAACTCTTTCTGTACTGTGAAAAAGTCTTCATACGGGCATTTGGACTGTGACTTCATCAGAGTAGGAATTGACCGAATGCACAGCCAAAGTGTTGGGGACCTTCCTCTGGTTCTCTTGATATTGTATGGCCACCACTGGAAGCCGGAACTCTCTACTGGTTGATTCTCTATCACAAGATCAATTTAGCTTTCTGCCAGTCAATCGGAAGGAAAGGTATTAGTCTATACCTGTGATTCCATTTGTGTTGGAACCTCCTGGTCCCTCCATAAGTGAGAGAGAGAAAAAGAAAGAGAGAGAGAGAGAGAGAGAGAGAGAGAGAGAGAGAGAGAGAGAGAGAGAGAGAGAGAGAGGGAGAGAGAGAGAGAGAGAGAGAAAGAAAGAAAGAAAGAAAGAAAGAAAGAAAGAAAGAAAGAAAGAAAGAAAGAAAGAAAGAAAGAAAGAAAGAAAGAAAGAAAGAAAGAAAGAAAGAAAGAAAGAAAGAAAGAAAGAAAGAAAGAAAGAAAGAAAGAAGAGAGAGGGAGGGGGGGAGAAAGCTAAGTCAAAATTCAACTTCTCCGATAAACTCCATTCAATTCAACAAGTAGTTATTTTTCAACAATTAGTTATTTCATGGACATGTCTGGATTGACCACCATCTAAAGTAAGCACAAAGCACCATTAGGCACTGGACAAAATTGTGCTAATGGATATAATATGTATATGTATCATTCAATACAGGATCATTTAAAGAAGGAGGATAATGACTACTTGGAGGGTCAAGATTATAAAAATAGCTTCCTGAAGGAAGTGGTTCTTGAACTGAGAAGACCAGTATGGGTAGATCATCCAGGATAGGATATGGATATGTATATGTAATAAGTAATACATAAATAATAAGACTGGAAAGATAGGTTCAGGACAGCTTTGAAAGGGCTTTAAAAATCAAAATTTGACCACAGATACAATAAGGAACCACTGGGGAAGTGATAAGTGAGCCTATGGGAACTAATGAGATCATCAAGACAGAAAAGGAAAGAGCCCAGGATATATAACATTGGAGGCAAGGTGGGTGCTGTTCTACCTAGACTTACAGACAATGTGAAGGATGACACTCCTGCAAAGAATACTAAGACATGGCCCAACTTGTGGAGAGCAGGGCCACTGAAGTGGAAGAAGTGTCCAGAAATTGGGTGTGGCAAACAGTATGAGTCAAGAGCTGCAGAAAGGTTGTGGAGAATGATGACTGAAAAAAGGCTATTAGATCTATTGAGAACTCACTATCAACCTAGAACTGGACTATCGCCAGTCATCTCCACCTTTGTTTTGCCATTGGACTCCAATGCCTCTGGAGGAGAGAGCAAGGCTGATGGCTTTGCGCAGCCCAGACCCAACTCAAGTGCAAGTCCAGACATGGCTTATGATGACAACAACCTAGGAGAGGGAGCGGTTTCACTGGAATATTAGGGCTAGAAATCAAATTGGACAAGCTGAAAGAGGTTCGAGGGGAGAAAGCAGGAGGCTACAAGTGTAGAAAGCATTTATTAAGAGTTTGATTGGAAAAGGGAGGTATAAGGCTGATCATTTAAAGGAATGGCAGGGCTTGGTGGTAGTATATTTGGGTTGCCTTTTTTAAAGGATAAGGGAGATGTAAGTGTGTTTATAGGCATCTTGGAAGCAGCCAGTGAAAATGAGAGAGAGATGGGAAGTGACAAAAGGGGAAAGTTCCTGAAGGAGACAACTAGGGTGGTCCTGACTAAGAGAAGAGACCCGTCTTCCTCTTGGCCTAGAACAAAGGGGGGGAAAAGTGGACGTTGATGAAGAGAAGTTTTGAGATATGGAATGAAATGGGAGCTCATTGTGAATTTTCTTGGCAAATTATGAGTCCCCTTTGGAGAAAGAGAAGAGAGGGATAATGGATAAGGTTTAAGGAGAAAAGTGCATAGAGTGTGATTGAGAGACATTTAGGGATGCTGAAATCTTTTTCACAAAGTGGAAATATACATACCCAACTGATGATGCTTTCTAGTCTCTTGGAAAACCCTAACAGGTGATGACCAGCCTTGGACCAGATCTTTGAATCCAGCTCATTGCTTGAAAGGAAAACCCAAAGTTGAGCAAGAACAGGGACCAGATCTAATTATGGCATTGTGTCCCAGATTTAGCCTCCGAGAACAGCTTAGCAAGAAGTGTTTAAACTAGCTTACCTGCCATTTCCCAAGTCCTTCTTTTGCCAAGACTTGTCTTCTGTGACTTGATGTATTCTTCCTCCTCAACTTAAGATACTTTCCTTTCCTTCTAGAATCAACTCAGGAGCTATTTTCTACAGAAAGCTTTTCATGAACTCCTCTGTTCCCAGAGGACTGATCTCCATATCATGAGGGTGGTATCTTGATTTGCAAATGAACCCTCCCAGCTTTGCTTCTTAGCACATTCCCTGCTTTGCTTCTCTATCTTTGTCCTTTCAGATTATCTTGCATCTATTTATCTTTATACATGCTCTGTGTCCCTCATTAGAATGTAAGCTCCTTTTTACCTTAAGAGGTGGTGAGTTCCCCTCAATGGAGCTTTTCAAGCAAGAGTTGGAGGTCCATTTATTATTTATGTTATAGTAGAGATTTTATTTATTTAGATTTTTGCAGATATGATTTGGGATAGCACTAGGGTCCTACCCAGCTCTCAAATTCTGTGAGATTTTATGAAATAACATGGATTTGCAATCACAAGATCAGGCAGATTTTAACTCAAAATATGTATAATAGTGGGCAAGGCGTTCATTTTCCAGGAAACAGCTTGCTTATTGGAAAAATAAATGGGCTGGATTAGGTAATATATGCTATCTTAATTTTTTGATACTATGACAGTATACTGTGGGACAGTCCTAAACTAGGGCAGTCTAGCCACTTAGGCCTGAGATTAAAATGCAATTAGGTATTCATGGATCACAAATAAAAGAAGAATATGTTTCTTGAGGGCAGGGGCTAGTTTTGCTTTTGTTTTGAGTTTGTTTTTGTTGGGAAGGGGGATTGTCCAATGACCTAACACAGGATTTTGCAAGAATAAAATGTGGTTTGAATTGAACTGAATAGACATAATGATTCTTAGCATCTGATAGTATGTTGGTGTGTATTCAAACCCTTGCTATAGTGGACTGTCAACCAGGTAACCAAGACCTCTAAGTTTCTGTAGACTGACTGGACTGATAAGTGTTCTTGGACAGTCCAGTGACCTGGGCTGCCCTGACTCTGATAGTGAACTCTACAAGTCTGATGTCCTCCCTTACTCTGGCTCCTCTGCCCTTCCTTTTTCCTTTCTCAAAAAGAAAAATGGCTGCCAAAGGGTTTTTGTAACCAATTACTTTATTTAGGATTTCTGCATAGCTAAATAATTTCCAGTTTTATTGTTTCCAACTTATTTTTTCAAGCAGGAAACTTGACCTGGTTTAAAAGTATGGAATGCTGCTTTGAAAGTGCTTTGGGATCCTGCAGGATACAACCCAAGGCTTAATAATATTATATCATATAAGAGCAGGTAGGCACAGGAGTGACAGGCCACATGGTGTTTAATCATTTAATCTCATTTCTAAATTATTCAGAAGGATTCCCAAGACAAATGTTCACTTCATTTTGACACCAACTTCAGGTAGACTTGACAAGTAAAAAGCATATTGCTTCTTTCTTTTTTTTCCTCTGCCCTTTTTAAAAAATTCACTCTTACAAGCCACTGATGCTAGTTAACTTTCTTATCAAAGACACAGCTGCATTAACAGAGATTGGGTATCAAACAAAATAGAGATTATACCCCATAGAAACTGATTTTCCCCAGATACCTTTAAATCCCTAAGGTGGTCAACAAATACTCAGGCCTGACAGAAATTACTTTCTTTCTTGCATTCAATGGAGATTTGGCTTTTTCAAAGGTGGCCCTCTGGGATATTCTGAAAGCTTTTCTCAAGATTGTATCATTTACTTGTCTGCCATGACAAAATGCCAGAGAAAAGGAAAACTGGAAAGAACAGCTGGATGTAGCCTCAGAAGGCAGGCCCATGCCAAGGTCAGAGCCCACTGATTTAGTTTTCAACCACAGAGTGAGTCACTGACGAGATTGGGACTGCAAAAGCAAACAATTAAACCTGAAGATCTTCTAGAAGAGGGGAAAAGATCGGGGTAACTTAAGAGTCTGCCTTCTATCACCCAGACATATGTGATTGTAATGAAGAATCTTGATCCCAGGGAATAGATGAGGAAATTAACTTCCTTTCTTGCCCTGAGGATGTGGAGAACCATGGGTATGTAATATTGCATACACTGTAAATGGCCTGTATAGAAACAGGACCATGAAATGTGCAAAAATTCAAAAATGATATGTGAAAATGGTTATGATATAAATACAAAACAAGCATTGATAAAAATTAAAATAATAATATTCTGCTTTCTGAGAAGGGAGGGTTGGGACTTTTTTCTTCTCTTTCTCATTTAGATGTAGAAATGTGAATTTCTCTCTTAACTTGAGCCAGGAAAAAAGTTTCTCATGTTGCCAATGAGAATTCTTGCAATATTTCCAATTGTTGATTCTTGATATCTTTATAGTAGAAGTGGGAAAAAATAAAAAAATAAGAGTTACCAAGATGGCAGCAGGAAATCAGTCCTTCCCCAGATTCAGTTTCCCAGTTTTCAGCACACTACATTGTGCTGTCAGACTTCAGTGCAGGCAATGGCTTGTCCTGAAAACTGAGCAAATAGTAGGTGTTTTGAAAATGTTTGTTGGATGAAAAAATGCATGAATGAAGGAGCCCTTGAAAGAAAATATAAACACATGGAGTCTTCATATTCTAAGAGTTTAATGAAATGAACGAGTTAAATGAAAAGAGTGAAGAGAAACAACGTTCTCTGTGTCGTCTCCACAATGTGCAAGTCTTAAGCACATTTTCATATTCTATATAAGTCAGGACATAAATCTCTGCAACTGCAACCGACATTTTAAAAATATATCCAATTCTAGTGATCTCAACAATTATCTCTCTTAACAGACAAGTTGTGTTCCTTATTCCTGCTACCCTCCTTTTCAGAGGCCAGTCCCTATATCCTTTTTCCTTTCATTCATTCACAATCTATGGATAATTTTTATTATGTAAGAAAAAGTAAGAGTAGCTAGGTTGGCACTGAGTGATGGAACGCTGGACCCAATCAGAAAGATTTGTCTTTGCGGGTTCAAAACTGGCCTCAGACATTACTTGTATGACCCTGGGCAAGACATTTAAGCTCAGTTTCTTCATCTTTATAACACAGATAATTATAGCAGTTATCTCATAGGGTTGTTGTGAGCATCAAATGAGTTAATGTATATAAAATACTCCATAAAATTTACATGTTATAAATCCTAGCCACTAATATTATTCTTAGAAGGGAGGTTTCTGGTATTTGGGGGTCATTTTATATTATTGCCTTACATACATGGGAGAAAAATTTGAAAATGAATTTCCTGAGCGTTCTCTTCCACCAGCCCATTTTCTTAGGATCATAGGTAATAGATTTAGAAGGGACTTTAGAGTCTATCAAATACAAATCTTGATTTTACAGAAGAACTTGAAGTTTTTTATTCAAGGATTAGCCCATGTGCTTCCTCCTTGATGGTGCCTTTTCCCTATTACTGCAGAGTACATTAAGCCCTCCCTTGTCTGAATTTCTTTAGATTGTATGATTACGTATAACATATACATTCATATTTGAATTATTCTTTCATTATTTCCCATCTTGGATCTCTAACAAGATTGTCAGCACCAGAAAGCCTTGGTTTGCACCTTATGCTTCTTTTCTCTCCACAGTGGGGTCTAGCACAGTACTAGGCTCAAGATAGGCCTTCAATAGATCCATAATTTAAGAAATTCAGGAAAAAAAATTATTACTAGCAAATATATATTAAGCAGTTGCTAAGTAAATGACTTTATACTAGGTGCTACAGGCATTTGACAATTGCAATTGTCTATCACTAATGTGTGTGTGTGTGTGTGTGTGTGTGTGTGTGTGTGTGTGTGTGTGTATGTGTGTGCATATACACTTGTGGCACAGAGATCCTCAAGGGATTCTGGACTCATACAAATCTGGGTTTGATATTAGGGGTTTGACTCCCTGTTTCCCCCGAGAGGTTTCATATCTCCCTTTGGTTTTGCTTTTTCCCCAGGAAAAAGAAAACTCCAGGGAAATGCCTAAAACAACATTGAAGTCTGAGTTGTGTCTAAGCCCCACCACGTGTGAGGGACAGGATATCCACTCTTGAACATACAATGAGGATGTCAAGTATGTGGCAGTTTATTTTTTTTAATGCAAAAATCACAAAAGACTCACAACTGAATGAACAAATACAGGAAATAAAGGGATAGGGCCCGGACCTTTGGTTTCATAGAGATAAGAAACTTGTAGGTGAGGAACCTGACTATCCATGTAAGTTTCTTCTGCCACACAGTGTTAAATGGCTTTCCCAGAGTCCCACAGACATCATGGAATTTGTACCCTTATTTTCCTGGCTCCAAGGAAAGCTTTCTATCCACCATACTATGTTGCCTCTGATAGTTCAATTCTTTTCATTAGATGCTCCCGGAAGGTAAAGTCACTTTACACTAAGTAAATATTTTTACTCCCCTCAGACCTTTATCATCTGAACAGCCCGCAATACCATGATGTAAATTTTGTCCTCCAGCTGTGAAATCCTCCTACTGGGGGCCCTCTTCTCCTCCAAGAAACACATAAGTGATAGAAAAAAAATTAATAAAATATTACTAAAAAATAATAATAATAATAAGCCTTAAGGACTTGCTTGAGATTGACTGAGATTAATTGACTTGCTTGAGTAAACAGCTAGTATGTCATAGGCAGGATTTGACAAGGAGTCTTCTCAATTTCAAATGCAGCCCTCCAGTCATTATACCCAGACTCCTTCTAGCTAATCAATATCATCGTTCATTTTGGAAGCATAAATTCAACATATAGCTAATTTAAAGTTCTTTTTTCTTTCTTCAGGAAACTTAGAGAAAAAGAAAATATTTTAATTGAAGAAATGTTATTTGGGCATGATAATTCTTTTGGAGTCCCAAGCTGGGACTCCTTAGCATGAATATTATATGCAAAGACATTAAATTTGAAGATTTCATAATGAGGTTTCTCAATAATATCAGATATTCTGCATAAGACTTGTACCTCCTGATATTTCAGCTAGGACCTAGTTGGAAATTTCGTCACCATCAAATTTGCTTTTCCAGAGTTTCAAGCTATAAAATAAATTATTCATAATGAGTTAATTATCATCTCAATGTACCATCATTCCTATTTTTAAAATGATATTCAAGAGATTAAATACCCAGGAATTTAATCACAATTTGCATACACTAGCTTTGAAAATAAGTAACAGTCTCTTGATCAATGCAAAATCACAAAATCCTCCTGATGAAAAAGAGCCTGCGGCTGAATTTTAAGAACTCGAAGAAAGGATTCAGCCAAAAAAAAAAACTAATGACCACCCCCAAAGGTCATTTACAATTTGTTTTAATAAATTGACTCACATAACTGATTCTTATGAAAAGAGATAAAATAATTTCTTTCTGATTTGAGATGATCTTTTGGTTTTTAGAAGAATAAGTGTTAGGCTTCCAAAATTATATTAAAACATTCATTCTTTAGTTTCTCTCCTGAATGCTAGCTCCTTAATTTGGCATTCAGGGCCCTCTACCATAGTGCTAACCTAGCTTTACAGAATTATATTTTTACATCACTCCCCTTCAGATACTCTAGGATGCAGGGTGGGGTTTTTGAAGCTGTTTTTCCACTTCTTTCTTATTCTTTGTGATGGCTTTTGGGAAGATGAAGAAGGAGGGGAGATGTTGGGAAATGTAGGTAATGTAAAAGTAAAAGATAGCAATTAGCATTTATTTTAAGATAATTCGATAAATGGGACTAGTTGGTGTTCTGTGAACATATCCCATATTTTCTCACCCTGTGACTCAATGTTCCTTCTCTACAAAGGGTCTTCTTCTCACCCTTTGTCTGTTGAAATCCTACTCATTTTCAAGACCCAGCTCAAATACCTTCTCTTGTAAGAACCTGCTGTATCCCCTTGTTTCTTAGAATTATCCAAGTTAAACAAACAGAGGGCCCCAGAGGGAATAGGGAACCCTCTGTACAGCAGATAGTTTGGTAATATAATGCCAGAGAAACTGAGGCAAGATAGAAATTAGAGAGTATTTAATATTTTATTTGAAAGGGAGAGATTTACTGGTGATGGGGGTTGAGGTCCCTTTAAGATTCCTTTCTGATTCCCCAACCCCCATGGCTGACCTTTGATTCACAAATCCTGGTCAAAAAGCACCCTTTTGAATATCCAGGCCCAGTCCCCACTGGATCTGAGCTGGCTTGGGTTTTTCAGCCCCCACTATCTGCTCTGGTTTCCCCAACCCCCAACAAACAGTTTCTTCCTTATCTGAAAAGCCCGCCAAGAACTTGGCACCGCCCACAAATCCCTTTTAGGTATAGAAGAGCCAAGCTGGAGCTCTCTCTTTGCAGGAGCCCTTCCCCCCCCCCAAACATGGTATCCTTCCAGCCATGTAAGGGTTCCTGCCCACCCAGAGACCACCTTTGGCCCTGGTGACTTTCTACCTTCAACCTTACTTCCAAACCCTACAATAAACCTTTTCTTTATCAATCTAGGTTTTTGGGCCTGTAAATTCATTTACAGGGGACTCTCATGCCGTCCCTAGAACTCATTTAACTCTGTATCCTTGCGCCAAATCTAAAGGGGTTGCAGGGGATCTCCATTTGATTCCCTGCACCCCGAACCTGCCACTAGACTTCAATTAATCCTAATTTTATTTAGGTATCCCTTAGCTAGACCTCAACATTTGGTTATACCTCATCACTGGGACCAAATGGATCTATGGTTTGGTGCCAGGGCTGAATGAGACTATCTCCAGCAAACAATATGAGTTCTCAATGACATATAAACACATGGCTCAGACTCAGGGGGTAGAATGAGGCAGAGGCAGAGTCAGGGTGCTGAGAGTGGGACAGGATTCTGATAGGGTGAGGTGAGCCATCGAAGATGGGGATGACATAATGGGGGGAGGCACCCCAGAGATGGGAAGAGGCATCTTGATAAGATGGTATCTGATATTCTAATAGCTTGGGATGGGGATAGGTATCCTGATATTCTAAAATATAAGCTCTTTTATCCTTATCAAATATTCTGATAAAGAGGGAGGAGTGGTTTTGCAGGATTGAGCAGAACAATTAAAAACTGAGGCAGAACAATTAGGGAAACAGAGGCAGGACAATTTAGGGAAACTGAGTCAGAATAATTAGGGAAACTGAGTCAGGATAATAAAAGAGAACTGTGGCACAACCATAGGTTTTATAGTGTTCTTATTTGGGCCCAGCAAAATAAGGCTTTGGGAGAAGAGTTCCAGGAACTTGGACGTTAACATTAGTCTTGAGTCCTGCTAGGGAAGGGGAAGAAGAACCCTTGGGCAATCCGGTTAATTGATATTCAAACTATCCACCATCTTGAAAAGGAACTTGGGTTTTTTACTACTTGTTTTACCCTGACCTGATGACTCACTTGTCTCATCATGGAACTTAGATTTTCCCCTATGCTTCTTCTCTTGAGAAATCAGGGAGACCACTGTATTTCTTAAAGGCTCCAGTTTTCCTGGTTCCCATCCTGCCTCTCTCTCTTACCAAAATGTCACATGTAGACTTATTTGTTTCTCTGTTTCTTTCCCTAGGTAGAATGTAAGCACCCTGAGGGGTAAGCCTGTTTCACTCTATTCACTCTATCCCCAGTGTCTGGCACCTGACACAGTGGGTGCTTAGTGAATATTTAAAGAGTCTGCTATTTATCATCATACCTCCCTCAACTTTTACACCTTGCCTTGCACCTGCTTTAGCATTTAAAAACCTTTGTGTGAAATTTCAGTGGGGAGAGAAGCCTTTTCACTAAAACAAAGTCCTCCCTGGTTTAATAGGACCATCTCCTTAAATCCTGGCGGCTACAAACAAATGACCACCCATAGGTGATCACGGAATTCAAGATTGACAGCAAAAGGAGATCTTGGACCATCCTGCCTGTCATTATACAGAGAGGGAAAGTGAATCCCAGAAGCATGAAGTAACTTGTTCAATGTCATTTAGGTAATAAGAAATGGCACAGCCAGAATTTGAACTCGGGTTCCCTGTCTAGGCAAATATTTAGAAGAAAGACTCCCAGAATTTACAAAGAAAGCCCTTTCCTAAGGGCTTCAAAGAAGGGCTTTGAGCACACCTGAAGAGGGAATGGATTCTAGGCGTGGGTACCAGTCTATACAAAGGCAGAGAAGCTGGAGATGGAACAGCAGGTGGAGCAGAGCTGGTCACAAATGGTGCCCAGATTTAACCCAAGGTTTGCAAATGGTAGCTGTCAGTACTATGTCTGGGGGATGCCAGGAGTTACAGGGTGAGGAGCTAAGCCTGAGAGCACCAAGACCTGATGGAGAAGGCAAGAGCCCAATCTAGGCAGTGGGCCCACCACCACCAATCAGGGCTTCCGATATCCAGGTGCACCCACAAATCAAAGGCCTGGGCAAAGTAGCAACAGAAACCAGGCAGGCCAAAGCATATGGTGAGCCTAGTGGGTCAGTGGAGGCAGTAGGCCTGAAATCAGGTAAAGAGACAAGAGGGAACCCATTATAGCCCACATATTAGCAGGAGGATGATCATAGTTCAGGCAGGCTGTCAGAAGCTAGCTACTGAAGGGCAAATCAAGGTGGTGGGCCAAAGTGCTCTCTTCTCTCTTTAGAAGAGATCAACAATCCATTGAGCATGAGCTTCAGCACCTAGGAAGGAAGGAAGGACAAGGCAAGCAGCCCACTGCAAGTGCCATCAGTTAAGATCATCTCACTTTTAAGAGTGCTGACCTGGCCAACATCTGCTATGGCAGGAACCAGCCCAGAACCTAGAGGCAGAGATGGGGGCAGTCAGAAGTACCTAGAAATGATGATAAAAAAAGAACAAAAGGTATCAATAAAATGTTTTTTAAATGGAAGACCTTCAAATTATCCTTCCTAATTATGTCACTTCTATAGCTATTTATTGGTTCAGTCATTTGGCTGGGTTATATTTTAATCCCTGATTAAGTAGGGTGGACTTAGGTAATACAAAAAGCTGCATTTGTAATGGAACTAGTCTAATTTCTTCTCCTGAAACAATTAATTAATCCCTTCTTAGAATTGGAGCAGGGTTGCCTAAAGGGTCAAAATATGGGAAATACCCACTCAAGGGAGAATCAGCATAATAAAAAGCCACTACTATCTGGGGACAAAGAAGCATGGAAATTGAAGGGAAAAAAATCTTGAGAAAGCAGCTTCACTACTGGACCTGAGATGAAGGAAAGCTAAGAGAAATACATTGTAGAAGAAGCTGGACCCAGGAAAAAGAATCTTCTCAATTCCCTCGTAACCTCCTTAGATCTTTCTGTCATTGACCTTGAAATAACTTCTGGCAAGCTGCATGGTATCATTTCCTAAAATATCATGGTGAATAAATCCATTAGCCTGGTGACCCGCACTTGGCATTTCCATGGAAATTTACAGCTGGTAGTGATAAGGTTGGGAACACTAAAAGCTGCCTATTGATGAAAATTCTGTTTCAAGAAAACCTGGGCAGGTTTTAAATAAAGAGCTCCCTGGAAAAAAATATCTCTCATATATGCAGCGGATGCTTGTGATTCCTTTTTTTCAAAGGATCAAAAGTTTCTAGAGATATTATAGACATTTCAAATCGATTTCAGCTTTTGCAGTTGTTATGATTCCCTGTCTAAGCACCTCTCCAGTACTCCACCAGTGGCCACTCCCCAGGGTGTTACCAGCCCCACCCAAGTGGCAAAGAAGCACAGCATTTTACAGCTGACTAGGTCATTAGTTCCTCCCCTCTCTGCTCCTTCTTCTCCCCCATCCCAGAAGAATATAAGCAGTTTGTGCTTTCCAGGAAAAAGAACCTGTGCACAGAGAAGTACAGAGTATACATGAGAAAAATACAGTCACTTGGGGACAGATGATAGGAGTGCTTAGGATTCAGGAGAGGAGAAAAGGGGATACACTAACAAAGTTAATAAAGCGTGCGAAAGAAAAGGGATGTTTAGCTTGATCACCAGAAAGTTGCCCTTCTGAGGGATATGTTCATCCTGCTGACCGGTTGCCCAGATGAAAGATTCCTCACCACAACCCAATCCCCTTTACTCTGTGTGGTCACCAACTCGCTGATGACATTTAACTTCCCATGAACCTCATCAATGAAGTGTGTTGGCCTTAAATATGCCAGCATGGGAAATGTATTTCCACTTAGTAAATTGGTTTTTTGGCCAGACCACATCTGGGATACTGGGTTCCACTTTCCATGCCGCGTTTTTGGAACAATGGCATCTAGGATTTCACCCAAGAAATGAGGGGGCAAATGTTATGTGGGGAGAGCAAAAAATCAGTGAATGAATAGAAGAAAAAACTTTAAGTAAGCTAAGCACTATACTATGAGCCGGCGATACATATAGGAAAGACGGACAGCTCCTATGCTCAAGGAGCTTACATTCTGATCCACAAAACGAACTTGAAGGAGGTCCCTAGTATTTGGAGTGGGCCTTTGTGACAGTTTACAGGAGGATATGGACAAGGATGGCCTATAATAGGCTGCCGTAGATAGGGTCACCTTGGAGGAAAATTTGAAGTATTGATAAACTGGAATCTGTCTAGAGGAGAGCAGCCTGGTTAACAAGCTCATGTCATAGGAGGATAGGTTAAAGAAATTAAGAATATTTGACCTAGAGAAGAGATTTAGGAAAGTAATGATAGCTGCCTCCAAGTATTTGAAAGGTTGCCTTTTGGGTAAAGGATAAGACTTGTTTTGTTTGTCCATAGAAGGCAGAGCTTGGAACAGTAACTGGAAACTGCAGAGACGTACATTTAGGGAAAACTTCCTTTAAAATGAGAGCAGTCAGTGGACACCTTGGGACAGAGTAGCCTTCAAACCTCACTCCCCTTTCCATCTCCTGCTCTTCCTGGTTTCAACTCCAAGGAACAAAATATTCTTTGGGTATCCCAACCTCCTCATCGCCAACCTTTCCCGGCCTCCTCTTGTGAGTTCCCTTCTCCCATTAGATTGTAAGCTCTTTGAGGGCAGAGACTGACTTTCTTTTTCTTAATTATATCCCTTGGACTTAGTATAGAGTCTGGCACAGTTTAGGAGCTTAATAAATGGGGATTGGGTAGGAAGTATGTGATGACCATGTTAGCACCCTGGATACCTTAGAATCAGTCAGAGTCAGGATAAACAAAAGTCCTTGGTCTTTATTCTTGGTCTTTAGCAGTAGAAGTGAAGGGAATGGAGACATAGGATCTCGGCAACCTCACCTCTTCTTTTCCCGTCCAGAGTGACTCTGGCTAGTCTTACCTCCTAGTCCCTCCTACAATTCTCTGTACAAACAATTGGGCCAGCATAGAATAGTGGGAAGGGCCATTTTCCAAGCATATTCTTATAGAGTATTATCCAATTGGTAATTAGCCTTAAGTGCTCGGTTGTCTGGCCTCAGTGCATTAACTCAAGAGTTTTAGCCCTTTACAGAAGCATAGGTTGGATAGCCCCTAATAGGGAATGTCATAGAGAAGATTCACTCCTTGGAGTTACAGATTAGACTAGAAACCCTCTGAGGTCCCTCGGAGGTGCCAAGCTTCTTGGTAATCAGACTGTCATGAATCTGACTAGCATGGAGTTGACCAGGTAACTATCATCAGCACCAAGTGATCTGGTAAAAGGAAAAAGGAGGAACTTGTAAAGCTGAGAACCAGACCGTTAAGCTAGTCACCCCCATCCAAACATGGCAACGCTATGAGTTCCAGGCAAAGATAGTCCACCAAAACCAGCTCTCAGTTTTTTATTACGGCTTAATTCTCTGAGAGAGATGCCTGGAGAAAATGTTGGAGGCAATCCATTCAAAGAAGAGGTTTTCTCTCTGCCCTGTGCAGAAATTCTTGGTTTGATACCAAATATTTGAGAGCAGGATGAAGTGGCTGATGAAAAGGGCAAAAGCCTCTAGAGGATTTCAAAATGCAATATCCCAGCAACACTTGCATGTGAAATGTGAATCAGGAATGCAGAATTCTTTTTCCCAGAACCAAGGAAATGTTCTCTGGATTCACTGTCAGATTTGTAGCACCAGTGAATTTAGAAAATACAAATAAATAAAGTTAACATCTGCTGACAATTGCAGATTTCGAATGTTTTCGTGTGTGTGTGTGTGTGTGTGTGTGTGTGTGTGTGTGTGTGTGATTTAAATGTGGGAAAGCATATTTTAATTACTTGGATGCTAACCAATCCATTAAATGGGCTTTATTAGATGGGCAACATTATTATTATTTGGCCATATTAATTGGCCAACACAGAAACTTGAGTTAAAATACAGTGTAGAGACTCAAAGAGTTTAAAAAGTAAGAAAACATTTCCTCTTTATTGTACTTAAAAAAAATTCAAGCCTTAATGCCAACAGACTTGTGATGGAATGAGCCATCAGTATCCAGATATAGAACTATGGAAACTGAATGTGGATCAAAGCTTAGTATTTTCACCTTTTTTCGTTGTTGTTTGTTTTCTTGTGTTTTTTTCTTCTTTCTCAGTTTTTTTCTCCCTTTTGATCTGATTTTTCTAGTGCAGTCTGATGAATATGGAAATATGTTTAGAAGAACTGCACGTGTTTAACCTATATTGGATTGCTTGCTGTCTAGGGGAGGAGGAAAAAGGGAAGGGGGGGGAGAGAAAAATTTGGAACATAAGGTTTGCAAGGGTGAATGTTGAAAACTATCTTTTTATGTTTTTGGAAAAATAAAAAGCTATTATAAAAAATAAAATATTAACCATTCAAAAAATAGAAGCCTTTTAAAATGAGGGTATCAGGAGTGGTGACTCAAGTCTAGGTCTGCACCCTTTAAGACCTAAGTTCTTCCAGTGTGCATAGCTGATTGTACTAGGCTTTGTGTTGTGAGAATTCTAACACTTACTAGATTGTAGCCATGGGCAGTGGGGTCTTCTTGATTTGACTTATTGGTAAAATAGGACTATTACTACTATTATTTAGCTAAGCGTGGTGCTGTCTTTCACATAAGTGCTATACAAATGATACTGCTGCTGCTGCTGCTACTGCTATTACTAATACTCCTCTTCCTCCTATTATTATTACTACTACTAATGCTGCTACTGCTACTACTACTGCTATTGCCACTACTATAATTACTACTACTAATGCTCCTGCTGTTGCTGCTGCTGCTGCTGCTCTTCCTCCTACTAGTATTACTACTATTACTACTGCCACCTCTTCCCCTTCCTCTCCTTTCCCTCCTCTGTGCCCTTTCCTTCATGAATAAATGAATAAATGCTAGTTTTTATTTACAGACAGCTATGTGGCATAAGTAGAATACTGGGTCTTGAGATAGGAAACCTTCAGTTCAAACGTGGCCTCAGATTCTGATTAGCTGTGTGACCCTGGTCAAGTCACTTAACCTCTCTGTGCCTCAGTTTCCTCAACTATAAAATGGGTGTAACAATAGAAATCATCTAGGATTGTTGTGAGGATGAGATGAGATAATATTTATAAAACACTTTATAATAGTAAATACTATGTAAAAGTTGGCTATTATTCTTATGATGACTGCTATTAAGAAATAAATACTAAAGGAAAAGAAGTGAAAATGTTGGTCTCAGAGAATAGGATTAGAACCTACCTTATAAGTTTGCTTCAACCTATCAGGTGTTTATGTATAAGAAGACAGGATATATGGCATAATCATGTCAGGCAGGAGTTCCCAAACTATGTATGGGCTCTAAAACTCTGGGGACCTGCAAATGTTACCAGTCTAGGACTGTGATTTAATCAAAGTAGGGAGCTCCTCGGAAGGAAATCCTTTCCATTGTTGCAAATTTGCAACTCAAATGTAACCTAGAGCCAAGGTATCCACATTTGGGGGATTATGCAACCCTATCAATGGAAAATATTGAAGTGTGAAATCTGATATACATCTTTACTTATTTGTAAATTACATTCACATCACAGAATACTAATAATTATCTTTTGTTACAAAATACAAAACTAGCAATTTTAAAAGGATGAGATAAAGATGAAATTTTATTTGGGCCTAAAATCAATGGAGACTCACTGGAGTTTGATGAGTCAGGTCAGATCTGTGCTTCAGTAAAAATCACTTTGACAGCTCATGGAAGGATGGACTAGAAAGGGGAGAGATGAATTAGGAAAACCAATCAGGAGGTTATTGCAAAGGTTCAGGGGAGGAAGGCCTGAATTCGAGCAAGAGGGGATCTGCAAATAAAAGCAGGCATTTTCCCAATGACACTTGTCCAACTGCTTCTGTTGTACCTGCATCTGCATTAGGTTATGGCTTCCCTGAGGGGCTGATAGGCAGCAAAGAAGGGAGTAGAGGAAGTTGGGTGTTTGTCATTGCATGGGAGAGGTTAGAGTAGAAACATCTGGGGACATATGGGTCAGTGTGGTTATTTTGGAAACAGGTCCCCCCCCCAATTTGCACTGATAGGAAGGATGGGATGTGACTTATATTCCCCTTTCTCATTGATAGATCAAACAGTCTTTGGGATCAGGCAATGGTCTCCCAGGGAGCCCCAGCCCCAACTCTGGACAGTACTGACTTGAGACATGTCTAGGACATCGAGAGCTTAAGCAACTTGACCAGAGTCAAAAAGCTAGTATGTATTTAAGATGGGTCTTTATGATCCCAAGGCCTACTATGATTTTTAACTCAGTAAATAACTTCAGTATTTAGTAATTTACTTTAGTCATTTAGTAATTTACTTAACTTCACTAAATAGTAATGGTTACAAGTACTGTCATATAGATAAACTCTATCTAGCAGCCTCATTATTGCTGTTTTTAAAGGAATATATGCTTAGGTTGGCACGGCCTGCTAGACTACAGTAGCTTTTTCCTTGTCTTCCTTGCTGTAATGATTTGTCACTAAACTTCCCTAGAGGATGTCCTAAATGTGTTAGTTGGGCTGCTATATTATTCTTTCAGAATCTCCAAGGTACTTCTGTATGGTTCAGGCTGACCACATGTCATCTCTTTCTTACAACAAAATTCGCTTCCCTCCTTTCTTGGTCATACAGATTTCTAGTCATGTCTTTTGTGGTACTTCTGACAAGCCAGGAAAAAATGATGTATTGGAAATATGTCAACATGTAGTCTTGTTTGAAGGCTATTTAGTGATGTTAGTAGTAAGCTGTGGAGCTTTGCGATCTTGCTTGGGCCTTCTGCATACAAAATCACAGCTTCTACATTGATGTGTGTTGGACTACAGCTCCAAATGCTGGATGGATTTTAGCATCTGAGTTTTGAAGAGAACAGTTGATTGTTTATGACTACCTTTCCCTCATTTCCTTGCTGTTATTATTGCTCCAAGTATCGATTCAAGCCATTATATGAAAAAAATATAGACAGCAATATTTCATAAAAAAGAACAGTATTCCAAAATTAAAACTTATAATTGAACTCTTCCTTTCTGCCCTGTTTTCTTCTTTCTAATGCTTGTGAACAAACCTGTTTCAGTGATATCAAGGCTTGAGAAATAATCCCCTCCAGGGATGTGCCTTTCTTGACTCCCTTTAGCAGGGAGATTCAAATAGCAAAAATTACTATAGCACAGTCAATGAGGATAGTTTTTCATACTCCCTTTTTATTGGAATTTCTGTGCTTGCTTGATAAAAATCAATACAAATGAAGTTTAATGCCAATAGCATTGATTTCTGATTCAACACGTTCTTTCATTGTGTGAAAAAGTCCTGTGGGTTTAAAAAACAAAAAAATACCTATAGCAGACATACTGTAAGGAGACAGCTAGGTGGCTCAGGAAATAGAGCAAAGGACTTGGCCAGCAGAATTGACTTTGATTTCTGCCTCAGACATTCATTTGCTACAAGGCTCTGTAAAATTCTCTTGGCTTCTCTCAGTCTGACTTTCCTTAGCTGTTAAACGAGGAGGGTAGACTTGACAGCTCTGAATCTGTTCATGATGCTTGAGTAGTTATTTATGTAGAAACCAGTTATTCAATATTCAATATTCAACAGCTTTGGGACCTCATGAATGTGGACTTCCTTCCGATGATGCAGACCTTGACTTATCCATGCCCACCCCTCCTGAAGGACTCTTATTGATGCCCTCCAAGTCATTCACCAGGAAGGATCCATTCAGCATGCCAGAAAGCCTTCCTGATTCTTGACATTGCCTGTACACCAATGGATTGCGAGGGGTATCCATCAGTTGATCCTTGCACTTCATACACGACCATCTTCTTTTTGGCTCTTAGATTTTTTGGGCAACATCCTGTTCTTCTTTGTAATTCCTTATTCACAAGATATTAATGGGGGAATACTGATATTTTAAGGGAACTTCGCAAACCAATCTAATGTAGTTAAAATTAGGAGGGAAAGATGGAACTAGGGAAGTGGTCTTGGCAGCAAATTTCTCTGATAAATGTCTCATATTCAAGATGTGTAAGAAGCTCATTCAGATTCAGATGAACAAGAGCCATTCTCTGTAGATAAATGGTCAAAAGATATGAACAGGCAGTTTTCAAAGGAAGAAATCCAAGCTATCAATAGCAGTGAGCAGAATAAGGAGAACGATTTATACGACGACTACGACATTGTAAAGGAAAATAACTGTGAAACACTTCAGAGCTCTGATCAATACACTGTCCGATTGTGATGCCCGAAGACTAATGATGAACCATGTTTCCCATCTCTTGGGAGAAAAGTGGTAGACTGGAGCTGCACAAAGAAACACATATTTACAAACATGGCCAAGGAGTTGATTCATTTTGCTTGTCTGTGGTTGCTGGTTACAGGGGAAGTTCTTCTCTCACTATTCTTTGGGTCTTGAGATTCACCTAAGTTCTTAATCTACTGAACTGTGCTGTCTTTCAAACTACTTCTCTACATTTTTATCCACAAGGAAAGTATGAGTGACTCACCTTAATAAATTATTATCAGAAACTGTACCAGTTCAGCTAATGAAGATAAAGCAAAGCATGAACTATTTTAGAAGTCTGATGGAAAAAACAAAACCTTTTTTCCAATAAATAGATATGTGATTTTATTATATTTGCAAAAAGCTTTGCTTTTCCCCCAAATACTCAAAATGTTACAGTCTGTTTTTAGATATACAGCAGCTGAACAGTTCCAAAACCTGTTCTCACCATAACTTGGAGTTAATTGATTAGGATGGTTTTTCTTTATGACAACGTCACCCAGAAGTCTGAATTTCCTCTGATTGTGCTGTCATGCATGCAGAAGAGTTCATTGCCAATTACTTTGACCCAAAGTTAGGGACAAATGAATTGACATAGGTTCCATGAATAGGAGACTAGTAGAAGATGACTAGTAGCAAACTTTTCCTAAAATCAAAAATAAATTTGCTTCTTTGTGATTTCCTTCTCCTACTTCTTGTTCTGCCCCTTGGGGCCAAGCAAAATAGTTGCTTTTCTACCTGGCAGGCCTTCAGATATTTTGCAGACTATGCATCTCTAGGTTTTTTTTTTTACCAGTCCTTATTTGACATGAACACAAGGCCCTTTATCATCCTGCTTTCTCTTTTTTGGATGCTCTGTAGCTAACTAATGGCCTTCCTAGAATATGGGGGTCAGAACTAAACATGATACCCCAGGAATAATCTCACAAGGACAGACTATGCTCTCATTGTTCCTGTACACTTTGCTTTTCAATACAGCCTCATGTGAGATGTCAAGGTCAAAACCAATTCCACATTTTCTTCAATGATCCTGCTGAGAGCCAGACAAAACTAGCATTCAGTAATGAAGGGGGAAGGAAACAAGCATTTATTAAGTTCCTACCATATACCAGGCACTATGCTAAGGGCTTTACAAATGTCATATCGTTTGAACCTCACAAAAACCCTGAGAAGTAGGCACCACTCCCCATTTGGAGAGGATAAAACTGAATCATACAGTAGTTACATGACTTGCCAAATGTCACACAGCTAGTAAATATCTGGGTCTGAATTTGAACTCGGGTCTTTCTAACACCAGACTGGGCATTATATCTACTGTGGTACCACCTAGCTGCCCATGTGAACTCTTTTAACAACCTTTGATGAGAGTTAGGAAAGGGGGAACTCCTTTTGCTTGGCGCAAAGATAGTCCCATGACAATGCAGTGTCCCTTGTAAATGAATTTACAGGCCCGAAAACTTAGATTGATAAAAAGGTTTATTGTAGGGATTTAGAAGTAAAGTTAAAGGTAGAAAGACGCCAGGGCCAAAGGTGGCCGCTGGGCAGGCAGGAACCCTTATTTGGCTGGAAGGATACCATGTTTGGGGGAAGGGCTCCTGCAAAGAGAGAGCTCCAGCTTGGCTCTTTTATACCTAAAGGGGCTTGTGGGTGGTGCCCCAAATTGGCTCACATCCGGTGGGGGCTGGGACAGCACAGTGACCAGGAAGTAAATCAAAGGTCAGCCATGGGGGGTGGTTCTTAAAGGGACCTCAATCCCCATCACCTTGATGTGAACTCTTTGCTCTGAACGAGAGTCAACTTTTGCTTCAAAGTGGCACTATAGGAGGCAGCTAGGTGGCGCAGTGGATAGAGCACCAGCCTTGAATTCAGGAAGACCCGAATTCAAATCTGATCTCAGACACTTAACACTTCCTAGCTGTGTGACTTGTGTGACACTTAACCCCAGCCTCAGGGGGGAAAAAAAAAGTAGCACTATATATTGAACTTTTGCTTCAAAGTGGCACTATATTAGCACTTTTCCCTCTAATGGTCTACAGAAGGGACATGTTTGCAAACATTTGGCCCAAAGTATTTCTTTCCCATCTGTGTTATTTGTCTTTATAAAGCTAGAGACCAGGGCTAAATGGCAGAGTAGGCAATATTTGTCTCTGTTGTTTTTTAACTTAAAATTTTCCCCACTTGTGGCCTTTATTACAGAAAACTATTTCTTTTCTGAATCAGAAGTAAATGTGAATAAGTTTCTGAATACTTTGAATTGAAAACATTTCAATTGGGTACAATAAGAAGTATGTTCTGAATGAACAAGGGACTTGGCCCTGCCCTGAGGAGTTTGCATATAAACAGAAACTAGTTCACAACTGGAGAGAGATTTCCAGAGTCTGGCAATAGAAAGCAAAGAGTGGAGATAGTAAGAATTGAGCTGGGGGCCCGAGCCAAAAATGATGGATTAGGAACAGTCACTCAGCAAAACTCTCTCAACATTTCCCTCTAAACAACTTCTTAAATAATATCTCAAATCAAATTTTGAAGTACCACAGTCAACAAAAGGTCAGAATGAGTCATTTTCCCAACCTAAAAAGACTTAAGATGTCTGCAGGAGAAGTCTCTGACAATGAAATAGAGGCCTCTCTTTCCAGAGATCATGCAACAGCAGCAACAGTAGCTTTGAAAGTTCTCAGCCTAGAGACAGCTTGTCCAAAAGAGATTACAGGAGACTGTTGGCTGACACTGGGTGCAGATAGCACTGATAGGCACTTTATTGCCTACATACTGTTTTGGGTTGCAGTTCTGGGTTGCAGTTCCAGGACAGAAAGGAACATTGAGAATCAGTCACAAGGAAACAGAGGCTACAGACACCGGTCTAAGGCAAAGAGAGTGTTAGTGTTTATAGCTACAGGGGTCCTTCCTAAACAGGGGATAGATCAGGAGAGCAGTGGCCATATCTCTCCCAGGATCACCCCACCTGGGAAGCATCCAAAATTTGCAGATCCTCAGAACTAACTCTGAAAACTTTTTTTTTTATAGTTTTTTTTTTTATTCATTTTTCCAAATTATCCCCTCCCTCCCTCCACTCCCTCCCCCAGATGGCAGGTTGACCAATACATGTTAAATATGTTAAAGTATAAGTTACATACAATATATGTATATATGTCCATACAGTTATTTTACTGTACAAAAAGAATTGGACTTTGAAATAGGGTACAATTACCCTGTGAAGGAAATAAAAAATGCAGGTGGACAAAAATAGAGGGATTGGGAATTCTATGTAGTGGTTCATAGTCGTCTCCCAGAGTTCTTTCTCTGGGTGCAGCTGGTTCAGTTCATTATTGCTCTATGGGAACTGATTTGGTTCATCTCACTGTTGAAGAGGGCCACATCCATCAGAATTGATCATCATGTAGTACTGTTGTTGAACTATATAACGATCTCCTGGTTTTGCTCATTTCACTCAGCATCAGTGGATGTAAGTCTCTCCAGGCCTTTCTGAAATCATCCTGTTGGTCATTTCTTTTTCTTTCTTTCTTTTTTTTTTTTTGAAAGTCAACAAGCATTTATTAATTGCTTAGTATGTGTCTGGCACCACGCTAAGTTTTGACAATCTAATATACATACACAAAAATACAAATGCAACTAAAAGAAAGTCAAGTTAGGACCAATGGATCAAAGTTACAAAGATGTAAGACTAGTGATAATGAAAGACTAATAGATAGAAATATCCTCAAATAGAATGATCTGGCATGAGAGGTAGTAGTTTCCCTCTTATTGCAGATCTTCCAATGAAGTCTGGATAATCATTTCTTTTTTTTTTTTTTTCCATTTTTATTTTTTTATTTATAATTTTTTTCCACAGTATATATGCATGAGCAATTTTTTTTATAATATTATCCCTTGTATTCATTTTTCCAAATTATCCCCTCCCTCCTTCCACTCCCTCCCCCCGATGGCAGGTAATCCCATACATCTTACATGTGTTACAGTATAACCTAGATACAATATATGTGTGTAAATACCATTTTCTTGTTGCACATTAATTATTAGCTTCCGAAGGTATAAGTAATCTGGGTAGATAGACAGTAGTGCTAACAATTTACATTCACTTCCCAGTGTTCCTTCTCTGGGTGTAGTTGTTTCTGTCCATCACTGATCAACTGGAAGTGAGTTGGATCTTCTTTATGTTGAAGATTTCCACCTCCATCAGAATCCATCCTCATACAGTATTGTTGTTGAAGTGTACAGCGATCTTCTGGTTCTGCTCATTTCACTCAGCATCAGTTGATGTAAGTCTCTCCAAGCCTCTCTGTATTCCTCCTGCTGGTCATTTCTTACAGAGCAATAATATTCCATAACCTTCATATACCACAATTTACCCAACCATTCTCCAATTGACGGACATCCATTCAACTTCCAGTTTCTAGCTACAACAAAAAGAGCTGCCACAAACATTTTGGCACATACAGGTCCCTTTCCGCTCTTTAGTATTTCTTTGGGATATAAGCCCAATAGCAGCAATGCTGGGTCAAAGAGTATGCACAGTTTGATAAGTTTTGGGGCATAGTTCCAGATTGCTCTCCAGAATGGCTGGATTCTTTCACAACTCCACCAACAATGTATCAGTGTCCCAGTTTTCCCACATCCCCTCCAACATTCATCATTATTTGTTCCTGTCATCTTAACCAATCTGACAGGTGTGTAGTGGTATCTCTCTGAAAACTTTTTAACAGGAATATTTAAAAGTCTGAAGTTTGAGGGCCTCCTCACCCCCAGGTGAAAAGAGCCCAACTTTAATATAATATTATATTAGAGTTGAGAAACAGGCTACAACAATGAGAAAACAACAAGAAAAGGCTTGAGTATAAAGAGCTATTATGTTGGCAGGAAAGACCAAGACAAAAACTCAGAAGAAGACAATGATGTGAAAATAGCTAAAATCAAAACTCAAAGAAAAATGTTCATTGGACCTAAGCCCAATAAGATTCCTGGAAGAGATAAAGACAGAGATGAGTGGTAGAGGAAAATTGGGCAAGAAATGAGACTGATGCAAGAAAATTATGAAATGAGAATTAACAGATTGATAAAAGAGGTGCAGAAATATCGAAGAACATAATACCTTAAAAAACAGAATTGGCCAAATGGCAAAAGAGGTACAAAATTTCACTGATGAAAAGAACTAAAAAAGCAGAATTGGTCAAATAGGGGTAAAAAAAAGAGGTACAAAATCTACTGAAATAAAACAATTCTTTAAAAATTAGAATTGGACAAGTGGAAACTGATGACTATGAGAAATCAAAAACCAATAAAACAAAGTCAAAAGAATGAAAACTAGAAATAAAGTGAAATGATTGACATTCCTTTATGGGAAGATGATACTTGTAACTAGAATTTTAGCGACATTAGAGCAGCTAAAAGGAGTTGACATAAACAGAAGACACAGGCATGAGTTGACTATGTTGGAATGAGCTTTAAAAAATGAAGGGAAGAGAAAGAGATGCACTGGGAGAAGAGAGAGAGGAGAGTTAATGGGGAAATTTTGCTCACATAAAAGAGGTGCACAAGAAAGAACTTTTATAGTGGAGGGGGAAATGGGAGGGTGGCAGTCCATATTTAAGCCTCAGTCATCAGAATTTGTTCAAAGAGGGAAGAACAAATATCCACACTCAGGTGGACATAAAAGTCTAACTTACCCAATAGGGAAATAGAAAGGCAAGGAGATAAAAGAGGGAATAATAAAAGGGAGGGCAGATTAAGAGAGGGAGTAGTTAGATGCAAAGTAGATTGTTGAAGTGGGACAGGCTAAAAAGAGAAAGAGAAGAAGAGACAGAAGAAAATAGAATAGAGGGAAATACATAGCAATCTTGAATGTGAATGAAATGAGCTCACCCATAATATGTAAGCAGATGAAGCTTAGAGTCCCACAGGAATGGGAGGCCTCTTCAATCTCTTTGCCTCCAGACATTGTAATATACCCTGCTGTTTTTTACTGAAATGTTTCCAGTAGCCTGAGTTTTGCCTCTACCACAAAGAGGCAAAGAGGTAACTACAGATTCATATAAATGTAAATTAAGTCAGTCAGCCAAACCTCTTCCTAAATGGTAGGAATTTTCCTGATTGGGGGCTTGGAACAATTGGGATTTTCATTCCACCTTTCTTTTTCCTATGAACTCCAGAAAGCTCCATATCACTGAGACTTTGGGTGGGTGGCAGAATCTATATTTCCCCTAGGCTTAAAATGAGCTAATTATCATAATGGAGTGTTATGAAAGACAAAAAGAGCTTTGGAAAAATTGATTTAGCAACCTGAAGGGGCCAGTTTGTCAGCATAGCAAAATAACTACACACATGCTGGGCTCTTGAGTAAGGCATGCAGATATGTGCCAAGGTCATAGAATAGCTAGAATGAGATTAATTAAAGTAGATATTTACAGGTATTGAATATTTGATAATGATAACGATGACATTTAAATAGAAAGGACAAGGAATTCGTCTCTTTTTGTGCCATATATTTGTATGTAATAGGTATATACACAATATCGTATTTTAAAATGAATAGTTTCCCATGGAAATCATGTTCCTTTCAAATCACTTTTAAGATCTTATTTATTATTTGGTTTGTTTTTCAATAATTTAACCACAGTGGAACACGTGGTTTATGGTGCTTCTCCATTTAACCTCAAGGTAATTAAATCCACAATAGACATCTATTATGAATAACTTTCTCAATCAATGTCAGTATTTCAACTGTTTGAAAGTACACTCTAATATACAGGATAATGATTCCAGAAATACAAGGGAAGCATCATCGTGCTTAATGTGTATTATGACATTTATGAAATGTTAAGGAGAAAAAAAACAGAGAAAAAATAAGGGAAAAAGAACCATTAAAGGCACATATGTCAATTTTATGAGCGAATTGCCACCAGCCAGTTTTCCCTCTGAAAATATTCAGAAAATTTTTTTCCTGTATCTGATTCTCTCTCTGCTTAAAGTTTAGCTAGCTAAAAAGGCATAATAGTGATAGCCTTTTCCCTCTGTACCCAGGGAAAGAGGCAAAAGAAGAGCTACAGTTGTGTGGTTTATTCTCTGTGATATGAGGGGATAATTAACTCATTGCCCTCATGCAATGACAGTGATTTCATTTAAAGCTTTGAAAGAAGTAAAACTAACAGTTAGCTCTCTGAGGAGTCCTTAGATACCACATTATCCCCAGGATCCATGGGTTTCCATTATTTAACCAGTGTTTTTCTCAAGGAGTCTTACCAAGGCAATTCCAATATACAAAGATACATACATACCAACTTTTGCTTGACAAAAGTAATTTGCTAGGTTGAATTCTTTTTAATTTTTAAGATACTGCTTCCAGAGAAAAAGATTTCTTTGTTCTTACACAGGTAATTTAGGGGAAATGATCATAATAAACCTATTAGTGATGGCAGAGAGACAATCCTTTTGAGTTGCTTTTATGGGAGTGGCATGACCTTATATTGTACTCTGGATCTTGTCTCAAGGCACAGAAAGAGTAGATCAGAGTTAGAAGGGTAATCACAGAACTGAAAGATCATTGGTCCACAAAAGGAGCAAATAGAAGTGTCAGAAACCATTCCTAGAACAGCATGTGTGACAATATTTGCCTGTCATAATTTGTGTTTAAAAATGTTTAAACAGCAGGATGAACAATTATAAGAAATGCACATTTTGTTTTTAATTAGTGGTATTTGGGCCTCTTCAGCATGAAATTACACTTATTCCTTTGCTGATTTAAGCTTTATTTTTTCTTTTTTATACTGCTGTTCAATATGTCTTATTTTAGAGTAAATGCTTGTAGTATACATTTGAATACCTGAATTTTTACTGACTGCAGGATATCCTAGCTAACACTCCTGGGCTCACATATGAAGGATATCAGTATTTATTAAGTGTCTACCATGTGTGAAGCACTTTACAAATCTTCAATCATTTGGTCCTCACAACAATCCTGGGAGGTAGGTGCAATTATTAGCCCCCCATTTTGCAGGTGAAGGTGAAGTGACTTGCCCAGTTTATTAATTTTCTTTGGCTGAATTTGAACTCGGGTTTTCTGAGCTCCAGGCCCAGGACTCTAATTTACATGCCTCTGTGCTCCACTGCCTGAACCTCAAATGGAAAAGCGCAAAAAACCAGACCAAAACCCCAAGCCTAATTCTCTGAGCCACAGGGCCCTGAATTCAGGGCACTCATGCTGTGGGTTACCAGGATCTTGGTCTTCCCAGAAACTGCCAGAGAAAGAAAGAGAGAGAGAGAACATATCCTAGTCTCCTTCTTGGAAAGACAGCCAGTTCCAGCTCCACAGCCAATGAAGAGAGGCTTCTCTTCTCACGTGGTAGGGGAGTGTGGGATGTTGTCTCCTAGAAGCAGATTTTTTACCATTTCCCACATGAGAGCCTCTATCTTAGGTGAAGTGGCATGAGCAATAGAGTCCTGCTATAAAAAAATAGAAAGAAAAGAAATTAAAACAGTGTGAAAGTGAAATTGTCCTTGCATTCAGTAAGCTCACACTCTACCCAAAGGATGCTCCATGTACAGATCATTAAATGTGAAATATCAATACATACATATATATGAAATAAATTTGCAGTGATGGGGGCCCCTAAAATGTAGGAATCAGGGAAAAGTAATTGAGCTGAGCTTTGAAGGGAGTTAGAGGTTACAAGGGGCAGCTAGATAGAACACTGGGCCTAAAGTCAGGAAGATTCATCTTCCTAAGCTCAAATCCAGCCTCAGACATTTATTAATTGCATCTATTAGTTGTGTGGGCAAATCACTTCACCGTTTGCTTCAGTTTCCTCATCTGTAGCATGAGCTAGAGAAGGAGATGGCAAACCCCTCTTGTATCTCTGCCAAGGAAACCCCAAATGGGGTCCTGAGGAGTCAGAAATGACAACAACCAAGGCAGAGGAGGTTGCATAAGGACACAATTATTAAAAAAGACAATTTATGATCAGTCAGAAAAGGAACAAAAACAACAACAGGGGTTACAGGAGCTGGAATTGAGAAGGGAAAGCACATCAGGCATTGGGAACAATCTAGGCAAACACACTGAGGCAGGAGATGAAATGTTTTATATGGAGAATAGCAAATAAGCCAATTTGACTAGAGTATAGAGGACATAATGGAAAATAACATGTAACCAGTTTGGAAAGGTAAATGGGAATTAAATGCCAAACAGTGCCTAAGGGCAATTTACATTCACTCAAGTTTCATGAGCAGGTAAAATGGTACAATTGTACTTTGGGAATGCTAATCTGGCAGTGTTGAGGAGGATAAGTGGATCCAAGTGGGAGGACCCTAGTTTGCAGGGAGAACAATTCAGAGGCTGTTGCATTAGAGCAGGGGAGAGGTGAGGAGAGTCCTGAATTAAAAAACCTAGCATTGCTACCTGGTGGAATACACATGGGCTTAAGTGGAGGACTAGGTTGCTGATACATCTACTCCACTCTGTCCTGGTCAGACCTTTCCTACAGAGGACTTCATGGTGATATTGCTGGGTCAAAGGGCATGATGCACAACTTCATAGTTCTTTGGACATTGTTCCAAATTTCTCTACAGAATGGTTGGACCAATTCACAACTTCACTAACTTATTAGTGTCCTAATTTTTCCCATCCATTTCAGCATTTAGCATTTTCCTTTGCTGTCATCTCGGCCAATCTGATGTGTCTAAGGGAGCACCTCAGAGTTGTTTTAATTTGCATTTCTTTAATTAGTAGTGATTGAGAACATTTTTCAAATGACAATAGACAGCTTTGGTTTCTTCAGCTGAAAACTGCCTTTTTATATATGCTGACCATCTATCAGTTGGGGCAAGTCATGACTTGTGTTCTTATACATTTGACTATACATTCTCTATACATTTGAGAAATGAGGCCTTTATCAGAGACATTTGCCCGTAAAAATTGTTTTCCCCTTTGGCCAATTCTGCTTTTTTTGAAGGAGTTCTCTTCAGGGGGATTTTTGTGCCCTTTTTTTGCTAACCATTTGACCCAATTCTAATTTTTAAGGTGTTGGTTTCTTCAGTATTTTTGTCGTGTGTGTGTGTGTGTGTGTGTGTGTGTGTGTGTGTGTGTTTCTTGTACCAAGCTACTACTGACTCTTTTCAAAATTTTCTTGCATCGCTCTCATTTCTTTTTCTAGTTTTTTCCTCTGCCTCTCTATTTGATTTTTTTCAAAATCTATTTGATTTTGAAAATCCTTTGTGAGCTCTTCCAGAAATTCTTGATGGCCTTGGGTCTTCATATTTTTCTTTGAGGCTTTGCTTGTAAATGTTTTGAAATCAATCTTCTTTGAAATTGTGTCTTGATGTTCTTGTCACTATAGTTAACTTTTAATGATCAGGTTCTTGTCCTTGTTTGCTCATTTTTCTAGCTTATTTCTTGTATTAGAACTTTATATTAAAGTTGAGATCTGCTTCCAGGGGAGAAGGAGCACTATTCTAAATTTCAGGTTTTTCTTTTTGTTGTTTTCAAAAGTGGGGGGGTCTGTGATTTTTCAGTGCTGGTATGATCCAAGGAAAGGTACAATTACTGCCTTTTTGTCTTGTGCTCTGATCTTTACTCAGGAAAAGATCTTGTTCCCCTATAGCGGCTAGCATGCTTCTCTTGGCCCTGGAACTGTGACTAGGGTATACTCATAGCTCGTATAGCTTCAAAGACTATGTTCTTTTCTATCTTGGAACTTGGAGTAAAGTCCTATTCCCTTATAAGCAACCACAAGCACTCGTTTCCACGCTGAAATTATGACCAAGGCCCCTGCTCCCCTGTTGCCACTCCTTTTTTCCCCAGGACTGCAACGAGGAACTGTGGTAATGCAACAGGGTCCCAAGCTCAGCACCAGGAAACTGATCAGTTGTCCAACCTCCTTACCATCTGTGGCCGGAGAGCCCTGGAAGCTGCTGTGGCTGCTGTTGCAGCTATTTCTAAGGCATGTTTCTGGCTTCTAGAGCAGGGCCTGCACTGTGCTGCCAGCTACATCACTGCCCCATGAGACTGACCTTCCCTGCTGAACCCCTAAGTTGTCTTGGACTGGAAAATTATTTGACCCCGACCTTTTGTTGTCTCTGCAGTGCCAGAATTTAATTTGAGGCATTGTTTTAAAGTTGTTTGGAGGAGAATATTAGGAAAGTTTGGCTGAGCGCTTCTCTACTACCTTCTTGTCTTTGTACCATTAAATGAAGTCATGGGGCTTCTTAAAGCTTTAATTGGAAGTTGGAAAGATCCTCAAAGGTCATCTCATATGTAAATAAGACTTTCTTGTCAACTTGGATTGAAACATTTCAAATAAAATGAACTGTAAACTTTGGAACTTAAATAACTAACATCATTTTGATGATTCCATTAATTCAATATATAGCCTGAGTTGTGTTTTTTTTTAATTTTAGAACTCACAGAGTTCCAAAAATGAATTACAATGATATTTTTAATAGTTGCCAGTATATGCTACTTCTGACAACCTCTTTTAACTTGCTCAATAGAAATCCATTATCTACATATAGTTTAAAGGAAATTATTTGGTATAATGATCATTGAGATTTAATCAAAATTTGATGACTTTAGCCTTAAGTCATCCAGATTTCTATTTGGATGTTAATAATTAAAGAATTAGAAGAAGCCAAACAGTTTATGAATGTTACAGAATGCACTTTCTGTGCAATGCACTATGCTATGCACACTGTGGGAAGAGGAGTCATACAAAGGTAGGATTGATGTACACCTTCAAGATGAAAGCATTTATAATCAGAAAACATTTGGAGATTTCACAGGATTCAAAGTTTTCGGGGGGGGTTTATGGGGGTTAGGGTTGAAAAGGATTTCGGAGATCATCTAATCAAATTCTCTCAGGGATGTGAAGAAACTGAAACCCAGAAAAGGAATATAACCTGCCCAAACTAACACAAGTAGTAGGCAGAAAAGAATTCAAATCAAAGTCCTCTGACTTGAAATCCACTACTTTTATTCCAGAGAAAGGAAATTCTTGAGAAATAGGTTACTGTGATCAACTCAACCACACCACAGCTACCAAATGTCCACCAAAGGGAGATGGTGGAGAAACAGCCCCAGTAACTTTATTTGTACATTCAATTATTACAACATTTCCCTGGAGTGGAAGCATAGTTGATGCCGCTAAAGTTCTGTGTAAGCTTAGAATAATATGATTGCTGAAAAAAAAAACACTTCTGGTAGAGGAAATACAACTGTGAACTGAAAAGAAAAGTTTTAGACCCGAGAAGCCCTGTCAGATATTTTCTCACTTAGATTTAGCATAGACACGTCCCGCCAATATTTATGAGAATTTTAGAAAAGTAATCAGACTTTGGTCATTATGGTCCCAGAGACCTGCTGATGAAATGCACTCATCCTCTCAGGAAAGAAGCTGGAGGCTCATGCTGCTGGAATTAAGTACATGCTGTCAGATGCGGGTAGCTTTTTTCCCCCAACCTAAATGGTTTTCTTTGCTATAAGAGAGAAGTTTGAAAGGAAATAGCTGTGGTATAAAAGCAAAAGGCAACAATAAAACTTATTTTTGTAAGTGGCTTATAGGATTTATAAAAACCATGTAAGAGCTAGCAGTGTTGTAGGACAATCTGACCCTAGTCTACCTTTCCAGACTGTGACAAAAGACTTACTAATCATTAGCTTTCATGCTTTGAAGTGAGCAAATCACTTTCCAGATGTTATCTCATTGGATCCTCACAGCAATCTTGGAAGGTTTGGGGCTATTATTCATATTTTGCAGATTAGGAAACTGAGGTTTAGAAAGGTTAGATAACTTGCCCAAAGTCATCCTGCTAACACTTCTCAGATCTTCCCCACTACCAATCCATGGAGCTATCCAATGTACCACCTAGCTGCTTATATTTGTTGGCACCAATAAAATCTAAAAATTCATATAAGCAAGCTGCATCCCTAAGAGAATAATATGAAAAATAAAAATAAGTGAAATGTGAAGGGCACATTAATGTTTATAATCATCTCCTTTAATCCACACAAAAATCCTGTGAGTCAAATATCATTAGACCTCTAATTTTACTGGCATAGGGTACTTCCCATCCTTAAGCAATTCCCCCAGCGGATGTAAATTAACATCTTTCTTCCAACTTATAGCCATAGGCATTGCATGGGGTGGCAGCTCTCTATCCACTAGGCAACATGACCTCCTATGCAAAATGACAGCAACATCGAGTCAATTTGGGGAGGCAAGAAAACTTTGATCAGGGTTAGCACCATACTATCAAACTTAAAGAACATAACCGGTTCTTCTTTCTGTTAAAAGCCAATAAAAGAATTGTATGTTGCAGGGAAAATTTTTTTTGAAGCTTTTTATTTATTTTTTATTTTTAAATTAATTTTATAATTATAACATTTTTGACAGTACATATGCATGGGTGATTTTATTATAACATTATCCCTTGTATTCCCTTCTGTTCTGAATTTTCCCCTCCTTCCCTCCGCCCCCTCCCCTAGATGACAGGCAGTCCCATACATGTTAAATGTGTTATAGTATATCCTAGATACAATATATGTGTGCAGAACCGAATTTCTTGTTGCACAGGAAGAATTGGATTCAGAAGATAAAAATAACCTGGGAAGATAGACAAAAATGCAGTTTACACTAATTTCCCAGTGTTCCTTCTCTGGATGTAGCTGATTCTGTCCATCATTGATCAATTGGAACTGAATTAGATCTTCTCTTTGTTGAAGATATCCACTTCCATCAGAATACATCCTCATACAGTATTGTTGTTGAAGTATACAATGATCTCCTGGTTCTGCTCATTTCACTCAGCATCAGTTGATGTAAGTCTCTCCAAGCCTCTCTGTATTCATCCTTTTGGTCATTTCTTACAGAACAATAATATTCCATAACATTCATATACCATAATTTACCCAACCATTCTCCAATTGATGGACATCCATTCATTTTCCAGTTTCTGGCCACTACAAAAAGAGCTGCCACAAACATTTTGGCACATACAGGTCCCTTTCCCTTCTTTAGTATCTCTTTGGGATATAAATCCAGTTGTAGCACTGCTGGATCAAAGGGTATGCACAGTTTGATAACTTTTGGGGCATAATTCCAGATTGCTCTCCAAAATGGTTGGATTCTTTCACAACTCCACCAACGATGCATCAGTCCCCTCATCCCCTCCAACATTCATCATTATTTGTTCCTGTCATCTTAGCCAATCTGACAGGTGTGTCGTGGTATCTCAGAGTTGTCTTAATTTGCATTTCTCTGATCAGTAGTGATTTGGAACACTCTTTTATATGAGCGGATATAGTTTCAATTTCATCATCTGAGAATTGTCTGTTCATATCCTTTGACCATTTATCAATTGGAGAATGGTTTGATTTCTTATAAATTAGAGTCAGTTCTCTATATATTTTGGAAATGAGACCTTTATCAGAACCTTTAACTTTAAAAATATTTTCCCAATTTGTTACTTCCCTTCTAATCTTGTTTGCATTAGTATTGTTTGTAAAGAAACTTTTTAGTTTGATGTAATCAAAATCTTCTATTTTGTGATCAATAATGATCTCTAGTTCTCCTCTGGTCATAAATTCCTTCCTCCTCCACAGGTCTGAGAGGTAGACTATCCTCTGTTCCTCTAATCTATTTATGATCTCATTCTTTATGCCTAACTCCTGGACCCATTTTGATCTTATCTTGGTTTATGGTGTTAAGTGTGGGTCCATATCTAATTTTTGCCATACTAATTTCCAATTTTCCCAGCAGTTTTTATCAAATAATGAATTCTTATCCCAAAAGTTGGGATCTTTGGGTTTGCCAAACACTAGATTGCTATAGTTGTACACTATTTTGTCCTGTGTCACAGGGAAATTTGATTGGATGTTTGTTGCAAAGTGCCAATATAATTTAAAAAATATTTTTAAAGTACTTAAAGGCTAGAGTTATTTGTCATATATTCCTATGAGGATATGGCTTTTTTTCTATGTATGTTTTTTCCCTGTTAAGTGAATTGCCCAGGGTCACACAGCTAGTGAGAACCTGAGACTGGATTTGAATTCGGGTTTTCTTAACTGCAGGGTTGGTGCTCTATCAACTGTCCCATGTGGCTATCCCCCACCCCCACCCCAACTATGTTTAACAAATAGGACTGTATTTGTTTGGTGCTCAATTGTCATAAAAGGGAATATTTTGCCTATGTTGGTAGACATATACTAGTAAACATTTAACAACCAGCTCGCTGAAAAAAAATAGGCGATACACATTTTAAGTTTTATTTGCATTATACATTTACTCTTTTTGAGTAGTCTCAGTAATCTGCAGAACAATAATTCAAGCAATGACTTGTGGCATTTGTCCATTTCTCAGGTGTACATCAGCTTACTTTGAAAATTTAACTATGGGTAGAGTTGGTTCAAGCTGGTCCCAGTATATCCCTACTACAAGATAGGTAATTTGAATTAAGAATGCAGGGGAGATCACTGAATGCACCATAACTATCTGAGGCACTTGTGTCCCATTCCCAAGGTCATTTGTGCTCATCAGAGGCAGAAGTCTCATGACCTTGCCTGTGTTGTTTCGGCATCCTGGTTTCTATGACTTATTTGGCTTGACTCTGCCTCATGCTCATATGTACAGAATCACTTATTGGAAAAACGTGATGAAACATGGCATTAAAGAGTGTTTTGAAAATAACGTGCTATAAAAATAACCCCACAGCTTTCACCAACATAGTGTCATTATGGCAGACAGTTAACTGGGAAATAAGAAAGTATCATTGTGCAGAGTATTGCTTCACAATTGTAAAATAGCCAGTTACAAGTGAGCTTTCCTTTTTGCTTGATTTCTGGAATTTGCAGCTCCACATGTAGAAATCAGATTCTATCTAGAAAGTCAGCCTTCACTCAATGGAAGATGATGTTCTATCCAACTACACTATGTATTGAAAAGGTTACAATCATGGCAAGAATAAACGATCATTTATTTGGGCACATAGACAATCTAAGACTGCTCAAATTTGGGCAGAATAATAATTTCTGGATTTAGGAGGTGACCTTTAAAAGTGATTTCCTACAAAGCCATCTTGTCTATCAAAACCATTATATTTTCCAGTTTTGAATATGCCACTTTTAAAAGAAACCATAAAGGTCTCTTTATATTTATGCCTTTTGAAATTATGGAAATAAGGCAAACAACAAACCTTGATTAAGTGTCTACTATGAGCCAGGACTTGGGCTATATGCTGAATATACAAAGAAAGAATTAAATGGTCTCTGCTCACAAGAAGCTTATTACATTCTAATGAGGGTGAGAACAAGAACTTCGAGGTCATTGAGTCTGACCCCTTCATTTTACAAATGAAGAAACCAAGGTCCAGAGAGATTAAGTGACTCGTTATATTTCATATTATATTACAGAACCTCAAGTGGGCCCTCGTCACAGAAAGGCATCTTCTTCTTTTCATCCTCCCTAATTGATGCTCTCTCCTACTCCCCACAGCTATCATTCCAATTCTCTTCTTTCCTCAAGCCTCCCACAACTCCCCCCTCTTTTACTGCCTCCAGAGAATAACTTGTTTCATACTTTATTGAGAAAGTAGGGTCCATTTACCTTGAACTCCTGCTCTATCCTTCTCTACCTCTCAAAAATCTGATATCATTTCTTATTCTTTCTTCCTTTACTTCAGTCTCTGATGAAGAGATAGTCTTTTTTACTCCCATTCCATCCTGTCTCTTCTGACAGATGGTCCCCCAAATCATCTCTCCTCATCACTAATCTTCTTGCTCTTCCTATTTACTGCTTCCTTCTCTGATGCCTACAAATATGCCCATGTCTCCTCATCCTTTAAAAAAAAAACATCCTCACATCTTCTCTTATCTTCTGCTGTTCACATGACAATGTTTTTTTCTTTTTCTATTTTTTTCATACATAAGTTTTAAATAAATAAATACATTAAAAACCATCCTCACTTGTTTTTACCATCTCTTCAAATAATCATTCTGTTACTCTCTTCACTTTTTAAGCAAAACTCTTCTTGATCTCTCTGCAGCATTGTCCTCTGATGACTACCCTCACCTGCCTACTCTTCCCTCTGAGTTTTCATAAGATACTTTCCTCTGGGTTCTCACCTGCTTGACTATTCTTTCTCAGTCTCCTTTGAAATATTATCTTCTCACTGTTGGTGGTAACCCTAGTCTCTGCTCTGGGCCTTCTTTTCCCTCTTTACATTCTATGATGTCAGAAGCCCCTCTGGCCCTGATGATACCTGGTTCCTTATCTCCATACCTTTGCACTGAGACTTCCCATCATTCTCTTGACACACGTAGATACCAAGAGGGCATGCAGTCACTACATAACTGGCTTTCCTCTCTCTGTATTCATGCATTCTCTGGGGACAGCTTTTATATTGATTCTCTTGAGGAAAAAAAAACAAAACTCCAACAACTTCATAGTTTTTCATCTCAGACATAAACCAGATATATTTGTACTGAATGTGTACCAGTGGTTCTCCTTATTTTAAAAAAAATTAGGTTTGATTTTTCTATCTATTATAATGATACCTGATTATATTATAATCCTTAAATAATTAAAACAGGCTATAATGAATTTAGCTATTGACAACAGAATCCCACTCAGGAAATTGTAAATTGCCCCTGCAATTTTGATGTTGCTGATGTAATATTTGGAACATAAACTCATTTAGTCCATCAGAAAACTCATTCAGAGTGTTTCATTTTGTGGCACTTACAGCAAATAACAAAGCCCTCACTATCACTCACCCTTTATAAAGTCAGCACCTTGATGAAGGCAGAAATATTTGTTGGTTATCACTTCATGGGATTCAGTATTTTAAGCTGAATGGTAAATTCTGCTCCTTTAATTTAAGGTATGATTTCTCTCCATTATTGTAGACATGATCTGATTCTTTTTGATAATGAAAATTAAGTAGGTCTACCCTATTCAAATTGTAATTGATCACAGCATCCAATTCTCGTTGTCATTTCCACCTCATCAAAAACTCTTACGAATGCCCCTTTCTCTGTACTCTTGTAGTCACTACCTTAGTTCAAGTCTGGATCCATTGCTCACATGGACTATTACAGTGACCCCCCAATTGGCCAATCTACCTCATCTTGTCAAAATCAGTAGAGCCTCTACAATGGCTTCCAATGTGATATCCTTAAAGCTCACCCACCTGTCTAGTCAGTAAACTCTAGTGGATCATTATTACCTGCAGGATTAAATATCAACTCTCTTGATATTTCAAGCACTTTCCAGCCAGAGCCTATTCTACTATCTGGTCTTAGAATATCTTGCTTCTGTCTTTACTCCCTACAATCCAGTCATGCCGGCTTACTTGCTCTTATTCACACACACAACATCTCCATCTCTCATGTTTGTGACTTTGTACTACCTCCCCATGCCTAGGATATTTTCTTTCCATATCTCTGGAATTCCCATTTTCCTTTTAAGACTCATTTCAACGCAAGCTATGATGCAAGGCCTTTCTTGGATTTCCCAGCTGTTGTAGTGTTCGTCTTCAATTTTGCCTTATATTTGATCTGGGTATAGACACACATATGCAAGGTATCTCAAAAATCTTAGTGCTCTTTTAAGCCATTGGGGCTCAAGAGAAATTTGGGTTTTCAAAGCTTAAAACTGCACTAAGACTTTGGGGACACCCTCTATATAGGTCTATGCCCCATTAGAAGGTAAGCTTTTTCAATAATCAGTAGTTAATAAACCTTTACTCAATATCTACCGCGTGCCAGGCACTGTGCTAAGTATTAAAAGCAAGGACTGTTTCACTTTTGTTTCGTTCAGTATCCATAGCACTTAGTACAATCCCTTGTATATAGCAGGCGCTTATTAAATGTTCCTGGATCAATTGATGAGGGATTGGAAAGAAACTTAACAGTTTTACTTGTGCATAGCTTATGTTTTACATTTAATTTACCAGCCCTCAGGTGTCTTATTATATTGCAAATCCTAAATTCTTTCAACAACAATCTCTATTTCCATCTTTTAAGTTGTATTTGAGAATTATGTGAATTCTACTCATTTTCATAATAGAAGGCATATGAGGACAGGATTGAAAGCTCAGAAAGCATTATGCAACATTCTCTGGTGTGAGTGACAATTGGTGAAGACAAAAATTTCACTTCCTATATTTTGGCAGTAGTTCATAGAATTTCACAATGGGACCTCAGCGGCCATCTGTCAAACCTTACAATAGAAAAAGAATCCTTCCTATGACACACCTGACAAGAGGTGTCACAAAACCAGTGTAGTCAAGAGACATGAGTTTGAATCCTGATTTCCTTACTTATAGGCTGTGTGACTGAGTCATTTAATTTCTGTGTGAGCTTCAGCTGGCTCCTCTGAAAGAAAAAAATAAAACAACAACAGGTTCTTATGAGGAAAAAAACACTTTATATAAATGTGACTGACTCTATTCCAACTCCTTCTTTTTAGAGATAGAACTTAAAAGCCAGAAAGAGGTATCCTGCCCCAGGTTACAAAGCTGGTTAGTGGCAAAGCTGGGTCTAGAATCCATTTCTCTTAATTCTAAGTCCAGGCCTCATTTATCCTTGGGAAAGGATTTACCCCTCCATGACAATTCTGTTATATTTCTTGAAATGGGAAAGGGAAAAAATGTATTGGATATCTCTCTATAATTATCCAATGGATATAATGGATATAAGGCATAAATATAATGGATATATAATGGATATAAGGCATAAATAAGCCTGTGGTGTCATTGAATCTCTGTGAGGAACTTCTACCAAACTTCTACAATCTAGGCCTGCCTGTGCTCTGTAACTTATAGCTTTAGAGAGTTGGCTAGAGCAGGACTTCTAAAAGTTTTTCCATTTGTGACCCCTTTTCACCCAAGAAATTTTTACGTGACCGTGTGTATATAGCTATATAAAAGAGGTATACAAAGCAAACATTTACTGATAATAAATCATCATTTCATGACACCCCCACACACATTCAGTAATGAACCACAGTTTGAAAAGCTTTGGCCTAGATCAATGAGAGGTTAAGTGATTTACCTGAAGTCACATAGTCTTAATGTGTCAGAAACTGTGGTTTCCCTGGCATGAAGGTCAGCTTGAAGATTCACTATACTACATTGCCTTTAGGAGTATATTGGTAAGACATGTGTAGTGTAGCCATATCCTTTGTTGGGATTTGGAAAACCTTACATAACAAATCATCCTCCTCCAATATGTATTTATTCCTAGTATGTCAGTTTAAAAAGGACATTGATAAGATGGAGATTGTCAAGAGGAAGGAATCCAGGGCAGTGAATTGCCTTGGATTCAAGACATATGTGAACTTGGCAAAGGTACTGGACAGGTTTACTCTGGAGAAGGCTCAAGGGAGGACTTGATAACTTTCTTTCTTTTCTTTTTCTTTTTTATATTAAACATGGTAGAAATATATATTAAATCCATTATATATGCATATATATTTATACAATTATCATGCTGCACAAGAAAAATCAAATCAAACTAGTAAAAATAAAAGAGAGAAGCAAAATAAAATGCAGGCAAACAGCAACAAAAAGAGTGAAAATGATAGCTTGCTTTCTTGATGACTTTCTTGAAGGTTTGTCGCCTGAAGAAGTGATTGTTCTCGTCTTATTGGGCCTCAAATGGCAAAACTGGGAGCAATAGATGGGTGTTACAAAACAACAACAACAACAACAACAACAACAACAACAAGAGAGCTGTCCACAAGTGGGATGGGCTGCCTCAGAAAATGGTAGGCTTTTGCTCTCTGAAAGTCTGCAAGCAGAGGATGGAAGACCATTTGTGTTTAAATCACAGTGGGGATTCCTTTTGTCTGGGCTTGAAAGAAATGATCACTGATGTCACCCCAATTGTCATACTTCTGCAAGCCTATACATTTTATCTTTCAGTCCTCTGTGTGGTGTGGAGGTAGTGGCCCTAACTTCTTGAAGGCTATGTTATCACAAGGACACCCAGAGTACAAGGTCTGGAAAGGCTTCAAGTACAGGCCCAGTGATAGAGCAGATGCCTGTTATCAGAGAACCAGCCTAATTATGTTCAGAAAGGCTCATCAACACTTTGGCCATGAAATGATGGGATTTGGGGTGACAACAAGTCTTGAAGACCATCTCCTGAGCTGTCCAGGCACCATGATTTTCATCAGTGCAATGAAATCACATATCCTTGTGGCATTGAATGAATGAAGTATAGTAAATTACACAATATCTAAGATTTTGAATTAAAATATCTAAAATACATTCTGAACTCCCTTTGTAGCACACCATGGTAGTTATTAGACTCTTGGAGCCTGAGTTAAATTGAAAGGAGGAATGAAAAGGTTTATAGTTTTCTTTTTCTGGTCTTGGTCTCCTATGACTTTCTTCCTTATTTAATAGTCACCACATTGCCCTCTGTTAGATTGGATTTTGAAACTTTTCAAGTTAAAAGAACATCAGCAGCTGACAATTCCCACAGATAAGATTTGGGGCTTTTCCCATAACTATTAGATTTTTATGGAAGATATCTAGACCATTATCATGGATGCCCAAGACAGATTTCTTAATTTGTTCAAATGGGCTTGGGCACGCTTCAGTAAAAATCCTAAGACTGGTCTTTCACTCTAATGCTATCCTCCAGGCTCCTATTAGAGGTGAAACAGTGTTATAAAAAGGCCCTTCTGGTCTTTATAGTAATACTTACCCTTCAAGGTAGACAACCCTATACCCAATTTCTCACTTGTCACGGCAAGGCCTTAGCATACGAAGAGAAGATATATAATACTAACTAGCCCTGGATACTACATTTTCTCCCAAAGTAGGTTAATTTTCTTCATTTTTTCACTGTATAACTCAATACAGCCCCTTGGGTTGCTATTATAGATGAAATGCCTTGTTTATACCGTTAACTCTAGCTTCCTCAAAGCTATCCCATCGATTTGTGGAAAATCCAGACCCTCTCTTTTTCCTCCTTCCTTCTGCTGACCATTGAGTTCTTTTATTTCTCATTAGCATTGCTGCTAGAGCACTATTTTCCACCCTCTTTTACTCTCTGAAATTGTGACCTTCTCAGGATACAAGTTAGAAAGGCTGCTTCTGCCACAACATAGCGTTTTCACTCTTTCTGTTGTTGTTTGCTTGCATTTGCTTTTCTTTCTCAGTTTTTTTTCCTTCTTGATATGATTTTTCTTGTGCAGCAAGCTAACTGTATAACTATTTATACATATATTGGATTTAACATATATTTTTACCTATTTAACATGTATGGACTACCTGCTATCTAGGGGAGGAGGTGGGGGAAGGAGGGGAAAAGTTGGAACAGAAGGTTTTGCAAGGGTCAATGTTGAAAAATTACCCATGTGTATATTTTGTAAATAAAAAAATACCCAAAAAATGACATATACAAAAAAGAAAGGCTGCTTACTCCCTCTCTCCTGATCTAGTCAGCTGCATACATTGTGTAATTCAACAGGCTTCTAGGATGGCATATATGTAGTCATTTGCCCATCTGTCATGGATGCTACTTGGGGGACCCCAGAACCATGCTGACCCAGGAAAGGAACACTTGGCTTTCAGAAGCTTGCAGTTTTACTCCAGTAGGAATCTACCATACTAAATTTTAGTCCTAGAGGAAATAGAACTGGCTTTTTAGATCTGAAACCACAGTGGAAAGCAAGCCTCCATGATACCTTAAGTTAACAATGAAGCCCCAGCCTAGTTGTGTCCCCTTGTGGTTCTTGATCTTCTCAGAGATCTTTGTGATTCATGGGCTGCACCAAGGTAAATCTGGACCCTTGATTCTCTATTTTCAGCCTCTGGATATTCCCTCAGCCCATTTAACTTAAGTTCCATTTAATTTCTCCATTTCCAGAAGCCTGAGTGTTTTACCCCAGACCAGATGTGCACCTTAGTCATTTTCTTTCACACTTTTACCAAGTTATCATAACTCCTCCCACCCCCTTGCCTGGTTTAAAATTTACACCTAATTAAAACACCTAAGAAACAGGAATGTAAAAAGGATGCCAATCTTTCTTGAGCAGCAAGATAATTGTATAAATGTACATATATTGTATTTGACATATACTTTAACATGTTTAACATGTATTGGACTACTTGCCACATAGGGGAGGGAATGGGGAGAAGGAGGGGAAAATTTGGAACAGAGGGTTTTGCAAAGGTCAGTGTCGAAAAACTACCCATGTGTATGTTTTGTAAATAAAAAGCTATAATAAAAAAATTAAAAATAAAATAAGAATAAAAGGATGCATTGCAATGGCAGCAAACATTCCAAAACACTGCGGAACTAACTTTCCCTGCAAGGCCCATGACTGCATTATGAATTGAGTTTGCTTTTCTTGATCAGAAGTTTTGGGGTTTTTAAATAGCATTTTCCTTCAGTGGATCAGTAGATCTTACTTCAATGACATAAGCACTCCCTCCACTGATACTAGCCACAGCATATACATGCCCCTTCATCCAGTGCTATTGCTATCCACGTCCACACAGAAATTCTCCATAGGGAATCAACCCAACATATTAGAGGCCTTCTAGTTCTCTTGATATCATATAAATATGGTACTAACACAGCTTTGGGGAGGGCCATTAGTTATCTATATTCCTCCCCAGTACCATGTGACTCCCCACTGTCAGTCAATAAGCATTTATTTCTTTGTGTCTACTATATGCCAGGTACCCCTGGTAAGTGCTGGGGATACAAAGAAAGGTGTAAAACCACCCCTGTTTTCAAGGAGCTCACGATCTAATGTGTGATTATGACCAGATAAGGGAAATGATGAAGTCCTGCAGCCAGGGTGGGAAATGATTGGAGGAGGTCTGAGTTACTGAATTGGTTTCATCATATAAGATGATGAGTTTCGGAACATAATGAATTCCAGAAAGGCAATCCAATGGGAAATGATTAAAATAATTCCCTGGATGTCCACGTTAAATGTTGGAAGATCTGGGAGGAGCTTTCTTTTTCTTTTTTTTTTTATTTAGAATTTTTTTTTTCCCCACAGTATATATGCATGAGTAATTTTTTTTTTATAATATTATCCCTTGTATTCATTTTTCCATGGGAGGAGCTTTCTGATGTCCACCCCCCATCATGTCCACTCAGAGGGAAGAGGGGTCCTAGGGATAGGGAGATCTGGGTGTCATATTGCAAAATGATGAGTTTCTGGACATTATCAAGTGCAGGTCAGCAAGGTGGGAAATCTAGCTTTTCTTCTAGCTATATGATGACATCCTTTACCTCAGTTCTGTGTTAGATTCTTTAATTTTTATGTCTTGGTGTCCACTTTTGCCCACCATGTATCTTTTCATTATTTAGTAGATAATTCAGAATGTGTGTCTAAAACTCAATATGTCACAAATAGAATCTTATCTTTTCTTGTGAATCCTCCCCTATTCTCAGCCATCTTATTATCTTCCAGGGTAATACCAGTCACTCAAGCTCACAATATCCATGTCATCCTGAATTCTTTACTGTCCCTCACCTCACATTTGATCGATTGCCAGGTCTTATCATTTCTTTCTCCCCAACATCTCTCACAGTTGATCTCTCCTTCTTTCATTACACAGCCTCTCTATTTAGACCTCTCTCATCACATATTGCCTAGACAATTGCAATAGCCCCATATTTGGTCTTCCAGCACCAGTTTTCTCTCTACCTCATCCCATCCTTCATTAACTGCCAAAATCATCCTCCTAAAGTCTAGGTATTGCTTGGCTCTCTTTAGGCTGCTTACTATTTTCAGTATCAAATCAAAACTATTTTGTTTGGCACTTGAAGCTCTTTATATGCTGCCCACTTTCTACCTTCCCAAGCTATACTGGTTTATTTTCCTTTCTTCTCCCTTAATGTACTATCTACTGTCTTAACAACAACAGCTAGCATTAAAATGGTGCACTTACTATTTGTCAGGTGCATTAAAAAGATAATCTCATTTGAGCTTCACAAAAAATATCATTATTATTGTCATCTCTATTATTATCTATTTTATAGTTGAAGAAATACTGTCTTGTCCAAGGTCACACTGTAAGGTTAGGTTTGAATTCAAGTTCTACAAGACTATAGACTCAAGTCTACAAGACTGAGTCCAGCTCTACTCATTGCTTATATCTTTGCACTAGCTGTTCCCCATACCTGAATACTCTTCTCTCTTTACTTTCATCTCTTAAAAGCCTTGGCTTCTCAGTTCAAACTTCATCTTCCACAAAATTAACCATGTTTTAGAGCATAAAAGCCTCATAAGCAAATGCAAAAAAATCAGAAATATTAAACATATTTTTGTGAATGACAGTGCAATAACAATCATATCCAATATGGAGCCACTAAAATTATTAAAATTGAATGAAAAAAATTTGCCAAATAAGTCAATTCTAAAGAAAGAACAAATCAAAGAGCATATCACAGGAACAAATAGCAACTTCATTAAAGGTGACAAAATGAGATAGCAATATTTTGGTGATACAGCCAAAATAATTCTTAGGAGAAATTTTATATATTTAAACACTTCCATTATTGAGAGAAAAAGAGTAGATCCATGAATTGGGAATATAACTAAAAAGGCAAGATACCCAACAAAACGCTGAAATAGAAATCCTTAAAATCAAAGAAGAAAACAGAATTGAAAGGAAAAAATAAATTAAAAAATAAAAGTAAGAGCTAAGTTTTTTTTTTTCAAAGAAAAGTAAAACAGGCCCAACCATTGTGGAGAACAATCTGGAATGATGCTCAAATTATAAAACTATGCATACCATTTGATCCAGTGATACAGCTTTTAGGTCTTTATCCCAGGTTGATTAAAGAAAAATCAAAAGGATCCATCTTTACAAAAATATGTATATAAACTTTTTTTTGTACTGGCAAAGAATTGGAAATTGAGGGGATGACTATCAGTTGAGGAATGGTGAACAAACTGTGTTATATGGTCAGTGATAGAACACTACTGTGATATAAAAAATGGCCAGAGGAATGGCTTCAGAAAAACTTGGAAAGGTTTACATGAACTCATACAATATGAAGTGAGCAGAACCAGGAGAATATTGTATACAGTAGCACTATATTGTAACAATGATCAACTGTGAAAGACTTAGCCACTCTGATCAATATAATGAGCCACAACAATTAGAAAGGACTCATGGTGAAAAATGCTATCCACTGCAGGATAACTGGGACACTGATACATTGTTGGTGGAATTGTGAATACATCCAGCCATTCTGGAGAGCAATTTGGAATTATGCTCAAAAAATTATCAAACTGTGCACACCCTTTGATCCAGCAGTGTTACTTTTGGACTTATATCCCAAAGAGATCTTAAAGAAGGGAAAAGGACCTGTATGTGCAAGAATGTTTGTGGCAGCCCTTTTTGTAGTGGCCAGAAACTGGAAACTGAGTGGCTGCCCATCAGCAGGAGAATGGCTGAATAAATTGTGGTATATGAATGTTATAGAATATTATTGTTCTGTAAGAAATGACCAGCAGGAAGATTTCAGAAAGGCCTGGAGAGACTTACATGAACTGATGCTAAGTGAGATGAGCAGAACCAGAAAATCATTATATACTTCAACAACAACGATGATCAATTCTGATGCAGACAAGAGCGCTGGCTTCGGGATGGAGCTGCGGCAGCCCCTGCTGCCAAGGGTTCACTTCCCTCGGTGTCCAGGTTGGGAAAAGAGAAGGCAGAGGAAAGGGAAGAGAGCTGCTGGCAGTAGGGAAAGGGATTGTCACCATGATTAGGATATAAAAGGGAGCCAGGGACATACCATCATCTCTGGCCGCTGTGCTTGTGTACAAACTGTGCCCTACACCTCCCTAACCTCCTCTACATGGACTCCCTAAACCTCCGTTGAAGCCCATCTCAGGTGCCATCTCTCCTATACCAGGCTTTTCCTGATCCTCCCTCTTCCCCCCTTCCCTCGAAGAATATAAGCATGTAATGGATCCCAAATCAGTTCCAATAGAGCAGTAATAAATTGAACCACCCAGCAAAAGAACTCTGGGAGATGAGTGTGAATCACTACATAAAATTCCCAATCCCTCTATTTTTGTCTGCCTGCATTTTTGATTTCCTTCACAGGTTAATTATACACTATTTCAAAGTCTGATTCTTCTTGTGCAGCAAAATAACTGTATGGACATGTATACGTATATTGTATTTAACATATACTTTAACATATTTAACATGTATTGGTCTACCTGCCATCTGGGAGAGGGAATGGAGATAAGGAGGGGAAAAATTGGAACAAAAGGTTTTGTAATTGTGAGTGTTGAAAAATTATCCATGCATATATCTTATAAATAAAAAAGCTGTAATTAAAAAAAGGAAAATGCTGTCCACCTACAATGAGAAAAATGATGAACTCTGAGTATAGACAAGTCTGTTTTCTTTTAATTTTTTAATATTTCTTGCTTTTTTTTTGCAATACATATAATATGGAAATAAGTTTCCCATGACTCCATAGATGTAGTGACTATCACATTGCTTACCTTCTCAATGGATGGAGTAGGAAGTGAAGGGAAGAAGAAAACTTGAAAATAAAAATAATTTTAATAAACAATTTTAAAAAGACTTTTGGGGGAAATCAGTATAATAAATCATTAGCTAATTTGACTTTTTGAAAAAGAAAGAAAACTAATTTATCAATATCAAAAATGAAAAAAGGTAAATTCACAACCAAGGAAGAAGAAATGAAGGAAATTATTAGAAACCATTTCCTCCCATTATTAGGTTATTAAAACTGAAAATGTAAATGAAATGGATGAGTATATATAAAATCCAATCTCTTAATAGTAATCTTGTGATATATTGCTATAGTGTATTTGTTGATATTTTAATAAAAAATTTTGCATTTATAGTCATTAGAGTTATTGGATGATAAATTTCTTTTTCTCTTTTTACTCTCCTTGGTTTAAGTATCAACAACAAATTTTATCATCAAAATAATTTGGTAGAACCCCTTTTCTTCCTATTTTTTTTAGTTTATATAACTGTTAACCTAATTATTCTTTAAATATTTGATGAACTTCCATCATATATCCATATGGTATTGTCTCCTCTCCCCAACCCCCCAGTGGGAGTTTATTTATGACTTGTGCAAATTCTTTTTCTATGATTAGGCTAATTGAGTCTTCTATTTATTGTTCTGTTTATTTGAACATTTTATATTTTATCTTATCATTATCATTATTATTACCATTGCTATTATGTAAAAATACTGGTTATTATGATAAGATAATGAAGATGAAGAGCAATTGAGGAAATAATATGATTATTATTCGTCTCTACATCATAATGGTAACGAAATTATCACTTTTGCAAATTATATGATAGTTTACTTAGAGAATCTTATAGTGTTTACTAAAAAAAAACTAATCAAAACAATTAACAACTTCAGCAAAGTTATAGGATATAAAATAAAACCACAGAAATTATGAGTTTCTGTATATTACTAAGAAACCCAGCAAGAAAAGATAGAAAGAGAAACTCAATTTAAAATGACTATAAAAATTATAAAATACTTTGGAGTCTACTTGCCAAAACACACCCACATGAGCTATATGAATACTGAACTACAAAACACTTTCTAAACAAATAAGGATATCAAAACAATAGAGTGATATTCACTGCTCATGGATAGGGTAAACCAATATAATCAACATTACAATATTACCTAAATTAATTTATTTATTCAGTGCCACAGCAATCAAACTGCGAAAGGATTACTTTAAGGAAAAAATAATAATAAAGTCCATCTGAAGTAACAGAAGACCAAGAATCTCAAGGAAAACAATGTGGGGGAGGGATGTGTGACTAAAAGGAGCTTAGCAGTACCAGATCTCAGACTATATTACAAAACAGTAGTCATCAAAACAATTTGGTTTTGGTTAAGAAATAATGTGCATCAAGCAGTATACTAAATTAGGTACCCAATATATAGAAGCAAACAAGGACAGTAACTTAGTGTTTGAGAAATGCAAGATCTAACCTATTGTGGTAAGAACTTACTCTTTGACAGAAATCATTGGGAAAATCAAAAAGCAATCTGAGAGGAAGTAGTAGGTAACCAACATTGTAGAGGGTCACAGACAGTGGGGAAACTCTGAGTAAGGTATAAGACCCTTCAGCCCAGAAGAAACCTGCTAACAGTGCCTGGTTGGGCTCCCCATCTACCTTAAGGGCTCTCGGCCTTCCTGAGAAGTTAGGAGGCGGTGACAATCTGTGTTGTGATTGAAGTAGAGTAATAGCAGGTGAAAGAGTGATACCAGGTTGGCAAACTACGTACAACAGCAAGTTGTTCATGTGGTCCCACGTGTGCAGTATATACTTAGCACATGCCCAGTATTTTTGTTATTTAAGGGTTTGAGGGTATAAAAAGGGAAAAGTCCTTGGAATAAATGGACTCCATTTTTCCAGCATCCTCAGGAGTTCTACCTCATCACTTCTCCACTAGGATGGTATATTTTAATCACCCTGGCCTAGGGGCTCTAGAAAGCAACAGTACATTTTGTCACCCCAACTTGGGAGCTGTAGAAAGGAGGACACACACAACATGCCATACCATATACCAAATTCTAAATAGGAACATAACATAAAGGGTGATGTCATAAATAAATTATAGGTACAACAAATAACTCGTCTGTGAGGATCTATGGATTAGAGTTAATGACCAAATAAAAGAGAGAGGATCAGAGAAGGTAAAATGGATAATTTGATTCTGTGAAATTAAAAATTATTTGATGCAAAGAAAAGTAGGCAAATTAGAAAAATAACTAAGCCTAAAGAGTTACTAAACTAGAGTTAAAAAAGAGTTACCATAACTAGATCTATATCCCAAAGAGGTCAAAGAAAGAAGAAAAGAACTCATGTATATAAAAATATTGATAGAAGTTATTTTTGTGATGGCTAAGAACTGGAAACCTCAAAACACTTGTATGAACTGATAGAGACTGAAACAAGTAGTACAACTAATACAAGAACAAGAACATTGTAAAACTGAATTTTTAAATAAGGTTTAGGAAGTCTAATCGATGTAATGGGCAACCACAGTTCTAGAGGACTCATGATGAAACATGCTACCCACCTCCTGAGAGAGTTGATGGATTCAGGGTGATTGGTATAGATTTGGTAGTGAGGAGACATATACAATGAGAAAATTTGTTTTGCTTGACTGTAAATGTTTGTAACAAGTTTTGTTGTTCTTACTTTCTCATTGACGGGCAAAAGAGAAGGTGGGAATGAGAGAAAGTGGATTTTCACTGATTGAAAAAAAGACAATTTCATTTTAAAAACAAAAAAAATATCAAATGGCATAAACAAAGCAAAACAGCCTAGTAAAACATTAAGGAAGTATGTGTCTTCAGAGATTATACCTTAGATTAGGCCATTGTTCTTTGCACAATGGAGTTCAAGTTGCCATTGTATATTCTGTTTGTTTTTTATGTGAGAATCTAGTTGGAAGGACTATATAATTTTAGCTCTGAGAAAATTGGACAGAGGTGAACATCCTGACAACCAGATTGTTGAGATCAATTGGGAATCTATGTCAAAGTAACTGCTATATGTTTGCTGTAGCCTCTTTCAAAGGAGTCATCATCAGGGCTTGGTTGATAGTGGGAGAGGCCAGACTGGATATGGTCAGATCACTGGGAGAACAAACAGACCAGCAGGGTGGAACAAATAATCAGGAAGTATCCACAGCGCACAGCAGGTGGAAGTTCAGGAAGAAGGGCAACATATTGGATTGGATTGTACCTGCAACAGACAATATAGATGGAGGTCTTGGCTAGTATGCTGTGAGCATCAAGCCCCCATGCTATTCTCAGTCTATGCAATTGTATAGGCTGTGCCCTCCACTCCCACACACTCCTCATACCCAGTCTGCATTCACTTCTCAGTTCTGCTTCTTAGAATCCCCAGGTTCCATCAAGCCTTATTTTAAGTGTTATGTCCTCCATGAGGCCTTTCCTGATTCCTTACTTTCTAGTGCCTTTCCTTTTCCTTAGTGATTTGTGTGTGTGTGTGTGTGTGTGTGTGTGTGTGTGTGTGTGTGTGTGTGGAGAGAGAGAGAGAGAGAGAGAGAGAGAGAGAGAGAGAGAGAGAGAGAGAGAGAGAATGGCCTATAACCTGAACCAAAAAACAAACCAAAAATACAAAACAAAACCCAAATGGGGTCACAAAGAGTCTGAACTGACTAAACAATGTATTAAGTGAAATTATGTTTTATTCAAATTCTTTTTGTCCCTGATCTTAAGTAGATGCTGATATGAGTGAGCCTTTCTTTTCTTTTTTTTTTTTTTAAAGTGTACTAGTCAGTATGGTCCACCGTTAGTGTTCTTAAGTTCCATAAAATGACCTGAAGCTACAAGCAGTTTGGAACTTGGTGGTGTCTGCCAGGCCTGCCCAGCTGTGCTGAGAGAATAGAGCAAAGTGGCAAAGAGGAAATTTCAATGAACAAGGATAATCACATTTTGTGTTCTGGGAAGGGAGCCTGAAGGAAGATCAGGGAAAAAAAATACAATTACCTTATGTGACAGGTGGGCTCATATATAAAAACCATCCTGATTTTATGATGCAGGCCTGTTAGGTTTGATGGATACTTTCACTGCTGTTTTTCTAAATTGAACCAATAAAAAGATAATGTGTTTTTGTTTTTTAAAATAGTCTCAGCCTCTCTTGAGGTCTGAGCCTGATGATGAGGAGATCCTCAGCGTGTCTGCTGGGTGCATTGGAAACTGGCCTTCCACCATGTTGGGATGCAGGAACATATCCAGATGGGACTAAATATTTGGCTTGGAGTCATTCTTTGCTTAAGCTCCCGAAATGGAGTTGCATCTGACTGCAACTGATGATTAAATGCAGAGAAGTGTCCAGGGTCAGGTGAACTAAAAGCTGAGGCTTGGCAACAAGAATCAGTTTGGGTCTCCTTTAATCTGCTGGGCTATGTTGGTTTTAGGCTGGGTTTCCTCTTGTTTTACCTTTAATATTGCCTTTTGTCCTCCTTCCTCCCCTGCTTAGAAGTAGATCACCTATTTTCTGAATGGTTTCGCCCAAACACCCCTAAGCTTCTAACGCCCCTAAGCCTTCCATTCTGATGTAGTAGCGGATAGAATTCTCTATCCTAACTGTTATTCATTTTCCAAGTTGCTCTTTTTAACCCAATTAGGGGAGAATAAAACATGATAATCAGAAATAATCATTATTAATATGAATACAGGTTGATCTGATTCAAATTTGGCAAAGGGAGAAGTGTGTCAATGACACGGTTGAGGAAAACAGTTAAGGCCCCACTGGGATTCGAACCCAGGATATCCTGCTTACTAGGCAGGCGCTTTAACCACTAAGCCATGAGGCCCCCACATAGGATGGAGTTGAAAATGTCACCTAAGTGGTTCGGACGTTCCATGAGCGTAGGGCTTGGTGTTTCTGATGCGCGTTATATAATCAACACATGAAAGGACTTATTAACTGATGCTCGCAAGGAAAATGAGTTAGTGGTCTCCATCCACTATAAAATGGACATATATTAGAGGACAAATTGTTCTCGTTTCATACTGATATCCATCAGAGGAGTACTAAATTGCTTTTTCAGATTTTTTTTGTAAAAAAATTTCTTTAATTAAAATGTGAACATGACTTGTCAGTTATTTTTCAAAGACCAAAATCCATGGCTTAACGTTTTTAAGCATTTAGAAATATTTTGCCAACTCTCAAAATGCATATTATTAAGCTTTCTCAAGATATTTTTAGGTTAAATAACATTTTTGCTTTATGGATGCAAGGAATCATAGAATTTCAAGCAGAAACGGAACTTAATCCAACCCTTTCATTTTACAAATGGAGAAATTGAGTCCCAGAGATATGAACTGTATTGTTTAAGATCACAAGGTAGTCGAACCCTCTGACACTAAACTCATTTCTCTATTGTATTGTGATTTCTCAGGAAATGATCTTGTAGATTATAATTTCAGAGTCAGAAGGGATATTTGAGTTTGTCTTGTCCAACCCTCCTGTTTTACAGATGAGGAAACTGATGTCCAGGGAAGGGAAGAGAAGTTATCCACCCGGTATTTTGCAGGTGGTTTCTTGTATCTCTACATTTTACTAAATACAATTGCATTATCTTCAAAGATGAATGTGTGATTTTAGGATTATAAAAGCTTCTGTGTCCTTTCCCCTTAGCATCTTATTCAAATGAAAAATGGTTTAGCTTTTTTGATCAGAATGATAGATAATGACTTTGTACAAGCTGATTTGAAACTGGATCCTTAACTTTCATCCACTTAATTACAAAATAGCATTGAAAAATCCCCACCAAAATACTTCACACAACAGACTGCCATACGGAAGCTTTTATGTGAAGGCACATTATATAAGGCTTGGTCAGTGGCCAGAAGTGGTAGGATTTTGCTGAGCATGTCATAGCATTATGAGAGGATGCTGGCATAAACAGAAATGCAGAACAGTAAAATGAAAGGGAGGACGGAGAGAAAACCAATAAAGATGAGGTATTAAAAAGTTAAATACAGCTTATTAGAGGACCCATTTAGTGGTTCGGTGTGAGCAAAGACTTGCAGAAATGACCTTTCATTTCAGCATAAAAGAAATATAATTATAAATTATTTCTATAGTGCTATACCCTCATCAGATAGAATTCACTAGACTTTGCAATGAAAAGATGGTTTTATTTAAAAAAAAAAAAAACTGGCAGTAATGGCGTTAACTCTGTGCCTCCCAGAGCCGTAACTAAGGCTAGGCAATTAAGTCATTGTCTCAGGGTGCCTAAATTTAGAGGGTGTTACTAGCATGTGTAATTCTCATCCGATAGAAATAATCCAAATATAGCACCTAGATAAAAAATTATTTAAAATAGGAAGCTTCTTCAGTTGATAAATGGTGAAAGTATAAGAGCAGTCAGTTGTCAGAAAAAGAAATCAAAGCCATCAATTTTCACATAAAAGTGTTCTGTCAGATTGGCGAAGAAAAGGAAAAATGCTAAGTGAAAAAATTACCACCCTGATGTACCCTTGGTGTGGTTGTGAACTGATCCAACTATTCGGGAAAGCAATTTGGAACTTTGCACATAGCATATCCTTTGACCCAGCAGTACCACTACTAGGTTTATCTCCCAAAGAGATCCAAGAGAAAAGAAAAAAAGATCTATACTACAAACATAACTAGCAGCTCTTTCTGTTATGGGAAAGAATTGGAAATCAAAGGGGTGCCCCCCCTTTGAGAAATGGTTGAACGAGTTGTAAAATGTTTTGTTGGAACACAAGGATGCAACACAGTAAGAAATGAAAAGCAACATGCTTTCAGAGAAACTGGGGGAGACTTATATGAACTGATACAAAGTAGAATAAGCAGAACCAGAAAAAGATTTTATATATAATAACAATTATATTGTAACAGTGATTAACTATTAGAGACTTAGCTACTTTAAACGAGACAGTGATCCAAGACAATTCCGAAGGATCAAAAATGAAAAATGTTATCCAACTCCTAGAGAGAGAAGTGATGAACTCTAAGTAACATATGTATTTATATATTAGCTTCTAAGGAGTGGGGAAGGGAAGGAAAGGAGATAGAGAATTTGGAACTCAAAGTTTTTTAAAATAAATAAATGGAGGGGGGCAGCTAGATGATGCAGGATAGAGCACCAGCCCAGACTTCAGGAGGATTTAAGTTCAAATCTGGCCTCAGGACACTTAATACTTCCTATTTGTGTGACCCTAGGCAAGTCATTTAACCCCAGCAAATATAAATAAATAAGTAAATGAATGAATGAAAAATGACTTTGCTTTATCCCTCCACCCCACTCCCTAGCCCTTCCTTATTATATACACTAGCAGTGGCTTCCCTAGCTATAAACTACCAGGGTCCAATGTTTCTATCCCAAGGTCTCTATCTCTCTACCATGGGCCACAGACACTTGTATCCTGAATTCCAAAGTCTCTCTGAACGTCTTCTTCAACTTCTTCATTAGGGGTGCCCCTGAATTGCTTGTTATGGCTTCGATAGCAGCAACTTATTAGAGCTTTATCTGAAAATAAAAACTTCCTCTCTTCAGAAGAATGAAAACACGAGGGACTTCTAAAAGTGAGCATTATTGAGGATCATCCCATGGAACGGGCATAGGGTTGTCCTTGGTTCCAGGTGACCATATTGGAGCCTGATTCTGGCCACTTGTGATTCAGTGCTGAAGGCATTGAATTTTGAGATGATGAATAGACTTGCTGCTTAGCAGGAAGAGCTGATTACTTAGTGAATGTTTAAAAGGGGTGTCCTTATCTTCAAGATTTTCTTAATCTCTTCCAGTGATATCTGTCTTTTGTGTATTTGAAGAGATGGGGTGCAAGAGGACAAAGAGAACTCAAACTCCCTCAATACCTGATAAAACCCCCAGGAGCATCTCTGTCTTTCTCTCTGACCATCAGTTCTACTCTGCCATTGTACTGCCATGAAGTCATGGATAAAAAGACAAAGTCATGTACTCATGTGTTTATTGTACCCTTTTTATGATAACAAGAAACTAGAAATAGTACATTGATTCTTAAAGTATCTCCCCTTGATTTCCAGACTACTTTTTTTCCTGAGGCAATTGGGGTCAAGTGATTTGCTCAGTTTCAGAGGTGAGATTTGAAGTTAGGTCCTCCAGATTTCAGAACTGGCGCTCTATCCACTGCACCACCTAGAAGTCCCTTTCCAGATTACTTTTTTTAAAAAAATATATCAGATACTTTATAATCTCTTCTATTTTTTTAATCTTTTGATTTTAATATTTCTTGATGTCTCATGCTGCCGTTGACTTTATTTTACCTATTCTAGTTTTCAGGGAATCCATTAACTGGATAAGATAAGTGTTAACACTTTCTCTTCTACTTTATTTTTTTTCTCCTTCCAATTTTTTGTTCCAGAACGTTATTTTTTTCTCTTTCTTCATTTCTTCTAGGTAGTCATGCTGTCCTTATGCAAATTCCATTTTTAAAATTTGAATCTTTTTTTTGAAAATTTTCTTGTTTAAAATTTTCAGTAGTATTTTGTTTTCCAGATACACAGCAAGATAGTTTTCGACATTCATTTTATGTCTGTGTTTCAGATTTTTCTCCTTCCCTCCCTTACCTCTCCCTTTTCCAAGATAGGAAACAATCTGATGTAGATTAAATAACAATTGTTGTTGAGTCATTTTGGTTTTGGTCATATCTGACTCTTTTTCAAATCATTGGGGTTTTATTTTGTTTTGTATTGTTTGTTTTTGACAAAGATACTGGACTGGTTTCTTTTTTCCAGATCATTTTATAGATGAGGAACTGAGCCAAACAGGGTTAAGTGAATTGCCCAGGATCATATAGACGTCTGAGTCTGACTTTGAACTAGCAAAGAAAAAAAAAGTTTTTTTTATTATTCCAGGCTATTACTCTAACCATTGTGCCAGTTTGTTACCCCTGTTATAATAATTAGCTCACTTTTAAGCCTTGGGGTAAAGTAATGGCTCTCAGACCCACATAGTCACTTACTCTGTTATTTTATACAACTTCTATCTATGTTGTTAATACTCCTCTAGTAACTGCTCTGCGCCCCAGTGGGGAAACTTCCTACCATTCAGACAGAGGTTTGGCTTGATGCTCTAATTTACATTTTGTAGTTCTAGCTAACCTCAGCTTCCTCCTCTTCTTGGCAAAGAAATACAAGCCTTCATGACTGTTCTGAGCTAGGCGGCAGTCCCCTGGTAGGTTAGCTTCAATATTGAACAGAAAGAGACACTCATATGTCATTTAATATTCAACCAAAAAAAAAAAGATATTTACTTAGTTGTAGCAGAATTCAATAAAGATAAGCATTGAAGGCACCTTGATTTGATTCGACTGAGCAATGCTCTATTGTCTAAGTTGCCTTATTGTGAGCTTTCAGTCCTGTGAACCCGGCAAATCTTGATGATAATCTTGGTACCTTTTAAAGAAAAATTAGCCTAATCTTTTTGGAAGGAGTTAAGATATTGCTCCTACCACAATGACCAACCCTGATTTGTTTCTTCATCTACATGGCAAAATCAGTATATGGGAAATGTTTGGATAAAAGAAAGAAATTAAGTGAGTGTATGATAGATCCTATTACAAGATAGGCACAGGGAGAGGAAGATGGGAAAAGGCAACTTCTGGAACCACCTTCAGTCCTTGAAGCAATGATTACAACTGGCAGCTCCAAGCCCAGTTTCTTGTTCCAAAAAGCCTACAGGAATCCAGTGGTTTACACTGAGCTCCTTCTTCTCTACTGTAGCACACTTCCCCTTTCCCTAGCTCTCCCTTCTCCAATTTCTCAGCTTGTTTAGTTCCACTGCCATTTTTGCCTAGCTCATCTAGTCTCAGTTTCTTTATTTGAATCTTTTTTCTTTGGATTGTGTGCAGTCTTTGGGAAACTTTGAGGCATGATTCTAGTCTACTTCTGGCTTATAGGTTGTGATCATTCAAATCACTTTCAGAGTTTAGAGGGAATATTTGTTCCTCTGAACTACAAATTTCAGATCGCCAGACAGTTCCCAAACTCCCTATTACACTGGGATACCAAAATTTTCAAACTCTAAAACAGAATATACATTCTGTTAAAAAAAAATTCCACTCTGAATGAATTGAACCATCTACACCCAGGGAAAGAACTCTGGGAGATGACTATGAATCACTTCATAGAATTCCCAATCCCTCTATTTTTGTCCTCCTTCATTTTTGATTTCCTTACAGGCTAATTGTACACTATTTCAAAGTCCAATTCATTTTGTGCAGCAAAATAACTGCATGGGCATATATTATATATATTATATTTTATTTAACTTACACTTTAACATATTTAACATATATTGGTCAACCTGCCATCTGGGGGAAGGGGTAGGGGGAAGGAGGGGAAAAATTGGAACAGAAGGTTTTGCAATTGTCAATGCTGAAAAATTACCCATCATATATCTTGTAAATAAAAAGCTATAATAAAAGATATTCAGCTCTGGAAATCATAAGATCCAAGACATATTGTGCTCTAGAAATTAAAACTTCCCTTTTGGCTTTATTTTCATAGGAAAATCTCTGTCAATGGCAAAGTAAGGGCATTTATTTCCTTAGCCCATCCATATGAGGAATGGGAGAAAGACAGAGATGATCAGGACTTATAGCCAGGTAGCTTTGGTTTATATGCGGAGCTAATTGAAATTTTGTGTACTAAGCAGAATGTTTATGGATCTAAAAATATTTGGAAATCATTTGCAAGTGTGCAAAATAAACTAAGCTGAAAGCTGTTACTACAATGTGAAGTAAAGCATTTATTCTCAGCTTTTTATACTCCAGCAGTACTCACTCGCTGCAGTAAACTTTTTATCCACATGTGATTCAATTTAATCCAAAAAGCATTTATTGAGAGTCTAGTACGTGCAAGGTTTTGAGCTAGGTGCTAGGGCTAGACACAGAAGAAAAAATGCTTAAGGAGCTTATATTGTGCTGGAATGTAATACTCATACTCTAATACAATGAGAACCATAGTCTACAAAGACTGACCTGGCAAATATGCATCCAAACTGGTATAGGGGTAGAGAGTATACTAATTTCTGGGTCACTTATAATCTGCTCCCATTCAGGTACTAACAGTAGCTGCACCAGGCAAAATTCTCAACATCCCTCTGACCGCTCGCCAGTCCCACACTCCATAGCACGCGCGCACACACACACACACACACACACACACACACACACACACACACACACACACACATACACACCCATCATTGATGGCTACAGAAGAAACCTTTTGGGAGTGGGTTCTATGTTCCGGAGCAGTGGCCAATGAATAAGCATACACACACACACACACAGAGGTTTTGTTTTTCCATGGGAAAGAGAGAGTTGTCCAGGCTGAACAGCCCTTGATGGGTTATGATTGCATTATATTTTCTCCCACATATATCCTTCTTCCAAACGTCCCTATTTCTATTGAAGATAACACCATCCTTCCAGACAAAAAGATCTGTAAACTTGGCAGTATCCCGAAATCTTCACTCTCTCCCATCTTTTGCATCCAATCAGTCACTAAATCTCCTTATTTTTTACCTGCACAATACCAATAGCATTCACTCCCATGCCTGCAGTCACACAGCCACCATCACAGTTCAGGTCCTCATCTCATCTCCCTAATAGCTTCCTGATCAGTTTTCCTGCCTCTCCAATTTATCCTCCATAAAACAATGATGTGATTTTCCTAAAGTTCTGGTCTGGCCAAGTAAACTCCCCCTTGTAAGTTCCCTATTGACTGTTAGGAGCAAATACAACTTCATCTTTTCCTCATCCTTTAAAAAATATTTATTTTGTCATGAAGATGTCTTCTATTATTTTCTGTGTTTTCTTGAAATGGAAATTTATGATTACATATTTGTAATCCTCCCTGATGTTCTGGGAACATGACAATTTTTTTTCCCTTTTTCTGCCTCTCTTTTTCTATTTTGTCTTTTCTTATTGTGTATTTAAGTTTTAAAGAAATAATTTTTTAGAAAATGATTTAAAAAATAAAATAAAATATTTTTGCATATGTTTTATAATGTATAGTATACATTATCAACATAGTGGTTAGGCATATGACTTATAACTATATAAATATGAATATATTTACTCAAATGCTCATTTTTATATAAATATTTGAGCAAATAAATGCTTAATTTTTTAAAAAAATTTTATTTTTTGCTGATAGAGGTACATGATCAAAAAAGTTTAGCGCACTGCCCTGAGTTTGGTCATACATCCAAGACAACTGCATCCTGGGACATAACCAGTCATCTTGACTTTTGTCCCACCACTTGATTTTGATGACTCTGGAAGACAGGATGAGGCTGATGACTTTCTGAGACTGTGCCTCATTTGAGTCCAATTCACTTGTGAATCAAGACACCACATCATGATGTCACTGATTCTCTTTGAAAACAAAGGACAGACAACAACATCCGTGTATTCTGTATGTCATAGAATTGTATGATAATTATTTGTCCTTATGATTCATTTAAAGCCAAGATTAGAATGGTAATGAAAATACTAAAGTTATACAAGAAGTCTAGCTCATTTTTCCAAGATGCTAATCATGTGGGCAAAAGGCTGCAGTGTCATGGGACAAAAATCAAGAACTATCCAGTGACATTAAAATGAGCAAAATGCTCATTTGCTCCAAATAGCTATAAATGGAAAGGACCCTCACAAATGCTCTAGAAAACATAATTAATATTCATGTGTAGACATAGTTTTATTTACAAATATCAGTAAGTTTACTATGTGCTTTGTTTTAAACTACTGCTATAAATGGAAATCACTTTCACTACCACCACAGAGAACATCATTAATAATCACATGTAGATATAGCTGAGCCCCAAATATCAGTGCGTGTATCAAGTAATTTGCCCTAAACTACTGCCTTATAAAAAGAAATTACTTTCCCAACCATTTGAGAGCTTAATTACTAATCAAACATAGATACAGTTTTAGTTACAAATATTAGAGTTTATTGTGTAATACACTAAAATAATTGCACTCTAAAAACATTTATTTTCGCCCATTCTTGAAAACCAAATGCTTAACATAAACCATGAAATGTTCACCATAACAATACTTTCAAAGGCTGTTTACTAAAACATGAATTTTGTGCAAATAATGTAAAAATTCAGTGGAGCCCCAAAGGCAATGGGAGGGAGTCAGTAGCATTCCCATTGGACAAAAAGCAGGGTCACTTGCCAGAGCCATAACTCAGAAGCAGCCTGTTGACCATATTTAGCAGCAGGAGATTCTGTAGTTGGTTAAGTGATCTAACAATAAATACCTTATCATTGCTTCCTTTGAAAATGACTGTGGTTTTGAGAATTTCCAAGGCCGGAACAAAATTCATCAAACCCCAAGGAATATAGACTCATAAAAATTCCAGAAAGGAAGCTCTTATTCTATGATCTAGGAATTCACTTATCAAATGTTGAAGCATTGACATCCACTGCAATTACCTCTCATCCTTTTGGAAACTGAAAGGCTAATTTCTGGATTGTTCAGGTCTTTCCCTTCCCCTGTCCCCAATCTTTTTTTTTTTTTTTTTTTAACCTTTTCCTTCTCCCTTTGTCTGGCAGCCTATATGCCATTTAACTAATGATCAGAATCTGCAAAAGGTTACTGAAAGCAAATGAACTTTGACTACCTAAAGTATGCTTCTCCTCTCCAATGTCAGTAAAGGGTTCTTTTGAGGAAGGAGGTCAAAGCTACTAGCTGAAATCAGGAATATCTGAAGGACCTTAACATCTATAGGGTATCATTCTCCCATTTGGACTCTTTACTGCATATGCTACATAACACTGACGGACACTCTATCTCTATCTCTTCATTTTATATCTTGCATGATAGTAATCCAGTTACATCTCTGTCTGATGACTTTTGCAGCTTCTGTGTAGTTCTTCATGGCTAAGGTGTTTCCGCATCCTCATGCCCTTTACATTGCTGTCTAGAAATCCCTTCTTTGATGCTTTATCATGACATGGAAGCGCCCCAAGGCTCCCAAAGTCTGGAGGAGCTGTGGAGCACCAGCTCTGGCAGCTTCTACCATGGTTTTGATTATGACCCCAGTAGCAGACCAAGTCAACTTTCCAAGGACTTGCCAGCTACATAAAGAGAGGCTCATCAACAGTATACGGGGTACTTGGTGACAAATTCTCTGGAGATTGCAATCTACAAAACAAAACAAAACAAAAAAAAAACTAAATGTCTGGGTGGCCACCATTTGCTTCTGCAGAGACAAAAACAGGGTGGGGTAAAAGGAGACAGTGAATGAGTCAGTTCTTAGATACCTCAAAATCCAATTTCTTGATTAACTGTGAAATCTTTGCTCAGTGATCAACAAGATGTTAATGTGCTAGAGGAGTCAAATTATGTCAATCTTGATATTCTTGTTATTAAAAAAAAACAAAAAACAAAAAACAGAAGGTTCCAGCTAAATAGGAGAGGATGTTTCACAGGTAATCCTTGGAAAGGCAAAGAAAGGACTAAGTAGAGCTGGTTTTAATGTAGGTCCCATAGGACCAAAGAACATTATTTCACAGAACATTTTGCCATCTGGTTTGATATTTGAAAAAATACCACTATAAAAATAATTATAGCTTATGCATCAACATTAGTTGCTGAGGATGAAGAAGTTCAGAAATTTTACAGAGTTCTCCATTAAAGCCTCCAAATTAAATCATCATATACTTTGACTCTTAGTGACATCACTGCAAAGATGAGCAGTAATGAAAATGGCAGAAATTGTTCTGGAAAGCATGGTTCAGAAAAAAGCAATGAGAGAGATCATGACCCACAGAGTACACACAAGCTTCATAACTATATATCATGAACGATTTCTTTGGAAAAAATTAGGAAAAAAAGAACTAGCAGCTTCTGAATGTGGTGATTACCAAATCACATTGCAAAAATTGAAATATATGATATTCTAAAATACAGGAAAAGACTTGTTATTGATGTGGGAGTTATCCCCAAATCAACTATCTGTGGACACCACCTTGTTAAGACAAAGATAAGAATTAGTAAAAAACAAAAACAAAAAACAAAAAGGAAGAATAGCAATGAGAAAAATATATAGTGTATACCTGAAACAACTCAAAACTAAACTATTTTTAATAAGTAATCAACAATAATAACTAGGGACTTGAAAGAAGAAATGATACCAGTAGTAATTATAATAATGTTATACAGGTCATCTACTGTAAATTCATCAACAGAAGACCAACTTTCTGTTTGTTTTGCCATATGGCTATGCAGCACAAAATACAACAGATTTCCAAGAAATAAAAATGAATATCATAGAGAAAATGATGGAGAGGAGCCAAGTGGCTGTGACCAGGCTGCAAAATATAACAAATGGGAAACTTCCAAGAAGAAGAAAAAATAGAGCAAAAAGGGCAGTCATGTGACAAGAGTGAAAATTAACAGATGGACAACCAGAGTACTTTACCAGTCTCCTCAAAGTCAGGAGAAATAGAAGAAGACCTCCAGCACATTGCTTGAACCCTACTGGTGAATTTAGGAGAAAGCATGGCCACAAGTCATCCTAGATGACAGTCATGCAGGGGTTTTGATTGATTTTAGTGACAAAATCTCCTGAATTGGTGAGATCGATCCATTTCAGTATTTTAGGAACTATTGCTTGATATCTGAATGTTCAGTAAGCAAGCCATCCATTCCTCTAACCAAGTCAGTCATGAAAATATTAAATTGTACCTGATTGGATGCAAATCCCTGGAGCACTCTAATCAAGAACTCATTTTATGTTAAAATTAAACCTTTATTAACTACTCTTTGGATCTGAATCCATCTAATTTTACTTTCAACTAGCCCCTTTTTTCCTCATATTTTCTGCAATAATAGTATGAGAGACCTAATCAAAAGTTTTATGAAATATCAGTAGACAATTCTATAGCATTCCCCAATCTACCGATATAGGAATCCTATCACAAAAGGAAACGGTTAGTCTGGCATTCCCTATCTTGATAAAACCATAGTGTTTCTACGTAATCATCACTTTCTTTTCTGGAAGTTTGCTGGGAATAGATGTTCAATTCATAGGCCTAGTGAGCTTATACTCTGTTCGCTTGTGTTCAAAAGCAGAACAAAAACCAAAAATGAAATGTTGCCCTTCTCCAGTCATTTAGTACCTCTCTTGTTCTCCATAGTCTTTCCAACATTACTGACAGTAGCTCAGTCTTCACAGCTTCCATTTTCTTTGAGTACCCAAAGACATAGCTTATTTAAGTCTGATGAATTAAAACCATTAAAGGTAGTTAGATAGTTCCCAACTATGAACCTGCTTATCATAAGTATCAATTCCTCCTTAGCCATTTTTGTTCTGTCTTTTACAGACCAAATATCATCATCTTTGACCCAAAAAAAAGCAAAAACAAAATTAGTATTGGGCACCTCTATTTTCTCTCTGTTGTCAGATACCATCATCCCTATTATTCTATCTCTTCTCTAATCCTAATTCCCCCACCCCCAATATACACTTTTTTGGACAGGACTGTGATGTCATTGACATAGGAAACTACCGATAAGAAAATACCCTCCACTAATGGAACTCTGCCTCTGTTTTACAACATATAGTCTTAGAAGGTTGCTTGGGGCACTTACAGGTTAAATAACTTGTCTAAGATTGGCCTTGAACCCAGGGTTTCTGGACACAAAGATGACTCTCCACTATACCATGTTGTCTCAGTATAGCACCCCTCCTAAGTCCCACTAAAAAATTCTTTGTTGACTTCAGATTTCCTTTGCCGACTCAGCTCATCTGAAACTTTAATATTCCAATGTACTCTTATAAAACAATGTCATGCTTTAGTGTTCATAATCTACTCTCTGATCTTACTTAAATATTTTCTATATTTGTCTTCTAAAACCCTAAGTTTATCAGTGACTCACATCCACCTCTTTTTAAAAATATATTTCCATATTATTCATGTCATGAAATAAAAATCAGAACAAAAGGGAAAAACCATGAGAAAGAAAAAAAGGTGAAAATAGTATGCTTTGATCCACACTTAGTCTCCATGGTTCTCCCTGTCAATATGGATGGCATCTTCCAATCAGAATTGCTTCACCTTGTGTAGAGTAGATTGTAAACTCCTCATTAGATTGTAAACTTCTTGAGGGAAAGAACTATATTTTGCCTTTTCTCAAATAATTAGTGCTTAGCTAGCACCTGGTAATAAATATTTTATCAGTTGATTGGTTGTCTTCAAAAATTTATTTTTTCAAGGCTTGCTGGCCCTCTTTGGCTGATTTCCATGTGAAATTTTAGACCATGGTATACTAGTTATGTTTTCTCTGAACCTTTTGAAATCTGTTCTCACTGCAGAACCAGGAAAACAATTTATATAAAGACAAAAAACATTGTAAAGGAAAATGACTTTGCAATCTAGGGATCTGACAAACTATGTATGATTCCAAAAGATTCCAAAATGTCCTGAAATCTAGGGTACCTTGCCTTCTGCTTCTTCTCCATTATGAAATTTCAGAAGGAATGGCCACTTACTCCCAAAGTTCCATCATTTCTTTTTCAACAGCCACTTTCTTATACTTGGTAAAAATTGGGTTGAGCACAGTTCTCCCTACTGGTTACTCCACTTTTTGAGTGAAATTCACAGAAGAAAGTTGAGAAATTATTATTACTTTCTCTGCTTTGGGCAGAGAAAACTCTAACAGTCATCCATATACTTAAAGTTTCCTATTCCTACCTACTATGTGAGATAATGTAGATAAAGAATGTGAGACATGTGTCAAGTATTTAAGCCTGGAAGAACCATATAATTATATACCATATGGGGCACCAAGGAAAATCAAATCATTGGGGTTGTTGTTCATCCTCAGAAGCCAGTAGTGTGCTGTCATGTTCCCTCTCCTCCTTCTACACTGCTTCAAGTGAGCAAAGACTTTCTGAGTCGCTCGAGCTAATCAGACCATCTTCCTCAGTGGTCCTGTGTGTCTTCCCCGGATCCTGGCCAGGCCCATTGTCTCAGGTTCGTGGCTCAGTGACCATAGTTTACAGCTGGACTACAAAGCAGCACTGGGACCAGGCATAAACCAGGCAATAAATTCCAGTTCTGGGAAAAGTTTTGCCTCCACAGATGAATCTGTTTAAGGTGTGACCATAAGGGAATGAAATTGATTTTTGCATGTGGCTTGGAAAAGTAGTGTCATTACTTTAGCACATCAAACCTCTTATACTATCTGTTGTCAGAATGTCGAAGCTATGCAACTCACCTTCTTTTTGCTTTAGCTGCCAGAAAATTCAGAATTTATTTATTGTCCAAGTATTGTAATTCAATTCAATTCAATTCAACAAACACTAAACAGCTTTCAGATGCCCAACTCAGATGTGTAGAAACATCTCTCCCTGATTCCTTATGATGGTCTTAGTTGTGTTTTATTCATCAATGACATTTTGGTCTGCATTTTAATCTGTAGGCGACCTTAAGGTTTGTTTTTTTTTTTTTCCAGAGGTGGGTAGGATCGAAATCTTAAACAAACAAGTGAACTAAGATATTTTAGTAACCTTTTAGATATCTTATCTGCCTTTCCCTTCTGTACCTGCATTAGGCTATACTGCAAAGTGATTCATTTGTTTTGGAAAACAATTCAGAAATATGTGAGAAAAAGGACTAAACTATCCATATACTTTGACCTAGTGATCCTATTTCTGTGCATAAAAGAAAAAAGCTCAGTAATGTAGTGCTTTAAGATATAGAGAATGTTTTGCAAACATTATATCACTCGAAATACCCCCAAGTAGGTAAAAACAAAACAAAAACAACATAAAAAAAAACCTGCCAGACAGGTCCCATATCTACCAAAATGTTCATGGCAGCATATTTTGTGGTGGCAAAAAAGAAAGGGAGTACTTATTGATTGGAGAAAAGGTAAACACATTGTCGTAGATGAATGTAATGGAAAAAATACTATTTGCTCAAAGGAAAAAATTCCCCTTCATTATACACATCACTTGCTTTATATAGATTTATGTGTATATCTCCCCAATTAGATTGTAAGCTCCTTGAGGGCAGGGAATATCTTATGCCTTTTTTGCATCCTCAAAGTTTAGTACAATGTCTGCTATGTAGCAGGTATTTAATAAATATTTATTGATTAATTGGTTGATTGGAGTAACTCTGGAAGATTTGTACAAAATGATACAGAATGAAGAGATTAAAATATTGACACAACATCCATAACATAAAAACAAATGACACTGAAAAGGTCGCCAAACTCTGAGTAATTATAATGATCAATCTCAGTCCCAGAGAACAAATGATTATGTCACCCTCTTCTTGGTACAGAGGTGGAAAATTGTGTGTAGAGTGGCAAGAGCCCTGGGCTTGGAGTGAGGGAGATCTGAGTTCAGATACGGACTCAAATACTTGCTAGTTGTATGAGCCTGAGCAAATCACTTAACTTTCTAAACCTCAATTTCCTTATCTGTAGTATGGGGATAATAATAGCTTATATATAGCTACACATGACATACACATATGTGTGTGTACATATATATTTAAGTTTATAATATGAAAAAATGGCAGCTATTAAGTGTCTGAGGTTGGATTTGAACTCAGGAACTCATCTTCCTGCCTCCAGGCCCTATACTATACCATCTAGCTGCCCCAATTAGGTGATATTTGTAAATAAATTAAGGTGCAGCTAGATGGTGCAGGGGATAGAGTTCCAGCCCTGAAGTCAGGAGAACCTGAGTTCAAATCCTGCCTAAGACACTTAACACTTCCTAGCTGTGTGACCCTGGGCAAGGAAAGAAAGAAAGAAAGAAAGAAAGAGAGAAAGAAAGAAAGAAAGAAGCTAAGTGTTTGGCATTTAGTAGGCACTTTTTCTGAATCTTTGTCTTCTATTTAAATTTTTCTTCTCATTATAAAATTAAATATTAACATTTTAATATACAAAGAAGAGGGGAAAGGATTGTATATGAAAACATGATTTTCTGCTATATACTCTTTGTATTTTAAAAGTGTATAGTAAACTGAACCAAATTGCACTTTAAATGTGTCCTGTTCAACTTCTTTTTGTTTTCTTCTATTTTAATGTTTTGTGGATGATATTTTTTGAAAAATCCCTCTCTCTCATAATCCACTGACTCACTTATCCCCCAATGAAAGCTCCTTCTTATAACAAATAAGTCAAGGAAACCACATCAACATATTTGCTGTACCTGAAAATCTATGTATCATTACATATTTGTTCCAAGAATTTTTCCCCGTAGTGGGGGAGACAAGGAGGGAAGAAAATACATTTTTGTTAATTGAAAAAAATGAATTAAAAAACAAATGGAACTTTCCATATTTCTTTGTTAAGGACCACTAGGACTTTCCACCCACCCTAACTCATCAGTGTGAATGTGAGTTGGTATAGTTGCAACAGATCAAGTGTTGTAATAAATAATAGGTGAGTTTCTTAGAGCAGGCACATAGCATTTAATCTAATTTCCTGATTTTACAGGTGAAATCTAGGATGGAGGAGGCTGAAATAACTTATCCAACATCATCCAGTGGCAGAAATGGGACTAGAACCCAGGTTTCCCAAGGAGGAACACAGTGACCTTTTCCTATGTGTTTTTTCAATTCAATTCAATTTTAAAGCACCTATTCCATCATCTCATTCATGTCTCATTCTTCCCGACCCTGTCTGGGCTTTTCTTGGCAAAGATAGTGGTGGCTTGCCGTTTCCTTCTCCACCTCATTTTACAGATGAGGAAACTGAGACAAGCTGGGTATAGTGATTTACCTGGGATCACACAACTAGGAAGTGTTTGAAGCTGGATTTCAACTCAGGAAGCCTTCCTGCCTTAAGGCCCTGCCCTCTATGCACTGCACCACCTTGCTGTCCCTTTACAAAGCCTACTACTGTCTAAGCACTGTGATAGGTACTTGGGATATTGAGGCAAAATGAAAAAACAGTGTCCTCCTGGAGTTTGGATCTTTTTCAAAAAAATTAGAAGCTATTGATTGATTGATTGAAATTTTACTGTAGCTTGTAGAGAGCCAGAACTCTCTGTATATACTTCTAAACATTTTGTACACTTTTGTGCACAGTATTTTACACACTACTGGCATACCTTTTAATCCCCAGGGACAGGCAATAGTAGAGAGGAGAAACAGAGGCATCAAGATGCTCCTCCAAAAACAAAAGAAAGGGGGAACCACAGGTAACCTAAATTTAGCCCTTTATCCTATTAATTTTTTTTAAATTTTTCGATAAAGATACACTGCCTCCGGCAGACAGAGCAGGAGGGGGATGGAATGTCTCTTTTCTAGTCCTTATTGGCTCTCATATACCTTATTGTAATTATATCATTACAGCATACTGATTTTGTGTGAATTTAGAGAACCATTACATCACCATGCTAAGTACTAAGCATTGTCTCATCAATTCCTCTGAGTTAACACCTTATTTCAAGTATACTTGTTTCAGAGTTCTGGCTCTCTACAGTAGCTATTTATTTTTTATAAAACTTTTTTTATTTTCAAAACACATTCATAGATAATTTTCAGCATTCACCCCTGCAAGACCTTGTGTTTCAATTTTTTTTCCCTCTCTTCTCCCCAACCCCTCCCCTAGACAGCAAGTAATCCAATATATGTTAACTATGTGCAATTCTTCTATACATATTTCCCCAGTTATCATGCTGAAGCTAATTATTTAGAACTGAACTGAATTTAGAACTGAAATTCAAACCACAGAGGTTACTAAGATGTGGCAGTGGTGAGTATATCATGATTGTCACTGTTTCTAGGCCTGAACAAGTGAAAACCTTGGTACCTACTATGTAATTAGTTCCCAGACACCGTAATAAAGGGAGTTTTGTTACTCTGATGAATCTACTGCAGTAGATTCAGTACCTATGGTTCTTTATACACCAGAGAATGATTACAATTTCCCGTGTTAGCTCTTTTGTGTTACAACATCAGGAAAAACAAAATTTAACCTGTTCTGTCTTATTAATTTATCATTGTTGTTGTTGTTAATTTCATCCTTTTCTCTTGGAGAATAATATTTATTTGTTTCTTCTCTTTGAGAAATTTTGTAGTATCTTCAGTAAAAAAATTAAGAGAAAAAAATTGCTGAGATAAATCACCACTACCACCACCACCTTACCACCACTACCATCACCACCACTAATAAATACATATATACATATGCATATATATTTATTATATTCTGGTGTAGGTTTCTAAACCATTATACATAGAAAAATGAGATGAGAATTTATACTCTAAAGCATCTGATGAATAAATATCTACAAAAATAAATCTTTCTCTTACATTTAGCTACTTGAAGGGGCCACTATGAATATTTGAGCAGAACTGGAATATATCTGAAATTTTTTTAGAGAAAAAAAGAGAGAAACTCCACATGTCTCATATGCAATAGGTGAACTGCATTTGCAGCCTTTGGATGAAGAGATTGGCACTGTGGTAAAGGCAGCCTATTCAAGTCCCTTGGATCTCACTCCCATATTAAATTTGGTAACCAGAGGGTGGACAAGTTTCACTGACATTGAGGATTATAAAATGGCGAAGAGGGAGGCAGCTAAAAGTAAAAATAAATGGCCAATTCTAAATGTGCAAAAAAGGTTAATAGTCAGGTGCTTCCATTCCAGGTATTATTACTGGGGCTGCAGTTCCATAAATTTATTAATACTCGAGATCAGGAATGAATATTAAAGGCAAGCAAGATGAGGGAGAATCATGCAGCACTCCTGGGGAGGTAACCAAACGTTATCATTGGGCAACAGATGAACAATTCCAGATACACTTTAATATTGATATGTTCAAGGCAATACAAGTTGGAAAATATATATAATTTCAGCTGCTTGCATACTCTGATAGGTTTGGAATGAGTTGAAACCTCTTGGGGAAAGCAATCTTAAATGCTCATCACAGGCAGCTCAATGGATATGTCTGCTCAGTTCTTGATATGAACAAAACACTGAAGAAAGTATTTAAAAGCATTAAGAAATATATGAAGATCTAGAATATACTGTAATATATTTAACATATATAAGACTGCTTGCCATCTTGGGGAGGGGGTTGGGGGAGGAAGGGAAAAAATCTGAATAGAAGTAAGTACAAGGGATAATGTTGTAAAAAATTACCCATGCATATGTACTGTCAAAAAATGTTATAATTATAAAATAAAATTAAAATTAAAAAAAAAGAAATATATGAAGAAAAATTGAGTTGAAATACTGCCCCACAGAAATCACAGAGAGAACCTCTGTCTCGTGTACCCATCGAAGTGGTCAATTCTGTCAAATAAGTAGTCACACCAGTTGGCATTACACTAAACATTGATTGATCAACTGAATTCTTGATTTTTCAAACAGCTTTTTTTTTTTTTGGCAACATAGCAGATCTACTAAGAATTGTTTTGGGGGATTTTCCTTTTGTGTAGAGAAAGAAAGGGAGGAAAGAGAATTTCATGCCATTTAGCCAATATTTATTAAGTGTCTGTTATGTGCAAAGGGCAGCTAGGTGGTACAATGCAGAGAACACTGGGTTTGCTGGCAGTAAGACTTATGTCATGAGTTCAAATCCAACCTCAGACGCCTTCTGGGTGACTCCAAGCAAGTCACTTCACCCTGTCTGCCTTAGTTCCTCATCTCTAAAATGAGCTAGAAAAGAAAATGGCTAACTGCTGAAGTATCTTTGCCAACAAAAGTCCAAATAGGGTCATGAAGAGTCAGACATAACTGAAAAATGACCGAATGACAACAAAACTGTGTGCAAAGCACTGTGCTGGTACTAGAGATACAAAAAGGAGAAGGAAAATGTCTCTGCTCTGAATGAGTTGGTGGTAGGGGGAAGAAAAGAGCACAGAACAGGAGGGCCAGGTTACAAATACGGTTTCAAAGATTTCACTTTTGGACTGGAAAAGGTCTCATCTCTGATGTGTACTGGTTGTTTTCTTGTTTCCCAGTGTCTGTCAGACAGTGACTGGTAAAAAAGCAAGGAAGCATCTGTTACCTTTGTTACTAGATCTATGGGATGAGGTCTTTGAACATTATGGCTGGCAGGAGGGAGGAAAATAAAGCAAGTTTGGCCCTGATGTGGCGTGGTATAATCCCCTTTCTTTGGTCTGGTTCTCTCACTCCAACTTGCCCTAAAACTGGCAACGGTTCCCAGAGAAGGACCCAAACTCTTTCAGGGTCCTACATTTGTCCTCGTTGGAGGCAGTAAAAGAAGAGAAAAGAAAGGAAAGATATATTGCTGCTGCTAGCCACTGAAGCTTCTAATCACATACAAATGTACATAAACCTAGCTAGCTCTTCACTCAACAGGATTCTGCTTTGCCAGATCTGCTCCAAGCCTCCTATTGTAGGGAAAGAAAAACTTATCTTTTCCCCTTTTTTCCCTTTTAACTAAAGAGAGCAGCAGAGAGCAAATAAGCACCTCTGTGAGATGTCCCCTCTCAAAATTATAGATGGTGTCCGGGGCAATAAACACCAAGAGCAAGATACAGCTAGCTCTCCTTCACCATGCATCCTTTGGTTCCAGACTTTCCTTCAGTCAATAATCAAAACAATGCCCCTCTTCCAATCAACATGGGGAAAGTGAGGCAAATATCAAGTGACTTACCCAGGGTCACACAGCTAGGAATTATCTGAAGCTGGATTTGAACTCCAGTATTCTCTGGTTAGTCTAGGGATGTGGTATATGTGGGGATCTTCCAATTAGATCCTTATAATTTAAACCTCCATCCATTAGGAGTCTCTGCCCTCTTCCATTTGATGGAGTTTCAGTAGATTCCAATCACAACAGGCACAGTGTAATGAAATCATTTTTATAAGCAGGACTTAACCATGCTCCTTGTATGTAACCATTACTCATTACCACAAAATCAAAAGGAATAAAACCCAAAATACTAAAGAAAATTACCACAGGGAATCAGAGCCTGAACTCATCCCAGAGCCAAGAGCCCAAACCCTTTTTTGGTGTTTAGGTGAGACTTCTGATTCTATCCTTCCACTAATTAAGAGAACGACTGACTAATTGACCATGCAGTATAGTACCATTCACCTTCTCCACTGCTTGCTCCTTTGTGGAATGGCAGAAGTGCATTCAGGGACAGCCCTTGATGTGGCAAGAGAAAGACCCTTCTCACACCCAATATTCTTTCACCTTCCCTTTGAGCAAAGCCACCTGCCAGCTATGTTGTAGATAACTTCTGTCCCTGGGACTCGTTGGCCCTTATTGTATCACAGGCCTTGTGGTATACCCACTTTCAAGGCAGGGTCAGCGTGAGACAAGAAACATAACTTTTCAGCTGCTACTGGGGAGTGATGGAATCAGAGAAAAACTACATCCTCTGTCCCATGTTTCTACTTATCTGTGTACATGTTATTTTCTCCAATACAGTGTGAGTGCCTTGAGAGCAAGAATTTGTTTTACTTTTGTCCTTGCATCACCAGCACAGATCCAAATACTTGCAGATAAGAAGCATTGGATAAATGAGTGTTAAAAAAGAAGTGAATTGATGTAAAGGAAAACTTTCTAACAATTAGAACTGTCCCAAAGTGAAATGGACTGCCTTGAGATTTCCTGAGCTCCCCCTAATAAGACATGGTCAGCCAAGGTCTAGATGAGCACTTCTTGGGAATGTTCTAGAAAGGATTTTTGTACAGGCTGGACTAGATGGCCTTTGAGGTCCCTTCCAAGTCAGCATGAGTCTGATTCTGTGAGGTACATACTCCTTTTTTATTGAAGCTTTTTATTTTCAAAACATATGCAAGGATAACTTTTCACCATTGACCTTTGCAAAACCTTGGGTTCCAATTCTCCTCCCTTCCTCTATCCCCTCCCTTAGACAGCAAGTGATTCAATATATGTTAAACATGGTAAAAATACGGATACATACTCCTTTGCTGCCAATCATCTGCTTTCAAAGTGGGGAGCAATTTGCAATATTGAGGAGGCAGACTTAGCTGATCCAGTAATATGACCTGTAATGTTGGGCCCAAGCATGACTGTTCACTTTTGTTCAGTTTGGCCAGAGAAGTCAGGAGTGGGAGCCCTGGATTCTCTTGAATGGGTCAAATTCAGCTGGTTGAGTCACAGCGAGGCTAAACCCCCACAGACTGTTCCTAGTTCTCAAACTCAGTTTCAGGGTCTGAGGTTCCAGAGGCAAGGTAAACATTGGCAGCCATTTATTTAGGATTATCCTGAGTTCATTTGAAAAGTTTATTCAATGGTCCCAGCTTCTATATACAGGAAGCTAAGTATCAACGAAACATAGTCACTTGACTGTCGGATCCTTCTCCCCCATTCCTCCCCCCCCCCCAGCTCTATGACTACAAGACACAGGGACATGCAAGTTTATTAGGGAGGGACAAAAGACAGTGCTAGGAGAAGAATGGTTATCAGAGGGGTAGGGGGGACAAGGAAGGCTTTATGGGGGAGGCATTATTTAAGTTGTGTTTGAATGTATGGCTAAGAATTCATAACATAAAGCACCAGAGAGAGGGAAATAATAGCCTGGGCCAAAGCACCAAGAAAGAAAGGTGCAGAACATTTCGGAGGGAGTGGGGTAAAGAATAGTATAGTTTGGCTTAAGCAGAAAGTAGTTGGAAGTAGTTGGGAGTAACGTGGAAGGCTTTTAAGGGTAGGTTATGAAGCAGTGGGAAGTCATTGGACTTTTTTGAGGAGCAGTATGAAGAGGGTATGAGCACAGATAGAACACTGGCTCTGGAAGCAGGAGAACATGAGTCCAGACTCAGATACTGGCTGTGTGACTGCTATAGGAAGGAAGGATGGCTGCTAAGGCAATTAAAGCTCTCATTAGGGTGCAGCTGCCAGGACTTTGCCTCAGAGCAGCAAAGGTAAAGGGTGAGGGAGACATATTCCCAAGGCTTGCTTCTTTCCCCTTTCAGTAATTTATAAACTTCAAGATGTCCTGGAAGGGATCTCGGCCCCCTGCAGAGGCCAGACCTACAGTGAGCTTCCTTCTTACAGATCATTCTCCGTATTGACTTCTTCTCTTCTCCCCAGTATTCCCAATGGGAAAATGTCTAGTTAAGCCCTGGAGATGAAGAAAATGGACAGGAGGACACTTGGTTGGAAGCTATTTCTGTCTTCCAGGGAGACAAGACGATGGGCCCTTAGTAAAGTATCAGCCCTGAAATTCTAGAAAACCACTTTGAGATTGTGCCATGTACCCCAAGAAGAAACAATAGTTGAGGAGAATGAAATGGGGAGGATACATTTGCATGAGCACTGTGTGTGCTCATGTTGTGCTCAAGTAAAACAGTTACAGAGGAAAGCAGACCTTGTCCTGAAGGGCAGAAGAAAACAATTGGAGATTCAGGGGAAAAAATATTCTTCACCATGTTTCTCTGCAATCACATTCAGTGTGGAATTTCAACCTCCCTTCCAAATCAAATAGTATCGAACACCTAGTTAGAAAGATGGGAATTAAACAGATCACCAAAAATCCATTGGCTGTCCGGGTCTTGAGGCTTCAGAGTGATAATTTATCAAACCCCCCACTGATGACTGGCCTTATGCTCGGAGAATATCCTGGAAATTCACTTCCGATCGATTTTTGCCCAAATGAAATTTGTAAGGACATCCTTTCTTTTTAGTTTCTGTGGAATGCTGCTCAGACTCCAGAGACTCTAGTCAATGACCTCCTAGCCTGTATTTTTGTTCCCCAGCAGCCTAGTCACTCCATATGGATCTTTCTCCCAGCAAGCCAGTTTTCCCCAGAGGGGCAGAAGTATCTTTCCCACTTATTTAAGAATAGAAACACCACACCAGCAGCCAAGAGCTCCAATGGTCAAGCTTCACAGGATTCCCAGGCTTTCTTTCACCTGTGTGATGCCCTCAAAGCATCTTCTCCAAATCAATTGGATTCATATTGAATTTAAGCCAAATCTTGCATGATATTTCATGGGCCAGGAAGGAAACCTTCTAGTTTATTACTGAGCTCTAGTCTCCTCTTTTTTTCCCAAATAGGGCTCTTGGTCTTGTGTGATCTGATATAATGCTTCCAAACTCCCTGCTCATCCTTCACCCACACACAAAGGAGTCCACAGTCATCTTGTCCATGTGGGAAACTCCTAGGAGGGTCATAGAGCTTTGCTGATTTGTCCAGAGTCACTGACTTTAAGCCCAGCACTTCATCTCCCAGGCTGCTGTATGTCCCCTCTATTGCCCCTTTTCCTTATATAACCAATGCTATCATCAGCTTAGGCATGAAGATCCCCAAACACATTTAATCAATCAGCACAATGATAGTTTTTAATGGGTAATTAAGACAAGTTTATACACTGTGATCTCTTGACAAAGCTGTGGTTCTCTTTGAGGGGGTCAAGAAGGAAAAGTCAGCCATACCCATTGATTAAAAAGCTATAAAACAGGGCGTGTCCTTTGACTCAACAATACCAATATTAGGCCTATACCCCAAAGGGACCCAGGAAAAAGAAAAGGATCCAGATGTACAAAAATATTTATAGCAGCTCTTTTTATGGTAGCAAAGAATTAGAAAGTGTAGGGATAGCCATCAATTGGGGAATGATTGAACAAGTTATGGTGTATGAATAAGAGGTGATGTTATTGTGTTGTAAGAAATGATGAAGGGGATAGTTTCCAAGGAACCCAGGGAGATTTGCATGAATTGATACAAAATGAAGTAAGCAGAACCAGGAGAACAATTTACATAATAGTAGCAATAATGTAAATATAATCAAGGGTGAATACAGTGATTCACCACAATTCCAAAGAACCCATCATGAAAAACAACCTCCACCACAGAAAAGTGATGTACTCAAGACAGAGCCCAGAATGAAGCATGTCTGTCTGCCTGTCTGTCTGTCTCTCCTTCTCTCCCTCCCTCCCTCCCTTTCTCCCTCCTTCCTTCCCTCCTTCTCTCTCAGGCTCAGATTGACTTCTGGAGGAAAGCCAGTATGGAAAGAAGGGGAGCATATACTCTACAAAGCTGAGAAAGGTCAACCAAATGAGTCTTGGGATGATCCAGGAAGGAAAGAAGAGAAAATATGTTCTCTGCAGCTGGAAAACTATTGTTCCCTTTAGTTAGGCTGAAGCTAGGGAGAATTCAGGATGGAAAGTAAGGACAGCATTTTCTTTGAAGCTGGAAAAGACTTATTGCCATCATCTTCTTGAGCTTTGAATGGAAGGTAAGCAGAATAGTATTATTAGTTACAAATGCAAGGGGCTGGATCTCCCTGCCACCATTATAACAGACTCCTAAAGGTATGAAGCTATGCAGAGTAATGGCAGCCACATTAAAACAGCATCTGCTAAATGTTCTCTTATGGCATCTCCCTAGCTTCCTTTTCCTCCATTCATCATTTGCTCTTTATCTATTTTTAAGCTACTAAGCAACAACAACAATAACAAAAACCCTTGGTTCCTGTAGTACAACTCCGTTTATGCATCCTTGATTTTATCTTATTTTTATAAGGTTCTAAGAAATGTTAATGATGGCATAAACAGTATTATGTTAAAATCATATTCTCCAGGCTTGGTCTCTATGTCTAAGTGGCAAGTTACAGAAAGATATGAATTTCCTACCAATATAATTTTCTAATAGGTAATGCCTGATTATTGCTACTGCTGAGTGATATTAAAAAGCTTGCAAAACATACTTAGATTTGCTTAAGTTCTCACAGTTCTGAGTAATACTTAATAGACTATATAAGAGAATATATTTTGTTATGGGATTTCATGGACATGTCAATAATTGGGGAGGGGGAAGCTAAAGCTCTATTTTATTGGGAAATCCAATTCATCAGAAGTTATATGGGACTTGGGGGGGTAGATCACTTATCTGGGAACAGTAGGAGTGGAGTTAGAGAGGGAAAATGACATTTGAGATGGATACTTTTTAGAAATGTTTACATTTGAATGAAAGCAGACCCCTTATCAAACTCAAAAGCAAGTGTATGGTTTAAAGTACCTGGGTGATAATCTTGGAACCAAACCCTTTTCCTATTTGAATGAATGGAGGCTAGTATAAGATCATAGGAGCAAAATCTTAAAATCAGAAATGACTAAAGATCATCCATCTCAAAGTCCTTATCTTACCAATGAGTAAATCTGAGTTTCAGAGACCTTCAATGACTTCTCCAAAGTCACACAGATAGGAAAGAGTGCAGAGCAGATTGTTAAACATTTATCAGCAGTGAATCCAGAGTCTCTAACTCCAAAATCCTATGCTTCTTCCACTGCATTGTGCTATCTTTTCTTTTTGCAAAAACTTTGAGTTTGATGAAACTGGAAATTAAATAGATGCTCATCAGGGAATGGCTAAATAAGTCATGGCATATGAATGCAATGGAATGTTATTGTTATATAAGAAACGATCAGCGGGATGATTTCGGAGAGGCCTGGAGAGACATATAGGAACTGAAGCTGAGTGAAGTGAGCAGAACCAAGTGTACATAGCAATAACAAGATTAGGTACTGATCAACTGTGATGGACATGGCTCTTTTCAACAATGAGGTGATTCAAGCCAATTCCAATAGACTTGGGATAGAGAGAGCCTTCCAGACAGAACTATGAGGACTGAATGTGCATCGAAACATAGTATTTTTACCTTTTTGTTGTTGTTGTTGTTTGCTTGGCTTCTTTTTTTTCTTTCTCATGTTTTTTCCCCTTTTCATCTGATTTTTCTGGTACAGCATGACAAAGAAGGAAATATGTTTTTAAAATGCACATTTAACCTATATTGGATTGCTATCTCGGAAAGGTGAATGATGAAAACTATCTGCATGTATTTGAAAAAAAAATAAAAAGTTATTATTATCATTATTTTTAAAAATTTGTACTTGGAGGTATCCAAGTTTCTGCACTTCTTTTAGTAGCAGCTTCTAGGAAAATGGAACCTTTCTCAGTTTGATCATCATATTGATGATCAAACTATTATATCTTAACTTTCAAAGAAATTATAATCAGAGCTCTAAGGCAGAGATGATTGGAGCTTGGGGCTTTACCACAGGGTACAAAATCTTAGAAGGTATAATTTTTAAATAATGATTTTAAAAGATCATACAATTTTAAAATGGGTTACATTTACATTTGATAGCACTCTTGTTCCTTCAGCAACTAGAAATAACTGTGCTTGTTCCCAAGTTAGCAAGAATAATTCAATCAGAGAGCTAAAAGATTATTCCAGTTCCTTTCTCCACCTCATAGGATGAGGCGGGGAAAGGAAGGAATGTTGAGGGGTTCAAATGGACAGAGTCTGCAGTAGGATAAATGGACAAATTCAGATGATTTGCAAGAACAAATCACAAAGCGCACTGTGGGAAACTGGAGATACCAGTCCCATTATTAAAAACAAAACCACAAGTATTACCTCACCTTACCCTGTGATGAGACAGACCCCAGAGTATTTCTTGGGTCAGCATCCATTTTTGCCCATGTTACTTTTAGTCAGGTTAGCTATGTAGAGCTACCTGGCTGTTACTATTATTCTTTACTTGTAAAAGCCTTTTATTTGTATCAAGAAATGAAATATATCCCAAGGCAAATGCAAAACATTTTCTTCTTTTCTCAAATGACATCAGTGAAGGTACAGCTATTTTTAAAAAGTAAGTATAGTGGCAAACAGCTTCTGCATCATCCATTTTGTTCCTGAATTTCAAATACATTCCTCAAATGATTTAGCAGTGACCAATCTTCTAGGGATTAAGTTTGATACTGCAAGAGGAAAACACTGAGACAATTAAACAAAGGGAGGACGATGAGAAAGAGGGAGAGAAATCCTTGCAAGTATTTTTTCATAACTATCACATACTCTCCATTCTTTTTTTTTTTTTTTTTGGAGGCTGGGGTTAAGTGACTTTGCCCAGGGTCACAAAGCTAGGAAGTGTTAAGTGTCTGAGACCAGATTTGAACTCGGGTCCTCCTGAATTCAAGGCTGGTGCTCTATCCACTGCGCCACCTAGCTGCCCCTATTCTTTCTTCAGAATGATTAGAGACTGCCTGTGGGTGGCCCCAATCCTAGCCCACGCTTAATTAATTAATAAACTTTTCCAGCAGCCTCTTGACCTCTTTTGTCTGGGCTGTAAGCACAGTTTTCCCTGTTTATTATTGCAATAGAGATGCAAACTGTGACCTTTTCGGCCCACTGAGCTGTAGTAACTCAGTTACTGACCACATTTACCTCATTTCCTTACTCTCCTTTTTTGTCTGGAACAATTCACATGTTGCAAATAAAAATGGGATTTTGGAGGGCTAAAGAGAGACTTCTTAGAGTCAAGTAAAGGAAACTTTTGGGCAGCCTCTATCATCTTGCCCAGTTCCCAATATCTTTCTTTCCTAACAGAATAATTATTGTAGAAGAAAAGCAGCTGGGCATAAGTTCTTTCTGCAGCTTTAATGACTGTTTAGACCTGGTACTGTCTTGGGGGACTGGCCATATACTGTTCCTTCCCAAGTAGCAGGCAGGCTGATTCAGTCGAAAGAGCTATGGATTTGGAGTCAAAACAGATCCAGGTTCATAAAGCCTCCTCTGCCCTTTACTACTTGGAAAAGTCTCTTCCCCTCACTAGGCCTCAGTTTCCTGATTGGTAAGATGAGGGGGTTATATTAGATATACTCTGAGAGTCCTTCCAGCTCTAAATTGATGGTCCTTTGGGGAGTAGGAAGAGATCTCAAGCTGAATGAAATATCTTTCTTTCTTTTTTTTTTTTCTTTGTATTCTCTAGAACAGGAGAAGATTGCACATGAAGCCATGAACTTCCATTATGTACCACTTGCTTTTCCTTTGAAGTATATAATAGATTCAACATATAACTTTCTTTTTTAAAAAATTATTATAGCTTTTTATTTACAAGTTATATGCATGCGTAATTTTACAGCATTGACAATTGCCAAACCTTTTGTTCCAACTTTTCCCCTCCTTCCTCCCACCCCCTCCCCCAGATAGCAGGTTGACCAATACATGTTAAATATGTTAAATTATAAATTAAATACAATATTAGTATACACAACATATAACTTCCAAAGCTATCTTGTTTGTTTGGGATTCCATCTGGCCTTCTGTCTGATTTCTTGTCTTCTGTTAAGGGGAAACCATATCCCTTCCTCCTCTCTTTATATTTCTTTTCCATCCCTCATCCCACCCAAATAAGAAAAAAAGAGAAAACCCTTGTAAAAATATGTACAGTTAAATTTCCACAATGATATTATCCAAAAATGCATTTCTCCTTCTATATCTTGAGTCTAGCGCCTTATTTTTAGGAGATGGATAGCACACTTCATCAGTCCTCTGGATTTGTAGTGGGTCATTGCCTTGATCAAAGTTAAGTCTTTTGAACTTGTCTTTCTAAATTATGTTGTTATTGCATAAATTATGTGTAGAAATTGTGACTCTGCTTATTTCATTCTAGATCTGATCTGGAAAATATCTTCTAAGAATTCTCTGAAACTGTCCTTTTCATCATTTCTTATACTATAGTAACATTTCATTATATTCACATACCATAACTTATTCAGTCATTCCCCAATTGATGATTCTTATTGTCATTTCCATCCTTTCTGATTCTTTGTGACCCCATTTGGGTTTGTTTGGGTTTTGTGTTGTTTTTTTGGCAAAGTTACTGGAGTGGTTTGCCATTTCCTCCTCCAGTTCATTTTACAGATGGGGAATTGAGGTAAACAGGATGAAATGACTTGCCTAGAATTGCACAAATAATAAGAGTTTAGGCCAGATCTTAGCTCAGGAAGAGGACTCTTCTTGACTCCAGAATTGGCACTCTATCCACTATACCACCTAGCCCTTCTCCTTTCCTCCCCCACAGTGAATACTTCCTTAATTTCTAGTTCTCTGCCCCTATACAAACAGCTAGTCACATAGAGGTATTTTTCCTTTTGCTTTAATTTCTTTGGGTATAGTCCTAGGAGTAGTATTGTTGGGTTAAAGTATACTTACAGTTTATTGGCTTTTTGGATATAATTCTACAATGATTTCCAGATTGGCCATACCAATTCACAACTGCAGCAACTGTGTATAGGGGTGCCTATCCTCTCCCATCCCTTGCAACAATTATCACTTTCTATGTTGCCATTTTTTGCCTGTCTGAAGAGTATGAGGTATGATCTATCGTTGTTTTAAATTGCATTTGTCTAACTATTGGTGATCTGGGGAAATTTTTCATACAGTTGTTGATAGCTTGGACTTCTTCCTTTTAAAACTACCTGACCATATTTTTTGAACATCTATCAGTCTACCTACTCTCCGGCCCCTTATTTCTACCTTTTTTTTTTTGTTATTTCTTGAGAGTCTTGACTTTTTGTTCCTCCAGATGAGTGCATTATTATTATTTAGCTCTATGAAATAAATCTTTGGTAGTGTGATTAGTATGGCACTGAACAAGTAAATTAATTTATATTTTGGTAGTATTGTTGTTTTCATTATATTGATTCAGCCCAACATGAGCAATTCATATTTCTTCACTTGCTTAGTTCTGTCTTTATTTCTATAAGGAGTGTTTTGTATTTATATTCATATAATTCCTATGTGTTCTTTAGTAGAAAGACTCCCAAATATGTCATACTTTCTGTAGTTATTTTGAGGGGCAGCTAGGTGGTTCAATGGATTAGATTGCCAGGCCTGGAGTCAGGAAGACCTGAGTCCAAATGTGGTCTCAGACACTTATTAGCTAATGGGACCTTGTGCAAGTCACTTTATCTAATTTGCCTCAGCTTCCACAGCTAGAAAATGATCTGGAGAAGGAAATGGCAAACCATACCAGTATCTTTGAAAAAAAAAAAAAAAAAAAAAACCCTAAATGCAGTCACAAAGAGCTGGAACCAAGAAAAACAAAAACTTATTTTGATTAGAATTTCTATCATCTCCTGGGTTTTGTTGTTATACTGTATATTCAAATACTGATTATGTGTGTGTGTTTACTTTATATCCTACAATTTTGCTAACATTATTTTAATTAATTTTTTTATTGATTCTTTATAGTTTTGTAGATAAATCATCATATCATCTGGAAAAAAAAAGTGATAGCTTTATTTCCTTTTGGCCTATGTTTATTCCCTCAATTTCTTTTTCTGGACTGATTGTCATAGCTAACATTTCTATTATAGCTTTTTATTTACAAGACATATGCATGGGTAATTTTTCAGCATTGACAATTGTGAAATCTTTTATTCCAACTTTTCCCCTCCTTCCCCCCAGTCCCTCCCCCAGATGGCAGGTTGACCAATACATGTTAAATATGTTAGAATATAAGTTAAATACAACATATGTATATGTGTCCAAACAGTTGTTTTGCTGAACAAAAAGAATCGGACTTTGAAATAGTGTACAAATAGCCTGTGAAGGAAATCCAAAATGCAGGCAGTCAAAATTAGAGGGATTGGGAATTCTATGTAGTGGTTCATAGTCATCTCCGAGAGTTCCTTTGCTGGGTGTTATAGCTAGCATTTCTAATACTATATCAAATAGTGATAGTGATACTGTATATCCTTGCTTTACCTCTAATCTGATGGGAAAAGCCTCTAGTTTAGATCCATTCCATGTAAGACTTACTTTCAGTTTTAGCTAGACAACTCTTGCAACATTAAATAAAGATCTATTTATTCCTCTGTTTTTAATATTAATAGAAAAGAATATTGTATTTTTCAGATGGGTTTTTTTTAACATCTCTGGACACAATCATATGATTGTTGTTCTTATCATCGTTATGGTCTGTTATGTTCGTATTTTTCTTAACATTGGACTAACTCTTACTTGGCTTACAACCAACCCTGGTCATTGTTGATAATTTTTTAAATATGTTGCTGTAGCCTCTGTCTTTGTCCTTTGTGACCTTCAACGTTTTTGAAGTTCACGTGCAGCATACTCTTGCTAAGCTTGCAAGAAAGAAATCTTTGATTCTCTTGTAAAGCTCTTCTTCCCTTGTCACTGATACCAAAGACTCACTTTACTTGTGTTTGGCTGAAAGAGAAGCTCCCACCTGAAGCAGAATCAGATACCCCCAAAGAACTCAAGTTTACCTACCCTCTACTAATCTTCCTACCCCACCCCCAACACATCTATCAGAGGAGGAAACTGAATTCCAGAGAAAGGAAATGACTCACTTCAAATCACAAAAACTGCTATCAGCAGAGTCAGGACTCCAATGTCAGTCAGGCTTCTGATTCTGTTCAGTGTGCCCTTCTAAATAAAGGGTTTAAGTGCTAAAGAAATATAAGCTATTATTGTTAGCATAAATATAAGCTGTTATTGCTAACACTTTCTTTGCTCTGTGTTTCATCTCTAGGTGATCATGCAGGGGTGGTTAGGATGCATTTATCAAAAAAAAAAAAAAAAAAAAAAAAAGAAGAAGAAGAAAAGAAAATCAGCTCTGAATCCCTGTCTGACCAGAAACGCCACTTACTTTTTGAAATTGTTATATTTTATTGAACCCTGGTTATATAACATTGGCATAATGGTGCCAACTCCCTGCAGGAACCAAAAGGGCATCTTTAACTGTGTGTAATGATTTACTCTTGTCATTGAACCAGTAAAAGCAATAAAATAATACAAAATGCAACAGAGGTGGCTCAGTGAAGTGCCACATCTGGAATGAACATCCTGGAGAGACCTTCACAGAGTGAAGACCTGAGTTCGAATTCTATCTCAGACATTTCCTAACTGTGTAACGCCTGCTAAATTACATAATCTTTGTTTGCCTTAGTTTCCTCGTCTAGAAAATGGGATAATAATAGCACCTACTTGTCAGGGTTGTTGTGAGGATCACATAAGATAATTCAAGTGCTACACACTGCCTGACACATAGTAAGCACTATATAAATGTTAGCTATTATCATTTCTCCTAGCTTATGGCATAGTGTATTCATTGGTAGAATTCAACATGGAATAGTTGACTCCTGCCCTTCCAGCTTGGAATCATTCTCTGCCCTTGAAATCTTCAGCTCCGATTTCTTGTAACAGAGAGGTAGATTCCAATCCCACTATCTTTCTAGTTCATTCACTTTGTGCACAATTTCTCCATTTTTGCTGCCTATTTTTGGTCCCTTCACTTGCATTCTCGCTATTACTCCCTTACTGGGCTGGGAAAGTTCCCTGCTCCCAACATTTAGAGAGAAGGATGTTTCTTGAGAAAATAACATCCCAAACATTAAAGTGCTATAGAAATGTGAGTTATTATTATACCATCTTCTCTGTAACTCTCATGAAAATCAGCTTCCCAGTTCAATCCAGGAGGCATTTTTGTGGCCCAGTGCTCAGCACTGTACCAGGTAAAAGATGCAAAGTGAGGGAAACAAAGGTTCAATTTTTTGAGCTTATTGATTTATTAAACAGTTCGTGCCAATTGTCTAGAAAGTGGAACCAGATTCCTTCCTCAATTTAGGGCTGAAACTAAATACAGGGAAAGACAGCTTTTTAAAAATTATTATAGCTTTTTATTTACCAGATATATACATGGCTAATTTTTCAGCATTGACAGTTGTCACAGTCGTGAAACCTTTTGTTCCAATTTTTCCCCTCCTTCCCCCAAGATGGCAGGTTAACCCATACATGTTAAATATGTTAAAGTATATATTAAATACAATATATGTATACATGTCCAAACAGTCATTTTGTTGCACAAAAAGAATTGGACTTTGAAATAGTGTATAATTAACCTGTGAAGGAAATCAAAAATGCAGGTGGACAAAAATAGAGGGATTGGGAATGCTATGTAGTGGTTCACACTCATTTCCCAGAGTTCTTTCGCTGGGTGTAGCTGGTCCAGTTCATTACTGCTCTATTGGAATGGATTTGGTTCATCTCATTGTTGAAGAGGGCCATGTCCATCAGAATTGATCGTCATATAGTATTGTTGTTGAAGTATATGATGATCTCCAGGTCCTGCTCATTTCACTCAGCATCAGTTCACTTAAGTCTCTCCAGGCCTCTCTGTATTCCTCCTGCTGGTCATTTCTTACAGAACAATAATATTCCATAACATTCATGTACCATAATTTACCCAACCATTCTCTAATTGATGGGCATGCACAAAATTTCCAGTTTCTGGCCACCACAAAGAGGGCTGCCACAAACATTGTTGCACATACAGGTCCCTTTCCCTTCTTTAAGATCTCTTTGGGATATAAGCCCAGTAGTAACACTGCTGGATCAAAGGGTATGCACAGTTTGATAACTTTTTGAGCATAGTTCCAAATCCTTCTCCAGAATGGCTGGATGTAGTCACAATTCCACCAACAATGTATCAGTGTCCCAGTTTTCCCACATCCCCTCCAACATTCCTCATTATCTTTCTCTAAGACAGCTTTTTTATACATATTAAAAACCAATAATCAAACAAAGTCAGTAATTAAAAAGAATAATATTACATTAAGTAAACTGATTTCTAATTGGATGAAAGATAAGGGATTTTCCAAATTGGGTGGAGGAGAATGAACAAGTGTAATTCCCCTAATTCTGAAAAGGAGGTGTCCCGGCTCCTGATGTTTGTACACAGACAAGGGAACACAGAAATAGTAACTGATTGATCAGTATGGGGTCAGTTTTCAGACAAGACATTTGGATTGCTTCGAGATATACAGATGTGAGAAAACTTCATGTCTTATGCTTATAACTGGACTTCTTGGTCCGCATAAAACCTGGGTCCTTACTTAAGGATCTCTAAGTGGCAGGGGGATATGGTTCAGATTCCCAGGCACTCAGGACTAGGTTCAAACAATGCAATAATGTTTTTCCCTAATTCCCACAAATAAATTAACTTTTCTTCACAGAACAGAATTTTGACTAGACCCATAATTGAGTAGAAAGGGAACTGAGCTAGCTCCCAAATTGAGTCACAAAATGGAGTCAGTGTGGGTCACTCAGTTCCCACAATTAACTACTTGTCTTAATCTCCTCCATTCCCCTAGCATACATGGTTCCAAATGCCTATTAGGTGCCCTGTAAATGCCTATTCATTTGATTAGCCAGGAGGCATAAATCAGACAAAAAGGAAACTATTCCTAGCCTCTAGGCAATTATACTTTACTGGACAATAATATCTAATACCCAATGTCTGAGGTAGATATCATAAGTCAGAAGTCTTAAATACATTATGTGTCCAATTCACTTAAAAATGTAGAAAAGGTGACCCTTATAACTCTAAACACAAGAACTATAGTATTTAACAGGTTGGGGGAAGGTTGAACAAACAAAATATTCTGGGGTTTTGTGATTATTTTAACTAAAAGCATTGATAAGCAAACTAAAAATCAAATGATGACATTCTTAATGCTGTTATTAATGGTACATTATTCTAAGGCAGAGGGAATTTTGAGGTCCATAGGCCACCCCATCCAGAATACCATTGGCTTCTTTCCCCAGTTCCAGTTTTCCTAAACCATTTGCATAGCATAACCTATGAATGGAGAATTGACATTTTGACCAAATAGATGAAACTTTTGCCAGGAAGTTAAAGTACCTGAAATAAAGGAGAAAGGATTTTTTTTCTGGATACTGAACTCTTCCTAGGATCTGTAATGATAACCTGTAATGTAATGCCTCTTTTCCATTTCTATAAAACTGGTCAATTATTTCAAATACCCCAATGAAAGATAATAAAACTCATTCTATTATTGAGGAAGAAGGAAACAGTTTACTAACATGAAATGTAGTAGATATATATTGTTACTCTGAGAAGTTGTACATATTGAAGAAAATTTCTAGGCATGGACGATAGACTTACTCTGGCTTAGAGAACAGATCATAGTTATTTATGAGAGTAAAGAGAAAGAAAAAAGAAAGAGAGAAAAGCCAAATACTTGATTTGATGTGATCATTAAAGATGACCATAAATTCAATTGATTCATTTTTCTCCTCTTGGCCTGTACTCTGGCATATTACTGATGCAGCCATTCTTCATGAAAATATCTTAACTAAAGACACTAAAAATTTAATCTGTTACTTGGTCAATAACAGAAAACATCATGGAACCCACAACTTCACTCTTGAAAAGACAAAAACCCTAGTTAATACATGGATTATTCTTTAGTTGGAAAGTTGTCCAATCTATTTGTTCATAAAAAAGATAGATCAATGTGAATATAGAAATAAATCCTTTGGAGTCTAGCATGGCCCGGATCACTCTTGGGAGCTGAAACACTTATATCCTTATGGAGTTCTAGGACTTTACTCTCAAACTAAATTGGATAACTTCTGAATATTCTGCCTGTGGCTAGAAATATTATTCTGCTGAGAAATCTGCTAATGTGTTTTGTTACTTTTGTCAAAGCTGCTATCTCCATGACTCTCAAGAGGCGGGTATATCACAAGAGAAATATGCTATCTAGCTTCATAAGAGTGTGATGTACTGCCTTGGTTTTTAAAATACTTCACTGTGGATGTTTCTCTCAATGTTACAATTTTTCTTCTTTTGGAAAAAAAAAGATTACCTCATAGGAGTTGACTCCTATGCAGTTACTTCTGGGCTAGTCCCTCTTCTCTGCAATAAATAAACTTAATTCTGATTCTGAAATTAAACCTAGAAACCCAGAACATTTCTCAGGAGAACTAGTTTTTCTTCTTCTATACCTCCGAATTCAATTTCTGCTCTATATATTTTCAAAGACAAGTTTCCTGACCCACATATGTAAGATTCTGAACTAAGATTATATATTCTGATCCTTAATATTCATTGTCAAAAAGTATCAAGCAATCGAGTAATGATAAAAGAACCAGAAAATGTAGAAGCAATGAACAATGACCCAAGTGGAACATATGTCAAGCCTAAAGTCAATGAGATTTCAGAAGCTTAAAGTGGCAAAGGTCAGACAGGAAAAAAGACTTTATATGTACTTTGTATTTCTTTACAGTGGAATATAAGCTTCATGAGGGCAAGGACTGTTTTGGTTTGTGTCACTGTATTCTTAGTGCCTAGCTTAATAAGTGTTTCATTTTATTCCAGAAGCATTTATTAAATGAGTACTATGTGCCAGATGCCCCAGACATAAAGAAAATAATGAATCAGCTCCTGCCCTCAAGTTTACCTTACTTTACTTTGCAGAAACAAGAGGTGTAAATTGAATTTTTCTAGAATTCTGAGAAACATCCTGATCATTAAATTACCAACTTGTTGATTGAATAAATGAATTCAATTTACCTTTACAGTGATTCTTTTTAAGTAATGAGTCACATGAGTCATTGAAAGCTGAAGGATCAGGCTCTGGACTAGTGGTGTGCTGGGAGATACTTAACAAGTGACTCTCAGAAAAAAATCACATACACTCAACACACCTTTGAATTTAATCTGCATGAAGACACTTTCCATCATTTTCTTAAGTCCAGATAGTCAATAAAACAATAAATTAAGCTCTAATTTAGAGGGTTTACTGATTTCTGCTCACCATACAAATTTAACAATTGACTCTTGTGACTCACATGGAGCTGGCACCAGCACACCCTTGCTCTGGACCCATGTTGATAAAACCAAGGTAAGGGAAGTTACAAGGCCACAGAAAACTACCAGGCTGGCAAAGCTACATAATGAGCTGGAATTTCTTTTTAAAATATACCTTCTTCATCTGTTTAGTTTGTCTAAAGTGTTGTCTAAAATAGCCAATTTTTATGACAAGATTTTCTTTTTTATTTTTAGGAGGAAAAATATTTGCAAGATAATAGGCAATTTAATTTTACAGCTGTTTAAAATGACATAAAATGTAATACACAATCATTGGATACACATAAATAAAAATAAGCATCAGAAGAAACAATTATTTGTTACAGATACATATCTTTTAGAAATTGGGCTCAGTTGGCTGAAATCTTATGGTACCAGATGCTGTTTGGAAATTCCCAAGGAATATTGAAGTAATTCCAAAAGCAGAGGAAATTTTAACATGAAATGAAAATGATTTTTGTGACTTTTGATTCCATGTTGTACAATAGTCAGAATTATTCAAAATCCTTGGAATCAGGGCATCCAGGAAGGAAGTGGATAAAAGAAGAGGAAGTTTATATACAAGAGACTTCCTTTCACTGTATGAATTTGGTTTAAAACAATTAACTTTCCTCTTTCACAAATTCGGTACCATTTAAAATATCAGTTTTGTTATTTTGAATGAGAATTCCATATACAAAGAAGAGAAAAAAATGAACTATATTTGAAACCATGAATCTCCATTAAAAACAGCTTAATTTTATTTATATATATATATATATATATATATATATATATATATATATGATATAAGATATATTCAGCATGTTAGTACCTAAGTTCCTTTGCTTTCTTGCTTTTCTCTAGGAACTTCCATTTCCAAAAAATACTTCATATCTGTTCCTATAATTATTTTTTTTTGGGTACCACTATCATTCTTCATCCCAGTTTAAAAAAAAATCCTTTAAGAAACTCCATATCATTCCTGCCCTGTATGTATGTCAGAAATTTCATGTATGACAGAATTTTCTAATATGCTTGTGTTTGTAGAAAAAAAAAGAGAAAATGCCCTTTTTTATTTGCATTAAGGTAGTCCTGACCTTGCACAGCACAAATCAGGAGCTAATCTAAGAGGGCACTGTAACCTAAGTTATTGCTATGGATATTGATATTGAATTCTGAGATCCCAGGACAGTTCAAAACCAAGATCTATGAATTGTTTGATGAGATCTAGACCAGTTTTTTTCTGAAACATACAGTATTTTGGGGAAAAAAAGTATTAGAGAACCCAATTCATTATCAAGTACTGTACCTCTTAAATGAATCTCTATCTTCAAAAAGCTATCTTGGAGCTGCGATACACTTTCAAGAAGCATTTCAGTCATTTCAAAATGATTTTTCATAATACCACCATTTTATCTGGGAGCCAGGGAAAAATTGATCACAAATCTCTGCCGACTCCAGGGAATCTTCATTATTGGCTTCTTTTCTATTTAGTTCTTCAAATGCAGTGTTACAAACTGGAAACACAAGTATTGGGTCAGCGACTGCCACAGGGAAAAGGTCAGCAAATGCTCTTTGAAGATGTGTCTTTAAAATGGTGCTTTCTAAGGACCCTAGCAAAGAATAAGAAATGCCAGATGTTCATAAATGTTAACAAGTGAAGACTGAAAGTTGTCAAGGATTCTCAATCTTATCTCTAAAAGTTTAATACCCTGACAGATCTCTATTTTTGTTAGTGGGCACCTTTCTGACTCCTCATCGTGTCCTGATCCTTTCCATATAGTTTCATAATTCCTTTATAGGGAATCTAACAACCGCTGGGAATAGTGCTGCTCTACTGGGGACCCAACTGGAACTGTCACTTGGGCAGCACAGCTTGCTTTTCCTTCCTCTTGATGTCGCTTAACTTTCCTTGGCGTTGTAAAATGGGGACGATAAGAGACATGTTACATGTTGTGGGGATCAAATGAGATAATATCTGTAAATTTATTTTCAAATCTTAAAGCACTATATGTTAGTTATTATTATTATTAATTATTAATGCCATGCTCAGACTATCCCTTGTATCTTACCTTCAGTATATAACTAGTCTACCTCCTTTTCTGGTTATACAAATTTGGATGCCATTTTGTACACAAAATTTCCTGCTTGTTTGTGTCCATCACATCTTTTGGGTGACTTGCAGTTTTGAGTCCCCTGAGATTTTGATGTTCTATTATTCACAGGCATTTAGCATCAATAGAAAGATATTTATGGTTTTTTTATATACAAAACATATGCATGGGTAATTTTTCAACACTGACCTTTGCAAAAACTTCTATTTCAACTTTTCCCCTCCTTCCCTCCACCCCCTCCCCTATATGGCAAGTAGTTCAGTACATGTTAAATATGTTAAAGTATATGTTAAATACAATATTTGTATACATATTTATAGTTATTTTGTTGCATAACCTGAGAAGAACAAACAAAAACGCAAGCAAACAATAACAGAAAGAGTGAAAATGTCAAGTTGTTGTCCATACTCATTTCCCAGTGTTCTCTCTCTGGGTGTAGCTGGTTCTGCTCATTACAGATCAATTGGAACTGATTTGAATGCTCTCATTGTTGAAGAGAGACATATCCATCAGAATTGATCATCATATAGTATTGTTGTTGAAGTATATAATATACTGCTTTGCTCCATAAGGATATCTGACATAGTATCTCCTATGATTTTAACACAAGGGAGGGAAATCAGTTTGTTTTGTAAATAGAGTTTAAAATTTGTTTCTGGGGAATTGTGTTTTATTGAAATAAAAAAAAATAGACACAATGATATCTTATATTCTTTATTATTATATGTTTCTTTATCATATGTTGCTTTCTTCATGTGTGTATATGTGTGTGTGTGGTAGTGGTGAATTTGGTTGCAGAAAGCTGTGTTTTATGGAAATTAACAAATTATAGATAAAATAGGGACTCATGTTCTCTACGCTTCTGAGCCTGACTGAGAAGACATTTGGTCTGCTACAGAAAATAATCTGTGTAAGCCTTCATGTTCATTTATCCTCTTGTTATCTAGAATACTCTTGATCCATGTATAGGCCATTGTCATGAAGATTTTATAAAAATGAGAAAGTGGTAACATGAGTTAGTGATTATTATCTTCTTGGGCACATTTGTTAATGGGGTAGGGAGGAGAAAAGTACTGGCTGGACCTTTTCTTTTGAAATTTTCTCTTTGATATCTATTCATTTCATCAACAAATCATATTTCATTCCATTGCCTTCCCTATTTTTTTTTTTGAAAGAAACAATCTCTTCATGTGATCATGGAGAAATCACAGTTTCATTGCCCTGATTTATGGTTTAAATAAGATGATCCTAGGAACCATAAGGTTCTCCCCACTTGTATATATGTGTGTGTGTGTGTGTGTGTGTGTGTGTGTGTGTGTGTATATATGTGTGTGTGTGTGTATGTATATATATATATATGTGTGTGTGTGTGTGTGTGTGTGTCTATATGTGTGTGTGTGTGTGTGCGTGTGTGTATGTATATATATTATATATAACATTCTATTCTGTTCTAGATATGACAAATAGGAACAACTAGATAGTATTGGCAATGCAACTGGCAGCCCCAGAATCATCAGTGTGAGTAATTGTTAGAAGTTTTATGTTGAATCTGGGTCTCAGAACTGAGAATCTGGATTTGGAATTTGAAGTCTAAAAATCCTAGACCATGTTTTTATAGCTGCAACCAAATAAAGAGTGGTAGAACAATCTGATTTGTCTAAATGCAGATTATCCTACCCTCTAGTTTCTAGATGAGACTGAGAAGAGTAAAAGATTTGAACAGGGAGAATATGGGCCAAATCCCAGTAACCAAAAGAAGCCTTTTTAGGTCTTCTAAGATAATTAGGCATTTAAGTTCTAGCAATTTGACTTACTGCTATTTTGCCTTTACACCCGCTCAGCCAATTACACCCACTTATCAACTTTCCTTTTTAAGGAGGTTCCACCGCTTGCCAAAGAAGTGATAGCATTCATTTGACTTGTAAAGGTGATCTGAAAGGTTGATTAATGTTCCCCTTAGCTCCAGGCTAACTTCCAATTGATTCCACGGCTCCTCCCCTTCTCATCCACAGCCCGGGGAATGGGAGGTGACCTCTTGGCTGGAGGCCGCCATTCTGGGGGTATTCTCAAACTTTCCTCACTGCAGCTAAGGGAAGAGGCAGGAAAAGGGACAGAAAATACTTCCCACGTGAAAATGTTTCTGCTCTTAGTTATGATTTGTACCCAGAGGAAGTCTGTCCCATGAAGGAGGGGGAAAGTAATGCATAAGGTCATAAAATCATGTTTTTGTTTTTAAAGTAGATTGTGGACTGTGGTTGTTTTGTTTTGTTTTGTTTTTAAATTCATGTAACAAGAACAACGAGTTTTCAGATTAAATATAGCTATTTGGTTCATTCTAATCTTCATTATTAATTGGGAAGATAAAGAGGCATTTCAGATTATCCTTGGAGGTAATAAGGAACTTCTGGAGTAGCTATGGAGTAGGGAGGTGACTTGGTCAGACTTGTGCCTTAGCAAGATGGCTTTGGCAGCTATGTTGATATTGGATTGGAGTGGAGGAGAGATTCGAGGCAGGGAAAGAAACCAGAAGGCTACTGCAATAGTCCAAGTGTAAAGTGAGGAGGGCATACACCAGTGTAGCCATTGGGTCAGCGATGAGAGATGTGAAAGTAGAAACAATGAGACTTGGCAACTTACCCCGTATGTTGGCTGAGAAAAAGTATTATGGGTAATCCCAGGGTTGTAAGCTTGAGCGACAACTAAGAAGATGGTGATAGTAACAGGAAAAGGAGGAAAAGGAGACAGTTTTGGGGGCAGAGATAAATGAGTTCAGTTTTTGATGTGGACTTGGAGATATCTGTGGGATATCCAATTTGTGATGTCTAAGACACAGCTATTTATATGACAGTGGAGCTTCGAACAGAGGTTGGCAATAGGTACATAGCTAGATCTGGGAATCATCTACCTCCAGATAATTAGAGACGCAGATGAGGTCACTGAGTGAGAATACAGAGTAAAAAGAGAAGAGAGTCCAGGACAGAGAGATCTGAGGGATGATTCTTGTATCCAGTCCTGAATATTAGGGGGCTTCCTCAATGAAATTTAGGGCTATTCAAAAGAGATTGGTCAAACAATATGCACATGGAAAACCAAGTGAAGGAAGAATCACTGTAGGCGATGCAATGTAGGCCATTGCATGGAGTTGGGTGGGTCACCTGTGGTGTGGTTCATCAGGACATATCTTGGACAGGTGGTATAGACTGGGCCCTGAATTGGGTGGAAGAGGGTAAACTGGATGGCATTTGAAAAATTGTGCAACTTTTAAAAAGGCTTTGATGTTTGTAATTTTGTCATTTCCCAATACCCCTTCCACTTTCACCTCCCCCCAAAGAACTTTCTTTGATAATAAATAAAAACAGATAAGTAAAACAAACTGAAAGAGTGACTATACTGGACAGTTTATTCACCATTCTGCACCCAAAGTGCACCAGTTCTTTGCTTAGATAATAGAAGTATGTTTCATCATCAGTCCTCAGATTGGTCAGTGGGTTTAATCTGAATTCTGACGTCTTTTAGTGTTGTTTTTCTTTATTCTGGTATATTAATAGTTTCTTGGTTTTGTGTAGCATGTCTAATAATCCCATCTTGCTCTCTGACACAGGACTAACACTTTTAACATCAATATTCTGGTAATGTTTGCTATTGTTTGTCCTTCATTCTAGAAAAGGATCCTGCCATCAGGGAGGGGATGCCATGACTTACAAGTGAATTGGAAAGCTATGCAAAGTCACCAGTCTCACTTTCTTCTTCAAAGGCATCTGGATCCAGGGGCATGATATCGATCAGAACACCTGGAGAGAGCTTTGGATGCAGTGGGAGACCTTGGCCTTGTTAAGCTAAGGTCTCACCTATTCAGTGCTTAAGGCTATGTGGGAAATGAGGTAAAGAATGGCCTCTTTTACCTAGTCAAAAAAATTTAATCTGGGAGGGGTAGATCTTCTAGGTTTCTGGCCAAAACACAAACAATTGCTATTTACATTCACTTTGAGCTATCCCACCTAAACCTAAACAATGACCAAGTGAGGCTTGGGTTGGAACTTACTGTTGATCAATGATAGCCAGAGTAATTTAGGTTTAAAGCCCAGTCCTTAAGAAAGAAATCTAGCCCATAAACTCCAAACTATCTTGCTGAGATTTCAGCATTCAAAATTATATTCCTTTGGACATAGCACCACTGTTCTTTCTTTCCCCTCTCCCCCAAGGACATGATTTCCTATGTGGATAGAGGGGGAGGAGAAAGTTCGAGCTCTGGTAATGCTATATGACTGAATGATGAAACATCTAAATCATCCAAGAATCAAAATTATAAGACAATGGAAAGAGAAGCAGTTAGGTTTAAGTAAGTAGGAGGTATATTACCAAGGATAACTTGTATGCATGAAATGATATAAAAGTATGATTCATAAAGGGGAGGTGGAAGTATGGATGGATGTCATCTATATCATTGCAAGTAGTACCCATATCAGTGGAATCTATTGAAATATATGTCTTGAAAAGGATATTGAAACTATAATGGAGCTCATTAATATGCATGTTTCCTCCAAGAATACAAATTACAAGCTATCCATGCCCTCTCCTACTTTACCATTCTTACCCAATTCTTCCTATAAATTATCCTCCTGTAAATCAGCTGTGGGAAGTCCACCCAACATTCTGGGACCTTCCTCTAGTTCTTTTGACATTGTGTGACTACCAGTGGAGCATGTAGGCTGTCCATTGGTAGGTCATCTCTTCCTCCTGTCAAGTGACTGGTCCTTTTCCAATACTTTTTGATGACATCCTTTACAATGTTTCCTTGTGCAATTTTTTTATTGTAATATGTCATACCTGCTCACATTCACCAACTACAAATTTGAATAGGCAATAGATTTTTAATTGCATGATACTTTTGCTAATAAAATATTTACATTTAGAGATAGCGTAATATTTAATATTAAGCTACTCTATAAGTGTTTGTTGATTAAATAAGCGAACGACTTCCACACTGGACTATTATAATCCATTATACTTATCTACAAATGATGATAATAATGATTCTATTGTAATACCAATAATTATGTAGTAATAATAATAATTATGTAGTACTTTAAATATATTCTTTCTTATTTTATCTTCATAATAATCATGTGAAGAAGGTATTATCACCCCCATTTACAGATAAGGAAACTGAGGCTCAGGTAAAGTGACTGGCATGCCCAGATTCACATAACTAATAAGTGGGATTTAAATCTAAGTTTTCCTAATTCCAAGCCTAATACCCTATCCACTATGGCTTTCAAATATGTTTGGCCTTAATTTGTGCAATAATAGAATGCTTTTCTATTTGGCTAAAATGTGAATTCTATAAGCTATCTAGTAAACCTTACAGTACTGTATGGCAGTTATTACTTGGACCACATATTCTGTGCTCTAAAACTTGTACTTGTTTCCAGATGAAACTCAATGTATTGGTTTCATCGTACAGAATAAAATCAGAGGTGGTGTGATTATATCAAAGTCTGTCATTCCTTATATAGATCCTAGAAGCTGAAAGTGACATTGGATTACTATCCTAGAGATTCAATTATGGGAGACAAGAGCCATTAACAGGTTGCAAACCTAGGAGAATTACTTCTCTTCATATTTTCTCTGATCCAGTGATACTGGTCTCCTTGCCTTTCCTTGAACAATACATTCCATTTCCCAAGTTTATGAATTTTCATTGGCTGTCTCTCTTGGCTAGAATTCTCTCTTTCCTCATCTCTGCCTCTGGGATTCCCTGGCTTCCTTCACTTCTCAGCTGAAGTCCCAGTCCTCATAAATCATAGTGCCTTCCCTCTGAGAGGATCTCCAGTTCATCATGCATACGTCTTCTTTGTACACTTGTTATTGTTGTCCAGTCCTGTCCATCTCTTTTTGATTCTATTTGAGGTTTTCTTGGCAAAGATATTAGAGTGGTTTGCCATTTCCTTCTCCAAGTCATTTTATAGATGAGGAATTGAGGTAAATGGGTTAAAAGACTTACCCAAGGTCACTTACCTAGCAAGTATCTGAAGCCATATTTGAACTGGGGGAAAATGAGGCTTCCTGACTCCAGACCCTACACTTCATTCACTATACCACCTAGCTGTCCCTAGTTTGCACATAGTTTTTTGTATGTGGTTTCTCCCATTGGACTGTGAGCTCCATGAGAGCAGGGATTGTCTTGTCTTTCTCTGAATCCCTAAGAATCAGAACAGCACCTAGAATCTTGTAGGCATTTCATAAACTCTTCCTGTCATGGTTTAATGTAGTGATCTTCACTAGGATTTTTCTAAAAGTCAAAGTATATGCATTCACCCAGGCATTCACCCAGACTTTTTTACCTGCTTTCAACCATTACCTTTGTGTTGTTGAGGATTCTGTCAGAACCGATCAACAGCTCTTCTTGACTCCTGTGTTCAGTAACTTATCTTGTTCTATATCTGGACTCATGGCTAAGCTAAGTTTTGCCTCAGTGTTAGGTCTACCGTATGGATATTGCATTTCTAGTGTTTTGCATGGACTTTTCTAACTTTTCTATGTTCCTGAATTGCATTTAAATCTGGAATCTATTTTTTAAAAAAATATTTTCTTGTCTGCCCAGATTTCTGACTGCTTTGACCTCTGGCATGGAACTTGACTCTCCTGGTGACTGCTCCACAATGGGCTACTAGCCCATGGTGCTGATGGGACAACTGGAACTCAGTGTCTCACTCCATTCACCAAAACAACAGAAAAGGCTTTTAAAAAGGTAAGTTTGGATCAATCCAATTGAACAAGCGTTTATTAGGAGCCTACCATGTGCTAACACTATGCTAGGTGTTAGAAATAAAAAGACAAAAGGAAAAAGAATTATTGGCAATATGTAGCGAACGATATGTGCATCATGAAGCAAATATAAAATGAATACAAAGTAATGTTGGAGAGTTAACAATAACAAATGGCAGAGTGAGGAAAGCAAGAAACAAGGAAAAGAAAGGATTGCGGCTCTGTGGGATGCTGAAAGACAGTAGAGGGTAAATTAAGGTACTCCAATGCCACTCTGCTTGATTCACTGTTTAGGGAAACAGAAGGGATTAAAAAAACTTGATTAAGGTGAAATTATTGCCAGTTGCAGTCAAGAATCAATAAACTTTTATGAAGTGCCTACTATATGACAAGTAGATGAAGAGATAAGTAATTAAGTATGTAAGCAAGGAGTTTGTCTCTTGGCTAAGATGAATTATATCAGGGTGTTGGGGGGGGTGGCGGAGAAAAACCATGCAAATATAATGATCTATGATACTGGACTAAGTGGTTTCACAAGTAATTTTAAACAAGCTTCTACAATTTTTGGGTCACCCAATAATCATTTATTAAGGAAAATCCTATTATATGCCAAGTACTGGGAATACAAAGATAGTCCCTGCCCTCAATGAGCTCACATTCATTTTTTTTTCCTCAATAGTATTTGTCCCCTCAAATACATGTAAAGATAGTTTTCAACATTTATTTTTGTTCCAATTGTGTTCCAATTTTTCTCTCACTCTCCCTCACTTTCTTCCCTCGCGAAGACAGCAAGTAATCTGATACAGGTATACATGTACAATCCTTTTAAACATATTTCTATATTCGTCACGTTCCCATTCATTTTAAAGATAATTTAAAAATATATTTTGTTTTGAGATCACCTAAATTTTTCTGTTTCCCCTCCTAGAGAGTTTTCCCATATAATAAATATTTTTAAAGGGGAAAAAAAAAGTTAAAGAGGAAAAAAAATTAACAAGATCAATACATTGGAAAAAAAAAATCTAAAACTCTATGCAGTGTTCCATATCTGTGGTCCTCCCCTGTCTGCAAAATAATGAGTGTGATATTAATTAAGGATAATTAATTAATAAAGGAGCTTATATTCTAATGAAGAAAACAGCATATATGAAGACAAGTATATATGAAGTCCAGGGACTTTTTTAGGAAGGGAGCACTAGCAGCTAGGGTGTTAGAAAAGGCCTCATTTATGAAAGAGTGCTTGAACTGAGCTTTGAGACAAGCTAGGGATTCTATGAGGATAGTGTCACCAAGGGGGAGTCTAGCATCTAACTGTTCCCTAATTACTTCATGTGTGTTAATTTAATCACATTTCTTATCTCAAAATCAAGGATATGTACAATATAATTAGAAGAGGTGGTGGCTGGTTATGTAGTAAGAATGAGAGGGAACAGATGGACAATCCCTGTGCTATAACTGCTACTTTTGAGATATTAAAAGAACTAGTGGAAGGCCTCCAATGCATTGGGCAGATCCTCTGTGTAAAGGTGGACACTTGAATTGTTCTGAAGAAGATGGTAGGGGCGGGGTTTTCCCATCTACACCTGGGGAGGGAGCATTCTCCAAGGAGCTGGGGGGTGTTGTGTTTCCATTAAAGTATCTCTCCCCCAACACTTTTTTTTTTTTATGTTTCCTAGTCCTAGACTGGGATTTATAGAGGAGAAGGAAGCACACAAGAAACAAAATACTGTGGTGGTTTTTGCCTAACTTCAGAGAATCCCAGCTGTGGGGCCATATCTGCTTTCCTCATATTGCCCTATGGCTCAGGTGCGTCTCTCTGGCCCAACCTTTCTTTGTTTTCCAAGACAGAGGAAAAAAAAGAGACATGTAGGTGGGGCAAGGTTGTTTCTAAGACTCTAGTTGGGGTGGTGCCAGTTCCTGAATCAGCTGACTGTGTCCTTGCCACACAGAGGCGGCAACATTGGTTTGTTGGCTTCAAACTGAGGCCAACGTCCTCCATATCGGAAAGGGTTTTCATTGTTGACATTAACAGTAACAAAATACTGAAAAATAAACACCAAGAATTAAAAGAGCAGGGGTTGAGTTTAAAGTAAAATATAAACACAATTGATCAGGGATATCTCTTTTTAGTTGATTCATAAATGATTAGAGTTCCTCTGGAGATGGAACTCATATTGAAACTATCAAGCCTGAACAACAAAATCTTCTATTGAAAGCCATGTCACTTTTACATAAATTACAGGACAACATCTAAATCAATGCTACTCATATCATAGTCCCTTCTCTCCCCTTGTGAAAGCAAGGCCAAAGAGTCCTAGCAATGAAAGAGCCTTCAGAAGTCATCTATTCCAGCCCATATGTGAATAGAATCCCATCCACTTACATGCAATGAATGATCCAGTTTACATTTCAATTCCCCAGTGATAGGGAATCCATCATTTCACCAGGAAAGTCAATGCTACTTTTGGTGAGGTAGTTTTTTTGTTTTGTTTTTAGAATTTTGCAAGTGCCAGCCTACTTCTGTATATATAAGTGGGACGATCAGCCTAGTCTGCAAGCTTCAGACTTCAAAATCTGTAAATTCAAGTTCCTAAGCATTTGGTTTATTCGTATGCATCTCATGGGTCCCTTGTTAAAACTTATCAGAGGAAGAGTTAGTGCCCTTGTTGGCCTTCAAATAATAGCCATTTTCAAAGCTTTTCTAGTTCAAGAAATAGTGTGGTCTAGTTCCAGTGGCTGGACTTGGGGTTATGAGGTTCCCAGGCAAGTTTGGTAAGCTCTTGGAGTTTCCAGGTCTTCTGAACAATAGTGGGAATCTGTAGTATTTAGCTCATTGGGTTGTTTTGAGGATCAGGTTAGTAGGCAGACTGCCTCACAAACTTTGAAGTGCTGCATAAATATGGTTTATTGTTGTGGTAGGACTGGCCAGAACTAGCCCTTCTCTGGTAAAAGCTTTGAGAGCTTATATTCCACTGTATGGCACGGGTAGGGCATTAAAGAGGGACATATTTAGACAGTACTTTGTGATTGTCTGGCATGTGATCTCACTGCATTCAAATAAATAAGTAGTATAAACTTGACTGGGCAATCAAGCACCAAACCTTTATTAAGTGCCTTGCTCTGTGCTGGGCTCAGGAAAAGGCCCAACTTCAAGCCCATGTCCTCAAGGAGGTTACATTCTACTGGATGGAAATGTATTAACTTACCTAACAGTCGTCATTTTGGTCCTCTTTAAGAAAAGGAAGGCAAAAAATCAACCAACTTTTAAGGGAATTAAACATATAAGGAAATATATGGAAGGAGGGGAAATATGGCTGAGGGACCAGGAGTTTGTGTTGAGTTTTGAAAGAAACTGGAGATGTGGGAGTGCATTCTAGGCTGGGAAGAGAATTAACAAAAAGATAGAGACCGAAGATGGAGGCTGCATGTTGTGAGAAAGCGGCAAAAGGGTCAGTTTGACTAGATCAAACTTAGGCATGAGGAGGAGCAGTGTGATAAGGCCCCAAAAGGGCTGGGGCCAGGCCTGCAGGGGCTTTAACTGCTATAGGAATTGATTTGATCTTAGAGGCCATAGGGAGCCACTAGAGTTTAGGGAGTACATACCGGGAATAACACGATTAGATTTGCACTTGGGCCGATTGTGTTGATATTGGAATGGGGAGACTAGAGGTGAGGAGCCTGTCAAGTCTTGCTTCTGGTGGCTTTCCAAAGGATACTAGTTACAGAACTGAGTTTGGAAGGAACCTCTGGGATCATCTATTCCAACGACTTCCTTTTCCACGGGGGAGGGGAAGGGAAACTGAGTCCTAGAGAAGGCAAGCTGGCCAAGGTCAAACACAGTGGCAGATTGGTTAGCCAGGATTTCCAAGTCCCGAGGTCATGCAAGCAGTGGGTGGTCAAGTTGAGCTTCGACTCCAGCTCTCACCTTCCACAGGGTCCATGCATGTGGAGGGGGGGAGGAAAAGAGGGGAGATGGGGGTGAGAAAGCGGGAGTCCGAGTGGCCCGGGCCGGGCTTGACCTTTGGTGGCTCTCCAGCTGTCACTACAACTTTTGCCTAGCGCACTGGCCTCCGCTTCCCCAAGTGAAGGATGGGCTCCTCCCCCAGGGTAGCTCCTCGCCGCGCCCTCCCTCCCCCGCCCGTCCCCCAGAGCCCCGTCCCCGGGAAGTGAAAGGCGCGCTCTGAGAGGCCGGCCAGCGGGGCAGACGGGCGGACAGGGAGGCAGCGCTCTGGCCGGCTCCAGCCCGCGCGCCGGGCATGCTCAGTAGCGCGGCCCGAATCGGCACCGGAGTCGGAAGCTCGGCTTTCCGTGCCCGGGCGGCTGTCAGCGGCCACTCGGCGGAATCACATGTGCCGCGGCCCTCTTAAAGCCACAGGCGCGCCTCTGGCCACAGCTGCGCCGGCCGTCCTTTAAGAGAGCGGCCGAGGCTCGGCTCGGCTCGGTGGGCTTCGGGGCGAACGCCCCCAGGGTCTGAGGGCGGCGGCCGCGCCCCCAAGGGCTGCCTTCTCTCCCCGGCGTCCCGGGTGGGGTCGAGCGGCTCGGCTCAGGGCGGGGCGGGGCGGGGTGCGGGGCGCAGGTGACGGGGGTCCGAGAAAGATGGAGCCACCCGGGACGGCGGCGGGCCCCGGAGGCGAGGAGCCCGGCGGGGGTCGGGGCGGCAAGCGAAGCGCCGGGGGCCGGGCCGCTGGCGACGAGGAGACCAAAAACAAGCCCAAGCTGGTGAGTTTGTCCTGCCCGGGGGCGGGCTGGGGGAGACACTCCCGACGGAGTGGGGTACGTAGGGGGCCCCCGAGGTCGCCCACCTCCGAGCCCCGGCGCGCCCGCCCCGCCTGCCTGCCTGCCTGCCTCCCACCCTCCGCGGGGGCGAAGAACCACCCCCTCCTCTGCTCCCCTCCTTTGGCTGCTGGGGGTGGGGGAGGGCGGGCGGAGCCCCTTGAAGAACTGGGGAAGGGGCCTGCTCAGCCCACGGGGGCGCTGGGGTGTGCGCGCGCGGGCGTGCGGGGCTCTGTGCGCGCACCCGCCGCGCCGGCGCCCCTCCCAGCCCACCCCTCTTTGTAGCTGCTGCTGTTGCTGCTCTTTGAGCTTCGGGCTGGGGAGCAGCTTGAGGACCCCTCCCCTCCTGGGCCGGCGGCGCCTGCCCCCCGATTTCAGGGCAGCCACCCCCACCCCCAGACTCTCTGTTGCACCTCTCCCTCCTTCTCTCAGGCAACTTCCTGGAGGAAGACGAGTCTACACACACTTGTCTGCCTCCAGCTCCTTACTTTCCTCTTTCTTTCTTTCTTTCTTTCTTTCTTTCTTTCTTTCTTTCTTTCTTTCTTTCTTTCTTTCTTTCTTTCTTTCTTTCTTTCTTTCTTTCTTTCTTTCTTTCTTTCTTTCTTTCTTTCTTTCTTTCTTTCTTTCTTTCTTTCTTTCTTTCTTTCTTTCTTTCTCTCTCTCTCTCTCTCTCTCTCTCTCTCTCTCTCTCTCTCTCTCTTTCTTTCTCTCTTTCTTTCTTTCTCTCTCTTTCTCTTTCTTTCTTTCTCTTTCCCTCGTTCTCTTTCTCTCTCTCTTTCTCTTTCTCTCTCTCTCTTTCTCTCCTTCTCTCTCTCTTTCTCTCCTTCTCTCTCTCTCTTTCTCTTTCTTTCTTTCATCTTTTTTTTCTCTCTCCCGTTTTCTCTTTTTTCTCTCTCTGTCTCTGTCTCTGTGTTTCTCTCTCCTCTGTCTCTCTGTGTCTCCCCCCCCCCTTTTCCCCTTGATGTGCTTGGGCACCAGTCATGAGGAGCCCAGGCATTGGGAGGGGGCAGGGGGTGGGGTGGGGTTTTTCCTTGGCTGCCAGCTGAAAGTTTGAGAGCCCTAGGCAGCCAGCTCCAAGTTTGACTGGCTACAGCTACTTCCTGCCGCTGCCTTAGGAAAGGAAGGGATCACATTGGGCAATCGTGTAGCAGCTTCCCCCTTCACTCTTGCCCGACTTGGGTTTTCTAGGTCTGGGGGAAGGGGAGGAAGGGGGGAGCCTTGTTTGCTGAGTGAGTCAGTCAGCACATGAAAGAGGCAACGCTGAAAGTTTTGAGTTTACAGTAACTTGTCAGCCGCATCATTGGAGGGACTGCTAACATCAATGAAATGAAAGCTGTTTTGGAGAATGGGAGAGAGTAGCACAGTTTGTTACAAGCTTATCTCTAGATCACAAATCAAACATTTCTGTATTTCATTTTTATACATACTTGAGTTTACTTTTATTTACTTCACACTTTCACTTGAGTTTTTTAACTGTGAAGTAGATATTATGGCCAGTCATTCAGTCTATAAACATTTTAAAGCACTTAATATGATCTCTGCATTTAGGGGTACAAGAAGAGGCAAAAGAAAACCCCTCTCCTTGAGAATTGCTTATTATTGGGGGAGCCCCATTAGTGTATGGAATGACTAGAAAAAAAATGAGCAGAAGGAAGGCACCTCTACGAGGTGGTATTTTAGCCGGGAAGTGGCGATAAGGAGAGAGAGCACGTTCTGGTGGCTGGTGGCTGGTGGTGGGGGACAGCCAGAAAAAAAATGACCAAACCAAAGATCTTCGTTTTTCCAGCGCTTCTACTGCATAGTGTTTCAAAGATAGGCCAGGTGTGTAGCATGGTGAGCATTCCATCTGAGCTAGCACATAGACTAGGAGACTGGTAGCAATAGGTCTAAACTCAGATCTTCTTGACCCCATGTCTAGCACTAGGCCAACTGCAGTACCTTGCATAAAAGAAGCCACTTCCACCACTACTTGCTTCATCTGAAAAGATAATGGAAAATCAGTTTTACGTGCCATCTGATTTGTCACAGAAGGCCACCTGAATTTTTTTGAGCCATTTTGTCTGTCCTGGAAGACAGTGAGTTAAGATGCATTTGTATTTCTCCTACTTTTCAATCAAAAGGAGAGAGGTACATTTGTTTGTCTCTTCTCCAAGATAGGTCATTAAAATTACTTGGTATTTGTCTTCATTCTCTTATCTTTGGTATGACTTTTCTTAGTCATTGTGAATTTTCTTTCTCCTTGAGTCCTCCTGTATCTATTGTACAAATTTCTCCATGCTTCTCTAAATTGTCAAAGTGACTTTGCTTTGGCACAGTCATATTTGTTACATTCACATACCACAAGTTGTTCAGCCCTTCCCCAGTCATTGAGCACCCACTTTGTTCTTTCTAACTCTGGGACAGAAACAAACTCTATTATGAGTCACACAAACTCTGGAAGTGACTTGTCTCACATAGCAAGCCTTGGTTCCTTTTGTGTTTGGCTCCTACCTACTTCGGTGCTCTGTTTCAACTTTGTCATCTCTTGTCAAAGGAAACTTCCGGGAGCAGCCGGGTGGTGCAGTGGAGAGAGCACCAGCCTTGAGGTCAGGAGAACCTGGGTTCAAATCTGGCCTCAGACACTTAATACTTCTTAGTTGTGTGACCCTGGACAAGTCACTTAATCCCAGTTCCCTCAGCAAAAAAAAAAAAAAAAAAAAAAAAAAGAAAGAAACTTCCAGGTTTTGTATGAAAGTATCTATCACCAGAGCCTGGTGACATTGGAAAGCTTGCTGGATTGGGAGCCGGAACTCTTGGTTACACATTGGACCACAGTTCTGTATACTTATTACATACATGCATGTATAACCTTAGGCATGCCACTTAAAACTAACCTCGGGTCCCATTCTTCTCCCCCATTTCCCAGATCCTCATCAGCAAAATTAGAGGGTTGGAGGGTCTCCTTTAGCTCAAAATCCCAGTTCTTATCTTCTGAATTTGTGGTAAGGTGTGTCATTTTGGTTTGAGTATAATGTTAGAACTACCTTTTTACTTAACCTTAAACATTATTTGGTAGTTTCAAGTTGCAAGTAATTGGTTGGGCCATTTAACAAGAAGCTTTTGCTTTTAAGAAGCCTCCTATCAAGGAAAAGTGTTTATCTTTGTTGGTAATAGCACCTTGATTCTATTCTTAACTCGCCTTTGGTCATTTGTACTGTTCCATCTTTTATGTTTCATTTGTCTTAGACAAAGAAACTAGATAGGTCTGTGGTGGTGAAACTAGCTATTAGCTGAACGTGATACTGTCAGCTCCAGCTCCCAAAGCTCTTCAAGCTATCCCATATGGAACACTGCTTTAAGCAAGGAAACACTGTTGTTACTATATATTTCGAAAGTTTTTTTTTTCCTTCGATTAAACGTGTAAGTTAAACAGCATAAATCATTTAACAGTGTATCTTAAAAGCCGACTGGGCGAAGCAAATAAAAACAAACCTATGAGAACAACATTTTAAACCAAACGCATTATAGACAGAAGACTGGTGGCAGTTTTTTTGAAGCTTTTAATTCCTTTAGTGTTGAAAGGCAAGTATGACATAGTAGATAGAAAGTTAGCCTTGAGCTGGGAGAGTTTAAGCCCTGCCCCTGACTTGTACTGGCCATGTGATCTTAAATAAGTCACTTAACCTTGGTTAGCTACTGGTAACTGTCTATTTGCAGAGAAAGTGATCAGTTACATTGGAGAGAGATATTCCTCACCTGGGAATTTTCTATACAAATGAAAATCACAGTTCTAATCCTTATCCCTAGTGTTGAGCTCTTTGAAATCTAGGCCTTGGGTATTAAAAGTAAAATGTTGGAAGCTATAAGACCTCTTAGGAAAGAATTTACTTGGACTTTTCAGCGAAAAAATAATCCTGGTAGAATAAAACATTCTGTCTAAACATTTCCATTATCTTCTTGTACTTAAGTAATTATTACTGTAGTTACTGTTTTCTTATTTATGAACAGTGTTACAGATAGCTTCTTTTTTAAACAAAAATTATTGGCTGGAATAAATATAAAATAGTTTTAGACAGTGTTGGAGGGAAGTGCCCATATGGCACTATGAGGTATAGTGGAGAACACTACAAACTGACATGTGATCTGTAATGAAGAAAAATCACCTGTGAGTTTAAATACACTAGTTGCCTGAATAAAAAGTACCATGGCCTTTGTTAAGATTTTAGTATGTCTCATACAATTGTTTATTTTTTTTTTTTGCAAATCTTCTGTCTTATAAGAGCTATTTATTTGATGGATCTGCCTCAGTAGTAAAGTTGCTTAGACCCATTTCCCCCACTTAGCTATTGAAACTGGCCATAGATAACACAAAGTGTTTTTCTTTGGACGCAGTTAGACTCTATGTGGTTCCTGAAAACTGAAGTTCAAGGACATGTTTCCTGTAAAAGGGGATCACTTTAATTTATTAATGTAGCATGAGCTTTTTAATCAGTACTAAGGAGACCCATTTTTCTTAACTGCCTTCTGGAGGAAACTAATGGATTTTGTCCAAGATTTAAAAGCTAGAAATGTTCAAGTTTATTTGAGAGATCTACTCAGTGTAGTCACTTCCTGCTGTTTTTTTTTTTTAACACTTGTCAAATCTTGACTAATGATTCTTTGATTTTTTTGTGTGTGATGACTTAACCGTCTAGTTAGTCTCTGACTTGAGTATATCATCTAACTGCAAGGCTAAATTAGGCATGTTAAACGAATCATTTAAAATGAATGCATTTTGTCAGGTGAGATAGGAGTATGCTGTTTAGTCTTGATCATAGCTAGCATTTATATGGCACTTTAAGGTTTTGCTAGGCATGGCATATATGTTCTCCCATCAGCCCTTGAGATCAGTACAATTATTATTCTTATTTAAGACAGGTAGGACATATCTTAGGAAGGATATGCATTTAGGTCTTCCTGTTGCGAGACCAGTGCTCTATATACTATACCACCAAACTGGGAGTCAAGACACAGTCATCCTCTCTTAAGAAGAAATACTGGGGTGGATTGTTTGGTGCTTATGTTTCGAGTTGGGATTTCAATTATGCTGAGACATTTGTGGAAATTTTGATTCTCTGGAAGAATAGTCTCTAAACACCCAACCAGTAAACATTTTTTGAGCCTATTCATCATGGATAGGTACATTGATAAATAATACTCAGAATCTATTGTGCTATTATTATATATATTACAAGACTTCAGTGAAATAAAAATGATGAGATGAAGAAATATTTTATTTTTAAATCGTATTTCATATTTTATTTTTCCCAATTACATGTAAAAACAATTTTAACATTCTTTTTTTCTTTCTTTGACATTTTGGGTACCAAATTCTCTCTTCCCTTCCCTCTCTTCCCATTGAGAAGCAAGCAATTTGACATAGGTTATACATGTGTAGTCATGCAAAACACATTTCCATGTAAGTGATTCTATGAAAGAAAACACAGACAAATCAAAGACAAAGAAAGTAAAGAAAAAATATCTTTGATTAGCATCTAGCCTTCACCAATTCTTTCTTTTGAGATGGACAGCACCTTTCATCATAAGTCCTACAGAACTGTCTTGGATGATAGTTTTGCTGGGAATAGGTCAATGCATTATTGCTGTTACAGTATACAATGTTCTGGTTCTGCTTATTTCACTTTGCATCAGTTCATGTAAGTCTTTCTATGTTTTTTGAGAGCATCCTGCTCATCATTTCTTAAAGCACAGTAGCATTCCATTGCAATCATGTACAACAACTTATTCAGCCATACCTCAAATGATGGATGCCCCCTCAATTTCAATTCTTTGCCACCTCTAAAAGAGCTGTTATAAATATTTTTGTACACATAGGTCCTTCTCATTTTTAAAAAATCTCTTTGGGATACAGACCTATAAATGGTATTGCTTGGTCAAAGGATATGCTAGGTTTTACAGCCTTTTGAGCATAATTCCACATTGTTCTTCAGAATGGTTGAATCAGTGTATAACTTCACCAATAGTACAGTAGTGTTTTAATTTTCCCACATTTCCACATTCATTTTCCTTTTCTGTCATAATCCGACAGGTGTGAGGTAGGAGCTCAGAGTTGTTTTAATTTGTATTTCTCTCATCAATAGTGATTTATAGCATTTTTATATGACTATAGATAGCTTTGATTACTTTGTTGAAAAACTTAACTGTCTGTTTATACCCTTTGACCATTTATCAGTTGAGGAGTGGCTATTATTTTTTTTTTAAGGTTGACTGTTACCAACTATATATTTCTCTCTCTCTTATTTCCCCCCCTGTTTATTCTACTCTCTCTCTCCCTTTTTACCCTATTCATTCTCAAAAATGTTTTCCTTTTGTCTGTTACCTCTCCCAAACTGTTCTCTCTTTTATCAGCTCCCACTTGTTTCTCTTATTTTCTTCTCTTCCTACTTTCCTGTGTGGTAACAGATTTCTATGTCCAATTGAGTGTATATTTTTATTCCTTCTTTGAGCCAATTCTGATAAGAGGAAAGTTCATGTGTTCCCATCCCCACTTCCCCCATTTTTCCCTCTACTGGAAAAATCTCTTTCAGGCCTTTTTTATGTCCAAATAATTTATCCTATTCGTCCTCTCCCTTTCTCCTTCTCTAAGTGCATTCTTCTTTTTCATCCCTTAATTTTATTTTTTAGGTAATCATACCATCACATTCAACTCACATCTCTGCTTTCTATGTGCACTTTCTAATTCCCTAATTATGAGAATGTTTTTAGGAGTTATAAATCTCATTTTCCCATGTAGAAATATAAACAGTTTAACCTTATCAAATATCTGACGATTTCACTTTCCTCTTTATCTTTTTATTCTTCTTATGAAAGTCAACTTTTCTATTCCACCTGGTATTTTCATCAGAAATGCTTTAAAGTCTTCTGTTTCATTAACTATCCTTTTTTTTTTCTCCTGAAGGATTATACTCTGTTTTGTTTGGTAGGTTTCTTGGTTATAATCCTAGCTCTGTTGCTTTCTGAAATATCATATTTCAAGCCCCTCTGATTCTTTAATGTGGAAGCTGCTAAATCTTATGCTATCTTGACTGCATGTTCCATGATATTTCACTTTTTTTCTTTTTTGTTGCTTGCAGTATTTTCTCCTTGATCTGGGAGGTCTGAGATTTTGGCTGAAAATTGTTGAGAGTTTTTATCTTTTAGGAGATGATCAGTGGATTCGTTCATTTTTTGTTTTGCCCTCTGATTCTAGAATATCGGGTCAGTTGTCCTTGATAATTTCTTGAAAGATGATGTCTAGGCTCTTTGACTTTCAGGCAGTCCAGTGATTCTTACATTATCTCTCCAGGGTCTATTTTCCAGGTTGGTTGTTTTCCCAGTGATTTATTTCACATTATCTTCTTTTTATAAATTCTTTTTAGTTTGATTGTTTTTTGATGTCTCATAAAGTCATTAACTTCCACTTGCCCAATTCTAACTTTTATGAAATTATTTTCTTCAGTGAGCTTTTTGTATTTCCTTTTCCATTTAGCCAGTTCTACTTTTGAAACGATTCTTCTCTTCAGTGAATTTTTGCATGTGTTTTTCCATTTGGCCAGTTCTGCTTTGCAAGGCATTCTTCTCTTCATTGGATTTTTGTGCCTCTTCTACCATTTGACCTGTTCTGCCTTTTAAAGTATTATTTTCTTCAGTATTTTTTTGTGCCTCCTTTATCAAGCTATTGACTCTATTTTCATGTTTTTCTTGCATCACTCTCATTTCTCTTCCCAAATTTTCCTCTCATTCTCTTACTTGATTTTCAAAATCCTTTTTGAGCTCACCCATGGGAGATGTTAGGATTACAAGGTGATAACTCAGGTTGTCTGGGCAATTCTGTAGCTCAGAATTCACACCTTTGGTTCAGGCCTTTAAGGGGAGTTTACACCTTTAGACTTCTGAAAAGGAGTTTACACCTTTAAAAGGAGCAAGTTCATTGGCTGTAGGAGTTCTCACAAGCCTCGTTGAGTTCTCACTAGCCCAATCTCTTTGAGGATAAAAGAGGGCAGCATTGAGTCTGGAGAGTAGTTTGACTGGGAGATTGAGTTTAGACGGTGGTCTGGAAGGAGAGTCTAGGCTGGGAGAAAAACAAGACTTCCTGGGAGAACTTCTGGGAAGCTCGAGGAGATTCAGAGCCAGGGTTCAGGAAGAAGAGGATTCTAGATTCTACCTTCGCTCTGGCTGGAGGCTCCAGAAGCTTCACAAGAAACCTGCACACAGAGGAAAAGATATTACAGAAAAGAGATCTCCTCCCAGAGAAGGATAACAACTGAGAGACAACAGGACCTTTACATTTTGGTGCCCAATGTGGGGCCTGAACCAAAGGTGTGAATTCTGAGCTAGAGAATTGCCCAGACAACCTGAGTTATCACATTGTAATCCATTAATCTATAATCCTTTTAATCTGACCAATTCATATTTTTCTTTCAGGCTTTGGATGCAGGAAGTTTGACTTTATTGTCTTCTTCTGAGTGTGTGTTTTGATCTTCTTTGTCACCTTAGTAACTTTGTATGGTCAGAGTTTTCTTTTTCTGTTTGTTCATTTTCCAGCCTATTTCTTGATTTTTTTTCACTCTGTGCTAAGGTAGGATTCTGCTTCCCAAGTAGAAGGGGTCATTGTCTCAAGCTACAGGGTTTTTGTGTACCTGTTTTCAGAGATAATTCGGGACCTGTAAGTTTTTGGGTCCTCTGAGGTGGTATGATCTAGGGAGAGGTATGTTTAATGCTGTCTTCTACTATGTACTGTTTTGTAAGTGACCATAAGCACTCTTTTAAACTCTCTGTTACCTGTATCCCTGCTCCCCTGTAGCTAGCTGCAAGCTTTGTCTTGCTAGTACTCCCCTTCACACAGGGACTAAGACCCAGGACTGTGACTTAGATCCAAGTACAGGCAGTGCAAGAGAATCCTGCTCCCAGTGCCAGCAGAGGGACCCCTGTAAATCTCTATCCTTTTTATCAGCTGTGGACTGAAAGGTCTGGAAACCACCACTGCTGTCATTTATTAAGTTGCTTGTGGTTTGCTTGGCCTGGTCTGTGCTGGATCGTGCTCCTTTCTCACCCTAGTGCAAGAAGTCTTTCTTGTTGACTTTTTAAGTTGTCTTGGGCTGGAAAAGTGTTTCACTCCATCTTTTCTGGGTTCTGCTGTTCTAGAATTTATTTAGAGTCACTATTTAAAGGTATTTGGAGGGACTTGCGGGAGAGCTCAGGTAGTACTGCCTCTCTGAAAAAGGAAATAATTTAAAACTCATTCAACAGTATAAAATATTTTTGCTCCCAATAAAATTAACAATATTTTTTTTACTAATTATCTTTTAAAATCTTGATTTAACACTTTGTGGTACAGTGATTCAGAGTTCTAGTTCTAAGGTAAGTTGATTTTGATACGTGGTTTTAATGACTGTTTTTTTTTTTTTTTTTTTTTTCTTTTTTTTTTTTTTTTTTTTTTAATTTTTTATTTTATTTTATAATTATAACATTTTTTGATAGTACATATGCATGGGTAATTTTTTACAACATTATCCCTTGCACTTACTTCTATTCAGATTTTTTCCCTTCCTCCCCCAACCCCCTCCCCCAGATGGCAAGCAGTCTTATATATGTTAAATATATTACAGTATAATTTAGATACAATATATGTGTGTAGAACTGAATTTTTTGTTGCACAGAAAGAATTGGATTCAGAAGGTAAAAATAACAGTTTACATTCATTTCCCAGTGTTCCTTTTCTGGATGTAGCTGGTTCTGTCCATCATTAATCAATTGGAATTGGATTAGCTCTTCTCTATGTTGAAGAAATCCACTTCCATCAGCATACATCCTCGTACAGTATCATTGTTGAAGTGTATAATGATCTTCTGGTTCTGCTCGTTTCACTCAGCATCAGTTGATGTAAGTCTCTCCAGGCCTCTCTGTATTTCTCCTGTTGGTCATTTCTTATAGAACAATAATATTCCATAACATTCATATACCATAGTTTACCCAACCATTCTCCAATTGATGGACATCCATTCATTTTCCAGCTTCTAGCCACTATGAAAAGGGCTGCCACAAACATTTTGGCACATACAGGTCCCTTTCCCTTCTTTAGTAGTTCCTTGGGGTATAAGCCCAGTAGTAGTATGGCTGGGTCAAAGGGTATGCACATTTTGATAACTTTTTGGGCATAATTCCAGATTGCTCTCCAGAATGGTTGGATTCTTTCACAACTCCACCAACAATGCATCAGTGTCCCAGTTTTCCCACAGCCCCTCCAACATTCATCGTTATTTGTTCCTGTCATCTTAGCCAATCTGACAGGTGTGTAATGATACCTCAGAGTTGTCTTAATTTGCATTTCTCTGATCAATAGTGATTTGGAACACTCTTTCATATGAGTGGAAATAGTTTTAATTTCATCATCTGAAAATTGTCTGTTCATATCCTTTGACCATTTATCAATTGGAGAATGGCTTGATTTCTTATAAATTAAAGTCAATTCTCTGTATATTTTGGAGATGAGGCCTTTATCAGAACCTTTAACTGTAAAAATTTTTTCCCAATTTGTTACTTCCCTTCTAATCTTGTTTGCATTAGTTTTGTTTGTGCAGAAACTTTTTAATTTGGTGTAATCAAAATGTTCTATTTTGTGATCAATAATGGTCTCTAGTTCTCCCTTGGACACAAACTCCTTCCTCCTCCACAAGTCTGAGAGGTAAACCATCCCCTGTTCCTCCAATTTATTTATGATTTCGTTCTTTATGCCTAAATCTTGAACCCATTTTGATCGTATCTTAGTATGTGGTGTTAAATGTGGGTCCATGCCTAGTTTCTGCCATACTAATTTCCAGTTTTCCCAGCAGTTTTTGTCAAATAATGAATTCTTATCCCAAAATTTGGGATCTTTGGGTTTGTCAAAGATTAGATTGCTATTTTTATTCACTATCTTGTCCTGTGAACCTAACCTATGCCACTGATCAACTAGTCTATTTCTTAGCCAATACCAAATGGTTTTGGTGACTGTTGCTTTATAATATAGCTTTAAATCAGGTACACTTAGACCACCTTCCTCTGACTTTTTTTTCATTAGTTCCCTTGCAATTCTCGACCTTTTATTCTTCCATATGAATTTTGTTGTTATTTTTTCTAGGTCATTAAAATAGTTTCTTGGGAGTCTGATTGGTATAGCACTAAATAAATAGATTAGTTTGGGGAGTATTGTCATCTTTATTATATTCGCTCGGCCTATCCAAGAACATTGAATGTCTTTCCAATTATTTAAATCTGACTTTATTTTTGTGGCAAGTGTTTTATAATTTTGCTCATATAATTCCTGACTCTCCTTTGGTAGATATATTCCCAAATATTTGATACTATCGACTGTTATTTTGAATGGAATTTCTCTTTGTATCTCTTGCTGTTGGATTGTGTTGTTAATGTATAAAAATGCTGAGGATTTATGTGGATTTATTTTGTATCCTGCGACTTTGCTAAAATTCTGAATTATTTCTAATAGCTTTTTAGCAGAGTCTTTGGGGTTCTCTAAGTATACCATCATGTCATCTGCGAAAAGTGACAATTTGATTTCTTCATTTCCTACTCTAATTCCTTGGATCTCTTTCTCGGCTCTTATTGCCAAGGCTAGAGTTTCTAGTACTATATTGAATAGTAATGGTGATAGTGGGCAACCTTGTTTCACTCCTGATCTTACAGGGAAAGGTTCTAGTTTATCACCATTACATATGATGTTTACTGAAGGTTTTAAATATATGCTCCTTATTATTTTAAGGAATAGTCCATTTATTCCTATACTCTCAAGCGTTTTTAGTAGGAATGGATGTTGGATTTTATCAAATGCCTTTTCTGCATCTATTGAGATGATCATATGGTTTTTATTAATTTGATTATTAATATGGTCAATTATACTAATAGTTTTCCTAATATTAAACCAGCCCTGCATTCCTGGTATAAATCCCACTTGGTCATAGTGTATTATCCTGGGGATGATTTTCTGAAGTCTATTTGCTAATATCTTATTTAAGATTTTAGCATCAATATTCATTAAGGAAATTGGTCTATAGTTTTCTTTCTCAGTTTTCGATCTACCTGGTTTAGGTATCAGTACCATGTCTGTGTCATAGAAGGAATTTGGTAGGACTCCTTCAATCCCTATTTTTTCAAATAGTTTACATAGCATTGGAGTTAGTTGTTCTTTAAATGTTTGGTAGAATTCACCTGTAAATCCATCTGGTCCTGGGGATTTTTTCTTAGGAAGTTGGTTAATAGCTTGGTCTATTTCTTTTTCTGAGATGGGACTATTTAAACTACTTACTTCTTCCTCTGTTAATCTGGGCAAGCTATATTTTTGAAGGTATTCTTCCATTTCATTTAAGTTATCGAATTTATCGGCATAAAGTTGAGCAAAGTAGCTCCTAACTATTGTTCTAATTTCCTCTTCATTAGTGGTGAGTTCACCCTTTTCATTTTCAAGACTATCAATTTGCTTTTTCTCTTTCCTTTTTTTAATCAGGTTTACTAAGGGTTTGTCTATTTTGTTGGTTTTTTCATAAAACCAACTCTTAGTTTTATTAATTAATTCAATAGTTTTTTTACTTTCAATTTTATTAATCTCACCTTTTATTTTTTGAATTTCAAGTTTTGTGTTTGTCTGGGGGTTTTTAATTTGTTCCTTTTCTAGCAATTTTAGTTGTAAACCCAATTCGTTGGCCCTCTCTTTCTCTATTTTATGCAGGTAGGCCTGTAGAGATATAAAACTTCCCCTAATTACTGCTTTGGCTGTATCCCACACATTTTGGTATGATGTCTCATTATTGTCATTTTCTTGGGTGAAGTTATTAATTATGTCTATAATTTGCTGTTTTACCCAATCATTCTTTAGTATAAGATTATTTAGTTTCCAATTATTTTTTGGTCTATTTTCCCCTGGCTTTTTATTAAATGTTATTTTGATTGCATTATGGTCTGAAAAGGATGCATTTACTATTTCTGCCTTACTGCATTTGATTTTGAGATTTTTATGCCCTAGTATATGATCAATTTTTGTATAGGTTCCATGAACTGCTGAGAAGAAAGTATATTCCTTTCTGTCTCCATTTAGCTTTCGCCAAAGATCTATCATATCAAACTTTTCTAGTATTCTATTTACCTCTTTGACTTCTTTCTTATTTATTTTGTGGTTTGATTTATCTAATTCTGATAGTGCAAGGTTGAGATCTCCCGCTATTATAGTTTTGCTATCTATTTCCTCTTGCAGCTCTCTTAATTTCTCTTTTAAGAATTTAGATGCTGCACCACTTGGTGCATACATGTTTAATATTGATACTGCTTCATTATTGATGCTTCCCTTTAGCAGGATATAATGCCCTTCCTTATCTCTTTTAATTAGATCAATTTTTGTTTTTGCTTGATCTGAGATGAGGATGGCTACTCCTGCTTTTTTGGTTTTGCCTGAAGCATAATAGATTCTGCTCCACCCTTTTACTTTTAGTTTGAATGTCTCATCCTGTTTCAGGTGTGTTTCCTGTAAACAACATATAGTAGGATTCTGACTTTTAATCCAGTCTGCTAACTGCTTCCTCTTTATGAGGCAGTTTGCCCCATTCACATTTATGGTTAGAAGGACTAATTCTATATTGCTTGCCATCCTATTAACCCCTGCTTATGCTTTTCCCCTTTCCTTCCCTTTTACCCTCCTATCCAGTATTAAACTGGTAAACACCACTTGCTTTTCACAGCCCTCCCTTTTTAGGATCCCTCCCCCACCTTAAAGATCCTCCCCTTATTTTACCCCTTTTCCTCGAAATTACTGTATTCCCTTCCCCTTAGCTTACTCCTTCCCTTTCACTTTTCAATGAAGTGGAAGAAGTTTCACCATAAATCGAATATGTCTATTGATACACGCTATGTTCATCTCCCTCCTTTCTTTCTCTCAGATATAATAGGTTACCTTTGCCTCTTCATGAGATGTAGTACCACCACTTTATATTTTTTTATGATATAATCTCCTTTCCACCTCTAGTTTCTAAGACAAATTGTACATATGTTCTTTACATATTTTTTTGATAGAAGTATAGTTCTCAAGATTTCTTTTTACCTTTTTTAGAAGTCTCTTGATTTCTGTATTTGAAGATCAAACCTCTTATGTAGGTCTGGTTTTTTCATCAAAAATAGATGGAATTCATTTATTTCGTTAAATGTCCATCTTCTTCCCTGGAAAACGATGCTCATTCTTGCTGGGTAAGTTATTCTCGGCTGCATACCAAGTTCCTTAGCCTTTCGGAATATCATGTTCCAGGCCCTGCGTTCTTTTAATGTGGACGCTGCTAGATCCTGTGTTATCCTTATTGTGGATCCTCCATATCTGAATTGTTTTTTTCTAGCAGCTTCCAATATCTTTTCCTTTGTCTGATGGTTCTTGAACTTGGCCACTATATTTCTTGGCGTTTTGATTTTAGGGTCCCTTTCAGTAGGTGATCGATGAATTTTCTCAATGTCTATTTTACCCTCTGTTTCCAAAACGTCTGGGCAGTTCTCTTTGATAATTTCCTCGAAAATGGTGTCCAAGCTCTTTTTTTCCTCCCATTTTTCAGGGAGTCCGATTATTCTCAAATTGTCTCTCCTGGATCTGTTTTCCAGGTCTGTTGTCTTTCTGGTAAGGTACTTGACAGTCTTTTCAATTGTTTCATTTCTCTGGTTTTGCTTGACTCCCTCTTGGTTTCTCCTTGAGTCATTCATTTCTACTTGTTCCAGTCTAATTTTCAATGATGTATTTTCTTCACTCACTTTTTTTATATCTCTTTGTAATTGTCCAATTGAGTTTTTATCTTCTATGGAATTTTTTTCCATTTTATCCATTTTATTTTTTAGAGAGCTGATTTCTTTTTCCAGCTCACTAATCCTGTTTTCCTTGGAGTTGTTTACCTTTTCCAGCTCACTAATCTTGTTTCTCAATGATTTGATTTCTTTATCCATTCTTTCTTTGAATGCATGTGATGACTTCTCCAGGCTCTCTTGCCAAGTTTCCCTTTCCTTTTCCCATTTCTCTTCCAGCTCTCTTGTGAGAGCCTTTTTGATTTCCTCTATGAGGTTCTTTTGTATTGAGGAGCAGCTTATATCCCTCCCAGGGGATACATCTGGGGACATTCTGTTCCTAGTCTCCTCAGCATTTGAAGTCTGCTCCCTCTCCACACAGAAGCTGTCAATGGTTAGAGCCCTTTTGAATTTTTTGTTCATTTTGTCAGAGTAGGAATCAAAGAAAACAAACTGACAAGAGAAACAATTGGTCTGTTTTGCGGGGGCTGGGGCTGGATGGTATTAATGGGCTTCCTCTACAGACTGGGGGTAGGGCAGCAGAGAGCCACTAACAGAACAGCAATGACTGTACTGAGTCTGCGCTCTGAGGCTCCGAGAACGCACCGAGTCAGTCCAGGTGGGGGTTGGGGGTGGCCGGGCTCTAAGAGACGCTGGCTTTCTGGGGTTTTAATCTTCACCTCCGGTGTTTACACCCTCTCTGCTGCTCCTGGCTTGCTGCCAAGATGAAGCCCTTTCGCAGAAACGGCAGAGATCACACCCCTCCCCCTCTGGTCTGAGCTGTGTGAGCTGCCTGTCTTGCTCTGGCTGTCTGCCCTCAGTCTGCGCCCAGTCTGATTGACCCTCCCCTGAACAAACACAGACCTTTTCTGGCGACTCTCAAGGATGTCTTCTCTTGGTGATAATTTGTGGATTTCTTTCTGGGTCAAGCATTAAGTCAGAGGCTTGTCATGAAGTAAGTTCTGAGAGAAAACGAGGAGCTCAAGCAGCTGTCTGCCTCCACGCCGCCATCTTGGCCGGAAGTCTTTAATGACTGTTGTAGCTAGAAAAAGACTTCACAAAGAAAAGTTCAGCACATGCTTACTAAGTAATGATACTCATTTTTTCAGTCTAATGCTCCAATTACATAGAGGCTTTTGTTGAAAATGAGCTAGTAAATTTCTATCCTTACAGCTGTCAATCAGTTCTTGTAAACAAATTAGAAGGTGTTACATTTTTATATTTTTAATGAATGATTTTTAATAATAGCTTTTTATTTTCAAAACATATACAAAGACAGTTTTTAGTATTCATTCGTGCAAAACCTTATGTTCCAAGTTTTTTTCCTTCCCTTCCTCCCGCCCCCTTCCCTAGATGGTAAGTAATCTAATATATGTTAAACATGTGCAAATCTTTTATACATATTTCCACATTTATCTTGCTGCACAAGAAAAATCCTATCAAAAAGAGAAAAAATGAGAAAGAAAAAAAGCAAGCAAACAAACAACAAAAGGTTAAAATACCATGTTGTGATTCACGTTCAGTCCCTGAAGTCCTCTTTCTGGATGCAGATGGCTTTCTCCATCACAAGTCTATTGGAATTGGCCTGAAGTACTTCTTGAATGCATTTAAAAGGCACTGAAAATTTTGATTTAGAAAATTAAAAAAAAAAGGTTTGAAGATTTTGTCTTCGTGTTTGTATGTAGAGAAGTTTTAAAAAATTTTTTTTTAGAAGTGATACAATGAAATTCTACTCCTTATGCCAACCTCTGTCGCCAGAGATTCTGACTTGGAGAACTGACCTCCTCCTTTCTCTACCCTCATTAAAGACTTCCTTTGGCCTACTATATCTAGTCAGACTCAAGTTTCCTTCATTTATACCACTATCACCTCCATCAGACCAAAGATCTTACCTGGAAAAACTTAATCTTTTCAGCTAAGGTACTCCATACCGCTACCTAATTGTGGAGAGTGCCTTACTTGCCCCATTCTATATGTATGCAGACCTAGCCTCACCATCTTCTTTCCAGGCATTTTTCTGTAGTGCATACGTTCTATCCTTACTTTCTCCCCTTTATCCAGTTCAAGAGCAGTGATCAAACCAACCCTGCCATTGCCACCTGAAAACATGTGTTTGTCTCCTTCCCTGGGGCTCCACTCCACTCCTGTAACTTTTTCTACTAAAATGTTGCACTGGGTCACCACGCCTCCATATGTTGCCTCCATTATTAGAATATGACCTTCTTGAAGGTAGGGACAGTTTCCACAAATGTATTTGTATCTTTAGTATTTAACTCAGTGCTTGACACTTAATAAAGAGTAAATAAATCATGGTAAATAAACATGTCAAATCCCTTAAACTTTTTTGCATCACAGACGCTTTTCCTAATCTGGTGAATCTTATGGACTTGTCAAGATAATTTTTTTCCCCAATGTATTAAGTAAAAATACATAGGCTCACAAAGGAAACCAATTATAATAAAATACAGGTATCAACATATTTTTTTAAAAAAAGTTTATGGTTCTCAGATTAAGAACCTCTAAAATAAATGCTTTTTCATTCATTCATTTCAGCAACCTTGAGAGGAGAGAATAGTGGAACAGTATATCTAGGAAAATGGAGTCAGCAGTATCAAATCGTACAGAGAGGTCAACAAGGCTGAGAATTCAGAAAAGGTCATCAGATTTGGCAGTTAAGACATCATGGGTAACTTTGAAGAGAGCAGCTTCAGAGGAGTGAGCATTCTAGGAGAAAGAGGAGGTGGAGAACCTAGGAGACTGGAGAGATGGTGGGGAGGAATAGGGTAGGGAGGTTGTAGTTTGATGGGGGATGGGAAAGACATTGGAATGATAGTTGTAAGGTCTCTCATCCATGCCTACTTATTTTTTACTGCTGAAAAACAGAAAGTGAAATGGGGGAAAGGGGTCATCGGACTGGAATGTTTACAGTGTGGAGCCCACTTAATGAGGACTACCTGCCATGGCTTTCTTTTATGATCTGTGGGGCAGGGCTTTGGGATTTTGGGGATGGTGGTGAGGAATTTTGCCTTCTTTGTGTGGATACATAAGTGTCGACTAATCTGCCCTGAGGGCCAAATAATGTTGCTATGAGAAGCCAGTTGTGAAAGAGATGAAATTGGATGAACTCAGTGGTAAAGTTGGTTTAGAAACATTCCTCCACAATTGACTGTTTGAGGAGGGTCTGCTTATCTTCCAGTCCTGCAGTCGGTTAATCGTATGTCCTTGAAGTTACATTGTGGCCTCTACTTTGGAGACCACTACTCTCTTAAACAAATCAACAAGTATTTATTGAATGCTAAGTGTATATCAGCCACTGTGCTAAGTGCTCAAAATAAGAAAGGCTCTAATAGTCCCTGACCTTCAGGAATTCACAATATAATTGAGGGAGATAACCTGCAAACAACAATATTAAAACAAGATATTTACAGGATAAATTGGACAAAATCTCAGTGGGAAAGCTTCAACATTATGCAGGACAGTGAAAGACTAATTGCAGAAGATGGACTTGTGGCTGAGAGTTGAAGGAAGCCAGGAAGGTAGAAGGCACAGAGCATCTGAGGTGCAAGGAAAGGTCCCGTGCAAAAGCCCAAAGTTGGTCGATGGAGGCTTATGTGGGAGGAGTAGTGAATAGCCCACACTGTTTCTGGAGTGTAGGCTGTGCTAAAGGCGAGGATGGTATAAGAGGACTGGGAAGATAAGGAAAGGCCAGGCTATGAAAAATTTCTACAAGAGAGTTAAGGGTTAGTTAATTTGAGGTACCCAAGGTGAATCACTGAGCTAATACAGCCCTATCTCAAGTATATCTTTGACTTTTTGTTTCTAGATGCGTAAATCATATTTTGACGCTAAATGAATTATAGTTTCAGAACCTCAAAGTTGGAAGGAACCTCGTGGGCCGTCCGATCCAGCCCTACCTGACCAGGAATCCACTCTATAACATACTCAACAAATCCTGTCCAGCTTTGAGGGGGAGGGTGGTGGCGCTCACTCTCCTGAGGTATAAAAGTACAGCTTGGATAGCTCTCATACCTGGGAACCAGTTTTTCCTTATTTCAAGCTTCAATTTGCTTCTTTAAAGTTTTTTTCCCCCATTCTTCCTTGTTTTTCCCTTTGAGGCCAAGTAGAAGCAAGTTCTCTTTGAATTCAAAGCAAGTGATTATAAACCTCTTCCTCGCCCTTCTCAATTATTTATTTTTTTTTTTGCACATGAAACAAAATATCCTCACTTCCTTCACCTGCTCTGTATTTTGCTGTAGTCCTCTGTGTTTTGGTATGGTCTCCAGGCCTCTCAGTTTTCCCAGATAGTAGTTTGTGACATTTTGTGTCAGTGTCTTTCTGGAACTGAATACCAAACTGCACGTGTTCTGATTAGGATACTATATGGTGGAACTGTCACCTCCTTTTCCAGGTCCTTCAACATTCTGGACACTTGTTTTTGACCAGGAATTACTGACTTTTGTGTGGGTCATTTATCCCTTTGGCAGTCTTGAGAATGAATTCTTAGAAAATTCTTTTAGGAGTTTATGTGTTTATAAATTTAAAGAAATAAATAAGATCATAAAAGAAATCTATTATAATGAAATATAGTTATCAAAACTGTATTTCAAACCTAAGTTCAGGGACACCTGCTTTAGATGTTTCTGTGAATTTCTTTCCTAAAATGTTCTGTCCACATGTTGTATAAACTGCTGAGCTTCTAGGGTGAATGATTCTTCTTCATCCTCATCCTGTGCCTAATTTGCTCTTGGTACTTAACTAACTATAGAGTATTACAGTTTGGAACCTCAAAAGCTTACCTGATTAGGATCCCTCTTATTCAGGTTAAATGGTGTTCCCCATTTTACCTTTAGGCACCTGAGGCTTTTAAAAGGTGACACCTCTAGCTAGTTAGCAGTAGTATGAAGATTGGAGTCTGGTTCTTCTGCCTCTTATGTAGCATGGTGGCTGACATTTAGTATTGATTCTTCAGTATTGTCCTTTGTCTAGCCTGCATATTGACTCTCTCTTTGACTATAGAAATCGAGGTCAGAAGCCTATTTTGTAACCCTTTGCCAGATTAGAAGTTGATAGTGAAATTGGCCTCAGGTCTCCTGCATAGTGATACTTTTTCCTTTGGGTTTAGTCATGTTTCTTATTGCCTCCTTCCTCCCTAATCCCCCCTCACAAAAAAAAGGTAATTTTGATAAAAATTAAAAATTTTTTTTGGCTTTATTAGCCTGAGATTATAACATCTTTAAGAAATGAGGACAATTTGATCTATGAAGGGTTAGAGAGTCATTTGCAACCAAGACTGGTGCCGACCTGTTTTTATGGCAGATTCCAGGGAGAAGTGATTACTGTAAATGATGCTCTCACACAGGTATTGCAAGCATGAAAAATAGGGTCTTATTCACTAACATACAGTGATTGTGAAAAACTTTGCTACTTTTCTTCCTCTCAGATTAGTTGGAATAATGTTCAGGTAACTTGTTCTAGGGGAGAAAGTTTAGATCTTAATCTAGTCCCAAAGTTCTTTACCTAAGATCCATAAACCAAGGGAACCCATGGATGGATTTCAAGGTGTTTATGAACATGAATGAGAAAAAAATGTGTATCTCTGTTTTCCCTAACCTCTAACTGAAATTTAGCATTTCTTTCACTTATTTATAATCCTTATCCTGAGAAGGGTTAAAGTGTCCATGGCACAAAAAAAGAACTCCTGGTCTATTCCCACTTGGAAAATCAAATGTTTTCAGCTGGTTCTTTTAAGTTCTTTGAGCATTCTCATCAATTTTTAAAAAAATACAGCACTTTAATTTTCTTTTTCTGCCTTACATATTTTAGATAAAGAGATCCAAGGCAGCAAATGACCATTAGATAGGAATAGAAGTACTGAATGAAGATGATGTAAAAGATTTTTAAAAGAGTCCTTGAAATTAGAGAATTGGGGCCAACACAAAGATGAGAGGCCATTATCTAGCTGAATTCTGTTAGCTAGCAGTCAGAAGACTTGGGTTTGAGTCTCTGCTTAAGCTTTGTGACCTTGTATAAGTCATTTATGAAAACTAATAACATACTTACAAGGGCTCCTCTCCTCACCACACCTCTGAGCTAGGGAATATACATTGATCCCTATTTCCAAGTGAGGACACCACTTTCAGTATTCCATAAGTGACTTGATCATTTATGCTCAAGTCACCAAGTGTCAGAGGTGGAATTCAAACTCAGGTTCCTTGATTCTCAACCTTTTTTCCTCAATGCACCACTGATACTTTCTGGGGCTTGTTTTCCTTAGCTAAGAAATGAAGAGGCTGTCTTTGAATTCTAAAATCCATATTACATAAAAATTTCCATTAAAAAAGTGAATAGATGAATGCATTTAAAAAGCACTTATTATGTACAAAGCTCTGTGCTAATCCCAGGGAATACAGTTAGAAAAGTAAGATGGTCTCTGTTCTTTAGGTGGGCCTATTCTCTCAGAGGAAGCTTCAGCTGCGGGTCATATGAGAAGGCCCGGTGGTCCTTAAGATGTAGAAGCAAAGCAGATGGTAATTCATCTTTTTCATATAATTTTCATTGATAAAGCAACATCTTTTTTTGAGAGTGAGTCATTTGACAATGCTAAGGATTCTCTTGTCGAGAACTTGCCTTTTTTGTTTGTTTGTTTTCAGTCACTGTATGTCCAGAGGAGTCTTACTCACGAGGAGATGCAGTTGCGAGATCCCATTTCCTTAAGTCTTCTCTTCTACACTGTCTTCAAGGATCATACTGGAGAGGGTTGATAGTCTGGGGGACATTATTCTTCCCAGAGCTCTTGAGCTATGTGCACCAGAGTTGAGAGGAGGTAGTACTTGAGGTTGAATTGCTGTTTTTACCCACTTGGCACATGGCTGGTTTGGCCAATAGCAGTTGTAGTGGTGGTGGCAGCTGGTGTTGCTGCTCAGATACTGTGTCTATTCTCTTCCATTTTCTTCCCCTAGGGGTTGACTGAAGTAATAACTTGGAGAGGCAGTTTTGTTCTACTGAGATCACTGTGGAGAGTTTGTTTAAAAGGTAGCATAGTTTTATAGAGACTTTCCTAAATCGACTGTTAAAGATTCCAGTTCTTAGCAGGCATAATGTTCTAGAATAAAACATCTGGTACCTGCTATTTGGCTGGCCTTCTATAATTCCTTCTTTACATTTATATAATACCATATTTCAGGCACTGTGTTAAGCACTTTATAATTATTATTGCATTTGTTCTTCACAATAACCCTGGGAGATGACCAGAGGAGAACTAGAGATCATTATTGATCACAAAATAGAAAATTTTGATTACATCAAGCTAAAAAGTTTCTGCACAAACAATACTAATGCAAACAAGATTAGAAGGGAAGTAACAAATTGGGAAAACATTTTTACAGTTAAAGGTTCTGATAAAGGTCTCATTTCCAAAATATATAGAGAACTGACCCTAATTTATAAGAACTCAAACCATTCTGCAGTTGATAAATGGTCAAAGGATATGAACAGACAATTCTCAGATGATGAAATTGAAACTATATCCACTCATATGAAAGAGTGTTCCAAATCACTATTGATCAGAGAAATGCAAATTAAGACAACTCTGAGATACCATGACACACCTGTCAGATTGGCTAAGATGACAGGAACAAATAATGATGAATGTTGGAGGGGATGTGGGAAAACACTAATACATTGTTGGTGGAGTTGTGAAAGAATCCGGCCATTCTGGAGAGCAATTTGGAACTGTGCCCAAAAAGTTATCAATCTGTGCATACCCTTTGACCCAGCAGTGCTATTACTGGGCTTATATCACAAAGAAATACTAAAGAGGGGAAAGGGACCTGTATGTGCCAAAATGTTTGTGGCAGCTCTTTTCGTAGTGGCTAGAAAAAACAGTGTGCTAAAAGAAGCAACACGTTGACAAAGTCTGACAGTATTTTGAGTGTTTCATACACATAGGCCTCATTATGTTCACTGAAGTACATGAAGTCCATTTTTCCAGCTCTTCCCAATACAAACGTTGAATTTTTAATTTGTGTCCATTTTGACTTTATTGGTCTTTCCATTTATGTTATTGTAGTTATCACATATATTGTTTTCCTGATTCTGCTTAGTTCACTCTATCATTTCCTAAAATTCTTCCCATGTTTCTCCTAATTCTTTCATGTCAATTGTTTCATACGAAAATGTAGTACTTTTATTACAATCATGGATACTACAATTTAGCCAGTCCCCAATTCTTGAGGTCCATCTTTTTCTGTGAAATAGTTTCTCTCTTCAAGTAGCATACATTCTTTTGGGGGTGAGGGAGAGAGCAGCACGTATGTAGGCAAATACATTTGAAGTAAGGCTAAGGAATTTGCTTGCAGGGAATAGTCAGTTGAGAGGATTAAGAACAGCCTCCAAAAGGAAGGGGTATATGATCAGAACTTTTAAAAATGCTAGCGATTCTGTGAAGTAGTACATTGCAAATATGGAGAGCAGCCTGTGCTGAGGCACATAGATGGCAGATAGAACATCACGTGTAGACTGCAGAATTTTAGAAAGGGAAAGATTTGACCTGGCTCGGACACAGGTTATACAATTTACATCTTCAGATGAGTTGTGGGGGGGAGTACCTCATAGTGATGAAATTTTTGTAAAATTCTGAACCTACCCCCCAAGTTTCTTTTAAATCTGGGTTGTTGTTTGATAGAGTCAGTGGGGGTACTGACTTCTAAGGAGGTTAGAAAGTTTTTTTTTTTTTAATATGAAAAACTAGAAATTTCACTGTGCTGGTGAGCTAACCCACTGAGTCATTATTTTTCAGACTCCTTTTGGCTAAAGTGAAAAGAATGATTCTACTTCTTTCCAATGGGAAGAGTTCAAGAAAATGATAATTTTCTATTCTATTCTGTTGTCATCTAATTATCTGAGCTTAGTCAGAATTAATAGATCTCTTCTTAAATTGAACCATCAGTTACTTTTTCCTAGTGTGGTCCCAGGCTAGTTTATTGGGGCTAACCTGAGTGCTTTACATACAATAGTGACTTAATAAATGATTATCTTAAGGATGCTTTAGAGTAGGTGTTAATTGCAGAAGGTGTGAAGATTGTATTTTGTCTCCCTCTCTCCACCTTTCCACTAATTTTTTTCTTGGTTCTTCTCAATACTGAAAAAACCATGATAACATCCAAGTGACCTGAAACAGATGCTCAACACATATACACACACACATATGTAGATCTATATCTATATCTATCTATCTAACTAGAAGCATCTAGAGACTGTTCTAAACACATATGTTGAAGATGAAATTGAGTTATGGCTTTAAATTGAAATTAATTATCATCTTCAACAATATAATTGAATTAACTTGTAAGCAAACTTGAGACATAATCTGGAAATTACTTTTTGGACTAAATTCTCAATTTCAGCCCATTTGCATGGCATCTCATTTCTTGGAAGTAGAGTTAAGGAGGGGAAGATCTTAGCTGAAATTTCTAGTATGAATGACTATGAAAAGCTTAATGTGCATGATTGGGGATGGAGGAGGATATCCTACCTAGTAGGTAGAGCTAGATGCACTTGCAAGCTAACTTTATGAAAAACGGCTTCATTTGAAGTATTTCTAAAGGCTCTTCAGAGTGAAACTATGCTGTATCAACTTGCTTCATTAGGAGCCATTAAAATGAAATGGACAGGGACTCACCTGATAAGCTGAGATTAAGGGGACAATAGAAAACATTGTTCAGTGGAAGTACTTTACTTTTTTTCCTCTGCCAGTTTGCAGTGTAGTGCAGGCAGATAGGACCTATAGATAGGCGGTTAGAATAATTGGCCTAATGGAACGCTTGGAACATGTGCCTGCTCTGCTCAAAACCCTGTGATTACTCTAGTGATTCCTAGATGCTGAACCCTAAACGCCCGAAGCTTCTGTTCAAGGTTTTCCCTGGTCTGGCGGCAGTCTCTTCCCAGCTTTTCCTTAATTTGCTTCCCTTGTTATAGCTCAGTTTGCCTGCATGCTTGGCCTTAAATATTCCTTGGGCTTTTTTCCTCTTTTTGGGTTTTTTTTTTTTTTTTGGTTGCTTTTGCTTTTCAAGGCTTCTCATTGTTATGCCACAGTCTCCTTGAGCTGTTCTACCTCAGTTTCCCTGCACTAGTTTTCCCTTATTGTCCGGACTGTGTTTCCCTGAATTGTTCTATCTCAGTTTCCTTAACTGTTCTGCCTCAGTCCTCTTAGTTGTGAAACCCCCCTGGTTCATTAAGACTGAAGACCATTTGCTCTAAGGTTATAAATTGTCAATGGGAGATGAGGAGCAGATCAGACATCCTGGCTTCTAGCTCCTTCTGCCTTCAAAGAATTTATGACACTACCCCTCTAAAATATTCCAAGAGATAAGACTACCCCATACTTCAATTGATATCTTTACTTCTGGTTATTCAAACATCCTGACTCTGGCTTTTTAGTAAGACTTTATTGCCTCCCCCCATCCTGACAGAACCAAAAGGTTCTGTAAAAAAATCTTTCCCTCTCTTTTCTTTGTTTGAAAGATATAAAAGGGTTTGGCATTCTCCCATTCGTCGCTGGATACTGTGAGACGAGAGTCCTGTCCATTCAACTAAACTCTCCAATTAATAAAATATTAAAAACTCTCTAATCTCTATCTTGCCTCAGTTTCTACGGCATTACATCATCCTGAAATGTCTTTTTTGGATATCTCCCTCTTGAAATTTTTCTGTCTATCTCTGAAGGCTTTGCTTCAATGAATCTTCTTCCATGACCCCTTCTCTTACTATTCTTGCTACTCCTTTGTCTCTGTGGCAGTACCTGGCCACCTACGGTGCCTTGGATGACCCGGCATCTTTGGGCTAAGTCTCATTTCCCCTCAGTAAACTTGGTTTATGGAGTTCAACACAACTTGGTATGGCTCCCAGGGCTTCCCATATTTTAGGGGCTCAGTAAATAAATACTTGTTAAATGATGTTTCATTTCAATAGGGGATTCTTTAGGGTTTTTGCCACTGTCTAATGGAAGAACCAAGGAGGCACCTGGGCACACTGCCTCCAGTGCTTACTTTCTGTGTGAACCTAAAGCAAGTCACATGACCTCCTTGACTTAAATTTCCTCATCTGTCACATGTAGACACTACAGTTTTTTCCTGCTCTAGAATTAAGACTATTTGAAAATCAGGCACAATGAAAAATAGTACACAAGATAAATTTGAGCAGCAGGGCTCTTAGTACTCAAATGATGTTGTACCCACTGCAATTTAAGCTTTTTCTTCCCCTTTGGATTTAACTTTTTACTTTTCCTATCACTCATCCATGCATTCCAATATGTACCATATACGCATATGCTAGTTTGTCTGGCTTTTCTTTTGCAAAGCCCTTCACTTTGTTTCCAGGAAATAAAGATCATGCATTTAAATTTTTGATAGAATATTGGTTTGGGCTCAGATGGATCCTTAGAAACATAGATGCATGTCTCCCATCAGTTCATGTAAGTCTCTCCAGGCCTCCCTGAAATCATCCTGCTGGTCATTTTTTTCAGAACAGTAACATTCCATAACATTCATTTACCATAATTTATTCAGCCATTCCCCAGTTGATGGGCATCCACATAGTTTCCAGTTTCTGGCCACTACAAAGAGGGCTGCCACATAGGTCCCTTTCCCTTCTTTAAAATCTCTTTGGGATATAAGCCCAGTAATAACACTGCTGGATCAAAGGGTATACACAGTTGGATAACTTTTTGAGGATAGTTCCAAAACGCTCTCCAGAATGGCTGGATGTATTCACAAGTCCACCAACAATATATCAGTGTCCCTATTTTCCTGCATCCCCTCCAACATTCTGCATTATCTTTCCCTGTCATTCTAGCCAATCTGACAGGTGTGTAGTGATATCTCAGAGTTGTCTTAATTTGCATTTCTCTCCAATCAAAGCTCTTAGAGATAATTGGTACAATGGAAAGACCACTAGACTGAGTTTGGAATGCATAAATTCTAGTCATGGTTCTATCACCAATTTTGTGCTTGACATTGGACGAGTCACTTATTGTCTTAGTCTGTGTTTCCACGAAGATACAAACCACACGTATGTTGGGCTAGATATGGAAAATCCCTTTTAGGTCTGAAACCATGTAAAGAACCTGGATTGGCTCCCATCACAGGTAGATTTTCCTCCCCTTGCCATTCCTTGCATGTGTAAGGCAGATCAAAGCTTGGGAGGCTTATTGTAGAACACATGAACATAAAGGCAGGAATCAAGGATTGAGCTCAAACATGATGTGTGGCAGTTTCTATTGAACTTTTTTTCTCTTGCCTTTTCATTCACTTACTTGGGAGACCTAGGCTGTTTATGGTATGATCTTTAATATTCTTTCTATACATTTCCTGCCTGAATTTAAAGGAGTAGAATTCCCATAAGGGTTAATCAGGAGTTACTAAAGAAATTTTAACCCCAAGTCAGATAGAGCTTTGAAATGGTTGGTTAGTTGATTGGTTGGTTGTTGTCTTTTGTTCTCAAAGAGGACCAAAATGGCACTGCTGTGTTACAGCCAATTAACATTATGTCCGACTGTGGCTAATCAGACCCTATATAAGCTGAGAATGCTCTGCTGCCACAAGTTGAACACAAAACAAGTCCTTATGAACTTTTGGGGTGGCCTCTCTAATTTTACGCATCTTGTGTTTCTTCTGGGCTAATTCAATTCTGCTTTATTCACAGAGCACAGTGCCTCCTTTGATGAGGGCATGCCATACTAGGAGGTCTTATGCCAGTGTCTCCCATGTCATACATTCAATTCTAAAGTTCTTCAGAAATATCCTGAGTGCCCTTGTATTGATTTTTCTCACCACCTTATGAGCACTTGCCCTGTGTGAGTTCTCCATAAAACAATTTTTTTTGGTCAGGTGTACATTTGGCATTCAGACAATGTGGCCAGCCCCACAGAGTTGCGTTCTCTGCAGGAGAGTTAGAAAACTTGGGAGTTTAGTTTGAGAAAGGACGTCAGTGTTTGGTACCTTATCCTGTCAGGGGACCTTCAGAATCATTTTAAGACAATTCAGATGTAAGTGATACAGTTTCCTGATATGGTGCTAGTTGTACTGGCTAGGTTTCACAGGCATATAACCGTAAGGTCAGCACAAGGATTCTGTAGACCTTCAGTTTGGGAGGAAACCTTTGGTTTCTGAAGGAAAGTGTTGGGGAGGACAGAGGTATTAGACTGACTATCGAATAGAGTCTTGGAATAGAAACTCCTGGCAAGCAGGAGGGCATAGGTTCAGTATTACATGCAGTACTTTCATGGGTGTGTGGTGGCTGTTCTTTGTTCCAAAGTAGGATGACCCCTGGAGGGTACATTCTCATGGAGAGAAAAATGACAGTTGACTTTCCATAAGAAAATTAAGACTTTTTTTTTCTCCTAATGTAAGTAATGTGTTTTGATGTATTGAAAGAGTTGAAGTGGTAAGTCTTTGGATTGTAAACTAAAAGAAATTGCACAGTTCCTTCCCTGCTTTTAGAGAGAAGAGATAGTACTTCAGAGGAAGACCTTGCCTGAAGCTAGGAGCACCACAACCCCTTGAGTAGTGGCCCAATACCTAGCAGTGTGAGAAACACGATAACCTCACTAAAGGACATTGCCAGATCCCCACCACTGGAGACTTGCAGTGCCTCTTCATGTGTGTTCTTCCACACGTGTTCTCTAGCTGTGTCCACTCTACTCACTGGTGGTATGTATATTTGTAGGAGAACATGTCCCATCTTTATCAGGAAGTGTTCTAGCTTTTTCTTTAACCTGTTTGACTTATAAACATAAAGACAGAGATAAGGGCTCATGAATTGTGGGCTTTTGAGTGGATATAAATCTACAGAGTACCTTGACTATGGTTTAGCTTTTTCTGAGGGGCCTCCAGTAAGGAAGGATGGTGTCCAGAAGAACAATACACACTTTCAGCCTGTAATTCCATCAACTATTTCTTTCTTCTTTGTTTTCTCAAAGCTTTCTTAAAAGCTTATATCTTTTTATCTGATTTATCTGATCAAAGAGTAGCACAGGCAAATGCAAGTTGTAATAATCTGAGTAAGTGATTGATAATCACCATGATTTAATTTTAAAATTTCACTTTATTATGGATTTTGACCTTGGTATCACTTCCTCTACTTTACTAGGACTAAGTCTTCGTTGATGACTTCTGAATGCATTTAATATGCTGTACAGACTTATAATAAACTAGATGGAGGGTTTTACCACTGCAGGAAATGAGCACCCTCATTTTAATATTTGAAACAGTGCTCTAGGTTAGGTTTTGGACTTGTAAATTGCAATCTCATCTGCAGATGAATTTCAGTGGTACTTGTTTTCAATGACAAAATCATCCAGAGTTTTAAAGTAAATGGAGATGCTCTGCTAGTTTCTTAAGGGCCTGATCATAACGAGGCAGCTCTTGCTCAGGCTTCTGCAGCCCCAAATTCATTGCTGTTTTAACAGATAATATTCTTCTTAGGAATTTAACTTGGAGCTGCACTTTGCCATTATGAAAGCTGATCATACTACTAGAGTACATTGGTCTATTTATAAACTGTATTTTGAGGGGGAGAGTCGTCAATAACAGGTCTAAATATTAGGCTCATATATGAGGGACATTTACTGATCTTCCCATCTTCTTTCCCTTCTCCTTCCTTCCAATCCAAAATATTGCCCAAATAAAGCAACCTGTTCTAGTGTCACATAGTAGTGGGGATATCTTTCAACCTAGAGAGTAGGGGTTTTGGTAGTGTGTGTCCAAAGTGGGGTTTCAGGAGGTTTTTGGGTAGAGGGGATATTCTTTTCTCCCCTTTCCCTGTGGTTTTTGTTGCTTGATGATAACAATGCATTCATATGGTATTTTAAGGATTGACAGCACTTTACATCTATTATCTTATTTGATCCCGACAGCAGCCATGTGAGAGGGAGGTCTCTGTAGTAAAGTTGCTTTCTAAGTAATAGCAGCTGATGCTCTCTAGAGTTATTTAAGGTTTGCAGAATGTTCTCCCTGCATCATCTCATTGGGTCTTAACGACAGCCCTGGGAAGCAATTCTTCAGGTTATTAAGCCTAAAGAGACCCATATTCTCTCTTCAAACCAGTTATTACTTTGGCCAAGTCACTTCACTTTCTGAGTCTGTTTTGCATTCTGCCAATTAGAGCTAATTTCTTTCTAAACTTAAGATTTTATTCTGACTGGGTCAAGGACTAGAAGAGATAGTCCTAATAAAAGAAGCCCACATACCACATAGTATTCTTCACTGCGGTTATTTGCTTTGTTATTTGTTAGATTAGTGTCATCTGGCTGTGGACTCCATGTGGGATTGCTTGTCTGTTTTTTCTTTGTAAAATTCTCAAAGTGAACAAAAAAGGGTGAGATCAACTAGGGCAGAAAAGGAGACCTGTAGAAGCCAAGCTTAGATGTTTTCCTTGTCTATTCTGAGAATCTGAGAATCTTAAAACTGGAAAGGTCAAAGAGGCTATATAGCCCACCATTTGCCTGAACAACTAGCACTTCCTCCCTCCGTGTACCTGACAAGTGCTTATCCAGCTTGTGCTTGGAGATCTGAGGTGGGGAAAGGGGGGGGAAGGAGCCCATTGCATTGTGGGGCAGCTCTAATTGGTAAGAAGCTTGTTTTCATGTCATGCTTAATTTGTCTCTTTGCAATTTCCATTCACCGCTTCCATTTCTACCATCTGGCGCTGAGCAAAACAAGTTTATTTCTTTATTTTTTGTTATTTAATTTCTTTTTAAGATAAGTTATTATTTCTTTTATATCACCATAATTTCCCCTAATATATCTTCCCCTCCCAGAGAGCCATCCCTTAAAATAAATGATTTTAAAGTCAAAAAAGAGAAAGAAGAGGAAAAAGTCAGTATTGCTGATCAATACATTGAAAAAGTTTGAAGATATGTGCATACACATATAACATGTGTGGGAATATCTTCTCATAGTTTTTCTTCTGAGCCATGCTGATTCTTTATAATTTTCACCATTTACTTTTGCTAGATTTTTGTGATTCTTTTTCTTTACATTGTTTTAATTGGTGTGTATGTTATTTTATTGGCTCTAAGAAGAACAATTTTAATTCCTTTCCTGTTTGCCAGCCTTTCAAATTATTGAAGATAGCTGTCATGTCTCTTCCTTTTCCTTTCTTTCTCTTGTTCCCATGGCTAAACAGCCTCTGTTTCTTAAATTGATCCTCCTGTGGCATGACCTTGCAGCTCTTGACTGTCTCACTTGCTCTCCTTTGGATGCTGTTTAGCCCTTCCTGAGATTCAGTTCTCAGACGTGGTCTGAACAGCATCACCCTGCCTCTCAGTGCAGTCAGGGACTTTTCTTTTGATGGCTTGCTGTATCATATTATCATATTATAATGGCCTGTCTACTCAGGCCACTAAGCCCCCAGATAGTTTTCCATTTCTGATTCTGTTTTTTTATTATATTTTTTAGCTGTACCTCTCTCATCTTATATTAGTCACTTTTTAAAAAATCCAAGTTTAATACTTTACATTTTTCCCCATTAAATATCTTAGTTTTTAGTTTGGTCCAGTGTTTGAACCTATCAAGATGTTTTTGGGTCCTGACTTTGAGATGCATTGTTAGTGCTTCCCTCCTGGTTTTCTGTCTTTTGCACTTGTGATAAACATGCCATTTATGCCTTTATGTTCAAGTCATCAATAGAATGCTAAGTAGTCGAAGGAGCCTGCACAGGTGCCTTGGACATGCTCCTGAAGACCTTCTTACCTGACACTGAACTGTTTGTTAATGAGCAGCCTTTGTGTCTGGTCTAGCTTTCTGCATGTTTCCATAAGAATGTCCTAAGAGCTTGTCATATACTTTACCAACCTCTAGGCAAACAATATATCCAAGTTTCCCCACTTACCAGGCTACTGATACTATCAGAAGGGCAGTGGGGTAAGCCTGCCATGAGCTGTTATCGAGCAAGCCTTGCTGGCTCTTTGTGATCACCACTTCCTTTTTTGTTGGTGTTTGCTAACCACCTCTTTAATGATTCCTTCTACAGTTTTGTTGAGATTTCTCATTAAACTACTGGCTTTTCTTTGAGAGATTCTGTTCTCTTCCTTTTTTGAAAACTGGGACGTTTGTCTTTCTCCAGTCTCTCTCATCCTTTATGATATTTCAGAGATGATTGACAGAGGCTCAGCAATCACATATGCTTTTAGTGTCCTTGTATGTAATTCATCTGGTCTTGGCGACTTTGATAATATCTTCTTGTTTTTTCTAGTTTTTAAAACTTACGTGACCAAATTTAGAAATCTTCTTTGCATTCTATTAGCTTTTTTTTTTTCCAGAGAATTTTTTTTAACAGTTTAACTGCATCTCCCAAATTTTGATATGTTGTCTCATTGGTGACATTCTCTTTAGCAGTCATTTTTAAGAATTTATTCTTTGACTCCCTCATTTAAGTTATTATTACTTAGTTTCTCTTCATGTCCAAGTAATGTGCTTATGTTCCTTTTAATTACTAGCTTTTATAGCACTGTGGATGATGTTTTTATCTTCATCCCAGCCAGTTTTGGCTCTGCTATTCTATTTTTTAAACCAGACTTCTAGAGACCCTCTGTAGGAAGAGTTAAGAAACTCAGATCTGAAGTCCCGAGGCCCATGCATTTTCATCTTCATATGGGCCACTTTCCTTCCTATTGCTGTTTTCCCTGTCACATCAGACTTCCAGAGACCATGCCTAGGAGGAGAGTTGAGTCATTCAACTCTGAACTTGCTGAATCATCTTCATTTTCTGCCCTGCTACTATTGTATACACACTCCAGTGGTATCCTTGAGATGTCAGAAAGTGAGAAAGATATCCAGCATACTGGGTGAATTCCTTGTGATAAGCTTATGGGAGGACATAGACAAGAGCTGGATGAGTGACAATCTGTGTTGTTGGAGGACTTATACAAAGAGATGAGATCACACATCCATTTAAGCATTAAAAAATATTTCTTGAATTGCACATGCTTAACATATTTGAATTATTTGCTGTAAGGGCTTGGGGGAAGGGAGGGAGAAAAAAAATGGAACACAAAGTTTTGCAAGAGTGAATGTTGAAATCTATGCCTATGTTTTGAAAATAAAAAGCTTTATTAAAATTTTTCTTGGGAAAACCCTAACCCTAGATAATAGTCACTTTGTGTAAATTTGTGCATACGGTGCTGTGATGTGTTTCTACCTTAATATTTACATTCAGGAAGGGCTATGAATCTTTACAATTTATTTTTTTTAAGTCTGTTAAGCTATTCTTCCTTTTTTTATTTTTTATTTTTTGGAAGGGTGGTTAGATATAGCCAGATCTGACTAAAGTGCCCTGAAATTAGTGTGTGGCTAGTGTTTTTAAAAATTGGCTTGGTTTTTCTGTAAAAATTTAGATGCTATGTTATTTAGTATATATTGAAGAAAAAGCTCTATGCTTGACATTTTAGCCAAAATCTGTCAGAGACAGTTTATTAATAAGTAATTTCTGCTTGAAGAATAGTTCAAATTGGCACTGTTTCCCTCCCTGACTCAAGCAATTTCCACTTAGATGATAACATCTACCATTTCCATAGCTTTTAAGGTTTATGAAACCCTCCCATATGCTATTTTATTTGATCCTTGCAACAATCCTAGGACGTAGATGCTATTCTGGTCTCCATTTTACAGATCAGGAAACTGAGACAGAGAGAGATTAAGCAACTACTCTAATTCAGATATTCCTGACTCCAGATTTTATAGTAATCCTAAAATGAAAGACTATTTCACAGCAATGGAATTAAAGATTGTATTTAGTAGCAATGGAAAATCAGAATACTTTTTTTTTTAGTGTTTTTAATTAACTAAACAAATAGTAATGTTAATTCCACTGTACCAGGGGCAAAAATGTTCCCCCTGAAACCTATCATTCTCTTTTAACTATTCATTCCCCTTTCTGTCTGGTCAGAGGTGAACAAAGAGATATTTCTCTTAACTAAATTAAACAAAGACATATGTACTCTTCCTTTGGTTTGGTAACAGTAAACCCAAGAATAATCTCTTTTAGGGAATCAAACGTTCCTTCTTGCTTGTCTTCTATTCAAGGAATAGTGATTATATTCAAGTGAAACAAAGGCCTTCAGAGTCAGACATTCTTCTGAGATTATTTCTTAATATCTATAATACAATTGAGGTCACAATATATGCTGTCACGATATATACTCTGTATTTTTGTTTGCTTATCCCTTCTTTCATTCTTTTGTCTTATAGAGGAGTTTTCATTCATTCATATTTACTGTCATAATGGCTGCATTGGTTTTCTTTTATATTGATTTTGTTTGATTTTTTCCCCCCTCTTCTTAAATTAGTGCTTGGTCCTTGCAATTAATTTAATGTACTGTAATTTGATTCCTAACTCCTCCCATAGACACTCCCTTTTTCACGTTATCCCAATTAAACTTCCTTGAATTTACTTTGCTATCCTTTCTTAATTATTTCATCTTTCAAGACTTCCTTATTGGTTTCCCCTTCTAGGCTATTCTGATATTCCAGTTGATGGCTTTTATGCTTATGTGGGGAAGGGAGTGGGAGAGAATTAGCATTTGCATAATACCTACTATGTGGCAGTGTGGTTTAACACTTGACAGACTCACACCTAAGTCTCCAAGAAGCTATAGCTGCCCAGTGGCTACACTCCAGGAAAATGGCCTCAGTGATGGGCTAACCAGGTGAAGGATAACTGACAGGCCTCTGACCCTTCAATGACTTAGGGGTATGCCTACCCCAAGAATGTAAGGACTTCCCCTGGCAGAATGGATAGATGAGAAGAATGGAGACCACTAAAGCGCTGTGAAATGCTTGAAGCTTTGTCAGAGAGTAAATGTTGAGGTCACCCACGTCATCCTGGGCCTTTGGCAACTATCCTGACTTTTTGTCTTGCTGCTGGACTTCGTGATTCTGGCAGAAAAAATGAAGCCAAAGATTTTGTGCGCTTCCTCACTTGAATCCAGTTTGCCTGTGGCTTGACTGATACTACTAATAAAATATGCATGACTAAAATAATGAACAGGTATGGAGAGGAAACACAGCATTAATTCAATAAAATATTTGCTTGCTTCTGGTTTGGGCATGCTGATTAAGCCCCAGAGAGGATCTAGGCTTATTTGCTCTTGATCCTCAGCACTCAGTCCACTGTCTCACGTAGAGTAGATGTTTAATAAATTGTTATTAGATTATTATTATTGAATAAAATTTAAATATGGTACTCCTTCTGGTTTATCATTATATCTCACTGACTCTTATTATCTACACTCCCCAAAGTGTTAAAAGTTAAATAGTTATATTAAAGAGCTTTAAGTGAATTAAGAATCGACAGCTATATACTAGATTATTAACATCAATTAGGACTTGGTGAGTTTTTATTTCTAAACTTTTCAATTTGTTATCTGGAAGGATATTTGCAGTCTTCCATAATTCTTACTTGGCCTAGGTAAGGCATTGAACCTGTAATTTCATGGATATGGGGAACTTCTGGGTAAGGAACTCTCCCTTCTACCAATTTGGCTTGTCAGTACTTTCAAGGAACTTGGGGTCTTTGAGAGTAGCTCTTCCAGAGTAGCTTGGAGCACTGAGCTGTTAAATAACTTCTCTAGGCCAACATAGTCAATATAACGTTAGAGATGGTACTTGAATGAATGAAAAAAAAAAAACCAGTTATTTGTTGTGATTATATTTCCAAGCACAAGTCTTCCTGCCTCTGAGGCAGCAAACACCATCTACTCTGCCTTATTGCTTTACTTGATTATCACTGTCTTCATTTAGAACAGTGTTCTAAAATATTCTAAACAGTGTTCTAAAATATTTTTATGAAATGAAGAGAAGCCTTGTGCTTTTGTAAAGTTAAATTGAAGGAGTCTTTGATAGTGACTATTGGAATAGAAATAAATGTTTAGAGAAAATATTCCTATCCTAGTATGTGATATTAATTAATATCATCCATGACCTTTTTACAAAAAATAGATTTTTATTATATCTTTCTTTTAAAATTGGCAATATTATGCCCCATATTTCACACCAGAGAACTAACCTTTAAATAAATAATTTAAATATAAAAACATAGTAAAGTAAATCATCATATTTTTCACAGTCTGATATTTTGTATACTATTTCACACTTGTAGAGTAGAGACCTCACAGAGATTCAGGGGAAGGAGTCTTTTCATATCTCTTCCTTGGGGCCAGCCTTGTTCTTTATCATTTTATAGTTACTTCTTTTCTTTTATTTCTTCCTTTTGGCAGGGGGGGGGCGGCAGGGAGAGGGGAAGACAGTCAGGGTTAAGTGACTGGCCCAGGGTCACACAGCTAGTAAGTATCTGAGGCTGGATTTACCTCAGGTCTTCCTGACTCCAGAGCCTACTACAAAAAGTGCTGCTCTAACTGTGGGTCTGGCATCAAAGTGATTTTCCTTAAGTACAGCCCAACCATGTTACCTTGTCACCTCCCCACTCAGTAAACTCCAATGGCTCCCTGTTGCCTCCAGGATCAAATACAACATCCTCCGTTGAGTGTTTGGAGCCCTTCATAACCTGCCATTTCCAACTTTTCTGTATAATTCTCTCCTCCCCTTCTATATCCTGGTGACCCTGGCCTCTTTGCTCTTCCCTTTAAAAGGAATACCCCCTCCTGACTGGCCATTTTCCTTGGCTGCCCCCATGCATACACTTTATTGAGCTTGTGGGCTGCCTTCTTACTTCTGCCTCTTGGCTTTCCTGTAATTCTTGAGATCCCACTTTCTACAAGGAACCTTCTCCACCCTCTTACTTCTGATGCTTTCTCTCATTGAATCATCTCAGCTTTTTCTGTCTTGGTCGTATATGGCTGTTTGCATGTTGTTTCCCACATTAGATTGTCAACTCCTTGAGAAAATAACTATTTCTCTTTTCTTCTCCCCTCTCCTCTCCACCCCTTCCCTCTCCTCTCCTCTCTTCTCCTTCTCTCCCCTCCCCTCTCCTCCCCTCCCTTCCCCTCTGCTCTCCTCTCCTCTTCTTCTCTCTTCTCTTCCTCCTCTTCCTCCCTCTTTCTCTTTCTCTGTCTCTCCCCAACACATAGTGCCTGGCATATAGTTGGCTCCCAATACATATTTATTGATTAATTGACTAGGTGACTCAGTGGGCCCGGTGGATAGAAGACCTGAGCTTAGATATGGCTTCAGATGTATCATAGCTTTGTAACCCGTCCAAGTCTCTTAAACTTTGTTTGCTTTGGTTTCTTTACCTGGAAAACAGAGATTGTGATAGCCTCCAGCTTTTAGGGTTGTTGTGAAGATCAAATGAGATCATATTTATAATGAGTTAGCCAGTTAGCCCAGTGCCTTGCATACAGTAGATGCTTAATAAATGACTGTTCCTTCCTTTGTTGTGGGCTGGCTTTTGTCTTTAGGACTCACAGCCAGTGAAGGATTTAGGAGGTTTTGATGTGGTTTTAGTAAAAAAGCTGCTTAGCCTTCATGAGATAGGGAAGCAGAGCCCTAGTCCCCTCCTTCACTCAGTATATTTCTTGCTGTGCTTACTGATTTCAAGTTTCTCTCTTCCTTCATGCCCTCTTTTTATTTTGGAAGAGCTGTCTGCCGAGAATCCTCTCTCTCAGAAATATTGATTCACAAACAATGCATTTGGACCCAAAGAAATTGGCCTGGATCCTGGGCCTTTAACTTTTTTTTTTCTTTTTTAGTTATGGATTTAAACATCCACATGAATATTTCTATACACAAAAGAGAGGACTGTTAATAGCTAATGATAATGGCTAGCATTTCTGTAATGCTGTAGATTTGTAAAGCAGTTTGCAAATATCAGCTCATCTGATCCTCCCAACAATCCTGAGACATAGGTTCTGTTACCATCCCCCTTTTACAGGTAAGGAAACTAAGGCAGATCAAGGTGAAGTGACTTGCTCAGGGTGATAACAGCCATTAAAGTGACTGAGGCTGGATTTGAATTCGGGTCTTCCTCACTTCAGATCCAGTGCTCTGTCTTCTGTGCCATCTACATATGAAACTGTTCTTTTGTTATATACAGTTTTTATTAAAGTCAATATCAAATTGAATATGAAATCATCAACAGTGTTCTGCTCATGTGTTCTTTCTGAACTTTCTTTAGAGTATTAAAAATATTTCATTGGCCCTCTTCTCTCCTTTCTTTGTGTTCATTGTTCTCACTACCCTTCCTGGTTTCCCTTGTTTCCTAGCTATAGTGGTCACTGACTGGCCACATCAGCGCCTCTTCCCTCAAACACTGAAAGCATCCTTCACTGTCACCCTTGGGAGACTGGTTTGAAGTCAGGCTGTATATGATCAGGCAAAGGGGAAAATATAAGTAGCGTGCCACCCTCCCCACTGGGCAACTTAGAGGACTTGCTCTAGGTGCAGTGGCACATGTCTTTATCCCCACACCACTCCTCTCCCCTCGGCAGTGCAAACTCCCAGACTCGACCCTTCTGAACCCTTAGAACAGTTTTATTATCTCCCTCTTACCTGGGCAAGAACAGCGTGACGTAGTTGGGCTTTTTCTTAGAAAGTAAACTCTGTCCTGAAAATTTTGTCCTGTCCTGAGAGTTCAAGTCATCTGTCCCGATGAGCAACGAGCCCATCTCTCCCCCTCATTTTGACATGGGATGGATGAGCAGACATGCAGATATTATGATCTGTGTTTGACTTTTTAAATTTTCACACACACCTGACCCTTTATTTGTACCTTGCTATTTTTGATGAAGGTCCCCACGATCCTTTGAGTCTCCCAAAGTTGCAAGAGAAGAGAAGCACTAGTTCATCTACAATCTCTTTCAGATCCCATGTCTCTTAGTACTCACACAGATGCCCACTTAGTTCAGGGTCTCCTCCTCCTCTTTGTGGAGCATTGCAATAGCTTAATTGGTCTCCTTGCCTCCAGTCTGTGCTCTAATCCATCCTTGGGACAGCTGCAAAAGTGTTGTTCCAAAGTAGAGCTCTGACCTCCTTAGTAAACACTAGTGATTCCTTATTGACTAGAGGATCACAGAGTGTTTTCTTTTTTATCTCATCCTTAAAATATATGTGTGCATCCACACCCACACCCACACACCCACGGAAGTACTTGTGTAAGTTTTACATAAGTTTGTGATACACGTGATTCTTAGGGAAAGGGAGTAAGTTATTAAGCACTCACTACATACTAGATACTGTACAAAGCACTTTACAGTTATCTCATTTTATCTTCACAACAATCCTTACAGGTAGGTGTTATTATTTTCCTCACCTTAAAGTTGGGGAAACTGAGGTGGGCAGGTTAAGTGATTTGCATAGGATCAACTGGCTAATAAGGGTCTCGGACTGGTTATGAACTCCAGCCCTCAGTCCACTGTGCTATCTAGCAGTCTTTTAATCAATAACATAGTTATAAATGAAAGAAAGAATGAGTGAATCAGTGCACACGTATTGGGTTGAGGTTTTTACTGATTCAGAGATTCTGTTTTGGTCATGATTGGTCAGTGACTTTAGAATTCTAAAGTCTTTCAAAGTTGTTTATTATATAAATGATTTTTGTGGTTTTACTTCCTTTATTTAGGTATCATTTCACATGTGTATTTTGAAGTTTTTATAAATGCATCATATTCATATCTGGACTAGTTTGTTTCTGTATTCTATATTGATGATTATGTAGTCCATCCTGCTTCTGGATTGTGTTTTCCTCCCAGAGCTCAGACATCTCCCTTTGCTGAGTTGGGATATGGTTATGGGAAACTCAGTCCTTTTTCAGAGAAGGTAGCCACTTCCCCTTTCCCCTTTTTTCTTACTCTTTCCCACAGTTCCCTATATGAGCAAAGTGAAAGTCAACAAGAAAGGCCTCTCCTTTGTAGTCTCTGATGTTTTTTGGTGCTTTCTTATGATCCCCATGACTACCTTGGTTGTCAACTTCCTATTAACAGCATGTCACAAATATGACCTTTCTCACTATTCACATAGATGCCACATGAGTTCAGAAAAAAATTAGTAATGGTTCTTATTTTTTCCAAAGTATAAAAAAATTGCAATTAGGAGCCCACAGTCCTTGACCATCAAGGTCCCTGGGGAGAATGGACTCAGATTGGTGACTGCAACTATCTCATTATCTCACATTCTTGTAGTGTTGTAGATGTGTCATAGCCAGTGGAGGAATTGCTCCTTGGCTTACAGGATTAGGCATTTTGGCTGCTGGACTAACTCAATGCTGTACCAGGTCAAGCTGGGCCCTATGCAAGGGCTGTTTACTCACTGGACTTGGCTGCTGTAGCTACCAGTGGACCTACGGAATGCATTTGCTGGATGTGGCATGCTCTTTCACCTTTAGGCACTGACACAGTTGTAAGCCAATCTCTTCTGTCTCTCATATTCATTCCTCTTTAAGACCAGGGAAGAATATGTACAACAGAGTCAGAAACAGGCAGCACCCACTTGCCCTAGCTTGCATGGCCTGCTGGGAAATGTGATGTAAGAGGGCAGGCTACTGACCCTTCTGTCCCCTGGAGTTTAGAATATTTCTTTTTTCTCTACACTCAGTAGTTTCTGGCAGTGACAGGGCTGTTTAGTCTGTTAATGCCTTTGGTATGCACCCTCGGTTTCTGGTCAGCAGCCAATTAAAAAGAGTTTTCATCACCCTGCATTAAGCTAACAAGAAGCATGCTCTAAATTGGGGAGAGAAAAGGCCTTAAGCCCTTCATCATGCATTTCCAGAAGCAGCTTCAAAACGGCAGCAAACAGAAAATGTTTCACCTGTTGTAAGTACTGTGCTGTCATTGGCCAACTCCTTCTTACACGTGACTTTGGCTTTGGTGGAAAAAAAAATCCTTTTATAAATTTTTTTTCTGATCAGGAATTAGCCTAGTATGCTTAATAGGTATATTACAGTGTCTTCAATTTTATTTTCTTTGCATGTTTCTTGCAAGAAAAAAAAAAAAACACCACAATAAGGTTATACTGCAAATGAAACAGCCAGGTTCCTTATCTTACCATTCATTACAACCCTTCTTTGCCCCCCTTCTTTAACTTTCTACCTCCAAAGGAGAAAAAAGTTGTCTCCTAATATACATGCTTAGATAGAAAGTCAAATTAATATCTTCCATTACTTCAAAGTTTTTTCTTGATTTCTTGAGGAAAGGAAATGCCAAGAACCACCTACCTTCTCCTGTTACTTTGTGGATCTGTTTTGCAGAAGAATTGGCTGCTATAAAAGTTTAACTGTACCATCTGCTTTTAGTTAGTAGGCAGAAGGGATGGGGTAAAATAGTATTAGCTAAAGAAATCTAGCACTACATTATAGGATCAAGTACCAAGTAGTATGTTTGTTGGTACAAAATGTGATTTAAATCCCAATCCCTTCACACACACCCCACCTGAAACAAACAAATAAAAGACCGGAAAAGAAAAGTGGACTTGATAGAGAGAACAAAGGTCATCCATTAAGTTTTTTCCTATATGTATAGAGCTTATATTCTATTGTGTTGTTGGGAGACTGTAATGAGATGACTTATGAAAATACTTTGCAGCCTTATATAGTGCTACTGCTAAATATAATCTGAGGGAGGGAGGGAGTAAGGGATGGGAGCAAAGGAAGCAATCAGATTGGAGTTCTGGGACCAATGAAAAATGTAGGGAATACTTGCTGGTAGTGAGGGGTACAGAATAAGGGAAGCCTTATTCTGTAGCTGAGCCTTAAAAAAACATGGCATTCCATGCATGAGAGTTGAACTGTGAGAAATCATGGTGGCTGGGGTCTGAATTCAGTAGAATGTAGATTCTGTACAAGGCGGGGAAGATTCTGAAATGAGACTAGAAGGTGGACTGGAACTACATTCTGTGGAAGGCTTTAAATGCCAGGTTAGTGAGTTTGGATTCTGTTGGCTGGATGGCTCTACTGAAGATTTTTGAGTGTGGGAGTGTTCTGGTAAGGAAGGCTTGGCTGTTAGGGAAGTTCTTTTGAAATCTATGTGAAGGCTGGATGGGTGAGAGGAGAGCCTGGAGATAGGGAGATCAGTTAGTTACTTGTGCAGTTGTGTAGCTTACATGCTCGGGAGTGGAACTACTATTAGTTATAGCCAGAATGGTGAAAACAGCATGAGGAGGAGCTATACTGTGCATATAGAGTTGACAGGATTTTGCCACCAATTGGAATTTTATTATGTCTAGAATTCTAGAGAGGGTATAGTGGAATTTAGTAGTGGAAGATAATAGACATCTCAAGTGGGCCAAATGTTAGACCAATTGAATTTTTTAAGTCCAAATTTACTGTTCTACTTCCCATTAATTCACACAAGTATATAGTCACTGAAATCCAGCATGGTGCAGTGGCTAGAGAAGATCTGAATTCCAAGTCCTGTCTCTAAGAAATATTGGCAGTGTGACCCTAGGCAAGTCACTTAATGTCTCAGTGCTGTAGGCAACTCTCAAAGTCTGCCCAGTTATCTCTATTCAGCTTGATGTTGCCCTTTGCTTAAAAAACCTCTGAAAGTGTGGATCTTAAAAATGGCATGAAACTGCTTACCATCCCTCAATATCCCCCCATTCTACCCCCCCCCCCCAAATTCTTTCTCCTCTTCTGTGTGATATGAGTTCTTCCTGTCTTTCAGCTCCTACTGATTGATTAACAATTCCTCCTTCCCTTCCTTTCTGAACCTCTTAATTCCATCCCTTTGTAACACCCTATAGCATAAAGGCCTTATTAACCTGGCTAGATTCCCTGTGTATGCTTTTGACTTGTTATTATTTCCTATGCAGTTTCTTTGTTATGTTTTTTAAAAATGTAGCTGTTAGGCTTTGATTGAAATACTCATATGGCATTGTGTAGCCCTACATAACACAATTTGAGATAGAGAAACCTCTGGGGCACTTTTTACCTTTTCTGAGGTGCAGACTAATTATAAACACCCAGAGAAGGTGGCTTTTGTATTACCTGTGCCTTGAAACATAGGAAACACTTTTAAAAAGTTGTTCAATTCAACACATCTTTATTAAGTAACTCCTCTGTTAGAGGCACTGTATTAGTTGGTGAAGATACAAGGGCAAAATGAGAACCAGTCCATTCCCTTAAGGAACTTATGTTCCTTAGGGGTGGGGGGGGGCATGAAACATTCACAACTAGTAGGTATAATTATTGTTTTTGGAGGACTTCTGTCAACTAGGAGAATCAAGAAATAAACAAATGTTTTAAAAGTACTTATTATGTGCCAGTTACTGTGCTAATCGTTTAATATTATTATTTCATTTGATCCTCACAGCAGCCCTAGAAGGTGGGTGTTAATATTTTATAATTGAAGAAACTATAGCAATTTGAAGTTAATTGACTTGGCTCTCTGAATATTAAGTGACAACCAATAAGTATCTTATAGGGCAGCTAGGTGGTGCAGTGAGGAGAGTATTGATCTTGGAGTCAGGAAGACCTTAGTTGAAATGTGGCTTCACTTATCTTTGCCTCAGTTTCCTCATCTGTAAAATGAGCTGTAAATGGCAAACCATTCCAGTACCTTTGTGCAAAAAAAAAAAAAATACCCAAATGGGGTCACAAAGAGTCACTAAACAATTATACATATTAGTTGTACTCATGAGGATTTTGAACACTTATTTGGGAAAGAATTTCCAATTCTGAAAAATTAGAACATTGTTAATTATTTAAATATAATATTCTAGACTGGCTTACGTATATAGTTAGAAATATTTTAAAGTCTAAAATTCTTTGTCAAAATTCCATGGCAAATTGATCTGTTTATAGTATAAACACAAAGGCTTCTATTAATTCTTTGAATTTGCCATCTTTGAATCTGTGAAATTCATTTGACTTATGCTCACCAAACCTAGTGTTCTTTTGTCTCTGCCCCCAACTTTAAAGTAAAAAAAAAAAAAAAGAAAGAAAGAAAGAAAGATCCAAAACCAGATAGCACTCTAAAGGTCTATTGACTTTTAGTGTACAAGGCTGTCACAGTGGATAGATTGAGTAAAAATTTTGAGTCTCCCAAATATTCAATAGGAAGTTGCTAAGTTCTTGATTTAAAAAGTGGAATTGTCCTGACTGATACTTCATAGCCCAAGATTTTTAAATTAGTGAATCATAAAATACTTTTGAATAAAGTCTAGTGATTGAGGTGCAGTTTTTTGACCTTTTAAGACTTTTCATTCCTGTGATATAAATAAATGGGAATTATTTTAGGATTCATTTACAATTAAGTAGAGCTGTGTTATTGATATAAGGAAAGTACTTGGGTCTAAGTAGGTCAAGGAACCAAAGGAATGTACTTCCTGGAGCAAATGATCTCTGGCCTAGGGAATTCTAAGTATGGGGCAATTTGTGCTAATTCTTAAACTTTATTTCACTGCTGACAGTTATTAAATAAAAAGTCAGAACATATAGTCTTACAGAGATATCGCTTTTGCAAAGCAATGTTGTGTACTTTTTTTTTTCTTTTGAAATCAGAAGTGGCCTGGAAAATCCTCTATGTATGGTAGTCATACTTCTACTAATTAAGTCTTGTAACAGATGAATGAGTTGCATGTTTGTTATGATTTCATTAGATTGGCTCTTCCTAGGCCTGAAATGCTGAAGTCCAGGACAGGAGCTGAGGTTCACAATTCCCTGAGAAATTCAGTAGAGAAGCCCTACAGCCAAATCACTTATTCTGTGCTCCTGAGCTTGTGGATTTCAATACTATGCTTCATCTATATTCTTACTTTAAAATCAGCCTTTTTGGCCTGCTTCTTCTGGAATGGCCCAGGGCTGACATACTTCTAGTGTCCCCACTTTGTGGCAGAGCCTGGGCTGGCTGGCCTCCATTTCTCCTTCCACTGTTCCTCTGAGTCTCTGGAACTCACTACCATATCCTGGCACTGAGGACCTTTCCCATTTCTCCCTCTCTTGTTTTTGTATGTTGTCTTCTCCTCTTAAATAGTAAAAACTCTTTGAGGGAAAAGTATATATCTCTTTACTTGTACTTTTATTCCCAGAACTTTAGCATGGTGCATAGCACATTGAAAGCACTTAATAAATATCTTTTTGCCATTTTGTTTGCTAATTTTGTTGCCATTTTAATTGCTAAAATGTATTTTCTAATATAACAAAATGAGTTAGATTGCTAATTGGTGTATTAGGTTAGTTGCTTGCCTCGGAGTGTGGAAAACCTCAGACACTCCCTCAAAACTCAGTTTCTTCATATTTAATATGGAATAATAATAGCACCTCCCTCACAGGGTTGTGGTGAGGAACAATGGAGATAATAATGCAGATTTGGAAGTGCAATAGAAAAGCACACTATTGGCATTTTTCTCATGATCTTTATCGTCATCCTCATCTTCTTCCTCCTCATCATCATTACCACCATCACCATCAGTCGTAGTCCTTTGGGTTTAGCTCTGCCGTTACTTACTTCCTCTTACAGCTTTATTTCAGTCATGGCACATTGCCCTAGGTTGTGTTTTTTCTGCAGTCTTCTTGAAGTACAGACAAATGCAAGTTAGGCCTAAATGGAAAAAAATTATTTTTCATTCTCAGTTTCTTGAGCTATGTATAGGTCAATTACCCTTACCTGTATTTTACTGAGGGTGAATGCTTTTTTGTGGGCAAGCAGTATGAAACTATATAAAAAGATGGTTGTTATTTCTATGTAGGTAATATGACTGGGAAAATTTCCAACTTCTTTATTGAATTGTAAAATGATTCTAATGTCATTTAGAATGACAAACCTTCACTTTCTCGAGGGTGCCAGTAATTAGCTAATCATCTCTTGCTTTACAAGATTTCAGATGTGCAAATGGATTTGTGATATCATTGATCTGTATATTCCTTTTAATGATACAGATAGCAACCCATCAATACTTAACTATCCTATGAGCCTGCCTCTTTTCTACTTCCAGTAAATTCGCTGTGGGAAGTCTGCTCAATGTGCTAGAGATTGTTTTGTTTTATTCTGAGATGTCAAGGATACCAATGAAGCACCAAGTGGAAATTCTACTTGAATTGTTGAATCATATCAATCTTGTTATATTTGTAGTGAAGGAAACCAAAAGGAAAGAAGATGTTAAATGGAGGGATTGCTCCCAGCTAAGCCTTAGAGAGGACAGGAAAGGAATTGATGTTACTGGATGCTGAAAAGCAATGAGAAATATTATCTCAAGGGATAGTATACTTTGTATACTTTTATATACTTTTTTATTTTGTATACTTTGAGTTTTCTGATTTCATTGGAAAGAGGGACGGTAAGGATGGGGAGAATTGAGCAGAATGTATGGTTCGAGAAAAAAGAACTAGTAATTAATTGATGGACATAATGAACACTGGATAACAACACAAAAAATGAACTGGATAATATTTTAACAGAGATTATTGATGTGGGATTCATTTCTGAATCAGCTGTCTGTGTATAGTCTGATGACTGGCTTGTCAGAGCAAAGATGAGAATTAGGAAAAAAGCTACAAGAAAGATTAATGTGGAAAATAAGATGGCACATGCTTGAAGTAGGCAATTGATAATGAAAACTAGATAACTGACACAAGAAGTCACATAGACACAGTTCATAATAATTTTAAACAGAAGCATAACCAGTGTTAATCAGTTACAATAGCAGGAAGATCAAAAAGCACTCTAAAAGTAATTTAGTTAGCAAGTACTTACTTGTTTTACCAAAAGAGAAAAGGCAGCTGGGTCATAGTAAGTTTATATTGAGGTGATCTGTGCTGAAAAGTGACTAACTGTCATGATGTTGTATGCATTCACAAATTATCTGGAAAAGTGGAAGATACCAAAGGCATGGGAAAAATTTGGGGCCTTACTGATAACTGAAAAAGGCAATCAAGAACCTATTGATATCTTCCTACCAATATGCTCACTCTCCCATCTGTACAAAATATTGGAGCACCACCTACACATGATCTGTATCTTCACTGAGGACATTACTAGTGAACAAGTGGCCTTTTGTAAGCAATATTTTATGATGGAGACTTGTAACAAATACAAAGACCTATGCTTCCTTTTTCTGGATTATGGATAAATATTTGATTTGGGAGAGTAAATCACTGAAGTCAAGACTTTCTTCCAATAAGGTGCCTCTCAACCGTACAGTAAAATCATTCAAGATTTCTCAAAAAGTCAACAGAAATTACCCTAGTCATGACCCTCTTGATAAACATCCGCAATGCAAAAACAAACAAAAAACAAAACAGGGAGATGTTTGCTTGCCAAAACTTTTTGTCACTGTAATAGAGGAGGTTTGGAGATAAAAAATCTTGTGATGGAATTACATATAGGAAATCACTTTGGGGCTTGAATTTCTAATGAAACTTTTTTGGGGAGTTGTTGCTTTTTAAATTATTCTTCAATCATGAAACAAACATATAAGTGGATAGCAATAAATCTCAGTTTTAAAGGGAATTGAGAAGGCATCAAGTTCAACCCTTTCATTATTTCTACTGATGAGGAAATGGATGACCCAAGAGCCCAAGGGGTTTGCCCAAGATAACACAGGTCATAAACAGCAGAGCCAGAATTTGAGCTCAGGTCTCCCTAGTCTATTTTTTTTTTTGTTAAAGCTTTTTTTATTTTCAAAACATACGTATGGATAATTTTTCAACATTGACTCTTGCTTGCATAGCCTTGGGTTCCAAATTTTCCCCTCCTTCTTCCCACCCCCACCCCTCTATGGCAAGCAATCCAATATATGCTATACTTGTTAAAATGTATGTTAAACCAATATATGTAAACATATTTATGCAATTATCTTGCTGCATAAGAAAAATCAGATCAAAAAGGAAAGAAAATGAGTAAGAAAATAAAATGCAAGTGAACAACAACAAAAAAAGACTCAGAATATTATGTTGTGATCTAATGAAACTTAAATCAAAATCTGAGTATGGGCCTTTTCCTAGTTTATAAAAATTTGACATGTGAATACCCCTACCTGTGAATGCCCCTTGATCTTATAGAACTGGGAGCTGCATTCCCTTCTCCCTATAGACACTGACTAGAGATCCCCAGAGCTGTTGCCAAGAGAAGTCATTCCTGATTTGCCATATTGCTTTCTCACTGGCTATCTATTGGAAATTGTCATAGCCATGACAGATATGTATATATGTATTCCCAATATTACCACATTTCCATCTTGAAGGGAACCTGTGGCAGCACACAACTATTCTCTGAGTTGTCCTAAATTCCCTTTGTATTGAATTCCATGGAAAGCATTTTCCCTAAGAAAGCACAAGTCCAACATATATTCCTTGAATACCATTGTATGAGGCACTGTGCCAGATATTATGGGAGATATAAAAATGAATGGAACAAACTCCCATCTCTCAGTGAACTTATAGAGACAAAAAGAACTTTAGGAAAGAGAGATAAGACTACATCATGAAAGATATGTCTGAAATCTAATAAAAAATTAGAGAAAGGGAAAGATTAATGTTACAAAAGTAGGATATTATTTTCTTATCGAAAGTGTTTTTTTAATGGATTTAAATAGCCTCTGAGAGGTAACCAGTGTGAGTGGAAGGGATCTTAGAGGTTAGCTAGTTCAGCCTTTCCTGTTGATGATGTCCTTAAAAAGAAGTCATCAAACCTGCATTTTCAGATGACCAGTGAAACACTTTCTACTGTGGTAGTCCATTCCACTTTTGCACAACTCCCTAACCTAGTTGCTTTAAGTATTCTGGGTAGGCCATGATGACTGCCCTTTGCCATTATGATCATCTTAGCTTAAAAAAGCCACCTAGAGGCCATTGAATACTGGCTGACTGAAGGAAACAGTGAGGCTGGTGACTACACAGCTCTGCCTCACTTAAATCCAATTCACTTGCAAGTCATCCTCATGATGTCATTAAGAACGAAGGATGAACAACTACCACATTCTGATATGTACCAGTTTGTCATTGTGCTTTGTAATGTGGCACTTAGTGCTTGATATAATAATTCCAGATGATGTCTTACAACTCAGGATGTGGAGATTGCATTCAAAATTAAAAATAACTAACACAAAAGTTAAAAATAACTTGGCATACTAATGGAGGACCACAACCCATTTATAAGCTGGAGATTGTGTAGGCCAAGGATTCTTAACTAATTTTTTTTACATTTATCCCTTTGACATTCTAGTGAAACCCATAACCCCCTTTTCAGAATAAAGTTTTTAAATGCATAAAATAAAATATATAGGAATTCGAGGAAAATAGTTATACTGAAATGCAATTATTAGAAATTATATAAAACATATATTATATATTTATATAAGTCATTCATGGATCCTAGCTACAGGCGTTTCATTTTAAAATATTGTCAACCTCTAAAAATCAGTTTTTCTTTTAGAAAAATATGAACTTAGAAAACTTGTGGGAATTTGAGGGAAATTATTGACTTCAAAAAGATTTCACTATAGGTATCCTTTAGTTAGCAGCACTAGAACTTTTAAAACATGATTTGATTGACCAGATAATGATTTATACCTGAAGAACACTTCTATTAAAGTAGGCTGGGTTATTAGAAATATTTCTTTTCATCATTACCTACTTTCATATTTCTAATATTCCATTATAGCAATTGTAAAAGTTGTTTGAAATCTTGGTATATCATAGAAAAATTAGAGAATAACTTAGAGAAACTTTGTGCCCATATTATACATAAAGAGATGAAGATAATTAAAGGTTAATTGACTTGCCTATGATCACATAGTGAGTAGGATTTGAACCCCCTGTCTCCTGACTCCCAATCCAGCACTTTCTTTTCTCTCATGCCAAAATCTTCTCTATACACAAATGCTTCAAATATGAACAAAGAAAACTGGAGAAGCTTACTTTGGGTGAAAAATTCAGCCTCTGAGGTGACTTTGTAGGCTAGCCCCCAGGAGGGACTTAGTGTAGTCTTAATAAATCAATTATCAGCAAAGCAATAAACATCCTGCTTTTGTGGGAAGTTCTGGGGACTACAGAAAAGAGGCCCAAGACTGTCTCTACCCTTGAGGAGTTTATGCTCTAGATGGGGGAGGCAGTCCAACAAATAAGAACAAAGCAAGCAATATACTGGATAAATAGGAAGCACCTAACTGAACAGAGGCTCTAGAAAGAAGTTTTAGTTGGGTCGTGGAGCCCAGGAGGGCAGTAGTCAATCCAGAGAGGAATCTTACAGGGGAAGAAGATTGATGGAGGGTAGCAGAAAGCAAAATCCAACAGTGCATCATTTGGAAGAAATACACTTGAAGCAAAGATCCCACAGAGCAAAAATGAAGTACCGGAGTGGAATTTTTTTATGACTTATGCAAATTCCAAAAAGGAGAGAGGTGACAAACATAACCTCAGATAAGACAGTAAAACTAGATACCTCTGAAAGAAATAAGCAGGAAAACCACATTATGCTTAAAGACAACCATAGATAAAGAATTAATATCAATATTTAAAAGAGATTTACTGAATGGCATTGTATTTAAGTACTTGAAGGAAAAGTTAACTGAATTATAGGGAGAAATTGACAGTAAAACTATAGTAAGTGGAAACTTCCACATGTCTCTTTCTCGTCAAGAGAAAACTAAGAAAATGACAAATGAGATAAAAATAAAATTAAGCATCTGAATTGATTTTTACTGGTGATCATTAAAGAGTATGAAGAAATATTCAGGATATCCTTTACTGAGCACAATGCTATAAAAAAGAACCCTTGAAGAATGGATTGAATTTTGAATGGAAAGTAAATACTTGATTCCTAAGAATTGTTAAGTCAAAGAATAAATCATAGAAACAATAGTTTCTTCCCCTCTTTTATTTTATAATAACGTTTTTATTTTTCAAAATACATTCAGAGATAGTTTTCAACATTCACTCTTGTAAAACCTTATGTTCCATATTTTTCCTTCTCCCTTCTGCTCTGTAGACAGCATATAATCCAGTATAGGTTAAACATGTGTAATTCTTCTTAACATATTTCTACATTTACTATGCTGCACAAGAAAAATCATTAAAAAGAAAAAAAATGAGAAAGAAAAAAACAAGCAAGCAAATAATAAAAAAGGTGAAAATATGTGTTGTGATCCATTTTCAGTCGGTAATAGTTTCATAAAAGAAAATGCTAAGAATGAGACAAGGTAGCTGAACTTTTGAGATGTAGCCAAAGTTATCTTTAGGGGAAACTTTGTTTTTCTTTAAATACTTCCATCAGCCAAAATGAGAAGAAAACAAACGTTGGGTGTGCAAATTAGGACAATACTAATAAAGCGACAATAAAAAGCTAACCAAACACAAGAGATCCTGACAGTGAAGGGAATAGTCAATAAGTATTGATTAACTATCTACTCTGCCAGGCACTGTGCCAAGCCTTGGGGATACAAAATAAGGTAAAGGAAATGGTACCTTCTCTCCCTGAAATGATAATCTAACTGGGTGGCAGCAGCATAACAAACACATAGGAGCAATTGGAAATAATCACCAGAAGGAGGACACAATTAAAAGGGATTAGCAAAGTCTTTTAGGAAGGTGGGATATTTTTCAGCGGGAAAAGTCATCCTCCTTTGCAAAAATAACCCCAAAACCAAAATAAACCCCCTCCCCCAACAAAACAAAGAAAAAATTCAAATTAAGTTCCTCTGCATTCGATCCATTTTCAGTTATTACTCCAGTATCCAAATCTGACCTTGTGATGACACTAATTGATTAGATAGGTGATCCTGGGAAAGTCACTCCATTCTTTCTGCTTTTTGCACCAGAAAATCACAGATCTTTGGAGATCCTGAAAGTTTTATCATGTTCTGTTTACCCATTGAGAACAGTTTTCAGGCAGTAATGTCAAGTGAGAAGATAAGATCAGGAAGTTGAACTTAGTTCAAAAATAATTAGGTGATGTCTTGCTGTTAAGAGGTATGAATAGTAAAATAGTAAAACTGGAAGTATCAAATTTAAGGTCAACTCACCCTAGAAGTTTACTTGTAGTAATTTAAGGAAACAACAGAAAAAAATGGAGTTTAAATTAGTCTGATGCTTTATGTAGTTTGCTCTTGGGAGTTACTCTGAAAAATCTGCTGAACCCGAACGGAACAAAATGTAAGAATCACCACACAAATCTGAGCAAACTGAGTAGATGTAATACAGTCACTTTGGAGAAGATGATAAAGTTTACATCAAAGATTTTTGACTCAGTGCTACAATTACAGACTAATGGTGCAAACTATTAATAGAGTTTAATAGCTTTTCAAGTCATACGCCTGGGAGTTTTAATGCAATAATTCACTTTTGGCTGAATTATGTATGCTTTCACATGGCAACATTGATTGAGTATTTCAGATTTATTCTGTGGTACCATTGAAGTTAATCAGTCATGGTTAAAAGGAAGTAGGACACACATGAAATGTAATTGCTTTGGATCATTTTTTTTAAATCAAGCTTTGAAATATTCATTATTACTCTTTTTCTTTCTTTTTTGGCTAGGAAATTAGGTTAGGTGACTTGCCTAGAGTCACACAGATAGTAAGTGTTAAGTGTCTGAGGCCAAATTGTCTCCAAAGCCAGTGCTCTATCCACTATGACTTCTAGTTGCCTCAAGCATTGATATATTTAAAAATCTATCCATATGTTTGGTTTTTATATTACTTACAGTTGTCAATCTATTGTACCATTCTCCCTTTTAAGCAGAACAAAGAATGACAAAAAGAGGAAACCAAATCACTAAGCAAAATTCAACTACACATAAATAAAGTCTGACATTATATGTAGTCTTTCACTCTGGAGTCCCCTACCTTTGCAAAGGAAGGAGAGAAAGGAGTATATTCCTAGATCTTTACCTTCAAGTTCAAGAATTCTAATTTTGTGGCATTTAATTTTGATTTTGCTGTTCTATCCATTTATATTAGTCATTATGTTTATTGTTTTCCTGGTTCTGCTTACTTCATTCCTCATTAGTTTATATAGGTCTTGTCATGCTTCTTTGTATTTGTCATATTCTTGCTTAGCCATTCTCCAGTTGGTGGGGATCTATTTTATTTCTAATTCTTTTCCACTAAAAATTATGCTATAAATATTTTGTGTATATGGGATCATGTATTGCAGGGTGCATTTTACTGTAATCCAAAATGAGATACTTCTTCACATTTGATTATTATTTTATTAAATTGTCTTTATTATAAACTTGAATATCAACAAACACAGTCAATTCCATATAGAGTAAGTATATTGAATAAAACAAGGATATGTATGTAATCAGAAATCTCTTAGGTACTGCTTTTTTAAAAAGTATATAACAAATGTGACATGGTAATTCTAAACTGTTCTGCTTGTCTCTGTTTCTGAACTTCTTTCTTTTATACTTGATTATTGATCAACTATGTAATCTCTATAGAAATGAAGTTGTAAGTAGTGGCTGTTATAGGGAAGATGTGATTATCTCATCAGCTTTATTATGAGAATTATATGGTAATTTAATTCCTATTATATAACAGTGAAATTAAGGCAACTTTATGGTCTTTTATTCTTTGGGATTGATTTTTCCCTTGTTTGTCAAAACAGACATTGTACAGCATTATTCTCTAAGTCACTTCCTTGTTACCACCCAAGGGATTAAGGACATATCTATCCTTGAGATTTGTAGGTAGCAACAAGGCCATTCACTTTTTTTTCCTCTTCAGTGATTTCATTTATAGCCAGAAGAGATTTCATATCACAGATTATGTATCAGAAGGAAATCCAGCAGAACAGAAGCTCCTTGGAGTCAGTGGCTGATTTTTTAAATTTTGTATCACTGGTATCTATACCTTGTGCGTAGTAGATTCTTGTTGGATTGAATTGAATTTAAGCAGTCTATCACTTCCAGTTGATCAATGATGGACAGAAACAACTACACCCAGAGAAGGAACACTGGGAAGTGAATGTAAATTGTTAGCACTACTGTCTATCTACCCAGGTTATTTACACCTTCGGAATCTAATACTTAACGTGCAACAAGAAAATGGTATTTACACACATATATTGTATCTAGGTTATACTGTAACACATGTAAAATGTATGGGATTGCCTGTTATCTAGGGGAGGGAGTAGAGGGAGAGAGGGGATAATTTGGAAAAATGAATACAAGGGATAATGTTATTTTAAAAAATTACTCATGCATATATACTGTCAAAAATTTTATAATTATAAAAAAAAAAGAATTTAAGCAGTCTAGAAAATGTTGCTTCTGTCAACGTCATTTAGGAAGCCTGTACACTTATTTTTTCCTCCTCTGCTCCCACGATACTGCTGCCATGGCCTCCCTTTAGACCCCTCCCCCCCAATAAACTGGAGCTTTTTTTTAGAATTGTTCCCAATACCCATTTATGAGCCTCACAGTGTGAATCCGTCATTGCTCAAAGGCCTGGATTTGAAGTCTTACTCTTCTGTTTATTAGCCTTGTGATGCTGGGTCATGAAATCTTGAACCACATTTTTCTTGTGTCTGAAATGGGTATAGCAGTACATGCATTCCCCCTGTTGGGTAGTTGTTCCTCACTTTTCTTCTGTTCTTTGACTCTTCTAAGTGTCCTCATCTTTCCATTCCTCCTTCCTTAAAAGATTTTGAACTTCTCCCTGCCAAAGTTAATCCCTGTCTCTATCAGTAGTTTCTGTCACTCCTTCTTAGCTTCTCCATGACCTCAGTACTTGTCAGTCTCATGCATCTTCAGTCCCTTTATTTCTAGGCCCTTTCTGTTAACCTGCAAACATTTCTAATTTTCCCTTAGCTGAAAGAAACCCTTTACTCAACCCCGCTACTCCTGGAAGCTATTGGACTTTCTGTCTCCTCTCCTCTCTGTTAGATTCCCTCGAAAGAGTGGGCTGCTACACTGAGGCCTTATTCCAGTGCTGCCAGATTCATGCTGTGGCAATGGCTGAGAAGAGGCCTGATTGGAGGTGAGAGAAGCTGCCCCATGAGAGCCCAGGAAGTTAGTTTGAGGAAGAGAGGGATGGGCATGGTATAGATAGCATGATGAGGAAAAAGGCTTCCCAAGATGCTATGATCTTGTGTTCCTTCTATTCCATAAAACCTTTAGCTCCAGAGTTTATGCATTTGAAAACATTGTTCAGAAAAGGGGTCTCATGATTACCAAAGGGATTCATGACACAAAAAACGTAAAAAAAATCTATTTTATTGTCATTACTTTTTTTATGGTATCTAGCTTGTTGTCTTTCAGTAAGCAATTATCTTCTTAATAGCTCAGCAACTAGATAGTGCAGTGGATGTACTTATAGTAAAAAAAAAAAAAACTGAGTTTAAAATGTGACCCCACATACAGATTAGTTTTGTGACTGGACAAGTCACTGAACCTCTGTTTGCCTCAGTTTCCTCATCTATAAAATAGGGATAATGATAATAACTATCTCCCAAGATCGTTGTGAGCATCAAATGAGATGATATTTGTAAAGAGCTTAGCCGAGTGCCTGGCACATAGTAGGCACTTGATAAATGCTCCCCCTACTTTTTCTTTTCCTCTTCAGTTTAATAGTCCTTTTGATCAGGTTTGGAAGACAATAGGCAGATAAATTCTTTCCACCCTTGCTTAAGTATACTTCATCCCTGACCCGGTCAGGATACTAAAATATTTAACCTGTGGTCTAGCAATCCAAATCCCTTTTTCATATAACATCACAATCTACTCTTTACTTCTATAGTTGATTTCTCTTCCTCCTCCTTCTCTTCCTAGCTCTGTGACAGGGGCAAGTCTCTTAACCTTGTTTATCTCAGTTTTCTCATGTAAAATGAGCTAGAAAAGAAAATGGCAAACAACTCAAGTGTCTTGGTCAAGAAAATGGAGTCCCTAAAACAATTGGACAACAATAAACATCAGTTTAAATTGTGGCCAGGATATTCTTTTAAACTCTTGATCTTCACTATTTCTATCCTACATCTATAACATCTATACAGGTGGGGATGTGTGTGTGTGTGTGTGTGTGTGTGTGTGTGTGTGTGTGTGTGTGTGCGTGCGTGTGTGTGTGTGTGTGTGTGTGTGTGCGTGTGTGTGTATTCTACCTTAAATGACTACAGCAGACCTGGAAGGATGTGTAGTGGTGAGAATCTTTTTAGTTCTCATAATGCTTTAGGTCCTTAGAAATCATTTCCTGGAGAAAGACTGAAAGGGACTAGATGGTCTTATTGATGATAGTGATCTTTTGCCTCTTGTTCTACCAAATTGTTAGGCATTTTCCTGTTCTGTAGTTGTTTATACCCTTTTGGGTACCCAGGTTTAGGTTTCTGTTTGGTCTCTCTTTATTAGTCTCTTGCTGGGAGAAAAAATATCCCTTTATTAGTTGGCTGCTCCTTTTAGTGATCAGTTTGTGTCCTCCTCTGGTCTCTTCTTAGCTCCTTTAGCATCCCTTTTGATCCTTTTTTAAAAAATCAGCTTCTTTTTACTTTATGGTATAGGCCTGTGTAAAATGTTTAGTTTTGTAGTGAAGTATGTTGTTGGATAAATGAAATATTTATTTTAGTTTCTTTTGTAGGGCTATTAAGGATCAGAGTGAGCATTTTATCTCGACATATGAGAGAAGAATCTGATTTTAATGATATTTTTGGCTCTCGCTTACTATCTTCCTTGAGGAATTAAATGATTTTCCTTGGAAAATCAGAAGAGATTTCTTATTAACATGTAGATTACCTATTCCTTTCTTTCAGTAGAAATCATTTACTTATTTATTTTCCTTATTTAAGGATAGTTTAGCATCATGGCTAGAGAGATTCCTTCAGTCAGTATTCCTGCCTTCAACTTCCGTCATTAACTGTGTGACTTTGGGCAAGTCATTTAACCTCTTGATTCTATAAGCATTCTTTTGAGTTAGTTATCATTCTTTCTTGCTGGAGCACACATAACTGGGAACTCTTCCTATTCTTGCTGAAATTATAAGTCTAGTGCATTCTTCCCCCCTCAGAAATGAAGAAAGCATAGAAGACTGATGTCTTATTTTCTTTTAAGTTGGAGAAAGGTTTTTTTTTTTTTTTGAATTATATGCTATTTAGCTGGCCAATTTCCCTAGTACTAGAGTAATTTCAGCATTGCTTCTAAATCATTGCATTACCATATAACACTAACCATGAGAGAGTTGATTCCTTATTTCTTGCTGTTTTTGTTAATTTCTGGCTGATTGAGAAAATTAAAACTTAATTTTCTTTCAGTAATGAATGACTCTTGTATTGTAATCAGAACATTAACAGAGTTTATAACTAAATCCAACATTTCTCTTATCCTTCAGGGTTTGAGATTCTAGAATTATGCTCATATTATATGTAGTACTAGTTTATATTAATATAGTTGATCCTAAATTAAGTTTTAATCAAGTTTGATTGCTGATATACTATGCCATTTGTTTCTACTTTTTACTTTTAAGGATAATAGATGGTCAGTGTACCCTCATGTTGCCTTTTATCTTTATATCTCCCAAATAAATGCCTTTTCATTTAGGGATATGACCAAAAGCTATTTTTTTTTTTGCAGTTAAGCTTTGGAGCAAATTCCACCTTTGCTTCTCAGTTTTTATTATGGGAAACCATAAAATCATTAACCTTTTGGTAAAATGTGCTTTTTTGTCCCTTTACAGTTTCATTATATCTGTTTCTTTAATGCAGTAAATATTTTTCTTTGACATTTAAGATGGGGATATAATCAATATAGTCAATATAATTCAGTCTTTTTATGAAATCTACTTTTATGGTTTCTTTAATTATTGGTTTCATCTGCTTTTACATTATTCTCATTTTTGTGACTAGTTTTGAGAGAACTGAGTTAACTCATACTTTGTTGGTGGTAATACTTTCCCCTATGCTAGATAAATTAATGGAATCTTCTGTACTGTATCTGAATTATGCTTTAATATCAGGGTTAAAAACCATAATAATCCCTTTTAAATTTTAAAGGTAGTTTTTTTTCTTGGCAGATTAAGCTTATATCTTTTTGAGCAGTTATTAAAGGAAGAGCTAAGTAATATATTCATTAACATCAACATTTATCGTCATAAATTTTCAAGCATGGGAAATCTATGTGGGGAAAGAAACATTTTCTTATCAAATATACAGAAAGGCTGCCCAGTCTGTTGTTGAATAAGATCTTTAAATTTAGATTTATTTTATTGTTGTATTTCCAGCATCTAGTACAGTGTTTTGGATACATAGCTGTCTGGGTGATGTAATGAGGCAACCAGGGAACATCACTGTTCTTAGAGCTCTGGTCCTGGAGTCAGGAGGATCTGAATACAAATATGGCCTCAGACACTAGCTGTGTCTCTCAGCTAGTAGCTTAATCTCTGTTTGCCTTAGTTTCCTACTTGTAAAATGGGTTTCAAAATTGAGCCTGCTTTGCAGAATTGTTGTTAGTATCAGATAAGATAACACTTGTAAAGTACTCAGCTCTGTCTGTCACTTTGTAGGTGCTATAGAAATGCTTATTGACTCTCTCCCTGAGCCCTTGCAGTAGCTCCCTGATACTTGACTCAACCTCTAAACTATTCTTCAAATTGCTACCAGACGTTATTAATTTATGGACACTGGTGGGCCTGGAGCTATTTTGCCTTGTAATTTGGGCCCTCATTAATTTGATGGTTTCCTACTTTTCTAGCTTTCTCTCTCCCTCTATACCTACATTCACGTTAGCCTTCAACCTCGTTATTGTTTGTCCTTCATTCTCAAAGAGGACTATGACTTCAATGAGGTGATGCTATGACATGCAAGTGGATTGGATTTGAGGGAGGGATGGAGGTGCAAGGCCTCCTGCTCCTCTCTTTCCTCTGGAGCCATCTGGGTCCAGCAGCCAAATATAGATCAGGATGACTGGAGATGGTCCTGGTTGCAGTGGGAGAGCTTGGCCTTTTAAAGCTGCAGTCTTTTCCAGGCCACAGGTTGAGGCATTGCCCTTAAGACTAGGTAAGAAATGAGGCAAAGTATGTTCTCTTTTACCCAGTCCAAAACAAAAACAAAACAAAACAAAAAAACAAGCAAACTAAAAAACAATCAAAAGGAATCAGTCTGGGAGTGGAAGACCCTCAATGTTTCTGGCCCAATCAGCAACCAATTGCTATTTACATGTACTCTGAGCCAATCCGAGCCAAAATAAAAACCAAGTGGGAATGAGACCTTGAACCACTGGCTACCCCTCCTTTATGTCCTCCCTGCCCCTCCCCCCACTTTTTTTTTTTTTTTTTTTTTTGCCTCTGCCTTTTCCTCTTATCAATGTCTGCATTGCCTCTTCTAGGATTGGGAGGGTGTTTCCTCTTCTTTTAAAGCCCATTTAAAAGGCTGCCTCTTGCCAGGCCTCTCTGATTTCTTCCCACCATCCCCATTCACCCTAGATTCTAAATTTAAAGCCACCTAACACTTGGCACCTGTTTGATGGACTTGAGTATTTCATATTAGAGTTATTTATGTGCGTGTGCTACACAATCTAAGGACTCTTAAGATCCATTATGGCAGAAACTGTTGAACCCTGACATTTCCCCAGTGCCTAACCCACAGACGGTTAATTACTGCTCACTCAGCACTTTTATTCCAAACTGGGTTTGATATTGGAGTGGGGAAGGGGAAGAAGAAAGAAGCTTTGAGTGAATTCTCTTTTGCGTTTTGCTGCATGTATTTGCATATACATGCACATGCATGTTGGGATGTGTTTTTGCAAAATTTCCCAAAGTTTCTTAACCATTTGGAGATTAAATGTCTTGATAAATAAAGAAAAGTTTTGTGTATTTTTTTCTCATATTGCAATTTGTATACCAATTACATAAAAATATCTGACAGGTAATTTTTTTTTTTGTTTCCTTTTGGTTTTAATAGAACATTCAAATAAAAACTTTGGCCGATGATGTGGTAAGGTGGCCTTGTTAGCATGTTATGTTATATTGCCAATGCATGTTATCTTTTCACTAAAGTATATGGACATTAAAACATTGATATGTATGTAAGGATATGAAATCATCATACATAGCTACATACATACAATATATAATATCTATCTTGTGGAAAGCCCTTTCCCCTTCCATATTATTATACTTAGATTTATTTTCCATATCTCTTAAACATTACATTTATTAGCAACAGCAACAATTGCTAAAAGCTGATATAACTTTTAAAATTAATTGCATCCTTTTCCGATAAACATTTGGCTTCTGTGCTGTAATGAGGTACTTTAGTTGTACTTTGGTGGATATTCACATTCAATAGTTAATTATTGAATCAAGAAAATCACATGTCAAATAATAAGCAAGAAAAAAAGATAAATTGTTCAGGAGTAATTGGATACCATCATCACCAATCTTGATGAAAATGGTTACTGATAACAAAGTTTAAATCTATCATTTGCTTTCTGACCAATTCAATTTATACATATTAAACAAAACCTCCTTTTTATTTAGAAGTTATCTACATATAATAGTGTAGATTTATTGCTGATTCTTTAAACATATTGATGTTGTTTTGCTTAATTTCATTTCCCTTGGAAAGATATGGGCAATTTTTTTTTTGGAATTCAAGGCAAAATGAAGAGATATAAAACTTAGGGAATGATAAATGGTTGAAGAGCCCCAGTACTATGATTTTTACATGTATGCTTTCATAGCAGCATGGTGTATAATGGAAAGGGTACTTAACTGGGCTCAAATGTCATCTCTGGTGATAAATCCTGTTGTTACTTTGGTCAACTTAATTTCTTCCAACCTCAGTTTCCTTATCTGTAAAATGAATAGATAATAGACTGAACTGAAAGAGACTTTAGAAGTCATCTGATCCTACTGTCTAAGACCCAGAAGAGGTTCAGTGAGTCAGTGAAGGTCATGTAAATGGGAGATTTAACATCAGCCCTCTGACTCCAAATAAAGCTCTCTTCCCATTATATCACCCAACCTGCTCAGCTTAGACTCAATGGCCTTGGAGGACCCATTATCCAGGGCTTCTTCATCTTTGTTGGGTCATCTGGACAACTTGGGCAGAAAGTGGTCTTTCTGGGGAATGCCCAAAGATCCCTGCTCAGAATAAGGTTTTTTCAAATGATTGAAGAAAATGCTAGATTTAATTTAGAACCTAATCAAAATAAAGGTATTTCTTTTTTCCAGTTCAAGTTCATAAAACTTCTAATATCTCTCTGGGCCCCTTGGAGGTGTGTATACTCAGGTTCAGAGCCTCTCAGTCTTTGATCTTATTTATGATCCTATTTAATTTTTTATTAGCTAATATGTGGACTAATGGGTGAAAGACCTTGAAATATTGACCAGTTTTCTACATACACAGATGTTTTAATGTCCATAATAACTTTGCGTACTCTGAACTATAACACATATGTTAGATACATTGCATGCCTTATTTAGGGTTACTTCAGTTTTTTGTATGGAAAATTTCTCTTTATAAATCTCAGTTTTAAAAATCCTAGATCATGGGAACTTCAAATACCATATTATGTATACACATACACACATGTGTATATAAACACCCACATATGCACATGTGAATATAGATTTTTGTATGTGTATGTATGCATATGTTATGGGTGTGCATACATATATACATGTAGTTCACTAGTTAACTAGAATGGGATTTGGGAATGTCAGAAATCTTGGCTTCTGGTTTTGGTTCTGCCATAGATTCCTGATCATTAAAATCATAGGTGTGTGGGGTGAATTGTTGAACAGGCTTGCAAGCTTGTTTCTTCAATTTTAGAATTCTGTTCTATCTTATGTGTCCTACCCAGAGTCGGATGGTATTTTGGTAACCCTAAATAAGATGCTTTATGCTTATGTATAATTTATGTTACTTTCCAAACATCTTTTTTTTCATGAAATTGGTTTTTGGATGATTAAAATAATGTCATTTATTCTTTCATAAGGGTTGAAGGTTTTGTTCATAACATCCATGTTTTTTTTTGGCAATGTCAAAGAGATAGGATTGTGGGTAAACCGCTAGTAGATGGGGAGGTGAACACAGATATCAGCATGGATGGGCTGGAACCCATCCTTGTTGTTGGGAATGGAATGCTTGGACTTCTTCATCTGAATGTTGGAGGTATGCATGTGCTGCTTAATAACAAGGAAACCAGAATAAAACTGAACAGTATTCAGTTTTATGGACTTGACTAATTATAAGCTGTCTAATACCTTTTTCAGATTATAAAAATTGGAATTGTTTTTAAACACAACTTAAGCAATTAACTTTTTTTTTTCTGTGAAACTGCAAACTATTTAATAGAGATTGTGCTGTGATATAGTGCCTCAAGATTTGGTTGTCTTTAACACTGCAGGCCTCAGAAAAGTGGCCATGTAGAAATAAGATATCTTTTGCATTCCTGTTCAACTTATTTAATATACAACAAAATTGCCTTTTAAAATTTTCCTTATTGAGAGTAATTGCCACCCCAGATTTTGGCTCTTCTTATGGACTGTCATCCTCACTTACATTTTAGCTATGAAAATATCTCCTAGTCCTTAGGAGGAAGGAATCCTTGCTGTCCAATTTCCTATAATTGGATTATGAAACCCTTTTTTTTAGAAGCAAGGCTTTTTATTTTACATACATACACACACACACATCCAAAGCTTGGAGCTTGGCTGTTGTCATTTTTGTGCTGAGGAGATGTGGAATGTCCTTTTTGGGCATTGGAGAAGGAGGAAACCTTTTGAGGGGGACCTATGCTTAGCTCTACAAATCTCACTTGAGGAACTACTTTCAAGTTTCAAAACAGTACACTCTCTCATTAGAGTTTGCAGCTTAAAATAATGTTTTGTCATACTTGTGACATGTTTGATGTATATGGATGCTTTATTTCTTAATGTTTCTTGAACTCTTTCTTAGAGCTTTTTCTCCTTCCTTTTTGCAGCGAGACCGAATCACAAGTTTTAGAAAATCTGGAGTCAAGAAAGAGAAACCTCTTATTCAGCACCCTATTGACTCTCAAGTTGCCATGGCTGAGTTTCCAGCAGCACAGCCATTATATGAGGAGCGATCCCTGAATTTGTCTGAAAAAGAAGTGCTGGATCTTTTTGAAAAAATGATGGTAAGTCATGCCCTTGTAATACCCTTAAATATGTAAATTGTCCTGTGTGTGTGGGGGTGTGGGTGTGTGTTGTGAGAGAGAGAGAGGAAGGGGGGAGAGGAAGGGAGGGAGGGAAGGAAAGGACCTCAAGAGCCATCTAATAGGTAGTACTATGTAAGTTACTTAGTTCCTTCCCCTTATTTTTTGAAGTGAGTGGGTTGTTTTATTTGGTAGCTAGATCACATCTATTGGGTATTCATTAGTAAAAATACTTTCTTTTAATCCCCTCTCCCTTTTTTCCTTCCCCCTATTTTTCCAGCTGTTTCTCCGGCATAGCACTAGCCATTTGCCTTTTTTATTGACATTATTAGTAGTCTGAGACAATGTAGAACAGTCAATCAACCATCAAGCATTTATCAAGAGTCTCCTATGTGTCAGGAAGCATACTAAGTGCTGAGGTTACAAAGAAAGAATAAACAAACAAAACAATTCCTGCTCTCAAGGAGCTGGCTATCCAGTGGGGACAATGTTTTGTCCACAAATGTGGCCATTAGAATATTCCCTGTAGCATTCTTGTACCTTGAGTTTCAGAAGCACAGCCTTTAGCTATATAATACCCAAGACAGCTCCAGGATCCTTGCTCTTTGGGGAGAGGAAGTGAGGGGAAGGTATGTCAGGCCATTCTCTTCCTCTTCTGGTACTAGGACTGTTTGGCTGGAGGAGAATGCTGACACTGGACAGTCTGAGAAACCAAGAATAGGAATGGCGTGGGATTCCAATATTTAAGGCTTTGGGAGATGGGGAAGGCTGGAGTTACAAAAATGTGTGCCCAGAAAACTATTTACAACAGAAATGAGACTTGGAAGGCTTGAGCCCTTGTTCTTTTTCTTTACTTTTGTATATTTGCTCTGTTTGATCAGTTATGTTTAACTTTATGCTCTCTAGTTCCTATCTATCTTCTTTCTTGCCCAGACAATGCTCCAGACTTAGCAAACATGTTCTCCTTGTGAGCCTAAGAATCAACCTACTATTGGCATATGGGAGGATTCTTTGATTATTTTATCTAAGCTTCCACCATCTCTGAAGGTTGAATTGTGTGTAATCTTTTGTTTACTTGCTATGGGATCTAGTAGGCAAGTACAGGCCAAACTTTATGTAGCAGCTTTGACTGCCCAGAATCATGGAGTCTGAGAGATGGCAAGGACCTCAGGGGTCATCTAGTGCAACCTGTACCCAAAAGGAATTCCCACCATAATATACCTGTCAAGAAGTCATTGATCCAGCAACAGTGTGAAGACTTGAATCTACCACCTTGGGAGGCAGCCTCCCTATTCTCCTCTGGGATGCCTGTGTTGAGGAAATGTTTCCTGACAGTGAGCCTAAAATGCTCCTGTTGTGCCTTTGGTCCCATAAATACAGGAAGTCAGCTGAGTCCTCTATAATTCTGGCTAAACCTCCACATTTATTTTAGCTGCTTCTCATGTATACAAGACTTGAGGCCCTCTACCATCATGATTTCCTACTTGGATTCTCTCCAGTTCCTTCTTGAATTGTGGCCCCCAGACCTTCACACAGTGCAGCAGATGAAGTCTGGCAAGGGCAGAGAATGGAAGGGCAGGCACCTCCTATTTCTGGCAATTGTTTCTTTCCCAATATAGCCCAAGATCACACCTAGAAGCCCACCTTCCCCATTATTTTGTATTTGTTTTGTGTATAAATTTTAAATAATATTCTATAAGTACATGTTACTTCCTCTAATCGGCCACTGAGACCCACTCTTGTTTTGGTTTGCTTCATCTTTTTTGGCTCCATGTCATACTGTTGACTCTTTGAGCTTTTGGTCCTCTAAGGAAAGGAAAGGGGAAGAGGAATTATCATTTATATAGTGCCTACTAGTGTGCCAGTAGGGTGTTAAGTGTTTTTTTTTAAATACCTAAAAACAACTCTGTGAGGTAGGTGCTGTTATTATCTCCATTTTATAGATGAACACTTAGACAGTAAATATTTAAATGACTTGCTAAATGACTTGCCCAGGGTCACACATCTAGTAAGTGTCAAAAGCCAAATTAGAAGTTGTCTCTTCTTGACTCCTTGCTTTCTACTATGCACAATGTCATTCATTCTTTTTTTTCAGAAAAACTGTTGCTTAATCATGCTTCTTCACAATCCCATCTGGGGATTTCTTGGCAAAAATCTTGGATTTGAACTCAAGTCTTTCTGATCCCAGGCCCAGTGCTCCATCCACTGTACCATCCAACTAGCTGCTAGCTATGCTTGGAATCAGGAAGATTGAGTCTTTGTGGGTTCAAATCTAGCCTTAGACACTTCCTAGCTATGTGACTCTGACCAAGTCACTCTACCCATTTGTCTCAGATCCTCATCTGTAAAATGAGCTGGAGAAGGAAATGACAGATCCCTTCAGGGTCTCTGCCAAGAAAACCCCAGATGGGGTCACAAAGAGTCTGACATGACTGAGCAACAGTTGTGCCTCTTTCATCTTGTTTGATACTTTTGTCAACTTGAACAAGTCATAACCTTGATGGCCCTCAGTTTGCTCATTTGTAAAATAAGGGGGTTGGATTACCTCTGAGGTCCTTCCAGTTGGATGTATCTGTGATGACTTGATTTTTGGCATCCAGGAATAGTACTTTTCATTTATCCACAATCTCTAGTCTGGGACACTGTTGTAGAGTATATGGATTGCCAAAACTGAAGTCAGCAAGATCTGTGTTCACATTATGCTTTGAATATTCATCAGGCCTAAAGGAGCTCATTGTCTTTCCTGCCAAATCCATCTCTCATCGGAACTTTGTCTTAAAGTCAGGTACCACCATTCTCTCACCCCAGATATCCATTGTTGCCAGATGCCATCGTTTCTACCTTTACAACATCTATCTCATACTTCCCCTTTTCTCTACTCATGTGGCCATAGAGGCCTTCATCACCTATCGCCTTAGAGTTCTCCATTTCTAATCCATCTGCCACTTAGATGTCAAGTGGATTTTTCTAAAGCATAGACATAAGTGTGGTAACACCCTCCCTGCCCTCCTCACCTTTCCCATTCTCCATATCCATGAAGTCCATTTGTTTCCTGTTATCTCCAGGATCAACTATATTGGTTTCTGTTTCTCATTGGCCCTTTCCTGACTTTCCTGTCTGCTTGTTTCTATACATTCTCTGATATAACTCAGCAGGCCTATTAAAAGTTCCTAGTACTCCATCCCTCAACTTGTAGCCTTTTGCCTAGAATACTGCTCCCTCAGTTCTGTTCTACCTTTTATTTAAAACTCAGCTCCAAGTTTAGGCTTCCTTACTCACTCCCCCAGCTACTAAGGCCTTCCTTTGCCATATTTACTTTCCATCTAGCCTATCTCTATATTGTATATACTGAACTATTTACATGTTGTCACCCCCATTAGAATGTCCCCATTGTGAAGGCAGGAAGGGCAGGATCTCCTTTGGATGCTTTGTGCTTAGCATGGTGCCTGGAACTTGGGGACTAGCTGACTGGCCATCTGAGCTCGAGCACATCGCTTCTCCTCTCTCAGCTTCACTCACCTTGGTTGCCATCAAAAAGCATGACCTGGAGGGCCTAAAAGATCTGCTCAGTCTAGTCCTTTGGTCCTCAGACTCTCATTTTGTTGTCTTTACATAATCTCATTTGGTGATTTCAGCTATTTCCATGGATTTAATGACCTCGATGCAGTCTCTCAGTCTGTGGATCCATCTATGTCTAGCTATTCTTTTTTTTCCTGAATTCTAGTTGTGCTTCTCCAACTGCCTTTTGTACTTTTCAAACTGGCTGTCCTGTAGGTACCTGCAGCTAAATCTGTCCAAAATGGAACATCTTTTCCACCGCAATCTAACTATTTTCCAATCATCTCTACTTATTTCAGTTGAGGACACCACCATCTTTCCGGTTGTCCAAGTAGGAAAGCTTGGTATTTTCATTGTCTCCTCATTCATCATAGCCAGACTGATTGGCAAGGCTTGATGTTTCCACAACTAAAACATTTCTTCTCTCCACCCCCTTCTATTACATGACTCTCATGCTTATTCAGGCCTTCATTGCCTAGTGTTGGGATTATTGCAGTAAACTCTTCGTCCAGATTTCTCTGTCTCAAATTTATCCCTCTCCTCAGAAGCCATGATGATTTTTCTAAAGTGCATCTCTGACCATATCATTCTCTACTCTACTCACACACCAGTGACTCTCTGCTGCCTTTCTAATCAAATAACAATTGTGTCTGATTTAGAAAGCTCTTTACCACTTGGTCCTGATCTGCCTTCACTCCATGTTTACCTGTTAATGTTCAACCTACAATCTGTACTCTAGCCACATTGGGCCTGGTACAGTTTCACTTCGACCAGACCCCATTTCCCACCTCCATGCATTTGCACTGCTGTCCTATGTCAGTGGAACACCCTTTCCTCTCATTTCTCTCAGAATGTTTTGTTTTGTTTCCTTCCAGATTCAGCTTAAACATGAGACTTGTCCTGATTCTCCTCCCCAGCATCTCTGACCTCTCCTACCCTCCATATTACTTTGTATTTCTTTTCTGCATATCTATAAATACATGTTGTTTCCCCTGTGCAAGATATAAGGCTACCAATTCTGGGCCTGTTTTGTTTAATTTTTGTCTCTGTATCCCCAATATCCACCCAGCAGAATGCATGATCCATGACAGTTGCTTCAGCAATGTTTATTGGTTCATTAATTGATGGATCATTAGATTTGGAGACTTTTGAAAGACCTTCAGTGCTACCTACAATGGTAGCTGATAAGCTTTTTTTCACAGTTGGTCTAGATAATTGCTTGGTTTGTCTCTGTGAACAGAGAAAACTTGGCTCCTAAATAGATGGAAGAAGGTAGGTTGGATGTGGCAGATCTGATGTCATAAGGTAAACTCAGTTCAACATTTACCCAAGAAACTCATGGGCCCTTCATGTGTCATTTCCAAATGCATTTTCTCTCTCCTCAAGTAGATGTCTTTCTTGGCTCATCCCTTGTATACAGTTGTACACTATCTTCGTACTATGTATTACTCTTCATTTATAGACATAATTAACTATAGAAACAGCTCTTTTAGTGATTCTTCATGTGCTTCTTTAAACGGTAGTGATTTTAGCATAAAAAAATTAAGATAAAACCTATTAATAACCAATTACCAAGAGACTAATAAGGTTTTTAAGGGCTGTGGTTTATTATTATTATTATTATAGCTTTTTATTTACAAGATATATGCATGGGTAATTTTTCAGCATTGACAGTTGCAAAATCAGATGGCAGGCTGACCAATACATGTTAAATAGTTAGAGTATGAATTAAATACAATATATGTATACATGACCAAACAGTTGTTTTGCTGTACAAAAAGAATAGGACTTTGAAATAGTGTACAATTAGCCTGTAAAGGAAATCCAAAATGCAGGTGGACAAAATTAGAGGGATTGGGAATTCTATGTAGTGGTTCATAGTCATCTCCCAGAGTTCTTTCGCTGGGTGTAGCTGGTTCAGTTCATTACTGCTCTATTGGAACTGATTTGGTTCATCTCATTGTTGAAAATGGCCACGTCCATCAGAATTGATCATCATATAGTATTGTTGAAGTATATAACGATTTCCTGGTCCTGCTCATTTCACTCAGCATCAGTTCATGTAAGTCTCTCCAGGCCTTTCTGAAATCATCCTGTTGGTCATTTCTTACAGAACAATAATATTTCGTAATATTCATATACCACAGTTTATTTAGCCAGTCTCCAATTGATGGGCATCCACATAAAAACAATTCTAATTTTAAAACATTTTAAAGGGTCAAGCAGCTCATAAAATAGGTTTACCTCATGGATTCAGTACCTAGAGAAGTTAGTCTTTGGAATTGCAGAGTTTTTACCTTTCCATTTCAACTTTTTTTGTGTGTGTTTTGTGACTTGAAAAATATTGCTAATGTTCTGTCAGAAAATGTGTGATTTTTAAATGGTTTGCTTGCTACATTTGTGATTGTGATTATTTTAAAAAATTAAATCTTGGGTCTTACATGTTTGCCCCTATGGCAATATATTTCTATTTTTAAAATGGAAATCAAAGGATAATGCTTTGGTGTATGTTAACAATCATTTTTCTAGAAATGTCTGTTCTGTGGAGGGCAGCATATACTAGCCTTCAGTGTAGAAAATCTTATACTTTCTGGTGAACCTTAAGTTGAAATATAATCAAAATCGATAATGCCTACAACTATCTTGTAAAAATTCAAATGCAAACTAGCTTCCCCCCACCCCTGTAATATGTTAATTCTTAATCTGACAGAACTATTAATCACAGAAAAGAGCTTTATATGTAATATGATTTTTAAAATCTTGGATTTAGTGCCTTTCTTAGTATCTAACTTACTGGGCTTTATATTGCTCCAAACTTGTGTGCTCACATTATATAATTTAAACTAGATATATAGATAATAGGCAGTGCAGTTGCACATAAAATTCAAAATAAGTGACAGACAAAAATCATTTATACCTGACTTAGAAGGCCACATGATTTTTTTTTTGAGTAATAAAATACTTAGTTTCAATGACTGTGATTTTGCTTAAACGAAAGCTAAAATTATTATGATTTCCCTGAATGCAGAAAGTCTAACAAGTAAAGGCCACTCAGAGGTGTGCTGGGTGGCAACAAAAACTCAGCCTGGGATTAAATATTTGCCATTGATAATTGAGTTGCCTGTGATGTTTTTTTTCCCATCCTGGTATGCCTGTGGAAAAGAGAGGCCATCAGCTTAGTAATGGAAAACTTAAAATGTCATTAACACAGTTGATTGGGAAGGAACGTGAATCCCTTAACCAAATTGAAAGGTATGAAATTATTTTCATTTCACTCCTACTAGATTCCTTACTTGTACAAATTATGGGAAAGATGTTCATGTAACATCTGAGATATGGTGACTTTGTGTTCTCTTTCTGTGATTCCTTTTTGTATCCTAATAATTTATAAGTTTTTATAAATTTGGAAGGATTTATACATTGAGACCCTTTAGTTAAATAGTAAATTAATGTTTGAGATCTGAGACATGTCCCAGGGCTGAGATATGGCTCAAAATTTGTATAAAGATATTATTATCCAATTATGAATAGCTACATTATATGATATATTGAATAAATTATTTTATTGGCAATATCAGGGTAAGAGTAACGGCTCAACCAACTGAAGTGTTGGGTAAAGGGGGATAGTATAGTTTGGATGAATACATTTCTGGTTAACTCAGGGTTAACCAGAAAAATCCTTTAAATTTCTAACCACATTGAAAATCTTTCACAAGAAATTAAGCATAATATACTGAACATAATCGAATCTTCCCACGGGAATCTTGCAATGCCTTAGGGTCACAATTACGAATATCAAGTCTCATTTTTCAGGGCTTTAGTTGTGGAAGGGATGGCAGATTAGCCTAAATCTGCAGTGACTACATAATATAATGTTTGTATTTTTTACTAAATCTCTTTTACCATTTGTTTACTTGTCATTGGCCCTCTTATTGTGAATAGAGTGCAAAGTAATTCCATTTATGTGAAAGAGCCAAGTAAATTGGCTCCTGTTAATTGAGGTCTTAGGGCAAATCAGTATCATTTAAATTTTTTTCACTGTTTCTTCTGTTTCTCTGCTGTCACTTTTGACTCTAGTTTGATTAGATATAAGAAGACATTAGATATTCTCTAACACAGATTTTACTTATTTTGAATGCCAAATTCACTGGAAAGTATAATTTGGTCTTCTCTGGCTTTGTTCTTATTAAAGTTTTTTTTTTCTGCCTTTGAAAATTTGGTTATCATAAATTAGTACTTTTTTGTGCTTCCAAAATATATTGTTCCAGAGTAGTCACTCTAAAATATTATTTATTTATATATAAGATTGCTTGATAAAGAAGATATTCAAATGCATCTGTGATTTTATCAATTCTAGAATTTCCTCCAATGATGGTAGCTCTCTACTCATTTATATCCTATCCCATGAAGCTTTTGACCATGTCTTCCCTAGAGTTTGTCAGAAAGGGTCCAGCTAGTATGCTGGTATCCTTTCTTACTTTCTCCCAGCATTCCAGAGGCCTTTCTACTAATACCACCAGAGTACTAGTAGGACAATCTGATTGTCCACTCCTTCATCCTTTACTCTTACCAGATGACCAGCCTACTTTTTTCTTTGTCATACAATTCTTTGATCACATCTGTTACTCTTATTCTGCAAACTTCCTTATTGATTATTTGTTGTAGTTTGCTTATATCTACCATATCTCTTTTCCCTCTAAGGGATATTCATTTTTAGTTCTTCAGAGATACTGTTCTTCTAGGTCTCACAGCCATGCAGAAGTGAAATACCAATGAAATATTTATATTGAAATGTTAGACCTTTGCTGATATGGGAGAATTGGGTTCAGTAAAGTGCTTTGTAATTTTCTGAAACCAATCCAGACAACTCTTCTCCTCTGTTTGAACTCTGGACTTAGCTCATTGTTCCTCTATATCACCCATCCAAGAAATCGACACAATGTCATCCACAAACAGGACTAGTCACAGGAAATCCCTCTTCAACCTAGCCTCTATGTTGAACCTCCTCCAGCACAATGGGGACTATTTTTGGTGAGCATAGAGCTTCCTTTTTTTTTTTCTATCCCTTCTGATGTTTATTATCAGAGTGTCATTGAATAGGATTGTTTGTGTTGTTACATCCTCTATAGAATCAAAGATGATCTTGATATACAGATGGCAAATAGCTTGTAAAAGTCTGATGGCACATCTTGTTTCACCAAGTCAAATGCTTTTTTGTAATCACAGTAGTAGGATCTTATATTTTCTATAACTTTTGGTCATTTGTGAGATGGTAATAATGTAGTCCATTGTTGGATATTGTTTGTAAAAGGCTTCTTGTTCCAAATGAATACCCTTCTTGAAGATATCTTCAATTAATAAATATATGACATACAAACAAAATTAATGCAGATAAGATTAGAAAGGAAACAATAAACTGGGAAAACATTTTTACAGTCAAAGGTTTAGATAAAGGCCTCATTTCCAAAATATATAGAGAATTGACTCTAATTTATAAGAAATCAAGCCAATCTTCAATTGATAAATGGTCAAAAGATATGAACAGATAATTCTCAGATGAAGAAATTGAAACTATTTCTAGTCATATGAAAAGATGCTCCAAGTCATTATTAATCAGAGAAATGCAAATTAAGATAACTCTGAGATACCACTACTCATCTGTCAGATTGGCTAGAATGACAGGGAAAGATAATGGGCAATGTTGGAGGGGATGTGGGAAAACAGGGACACTGATACATTGTTGGTGGAGTTGTGAATAAATCCAGCCATTCTGGAGAACAATTTGGAACTATGCTCAAAAAGTTATCAAACTGTGCACACCCTTTGACCCAGCAGTGTTGCTACTGGGTTTGTATCCCAAAGAGATCTTAAAGAAGGGAAAGAGATCTGTATGTGCAAGAATGTTTGTGGCTGCCCTCTTTGTGGTGGCCAGAAACTGGAAACTATGTGGATGCCCATCCATTGGAGAATGGCTGAATAAATTGTGGTATATGAATATTATGGAATATTATTGTTCTGTAAGAAATGACCAGCAGGATGATTTCAGAAAGGCCTGGAGAGACTTACACGAACTGATGATGCTGAGTGAAATGAGCAGGACCAGGAAATTATTGTATACTTCAATAGCATTATATGATGATCAAGTCTGATGGACGTGGCCATTTTCAACAATGAGATAGATGAATCAAATCAGTTCCAATAGAGCAGTAATGAACTGAACCAGCTACACCCAGGGAAAGAACTCTGGGAGATGACTATGAACCACATAGAATTCCCTATCCCTCCAATTTTGTCCGCCTGCATTTTGGATTTCCTTCACAGGCTAATTGTATACCATTTCAAAGTCCAATTCTTTTTGTACAGCAAAACAACTGTTGGGACATGTATACATATATTGTATTTAATTTATACTCTAACATATTTAACCTGTATTGGTCAACCTGCCATCTGGGGGGAGGGGAAGGAGGGGAAAAATTAGAACAAAAGGTTTGGCAATTGTCAATGTTGTAAAATTACCCATACATATATCTGGTAAATAAAAACTATTAAAATAAATAAATAAATAGATGACAACATAAAAATTTTGTACATATGGGAGAGTTTCTCTATAGGTCATTAGTAATTGATGTTCTGTCAGTTACTTTTTGAAGCTATTAATAAAGTTTGACATTTTTTTCCTGACCCCTGAGCAGAGAATTTGTATATTGGTCCTTCAGTCTCCTCATATTTGTCCTGCCTTCAGAATGGGCTTCTTCTCTATATACTTGATCTCAGAGGACTGATTTTCTGTGTTTGTTTTCTTTTGTGCCATTTTTGCCTGTTCTGTAAGTCTCAGATCCAGATGAGGCTTGAGGATCCAGATGTTGTGGTTTTATTATCTCTGATGAAAAAAAAGTTTATTGAAATTGTTCTTGTATGTCTTTTCCATTTTTATTTTTCAATGTCTTTTGGAAGATTTTCTTTGGTGTAGGGTAAGTTAATAAGCTTCTTTTAAACCAGCTTTATTATCCATGGCTTTATCATCCCTTAAAACATTTTAAGGGATGTAATCTTCCTTGAGGGCAGAGACTGCTGTTTTGCACACTCTGTGTTCATGAATGCTTATTGATTGATCATCCACCATGCTGCATCCATGGCTCTAGACTTTTGACATTCTTTATCCACTTCATATTTCCTACTTAGTGACTAGTTAGACTGAACTAGTTTGATTGCTTATAGCACTCATTTATGAACACAGGCCATAGTTCATTGTATCTCGAAGTGATACTTGCTTAAAAAGTGAGCTCTTGGAGAGGGTACCTTTGACCAAGATCGATCAATACTTCTTTTTTAACTATGTAGTTCTCTGACTTCAGCCATCTGTGAAAAGTTAAGTGATGGCTTTATTTCCTTATAAGAGTGGCTTGAATATTTTTTTCAATCCAAACACTTGTATTAGTAATAACATGCTGGGGAAAACCCATTCATGCCCTCTGTGCTTTTGCCTCTTTGGCAGGTTTAAAATGAAGGTGGGGAAACAAAGGAAGAAAGAAAATGAAATTCTTTGGCTGCTTAGCTGAATCATTTCCCTTTGCTATATCAACTCAGTGGGCAGTAATAAAAAATGTCAGCGCTAACATTGGTATTTACATGAAAACTTGCTAAATATTATTGCATATGAATGGCATTTGATAGAACCCACTGAAAAGCAAAAATTATATTTTTCACAAAAGGTGATAAATTTATTTTGCCAAAATATTTCTAGTAGTTTGCAGTAAGTGACCAGGTTGGTTTGATAATCAGGTTGATCTATTATTAATAAGATGAACAGTGATTTATATTGCTACATAATGGGCATAGAAAATCTTTTGAACCTTCTGAAGATTGTTGAAATTTTATTTTAGAGCTGTAGTTAAAGCAGGTTGCCCAGTGGCTAGCCATATATTGCCTTCCATACTCCTGAGCACAGCCTGAAAGAGAATAAAATTAATTGGGAAATACTTAACAAAATAAAATACAAATACAATGAAACATAGATAATACTAATATGTGGTTTTCTGAGTCAGTGGTCCTGCAGGGATCCTTCTGTATGGTTTAGTTGCCTTTGTTTCTATTTAATTTTGGCACCATTGCTTTAGACGACTCAGGTACTACTGTTATAAGACCATTTTCTTCTCTAATTTGTGGGGATGGGGGGGGGAGAAAAGGAAAGAAGAGGGGTAGAAAAGGGCAGTTTTGATTACATAAAATTAAAAAGTTCCTGCAAAAACAAAACCAATCCAGTTAAATATGAGAAGGGAAACAGGTAACTGAGGGGAAAAGTCATTGCAGCAAGTTGCTTTGCAAAGGATCTCTTTTTCCTTTTAATCCATTGGCATTAGGTGGGAAAGAGAGATTGACTAGGGTAAGGATAGCAAAAACAAAAAGAAGAAAAAGAGAACATCCTCTTAAAAATCTACAGAAGAAGCCAGACAGAGGGTCAGAAAGACTCTTAGAGAATAGGCTAACTTTGAAAACTATAGCTTGAGTTTAGTACATATTTTTCCAAAGTAGAGAGCCTTGTTTTCTTCTTTTTCTGTTCAACTACCTATGTGGTTGAACCATCATCTTCTTAGTTGTTAAGTTCAGAATTACATAACAATTTAAAAACACAATGAATGATTGTTTATTAAATATGCCATCATAATTTCATTTTTACATTATATATTTGGAATTAAATATCAGACGCATTGACTGATGGAAAAAGTCTACTTAGTATTATTATACTGTAGAAATATTTGGTAGAGGTAAAATGCTAAGAGCTTTGGGTTGAAGGTAAAAGTCCCGGCTTCCAGTTTTGAGCTCTGGGGACTCTGGACAAATCACTCTCATTGGATCTCAGTTCCCCATCTGTAGTATGAAAGTGTGGGACCACTGAGGTTCCTTCCTTCTCTAAATTTGTGACTCTATCAAATTTTGTTTCAAAAGAATTTGTGGATCAATATAATTTGATCCGTAGACCTATGATAAAATTATATTTCTTTGATCTTCAAACTGGCAAGGACCTAATTCACTTTCTCTGTGAAAACAGATTAAGGAGTGCTCCAGTTTTTCAGATAGAGCAGCTAGTGGGCGCCATGGTGCACAGATTACTCATCCTGGAGTCAGGAAGACTCCTCTTCTTGAGTTCAAATGCAACCTCAGACTCTTACTTGCTTTGGTCACTTCACCTTGTTTGCCTCAATTTCCTCATCAGTAAAAGAACCTGGAGAATGAAATGACCAATCACTAAAGTGTCTTTGCCAAGAAATCCCCCAAATGGGGTCTTGAAGAGTTGGACACAACTGAACAATGACAACAGTTTCTGGGGCCCAGAAGGGTTAATGACTTTTCTCAGATGTTTATCTGCATTTTACCTCTCCCTATCCACTTAGCATAGTCATAAAGGAGAATTTCCTCTTACCTGTAAAACACTTTGAGATAATCCAAACAAAAGGAATTGTATATTTTTCTCTTCTTATATTCAGTACCTTTCATCCAAAATGAAAACTTTTGTATTAGAATTTGTGAAGATAATTGTATAAGTTCACTCATTTATTCAACAGATGTCTATCTGTGTATTTGTGGCATGCAGATGGTTTTTGGATATAGAGGAAATTTAGACAGAATGAGGTCTAAGTTACCTTAGTTGAGGAATAAGAACAGTTGTATGCTGGTAAATGTTTAACAATTGGCTTTCTGGGGGAGCAGTGTACTCCTAACAGACTTTTAAATTGAATCTGTTATTAACATTTTCTACCATCATTTTCTTTGGCCTAGACAATCAACAAAACTATAAATCAAGGTCCTGATTTTTAGTGTTTAATGATCTCTGTGGTCTGAAAAATATAAGTCACCTCCTATGAGCCAGGTCGAACTGGCTCCAGCATAACTCATGATAAAACATAAAAGCAAATACATTATATCATGAATTATATTTAAGGGGAGAATTCTAAAAGAAGGTGTTCTGTGAAGACCAAGGTAGAGATAGGGGAGGGTGGGACCAGTCACTAACTGGAAACCAATAAGTGAATGAAACAGTGTTCATACTCAATGCTGAGCCTGTAGATACAAAAGCAGGCCAGGGCCTGCCTTCCCTGCAGATGTTTACATGTTAATAGACACCCAACATATTTAGGAGTATGGTAGCTAGGCAAAGGTTTTTAGTCTATGAAATCATGTAGCTAATGAGTGGAGTCATAGGGAAGTACATGGACATACTCTTTACACAAGGCTGTGTTGATTTGATTATAATTCTATAGCTAGAAGTGGAAAGGAAACTGCTGGAAAGTGGAGGAAAGTTGCGTAGACTTTGTGGCAGGAGGCAAAGAATGGGAAGGAGTAGATTCTGGGCTGGGAGGACAGTGTAAGCTTAATCACTGGGGTTATTGATTGTCAGGTAGGTAGGGAATTGAAGGGGTAGAATTGGGTCCATTTTGGCCATGTCATTTCCTCTTTTTAATATTTTAGGCAACACTTTAGAAAACTGAATAAATTAATCTTAGTATCTGTTTTCCTTTGTTAGTTGAGAGATTTTGATGTTGCCCTTTTTGAGGCGGTATCTTAAAAATAAGCCATCATATTCATAAGAAAGAATTCCTGGAATTTAGACTTGAAATAATTTAACTGTGCTTTTTGCTGTATGTGGTGGCCTATCTCTATTGGACTAGAAGCATTTAGTTAAAGCCTTGGGCTTGCCAAGGACAATGGATATTAGGAGACAAGACCAAGGATAGAGAACAAGAAATCTTTTCCATTAAAGGTGTCATGCTTCTTAGCTGTTCCCAGTCCTGGGCACATTACAAATCAGGTAGTCTCCAGCAGCCTAAAGAGATGTCATGAATCCTAAAGTTAATTTTATTAAAATAAATGTCATGTAATCTCATTTTGGGGATTGCATGTGTTATAACATTAAACAAAGGAGAGGAGGGTATTATGTCCCCCCGAAGGTAGAGTTCCCTTGTTCTGGTGGTATACTTTTGTTACTTTCTAATTGAGTGGATTTTCTTTTTCTTTTTTTAGCAAAATTTCTTCATCTTTTCTTCAGTTTTACCTTTAAAAATATTTTGTTGGTATATCTATCACTTCTTAATCAATACACTCCCTCTTTCTCACTTGCATACCCAACAGTCCTCTGGCATAGGGAGAGAATACTTTCTCAGAATCCTGAAGGCCTGAGTTGGAATCCTACCTCAGCATTTCCTATCTCATTTTTGTTATTCTTGGCAAATGACTTAATCTTTCTGGGTCTCAGTTTTCATTAAAGATAGGGATAAAAGCACTCATTGGATTTTGTGAGAATAAAATGAAATAATGTTTGTAAAGTGCCAGAGATATGTGAACTCTATTATTTCCTTAAGGTGCTTCCTTCCAAGTATTAAAAAAAAACTGTTTAATAATACAGTGAATATTGCTGATAGAACTTGTAATATTTTATGCCTCCAGTTCATCATTTCTTAGCAGAGAGAGGAAAGAGGTTGATTTTAGTATCAGTCATTTGGAACTAGCCCACTAGAACAGATCTCTTCTGGACTATGATTCAGATGTAACTTTGGAAATCTTATTGGTCTGTTCTGATAATGGCTCTGTGGCAAGAACAAGAACCTCTGGGAAGAGGCTTTCAGAATCTCTTTTCTTTACAAAGTGAGTAGCTTTGCTCAGGAAGGTACACAGTTCTTGGTGGTCTTTAAGGATAAAAGAGATCTGTAGGGAGTGGGAACATGAAAATGAAGTTTGAAACTCTTCCTTTGATAGAAATATATACCTGTGTACAATGAGATAGCACTTCTTTAGCACTGGTTTGATTTGGGCTCTGCAAATAGACCAATAATTCTGACAGTGTATGCTCTTTGTCTTATTAGGAAGACATGAACCTAAATGAAGAAAGAAAAGCTCCTCTGCGAGATAAAGATTTTGGCACAAAGCATGAAATGGTTGTCCAGTACATTTCGGCCACTGCCAAATCGGTAAGTAGCCACACCAATGAATGAATTTGGCCTTCTTTGCTTCTGCTCTTAATTATAAATCTTCCTATTTCTGCATCAATTTACCCTGCTTGGCTATGTGGAAAGTAAAAAGAACCATAACATTTTGTTTATATTATATATTATATTAAATGCCCTCAACTGCCGATATTAAATTCATTACAATTTATTGCATATATCACAGCTACCCATTCATTAATCTGAAGTGTGACACTTAAAAAAATTAAGAACCAGGGAGAAAGATTTTGGGGATAGTTGGGAGAGAGTTTCGAATTGGAGTTTGTACAATAAGACTGGAGATTTGGGTGGTGCTCTTTTGAATTAGAGCACCATGAAAAGCACAGATGTCTTTTTCAAGTCAAATGTGCTTCTTATTTGTTAAAAATAATTCCATCTTTGGGGAAATGATTAATGCTCTAGATTATAGGGGTAGCACACTGGTCCCCAATCTGTAACAGACCCCTCTTGGAATTGGAAGCTAGTTGTTACGAAAGGGTCTACAAAATGGCACACAAGCATGCTAAGCATTGACATTTGGCTCTTTCTGCAGCTCCTTTAAACTAGAGAGTCTGTCACATCCAAGGTTTATCAGTCCTTCTCCATAATAAACTATAACATCATCCTTTTCTCTAGTCCAGTTGCCTCCTAATTGACCCGTTGAATTTCTAATCTCTCCCCTTTCCAGTTCAGCCTTCACATAGTTGCAAATTGAGGTTCTTAAAACCTAGTTCAGCAGTAGAAGTTACCTCTGTTATTGAAGTTGCTTCAGTGTATCCCTATTGCTTTGAAATTAGAACCCAAATGTTTGTGTTTAGCAAGCATTTAAAGTTCTTCATAATCTGGCTCCAGCCTGAGGCCCCCCCTTTTCAGATTGATTCATGTTTTATTCCTTTTCACTTTCCATGTGTTACAGCCAAAGTGATTTGCCAGCTCTGCCCCCCTCCCAATAACAGTCCATTGCTCACGCCTGTACCTTTTGTACAGAAATCCATTGCCTGGAATAATGCATGCTAAACTTAGTATCCATTTGGAATTCTGAGCTTCCTTCCTGGTTCAGCTAAGTAAGGGGTCTCCATGTGAAAACACCTTGATACCCCTAATTCTTACACTACTCACCCCCCCCCCATTACTTGGTATATAGTTTGTGTTTACTTACCAATATATGTGTGTGTGTGTGTGTGTGTGTGTGTGTATGTAAACTCATGGGTCTTTTTGTCTTTGGATTCTCTGGTACCTAGCACCCTGCCTAGCACATCGTAGAAGCTACATTAAAGCTTTTTGAACTGAATTTGTTACAAAAAATAAACAAATGTACCTTTAGTAGAATGATAGTGGAGCTGGGCTTCAAACCCAGATCATCTGCATCCCAATCTAGTCTTCTTTCTCCTGCCCTGTGATAGAAACTCACTTAAAGGTGTTAGGGAATAATAGAGTAGATTTCAGTTAGCAGGGATTTTTTCCCACTCAGTACAGCTGTTATCTTCTGGGAATTTAACAATAAAAAGGGGTCCTTGGACTCACAGGTTGGGAATCATCGCATCCTGTCATTTATCTCAATTTTATTAAGCGTTGACATTTGGGTACATGGAATTCACAGCAATTTGCCAGATCTGAATCACTAGAGTTTGTTTCTTTACTTTTTCATATGTGATACCAACCATGCAAATTACTTCATGCCAGTCATTGCATTGTTATTTGATTATATAGGAGAGCATTGAATAATGGTTTGCATCAAGTGTGTTTTTGCAAGATTTCAGAGATTTGAAATGGGCATTTCGAGTGACAGGAGTGATGATAAACTTGGAGACTAAATGTTTGACAATAGACACTGAGAGAGAATGCTATTTCTTTCTGTTCTTCCCCCTGCCCCCACGAAGCCGTTACAGTGTTGGGCTTCATGTTAAATTTCTCCCAAGAAAATACATTTTCAATCTCACAATTTTTACAGTTCTAGGGAAGGAGTATTTAATAAGTAAAGCTTATTGAGTCGAGCTATAATGGATTTTAAATTTTTTTAAAAGATGACTAGTGAAAAATCTAATTCTTTCCCTCTTAAAAATACATCATAAAATTATGATGTCAATTCTGTGTGTGGTGATTCCAGTGGAAATTACAAATGAGGTGTTTCCTGAATTTCACTAGAGTATTGGTTCTATATCGTACTTGAAGCAAGCTGAATCTGAACATGGAACAATTTAAATAGGACGCATTGCAGCTGCCTGAGCAAAGCAAAAGCTCTCTTTTTAATTTGTTTTTGGTATCCAAGGGCAGAAATATGTTTCCAGTGATAAGTGAAATTTGCCATGAGCGTCGTTTTCAATAGAATTAGGTGATGCATAGGGTTTTACTTTGAAATTCTGATGAATCTCTTTTCATTTTTTCATTCAAGTTATTGTTTACAGTAAAATGCTTTGGGAAATGCAGACTGTATATTCAGTGGTATTTCTTTAAATACCTAAAGGCAGGAACACTAGTAAACCTATGTAACTAAATCTGAGTGCAAAATACAGATAACAGTGCATGAATAATCATGTGGTGATTTCAAAAAGTAAATAAGATTTTAAATGCCTCTTCCATATTTGTTTTAAAAAGTGGGACTGAGTGTGATGACTGTAAGTAAAATTTTTTTTTCTTTAATCTATTGAATTTTTATTTAAATATCAGCTTGCTACTAATTTCAACTTTGACCTTCAGGGTTGTTGTTTTTTTTTTAAATTTTTATAATATTCAATTGGACAAGAAAAAAGTTTTTCAGTTGGATTTATGTCATAGGTTTTTAGATATAGAGCTGGAAGGGACCTTAGAAAGCATTGTGGTCTGGGCCCCCTTATTTACAGATGACTAAACTGAGGCCCAGAAAGGTTTATCCAGGGGCCTGTGGGTGGTAAGCAATAAGTGGTGGAGACAGGACTTGCCCAGCTGTTCTCCCTGCAAATGCAGAGCACACTGAGCTGTGATTACCATATTACAATTGGCTTAGTTTGTGTTCAAGATGAAAAAAGAATGAAAAGAGTAAGTTGAAGCCTTATTAAGCTCATAATCAATTCTGTAGCCAAGAAATACCAAATCGTCCAATAGAAAATGTGTCCAGCAGTATTTATTGGGATCAGACCTTGCGTGTAGCACTTTTCTGTTAGGGGGCCAAAATTTAAGATATTATTTGCTAATATTTTGCTGTTTGATGAGCATATTTTAAAGCTTCCAGGCTTTGGCTAGACATTTTTGAATGCTGTCTTTTCTATCATTAAAACAAAGGAAATTGCTTTGTAATCTCCTTATTTGAAGGTGATGTGAAGGGAGAGTATTAAGACAAACAATATCCATAATTTGGGGCCTATTACTGATGATGATTCCTCTGAGAAGTCCATCATTTGTGACTGTGCATGTGGCTGTTCTGCCTGGATGTCTAACCAAGGTTTTCTTCCCTCTGGCTGTAATTTGGATTGTTACAGAGAGACAGAGAGAGAGAGAGAGAGAGAGAGAGAGAGAGAGAGAGAGAGAGAGAGAGAGAGAGACACACACACACACACACACACACACACAGAGGCTGCAAGTAGCGTGCTCTTTTTAAAAATAAGACCTGGTTTTTTTTTTTGCACTGATACATTATTTTTTTTAAGAAACCCTTTATTAAATGGAGAGAGATGTTTGACACCCTGTCCTATATAAATTATAAAAATGCTTTAAATATTCTAGACCTTCTTAAAGGCATCATTTCAAAAGAATTGTATAACCTTTTTTCCCCATCATGTTTAAAAACATGGAGGCAAGAATTAGTGTTTTTTTTAAATAAATTGATTTTTTTTTCTTAATCTGCAGTTAGTCACATTTTTGTTTCTTCAAATCTCATTAATAAATGTTCACTGTTCTCTCCCTATATTTCTGCATGACATTAAAGGAAAAAGAAAGCAAATAGAGACAGATCTTAGAAATCCATTTCTCAAATCAACTTATTGTTGCTGTGCGATATGGTAAATTCAGGTGAGCCCTGATGAAGAAAAAAGCAAGGGAAGGCTGGCCGGCCAGGTCTGCAAATGGGGCTCCTGCGTAGTTCTCATTTGCCCTCCATTTCATAGTGGTTATTAAATGAGGTATAAGCTTGGTGGGTGTTTATAGAGGCTCGTTTTATCTCCAGTGCAAAGGTGGGGGAGCAGTTCAGTATGAGACCTCCTGCATCTGCTGCTTGCTTCAGAGAACGTTATCACGCCTGTTTAGGATGGAGCTCTGGCTTTGCCCCAGCTGCACTGAAGGGGCAGTGTGTGTGTGTGTGTGTGTGTGTGTGTGTGTGTGTGTGTGTGTGTGTGTGTATAATATATTGTGATACTGTGGGCAGAGGCAATGCACTACTGGCAGCTGTTTTCTGAAGGCCAGGAATGAAGGATTTAGTGGTGACTGCAAATAGTGACATATCTGTTAAAATGAGATTTATATCACCACAATAGACTTTAGAAGGTAACTGAAGGAAATTTGCATATCTGACTTCTTACTTAAGTTATGGAGGAAACCTTCTCTCTGCAACTCCAAACCTATCAAATGAAATCTCTCAGTTTTCAAAATCTATCCCTCATTAGATTATCCTGATATCAGTTTCCTTCTGAGTGGGTTCATAGGAATTGAAGAAAGACTATTCAATAAAATATCCATTTCAAAAATATTTGAACCTTTATACATTTGCAAAAATTTAACTTACATTTAATTTGATGGAATTTATTTTTGAATTTTAAAGATGTACAGTCTTTTCCTCCCCATTTCTTTAAGAGAAATGATAGAGCTTTTTTTTTCTTTCTTTTAAATTACCAACCAGCTTGCATGATCTGATAGATATGCATGAACTCAGATGGAATGGACTCCCTTGGATTTTCCTGAGCTGTTTTGTGCATTGCAAGTCCTTCTACTTGAAAGCATTTAAAATGCTGTTTGGGGTGGAGTTGAGGTTTAGATGCTAGAAGTTTTGAATCTAAATTATGGAATCCTGAAGACTTTTAGCCCTGACCTCTTTTTTGGGTCTTAAGTTTAACTATCACTTTCTATCTTGATATTAGCCTTTTGTTATACACTTTAAAATAGAGATTAAGTGGTTAAATGATTTTAACTTATAAAAATTTTTTTTCAGCATCAACTTGAAAGAAAACTGAGGCTAATCACATTAGATGCCAGAATAGCAAGTTTTTACTTAAAATAGGGGAGGGGAATACATATGTCTTTCTATGTACATGTATACAAACACACATACATACATGAATATATATATATATATATATATATATATATATATATATAATATTTATATATTATATATAATCTTTATTCCCTTATTTAATGCAAATTGATTATGATTTGCTTCTGGTATCACATATGAGAACACTCTTTATTAGAACTCTTTCTCTACGGTTCAGTGGCAAAACACCTGAATAATGGAATGGCAGACAGTTCATTTTGTTTCTGCCAGTGTATCTAGTTGATATGTATTTTAGCCAAAATCAGTCATGTTACAATCTGGATGCACTGTGAAACAGACCCAGATGCCCAATTCTGCCAGGCCTTGGTCCCCTTATTATGCTTTGTATCTCTTCTCATTGTTAGGATTGGCAGATTTTACCATATCATTGTTATGGTTGTGCTAAGTTAAAAATAGAAACCCTTTCCTTTCCTCTCCCCTCTCCCATTTCCTCTCGCCCTTGTCACCTTTTCCCTCTCCCCTCTCTCTTTTTTCCTTTTCCTTTCCCCATCCTCTTTCTCCTTTCCCCTTTTTTTTTCCTTTTCCCCTTTTCATTTCCTTTCCCCTCTCCTTTCTCACCTCTTCCTTCTCCTCTCCCCTCCCCTCTCCTCTGTTCCCTCTCCATTCTGCCCTTACCCCTTCTGCCCATTTCTCCTAGTTCTCCTTTTCACTTTTCCCTTCCTTTCCTTTCCCTTCCCTTTCCTTCTCTTCCCTTTCCTTATTTCCTCTTTCCTTCCTTCTTTCCTCCCTCTGTCCTTCCCTTCCTCCCTCACTGGGGTGAAATCATCATTTAAGTAAAACAACTTTCCGTGGATCATTTTAAAAAATAATCTTCTGTGGGATCTTCCACCACCTAAATGGCCAGAAGACCATTAAGAAGTGGATGACTTTGGGGATGTGAGAAGCCTAGCAAAGGCGGTATTAAAAAATGAGCTCAGTTCGAGTAAAAGTGCTCTGAAAGAGGGCAATTCTTGCATTGGGGACAGTTTCAGGATCCATGCAGCATCCGCTCCCGTCACAGAGAAGAAGTGGTATATAGGAGGATACCGATGCAGCTGGCCATTCAGACCACTATGCCATTTTGGTGAATTCTCCAAAAAAAGGTTTGCTTTTAGTTGGGTTTTGGGTAGAAAATACTAGTCATGGATATCACTTTACTCCCTTCTTTACAGAATTAATGTCTACAGAACTCGGACTGGGGCCTTTAGGCCTTTTCAAGGAAAAACCCAGCCAAAGTTTTTGGAGTTTCTTATCTCATCAGGATGAATGTGTGGGATATTAGAGTGTGTTTGGATCCCATTTTGTTTGTCTTCATCCAATATATCATAATCCTTCTTGGCATATAAAATAATTACCTAGAAAACTAGAGCAGTGAAGGTAACATGTCATTTTGTGGGTTTTACCCTTTTAAAAATGAAGGGTTTTTTACAGTTTAAGTAAATATTTAAGATTTAAATTCAAAGACCACTTCTTAAATTACTTACTGGAATTTCAAATGCAGCATTCATGTTTAAAAATTGAACATCTCAATATTAACTGTAAGATTGTCATAATATAGAGAAAATCTATCTCTAAAATTATTTCATTCTTTTCCTTAGTATTAATTTAGATTACAACTATAAAATTTAAAAATATATAATGCTCACCTTTACTTTTCAAGTCTATTACTTTACATTAGAATTATGAACCCTTTCAGAGTAAGCTTATAAAACTAGTCAGTCTAAAATAATACTAATCTCTTTTTTTGTCTGGACTTTCCGAGTCAATAATCTCAAAGCATCTTGTGTATTTTTTTTTAAGATGGTGATAGTCAGTATTGTGTCAGGTATTATTTCTAAACTATAACTAGTAGAACTAAGTATTTACTAATTTACTAAACACTTAACTAATTTTGTGAAAAGCTTCTGGTTACTAATATTGTTGCTATTTGTTTTTTTTACACCATAATCACTCTCCGTTGACAACTGTATGCAGATAGTTGGAAGTAAAGTTATGGTGAGTACAAATAATACGTTGCTTTCCTCTCTTCTGTGCCCTGCCCCAGAATTACATTTGTACTTTTGGAGATTTGAGCATTTTAAAAGTTTTTGCTGTTAATTATACAATTGGGTTTGTTTGCTTTTTTTTTTTTTTTCCTTGCTTGTTTCTCACTGAAGTAATGAGAAAAACATTGAGGGGAATCTCATTAACAATATTATTTCAATACTTTAAAAATAGAATATAGTTCTATTTTTCTGGTTTCAACTAAGTTGAATTCCACTTTTCAAAGAAGAGCATTCTCTCTGGATCCCAGTGACAATGTATTTCACATTAGATGGTTATTATGCTGCTTCAACTCTTCCTAGTGTTGCATTGGTGCTCACAGGTACACTTTACACAGGCATTCTGCTGCTGGGAGTAGGCTGGGATTTGCCTCTGGATTTATTTCCTGTGTTTGGTTTACTTCTATTGTGTAGTGAAAATTCAGGTAGACTAGATATTTGGGGCTTCTGATTTTCTTCTTGGCTATGGCATTCATTATCTTTGTGTCCCTAAGCCATGTCCCTTCTCTGGCTCAGTTTTCTCATTTATAAAATGAAGACTTGGAATGAGAAGCATTTAAAGTCCCTTCCAGCTTGAATAGCCTTTGATGTTTAAAGTGCAACATTCTAACACAATTGTTATTTACCATTCTGTACCACACCAAGAGTCATCCATATTGGTTTTAAGAGCCAATCAGAATTTGACCTAGATTTTGACCTGATTTCCTAATTTGACCTGATAATATACATGGTACTTCTATTTGACAAAAGGTACACAGATAACTTAATGAAGATTGCTTGTAAAACACTGATGACAAAATAGGATGGTAGAAAGACCCTTCCTCCATTTTAAGGCACTTGACTAGTATACAAATTTCAGTTGGGTACTGGTGAGAAGTAATAAAAATAGCTGAAATATAGAGAATCCTTGAGGTACTTTGTACTCTGTGACATTCTTACTACAAATATAATCCACCCTGTTTTATAGAAGAGAAAATGGAGGCTCGGTAAAGTCAGATAACTTGTCATTAAACACAGTTTAGTGAACTGTGGTACTGATTGGGACTCAGGTTTTGCCCAACTTAGGGTTTGAGGCTCTGGTATATCATAAGTATCCTTATCATTGGAACTCTGTACAGAATGACTGGTGTCTTTGTATCTCCTATAGCCAAGGAAGCAGGACCTGTGCCTCCATCTACCAGTGTTGGCCTTGCCGACTTATTCTTTAGGTCTTCTTCTAGTTCTCCCAGCTTTGATCTTTACTCTTCCTCCAGGAACATTTGGAAAGAATCCTGACAGTGGAGTCCCAGGATCTGGGTGCAAATCCTGGTTCTTATCTGTAAAGTGAGATAATCTCTAAGATCAGATTTTAGGATTACTTTGATGTCAGTGTGTTAGTGATAAGCCACAAAGGTCTCTAAGAAAAATGGCTTGTATCTGGGGCATTTATTTGTCTGAATTCTTGTTGAACACATCCATGCTGTCTTTGACATTAGGAAAACTCAATGACTTAGGCATTTGAGTATTCCCTTAGTACAGGGGAAGGCGGTTTTGGGGTTTTTTTGGCAAAGATATCAGAGTAGTTGGCCATTTCCTTCTCCAGCTCATTTTACAGATGAGAAAACTGAGGCAAACAGGTTGAAGTGACTTGCCCAGAGTCACCCAGCCTGAAAGTATCTGAGGCTGCATTTGAACTCAGGTCCTCTTGACTCCAGGCTCTAGCTCCATCTAGCTGCTCCTTGCCTCTTTCTGCAGTTCATTTCCTGCACCATTTTGACCAAGTTACTTTGCCTTTATAATTCCCCTTCCTTGTTAGACCAAGGGGTGTCATGGTCTTCTCCAACTTTACTCCCAGCATGACCCTCTGATCCTCCTTATGAATGGCTGCTCTTCCTGCTGTGGCCACTTCTGCTGCTCTGGACTCCTCTTCCCCTTTCCAGTACTACTGCTGGAGCCTCTCCCCTCCCTCTCCCCCACCCCCTTCTTGGAGGTGTGACCTCAAATTTGAAAGTGGTTTTAATTTTCATGTCTTTTGTTTCATTATTTGAATATTTCTTTTTTTTTTTTTTCCTGAGGCTGGGGTTAAGTGACTTGCCCAGGGTCACACAGCTAAGAAGTGTTAAGTGTTTAAGACTAGATTTGAACTTGGGTCCTCCTGAATTCAAGGCTGGTGCTCTATCCACTGCGCCACTTAGTGCAGTTTCATTATTTGGACTATTCTTTCACTTAGCCAGGGGTTTTTGTAATATTTGATGGATTCTAGTACAGGCCCTAAAGTGGAGGGCATTTCCACTATGACTTTAAATCATCAGCTTTTTGAGTCTCAAAAACTGACTGCTACTTTTAATATTGATCGTGTTTTCCTAGAAGGACGAAACTTCACTTAGTGAGCTTATATGTGATGTTTTAGAACACAATACCTCCCAAAGTCAGCCACTGCTTGAATTCCTAAATGTTATCAGGCCCTAAAAAAAAATCCCTGTGGAGTTCTGGGTGGCTATCTGGCCTCAGGCTGGAATATCAAATGTACATTCATTTAGCTTTGGCTTAGCCCTCTTTGAGTATAATATGCATTGGAAAACCTAGTGCTGATGTGTTTTACATCTCAAGAACTTTGTTAGTTTTACTTCCTACAGCACATAAAGTAATTGGTTTTTGTTTTTTGTTTTTTTTTTTTGCTTCTTTTACCACCTAAATAAATGACAGGTTTTGAATTTAAAAATATATAAATCCAGTTTCTATAAATTTCAGTTAAACTTGCTTATAATAAACCTTGCTAAGTCATAATTTGTATAAATTCTGACAACTTTTTACAGCCTTATTATTTTAAAGAGAAGTCAAAATGTGCTATCTAGATCTAATAAGAATATAATGCAATGGAAAAATATATAGTTTTGACTTTTCCTAAGATCCCAAGGGGCCCTCTCCCATATCCCTCTGAACATCTTAGAACACCTTATTTAAATTTAAATAGAAGTATTCTGAAGGTAAAGTTGTAAAAAGTTTCCTAATTGTTTTTGGAAATTGAGGAAAACTGTTTTGTCCCCCCACCCCAGGGTCTTTTTTGGATGGGATTATGTGGGGGATTTGGATAGTTGGATGGTGAGATTTTAGGAGAGAGAGAGAGGGTGAACATTGTCATTGCCATTTAGAATCAGCTCTGGGTTTTCCAATGGACCCTTTCAATGAGGGTTCAGTAGTAGTTTGGAGCTTGAGGATTCTGGTCTGCGATAGTGGGCAGCCCTGCAGCTGTCAAATTATACTTTGAGACAGTGGGTACTAGTATTGGAGGGAGAATGCAGAGGAGCAGTAGCAAGTGAGGTAAGATGATTGCCTACTGTAGAAATGGAAACCTTTTGTCAAGAACTTTTATTCTACAGTGTTTAGCATCAACATAAATCCACAATGTGTCCCTGAGACAGCTAGGTGGTAAGATGATGGGTCTAACATCATCAAGAGATCTGCATTCAGATTTGACCTTTGACGCATACTAGACTTGCTGGGCAAATCACTTTACAGATTACTGATATTTAAAATGGGAGTAATAATAGCTCCTATCATTCAGGGTTGTTATGTAGGCAAAATGAAATAACATGTGTAAAGTGTTTTGCAAATCTATTATTATTATCATTACAACTTGTTGTCCATTCTAAGTATGTTCAAAGAATGTTTGGACACATTTTCATCAATTATTGTCTTGCTCATATGTGATTAGCTCTTGGATTTGGCAGTTAAGAGATTATCAAGAATTTTGGAGGGAGCAGTTTCAATTCATTAATGAGATCAGAAGCCAAACTGAGCTTTCAAAAATATCTTGGACCATGGTTACAAAAAAAAAAAAAAAAAAACACAAACAAACAAACAAAAAAAAACAACCCAAAAACATAAATGAAAAACAAAACCCATTCAACTGACAGTTGAACAAAAGTGATTAACAAAAAAATAAATCAGTGATAACATATAAAATACTTCATTCTCACGGTCACTCTCCTTTAAAAGAAAAGGAATTGATATTTTCTCATCTACTCTCTTAAGATACATGTTGGCTTTGGATGGAAAATGGCATTATCATCCATAGAACTATGCAGACTGAATGTAGATCTAACCTATTATTTCACTTTCATTTTTCTTTCTTGTGGTTTTTCCCTTTTGTTCTGATTTTTCTTCCCTTACATGACTCATAAAAATATGTTAAAAATGAATGTAACCTCCCCCAAATTAAAAAAAGTGAATGTACCCATATAACCTAAGAAAATCAAATTAAAAAAAAAATTTAAAGATGCATGTTGGTCATTGCAATTAACATGAGTTGGGGTGCCTATTAGTGAGGTCTCTTATTTTATTTATCATTTATCTTGTTCTCCTGATTCTTCTTTTCTTCATGTTGGGTTAGTACAATTAAGTCTATCTTTATTTCTCTCTGCCTTCCTTGATTTGCCCTTTCTTATGATGCAGTAATATTCCATTTAATTCTAAATTTGTTTAGCTCTTTTTCTTTTTCTTTTTTTTTTTTTTTTTTTTTTGCTGAGGCAATTGGGCTAAGTGACTTGCCCAAGGTCACACAGGTATGAAGTGTTAAGTGTCTGGGACCAAATTTGAGCTCAGATCCTCCTGACTTCAGGGCTGGTGCTCTATCCACTGGACCACCTGGCTGCCCCTAGCTCTTTTCTTATTGATGAGCTCCCCATTTGATTTCCACTTTTCTGCTACCACAAAAATCACCACTCTAAATATTTTGGTACATATGGAACATTTATTTGGGTGTTTTACCTCCATCGAGTATATTTCCAGTAGTGGCATTATTGGGTCAAAGGGCACAATTTAGTTTTTTTCCCTTCATTTGCACAATTCCAAATGGGACTACACAACAGTTGGGCCAATTCCCAGCTCATCAACAGCATATTAGTGTACTGCCCGTGCTCCTTTATTTTCTTCAGTCTACAATGCTCTTCTATCTGTTGGAATTCTATTTATTCTTCTATACTAAGCCTTGTATGCCAGTTCTTCCATGAGTCCTTCCTATATCACTTTAGCCAGATGTCAGGCCTTTTTGTCCCGGATTCCTGTAACATTACATTTTTATTTTGTTGCTTAAGTGCCTTTGTACCCCTTTGTGGCTCCTAGAACATGCTTTGCACATAGAAATAGGATTATTTAATTTCTCTTTGGCTCTATAAGGCAAAGCAAGGTGGGAGTTAATAAGAAGTAGATTCTACAGTCTAATGGGATATCTCATTAAGTAGTGATTGTAGAATATTATAGGATTAGAAGAGAACCATCACTGTGGGCTGGAATAATTGGAGAAGATTCAACACAGATGGGAGAAGGATTGGAGCTATAACAGGAACTTAGATGAAGATACGGGATTCCTCTGTGGCATAGTGGAGGCCAGCCATATTTTATTTGGTCTAGATGTTTGCCAATGGGCTTTGAAGTGGGTTAAAGATTGTTATATCACTCAGGATAACATTGACAAAGCTGTTTTAGGGGATTAATAAAATAACAGGATTTGACACAGATGAAATAGGTTACAATGAGAGATGGTGCAATCTTTCCTTGCAAATATTTACACATAGGCTACATGATTTGGGGAAGGGTGAAGAGACTGGACCAATGGAACCTTTTTTATCCCTTCTAATTTCAATGGAGTATCTCCTAACCCTGAGAGGAGATCATTTGTGGTATAATGTAGCATGTGCTCAAAAACAGAATTAGCTAATAGCCAAAGGTCCTTTCTAAAGAAAGATTCCATATGTAATAAAATATTTATAGCACATTTTTAAAAGTAGCAAAACACTGGCAAAACTAAGAATTCCTTCCCCAGTGATGTCATTATTTCAAGTTGAAATTAATTGGTTTGTAGTCCAGGGGCTGAAAGCTCAAGCCTTTTAATGTGATGTACCATTAGATTATGCTTAAGGGAAAATTTAACTACATATAGAAGATTTAATCAAATTCTGATGAGGTTTGAAAATAATACTGTCACAGGAGCCCCTTGATTCTCCTCATCTGTTCATTCACTAAAACATCAATATTCCCTAGCAAGAAACTAGGGCTTTACATATGTGTGATTAGCAAGGGAAGTTATGGCACACTACATCAAATGGAGTTGCACTCAGAGCGTCTATCCCCAAAACAATCATGTAGCATCTCGTTGAAGTGGCATTGGGCAGAGGGATTTCAGTAGGGGCCATACCAACCACTTCTAGGGAGCTCTGTGGGTGCAGAAAGTATCCATTGTTTAGAAATGATCACTGGATCCCAGACTTAGAGCTGGAAGAGATCTCTAAAGCTATCTAGGGGAGGAAACTGAAATCTGGAGAGGGGAAGTGGCTTGTTCTTGGGTCATACCTTTTGGAAGTAGCAGAGAATGGTGTTTTCCCTCCATACTCTGGGGTTAAATAACTCATCAGATTTTTGTTCACTTTAGGTAAGAAAATTATAGGGATTTCATCTGAGTAATTTAACCAGGTTCCTTAAAAATTTGAATTCTGAACACTCATCTGAATCAATTTTCTCCTTATTGTGTGGTTCCATGGTTCTCTAGGTTAGGAAAGTTTGTCATACTGAGCATCCATTCCTGTTTAGTTTGAAAATGTATTCTGAGTATAACCATTTGCTAGCCGAATTTATAATCGTATCCCTAAAAGATTACTAAACATGGCAGTGTTGAGGAGTTGGTTTGTGTACCTGGGTAGATCATTAAACTGATATTGCAGTCCTAGATTGGTGATGTGATTGTAAGATTTGTAAGCATTCCATGGTGTAGTTGTTCTGTGTTAATTATTTAAATAAAGGGAAAAGTTGCGAGGAAGATTTCAATCTTAGTTTACTCGGTGTTTTCTGCATAATTAATTGTGCAAGCCAGAAGGGGGAGACAAACCGTGCATTATTGGAGTTTATAGGTAGCTTTGCTTATAATGACAGAACATTTGCATTCATATTCCACTCTCATTTTTTTTTCTTGTTTAGTTTTGGTAACTGAAATAGCTGCTACTGTAAAATGTTCAATTTTATGGTAGTGACAATTTTGTTGAAAATATCTAAATTCAATTAGAATAAAAATGATTAATTTCATTACTTTTTAACTGGTGCATAAAAAGTAGGGAAAAAACTAATGTGGTAATCAGATGAAAATAAGACTTGAGACTGTTTAATGGTGAGTGATTATAGTGATCTTTTAAAAATTGCATAAACATTGTTAAACTTGCAATTTAATTTTTTTCCAAGTTCACATCCATTAAGTATAATAAATAGCTACTTTCCCATTCCTTACATTTTAATAAAGATAATCAGATGACATATACTTGTTTTGAATTTAGGTATTTGGATTTTGTTTTTATTTTTGTCCTTTTAAATTCTATGCGTCTTCACCAAATTAAAGAACATTCCCTTATAACCAAGCCTTCCCTTAACATTAGGATGTATTGCCATAAGTAAAATTGCATTTATTATAGGTAAATTCAATATTTAAAGATGCCCCAAATACAGAGTGATTAATTAGTATAATCACTATGAGCATTTAGTAGGGAAAAAAAAAAAGTTTAGATGCTAGCTCATGTTTTCTAACTTATGAATGGGACTGATTGGATGAAGTATTTCTCAGTATTGAGTCACATGATCCCTGTTCCCAGAGCTGGGACCCTGGGGAGGTCATTTGATCTCTGGAGGATGAACTTTGAACTCTAGGATTCAGGAAGTTGCAGGAAGCGTCCTGACCTGTGGGAAGCAGCCAACATTGGTGACCATTGGTCACGAATGGTTACAACCCTTTAGTGTATCCAATGAGAAGGCTCGGGTCTTTTGCTTTTAAACACTGGACAAGCCATAGTTCCATGGCCAGGTTCCAGGAGCACATGGATGAGTTGATTTGACTCCCAGGTGTGTCTGGGCCTCTCCCTGCAGAGATTAAATAAATGCTTTCTCTTTATACCTGATGATGTCTCTGCTTAGTTAATTGGAAAAGAGCGTTTTGTATCCCTCTCATCTGAAACACTTATATTTTAGACACTTGTATTTTATAAATTAATTGAAATTTGCCAATAGGATTGAGATCATTTTTTGTTTCTGGGCTGGCAGTAATTTTACAGTTCTGAGCATAGGTTTTAGTAGAAGGAATATTGTACAGAGACATGTATTTGACTATCAACCCAATTTTCCTATGTATTTTTCCATGTTACATTGGACAGCTCACTGAATCTTCTCAAATTTCCATTTTCTCTTTTATTAAATAGCAGTGATGCTTTTTATTTATCATAAACTGTTATATAAATATTGTTAAATGTCATTTAGAGAATTTTTATCATGAAGAACTCTGTAAAAAATTTTTCCCAGTGTATTTTTTGAAGGAGAGATGAATAGGTTTATGTAGCTTGTAGTCCACTGCCATTGATGACTCCTTTACCAAAAATGGCATAAAAATGATATTTAGAAAATGTGTGATAAGAAAAGGAAGAATACTGATATGTATTGTGAGAGAGAGAGAAAGAGGAATAATCCATATGGTCCATTGGTGCTTCTATGCTATTAAAGGACATAGCCAAAAAATGAAGGACAATCTGAACCTCCTCTGGATATTTAAGGGAAAGTATGAATAAGAGTTATGCAGTTGTGAGACAGCATGATAAATTGTAACCTGTGTCATTGAAAAGAATGCCCCACTGAGGAGATTGTGGATCCATTGGAGTAATAAAATAACAAGGGATCATTTCTGTCATGCATACTAGTTACAGGTTCATTTTTGTACATGTATGATGCGGTACTTCAGAAGTTCAGTAATTAGATATATAGATGACTGTTCTTTCCTGGTAAAGTTATACTTTGTGTGAATTCCTTAAAAAAATTAGCTATTCATTTTTCTGTGTTGTGTTGATTTTTGCAGTTGAAAAAAATATACTGTATTCTTAATGTTTTTGACTTTTCAATTCTGAAATAACTGTAAAGCACCCTAGCATTTTTTTTGCCAGTTAATACATTATGTGTTATTTCTGTTACAAGTAGTTGAAAATTTTTACTTAGCATAATTTTTGTGTAAGGTTCATTACTGCCTCCATAGAGTTCAGCATGTAGTAAAGATTGGGGAAATATAGCCTTGATTGTTCAAGGACGTTCTTTTTCAGAAAATCAAATGACTCCAAAATCTTTATCTCCATTTCTGATCTGATTCACAAGCTCTAGACTTCCATTTCCAATGGCCTACCCAGATGTTTGCCCAAAATTTCAAACTCAACATGTCCAAAATGGAAATGACTTTTTTCTCTAAAAGCAGTTCTTTCTTCTAACCTTATTTATTTCAATGGTTCCACTATTTACCTAGTTGCTCAGGCTTGAAATCTCACGGTCATATTTGATTCTTCCCTTTTCCCTGAGACCTTTTATATCTAAAAAGCTGTGAAGTTCTGTCTTTTCTTCCTTGGTAATCTATTTCATATAGGTTCCCCTTTTCACTATTCCTGCAGCCACTGTCCTGTTACAAGTTCTCACTGGCACCTGCTTGACTCTTATACTTTGCCTCTTAACCAGTGTTCCTAATTCTGTTCTTCCTCTCTCCCTTCCCCACTCTATCCCATTCCAAGCTACACATCACTATTAGATTAATCTTCAGAATAGGACTTAAGAGCTGCAAGGGATCTTAGAAAACATCTTGTCTAACACTTGTATTTTATAAGAAATAGAAGCTCGGGGATATTGAAGTGTCTTGCTTAAGGTCACATAGCTGGTAAGTGATAGAGATCCGCATTTGCCACTGGGGAGCCAAAGTGGAAATCTAAATCCAGATCTTGTTATTCCAAATTCATTATTCTTTCTACTTCATCACATTTGCAAACTTAGGCATAGTTCTTTCATGTCATTCTTATGATTTTTGGGTGCATAACAAATAATGTCCGTAGCTTAATATTCAAACCTCTCCCCAGTGCACTTATCGGTCATCTCTTCTGGACTCATCTTGTGTTTTCTGCCTGTTCATATTGTACATGCTCATAGCATAGTATAGTAAAAAGAAGGCCCTACTGAGAGGCAGGAAAGAACTGGCTTGGACGCCTGCCTCTATTACTTAAGTAGTTGTTTGATTTGGGACAAGTCTTTTCAATTTAAAGCCTCGCTTTCCTAATCTGTAAAATGGAGACAACACTCATACCTACTGTACTGGCTTGTTAGGCTCAAATGAGATAATTTATTATATATGAAGGGCATTGGAAACTTTAAAGCACTATGTAAACGTTAGCTAATGTTATCTCTATGCCTTTGTTCATGCTGTGCTGAAAACCTCCATTCTCATTTTTGTCTATTGAAATCTTACTCAGCTTAAATACTACTCCCTCTACTTATGTGAAGCCTTTCCCAATTTCTTTCCTGTTTCTATAAAAAAAATGACCTTTCTTTGCTTCAGCTCTCTCTTATCTTTTTGCAACTCTTACATATTTGTGTTGTTTTGTATTAATTATGCAATATGAAAAGGTTGAGTGATTTTCCATTTTTTTATCTGTCTGCTATCTTCCAACTCCAGTCATCTTTTAATAAGTTCCTACTGTGTGACAGGATCTCTGCTAAATGCTCAAAGAAAAGCAGCTCCAATAGCAACAGTCAAAAACAACAGTCCCAGCCTTCAAAATTCCTAATTCTGTAGGCAGGGGTTGGTGGTAAGACATATAAAAGTTAAGTTCAAAATGATATGACAGGAAAGGCACTAATATTTAGAAGGAATGGGAAATGCTTCTTCCTGAAGATGAGATTTTAACTGAGACTTGGAAGAGACTGCAGAAGCCACGAGATGAAGATGGGGGGGGGGGGAAGAAATTTTTGGTGTGGGGATCCAGCGACTGAAGGTGCATGGAGTCAAGAGATGGTGTCTCTTGTGTCAAGAACACCAAGGAGACCAGAGTCCCTGGATTGCAGAATATGTGAAGGAAAGTAAGATGTAAGGAACCTGGAAACAGGCAAAGGGTTCAAGTTATGAAGCCCTTGAAAAGCTGGCTTTCAACTCTAATGATCTTTGTTAATGAACTTAATTTGTTCATGAACCAATTTTTTCTGCAAACTCATTTTTCATTATTTCATGGGATGATAATGTTTTTTATAATCTTCTGAGACTTTCCTCTGTAAGAGAAAAAACAGTTGTGTCGATAGATTTTGCTTCATCAAAGCTCTTCCCCCAAACCCCAAAGACTCAAAGGAACTGCTATTCTCTTTTTTTTTTTATTTTTTATTATATATATATTTTTTTATAATATTATCCCTTGTATTCATTTTTCCAAATTATCCCCCCCTCCCTCTATTCCCTCCCCCCGATGACAGGCAATCCCATACATTTTACATGTGTTACAATATAGTCTAGGTACAATACATGTGTGTGAATATCATTTTCTTGTTGCACAATAAACATTAGAATCCGAAGGTACATGCAACCTGGGCAGACAGATATTAGTGCTAACAATTAACATTCACTTCCCAGTGCTTCTTCTCTGGGTGTAGCTACCTCTGTCCATCATTGATCAACTGGAAGTGAGTTGGATCTTCTTTATGTTGAAGATTTCCACTTCCATCAGAATACATCCTCATACAGTATTGTTGTTGAAGTGTACAGCGATCTTCTGGTTCTGCTCATTTCACTCAGCATCAGTTGATTTAAGTCTCTCCAGGCCTCTCTATATTCCTCCTGCTAGTCATTTCTTACAGAGCAATAATATTCCATAACCTTCATATACCACAATTTACCCAACCATTCTCCAACTGATGGACATCCATTCATCTTCCAGTTTCTAGCTACAACAAAAAGAGCTGCCACAAACATTTTGGCACATATATGTCTCTTTCCGCTCTTTAATATTTCTTTGGGATATAATCCCAGTAGTAGCGCTGCTGGGTCAAAGGGTATGCACAGTTTGATAACTTTTTGGGCATAATTCCAGATTGCTCTCCAGAATGGCTGGATTCTTTCGCAACTCCACCAGCAATGTATCAGTGTCCCAGTTTTCCCACATCCCCTCCAACATTCATCGTTATTTAGGAACTGCTATTCTCAAAGGATGCTCTACCCCTAAAGAATTTATTTGCCTGAAATAGCGAAACACATTTACCTAATAGTGTTAAAGCCCTGGAGATTCCAAGTCACTTTCAGGTTTATACTAATTGTTGACAGAAAGCAAGGCTGTACAATACTTTAAGTTTATTAGCTTCATACCAACATTGTCCATTATATTTGACCCAAGTTGAAATTCAGTTCCATAGGTATTTGTTAGAGGTTTACTCTGTGCTGGGCAGTAGGGACTCAAGTCCAAAATGAAACAGCTTCTGCTCTCCAGAATCTTGCCTTTTATGGACGGGGTAGGAGGAGATAACAGCATATATAAAGATCAGAAAATATAACATCATTAAGAAGTAATTTTGAGAAGAGTTCCTAATGCCTCGGGGAATCAAGAAAGGCCTCATGTAAGAAGAGATGCCACTTGAAAAGAAGGAAGAGTAAGAGCATTCCAGGCAAAGTTTGCCTGTTTAAAAACACAGAAATGGGAGACAGAGTGTTAATTTTAGGAAAATAGGCCCAATGTTTAGAATATAGAATGTGTGAGGTGTAGTTGTGTTATCAGCCTAGAAAGATCAGTTTGAATCAGATTGTGAAGTGCTAAATGCCAAACAGAATAATTTACATTTTATCCCAGTAGTAGTCATGGGCTATGTAAACTTTATGAGCAAAGTTGGGAGCTGAGGGGCAGGAAGTGGCAGATTAAGATTGCAAAAATATAAATAGGACAGTCCCAGTCACCAGATGAAAGGGCTCTATTTTTGGTCCCTGCCCCTCTCTTTTTCTCTCTTTCTCTCTCTCACCTTTTCTACTTACCTCCACCCTTGCCTCCAGCTCTTGGGAATCTTATCAGTTTTCCTGCTTATGAGTTTAACTGTTTATGCAGATAACTCCTAGATCTTATTTGCCTTTTGAGCTCCATACTTATATCACAGTTGCTTACTATTCATCTCTCCTTGGATCTTCTGTATATATCTTAAATTCATCTTATCCAAATTGAATTTTTTTCCCCATACCTATCCTTCCATTTGTTTCTTTCCAGGTTCACTAGGAGCCATTTTTGACTCTTCACTTATGTTCATAGCTAATCTTGATAAGTCCTGTTGATTCTACTTTTAGAATGCCTCTCCCATCAGTTCCCTATTCATACCATAACCAACCTAATTCAATTCCCATGCAGACTACAGTAACTTCCTAATTTGTCTTCTTGCCTCTAGTTTTTTGCCCTCTTGAATTCATGTTGCTTATAGACATCAAATTGGTATTCTCAAAGCATTTTCCCCCATAGCTTCTCCAAAGCATTTTCTTTACTAATGTGCTAGATTCTGTGCTTGAGGGCTAAGTGAGAGAGAAATTTTCTTTTATGGATTGCTTTGGCTGCATTTCATAAATTTATTTCCTTCCTTCCTCCCTCCCTTCCTCCCTCCCTTCCTCCCTCCCCCTCCCTCCTCCTTTTCTCCCTCCCTTTCTCCTTCCCTCCCTCTCTCCCTCCCTCCCTCCCACCTTCTTCCCTCCCTCCTACCTTCTTCCCTCCCTCTCACCTTCCTCCCTCCCTTCTTCCTTCCTTCCTTCCTTCCTTCCTTCCTTCCTTCCTTCCTTCCTTCCTTCCTTCCTTCCTTCCTTCCTTCCTTCCTTCCTTCCTTCCTTCCTTCCTTCCTTCCTTCCTTCCTTCCTTCCTTCCTTCCTTCCTTCCTTCCTTCCTTCCCTCTTTCCCTTTTTCCCTCTTTCCCTTCCTCCCTCGTTCCCTTCCTCAATTTAGCTGTACCTTATGTGTTTTTAAAAATTCTTTTAGAATAAATATTATTTCATTGATTTCTTCTTTCATCCATTCATTATTGTAGCTATCATTACTTAGTCTTCACTTGTATTTGCATCTTATGAATGATTTTTCACGAATTTTATATTCATTCTAGTTTGTATTGTGTTAACTTTTGTAAAGGTTATATTTAAACATGTTTGCTTTTTGAGTTTGAGTTCCTTATGCAGTAGCATATTATATATTTTTAGTAAATGTTTTATGCAATGCTGAAAAGTAATAATACTCTTTTAGATTCCTATTTAAGTAGTTTCAAATAAGCCTATCAAAGTTACTTTTCCAGTGTTTGAGATTCAAAATTGTCTTCTTGTCTATATTTGTTAAATTTAATTCTGAAATTGGGATATCTGTCATTTATCGTTATTACTATTGTTTCATCATGGGACCTTTAAGCTTGACTTACTTTTCTCATTTGTCTTTTGGCAGTATCTGTTTTTATTGTTGTAATGGTAACTTTTGCTTCTTTGGATTCAGCTGAAGCACAATAAGTTATATTCTGGTCTCTTAATATAATTCATTCAATATAATTCAAAAATAATATCATTCAGAAAAATATTTAGATTTTTTTTCTAATATATTCTGTAGTTTTCTTGTTTTCTGGTATTTATCCTGTTAACATTGAAGTTTATAATTAAATTAACTTTTTCCTCTATCACATCCTATTATAGAACTCTTTAAAATTACCTGTGACTTTGTTTTTCTTACACAATCTAATCCTATTTTCTGCCCTAACACCTTTTTATCTGAGATAGACTAGGAAAGATGTAAGAGTATAATTGGAGGAGGAGGGACAGGACAAGAGAGTTTGTTACTGCATCAATACAGATCTTGAATATAGCTTGGTTAGATTGATTTCCATTTAGTTTAAGTATTTTGTAGCTAATTTTGAATAGGATTCCCGCTTTTTATTATGTCTTCCCGGATTTATATATATGTGGATGTGTGCTCGTGTGTGTAATACAACATGTGTGTGTCTATATATAATGTTTATATGTATATAATATGCATATAACATGTATAAAATTTATGTATTTTATATATATATACATATATATATATATAACTTATGTATAATGTGTATATAATATATATTTTGAATGGAGAATTTGATTTACTTTTTTTTATCTCTTGCTACTTTTTTGGAAGCTGTTGTTTCAATTATTTTCTTTGCTCATTCTCTAAGATTAAAAAAAAATTTCCATTCTGAATGAAACATTCTGAACATGAACATTTTTATATTCAAGATATAACAGAAAAAGAAGATTATATTTGAAAACATAAATGTCTATTACATATGGTTTGCTTTGAAGTTCTACCTCAAACCTATCAGATTGTCAGAGGTGACAAAAAAGAAAACGACAAATTGTTGATGGGGTTGTGGGGGGACAATCACCCTGAGAGGGCACATTGGTGCAGCTGCAAATTGGGCCTATCATTCTGGAAAACAATTTGGAGCTCTGCCAGGAAGGCACTAAATTGTACATATTCTCTGAAGCCAGGCCTTCTGATTCCAAATTCAATTTCCTTTTGCTACACAGTGCCCAGACTAGAGGCTAAGAAAGAGGAATAGAAAGAATGGGACAAGTCATCTTAAGGACATTTAAGGCTGGGGAAATGGAAAGACAACAAATAGAAGAACAGTGGAAAAACTCTGTGTAGATTTTGTAGTGTCAGTGTTTTGAATTTCCTGACTACATCTGTGTGATGTGTTTTCTAAATATATTAGAAGGTACCTTCATTGAAGCATCTGTGCAACCTAATTTTATTTTTTTAATATTTTAATAGTCTTTATTTACCAGATATATGCATGAGTAATTTTACAACATTGACAATTGCCAAACCATTTGTTCCAATTTTTTCCCTCCTTCCCCCTCGCCCCCCTCAGATGGCAGGTCGACCAATACATGTTAAATTAAATATAATATATGTATACATGACCAAGCAGTTGTTTTGCTGTACAAAAAGAATCGGACTTTGAAATAGTGCACAATTAGGCTGTGAAGGAAATCCAAAATGCAGGTGGACAAAATTAGAGGGATTGAGAATTCTATGTAGTGGTTCATAGTTACCTCCTAGAGTTCTTTTGGTGTCTTTGGATCAGCTTACTTAACTTTCCTGGTTCTATGACCAATAAGCAGGACAGACACATTTCCTTTTGGGCATGCATTGTCTTAAAGCTTTTGTTAGCTTACATCCCTTAGTAATACCAGGGTGCAAGTATAAGAGCAAAAGGAAGAGAAAAAAAAATACATACATGCACACATATATCTAGCTTAAAACTTCACTAAGATTTTTGAGACACTCTGAATATTCATTTTATGATGATTCTTATGCTTTACCTAATCTAGAAGGTCCAGATATTTCCATCGAGACTTTTGTTTTCCCAGCATTCCTTAAATCTGTGCAGCCACTCCATGGATGGGTGAGCTTGAAAGGAATCTCCCCATACAGATAGCATTGTGGATAGAGTACTGGACCTGGCGACTGGAAGACCTCAATTCAAGGACTACCTTAGGCACTTAGTAACTGCGTGACTTAGGCAAGTTAACTTCTCTTAGCCTTAGTTTCTCTGTAAAGTGGGGATAAAAAATAGAAATTCCCTCCCAGGATTGTTGTGAGGATCAAATGGGATCACATATGTAACACACTTTGCAAATGTTCACAGCTATAGAATATTTACAGGAGTAAAGTATCGCTTTAGTACACTGTTTCCAAAAGAATGTATATCTTGTTCATAAATGATTACAGACTTAATAAGTAATATTTGTTTTTGTCACAATTCAGATACCGTTAATACTCTGGAAACTATGTGTATCATTGCATTTGCATTGTTTCTAGAAACAAATTAGAAAAAATAAATTTAATAGCTTAAATTTAGTATATCTGTGAAAAAAATCTATGTGTGTATGGCTTTTAAAAGCAGAGATTTATTTCTGCGTTTCTTTCTAGTTGTTGGTCATCATATGCTTCAAACTTCAAAATAAGCTTTGTGAAGAAGAGTCAACTGCTGTTGTCTAGGTGTTTTTGCCATGTGCAGAAAGGACATACACTGGGTCGCCAGTCAGCTTTTATTGATCATGATGCTCAATCTAATAAACAATAAAAATGCACAAAACTCTTCTGGTGTGCAACAAAGAATTGTCCCTGCATAAAGGAGGCTTATATTGTCCAGGGGAAGGGGGGCAAGGAGTGTGGATTAATTAGAGTGGACTTTTATTAAGGGAATTTGAATGTAATAGCTTCCTTGACTTTCCTAGGTATTATGGTCAATATATCCAGGTCACTGTTTAAATTAATACTTTTACAAAAGCATCACTTAGTTCTCATTTACCTGGAGTAAAATGCCCAATTGAAAGACTAAGTTCTAATTTTTTTTTTCTTGAATTCCACACCTATCTGCTGGACAGATATTCTGAAGCTATCTTTAAGTGAGTGTGTTCAAAATGTTTTCTACCATCCTCTCTGAAAATCCAACTCTCCTCTAGAATTCCCCATTTCTATTGAGGGCACCAGCATCCTTATAATTATTCAGGTTTTCAGCCTCAGAGAAACCTTAATTCTTCCCTCCTCTCACCCTCTCATATATAATCAGTTGTCAAGTCTTATTGATTCTACTTTTCTGTAATCTCTCTCCCACCTTCTTATTATTACTATTCCCTTGATTTTCTCCATACTTCATACCCTTCATAGCATCTTACATTGGCATTGTACAGCTTAAAACAATGCTGGGTTTGGAATCAAAGGGCCTGACTCCAGAGGATATGCACCATTTAGTGACTTCTTAGGCCTTCTAAAATAGCTGGACCAATTCAGTTTCACCAATGTATCCCTTCAGGGTGCCTGTCCTTCCATAACTCCTCTAGCACTTTGTCATTTTCTTTTTTGCCGTCTTTGCCAATATGAAGGTTATGATGTGGAACTTCAAAATTGCTTTAATTTGCATTTCTCTGAACAGTTTCTCATATGACTGTTGATGGATTGTCTTCCTGCCACTTGTTCATAATTTCTGTTTATCTTTTGAGGAATAGCTCTTGTCCTTATATATTTATATTATTTCCTTAAATATATTAGCTAAAAGACTTTATCAATGAAGTTTGTTGCACAGATTTTTTTTTTCAGTTCAGGCTTTCCCATTTAATCCTAACTACATGTATTTTGTTTGTATAACAAACATTTAGAGCTTACTAAATTATCACAATATATAATATGATAATAATATACTATATTAATATACTATACAATAAAATCCTGGTCCTGGAGTCAGAAAGACCTGCCTGAGTTTAAACATGGCTTTAGATATTTACTATCTGCTCAACCCTAAATAATCACTTGACCACTGCCTGCCTCTGTTTCCTGAACTGTAAAATGAGGATAATAATAGCACCTTTCTCCCCAAGTTTTTGTAAGAATCAAATGAGATGATATTTGTAAATCATTTAGTATGATGTCTAGAATGCAGTAGGCATTTAATAAATACTTTTATTCCTATATATGGTGTGAAGTGTTCAATGAAGCCTTATTTTCCCAGACTGCTTTTCAACTTTCCCAGAAATGAATAGCAAGTCCTTTTCCCAGTAATTGGTGTCTGTGGGTTTATTGAAAACTATGTTGCTGTTAGATTGCCTTTATGTTTTGAATATTTAATCTGTTTAATTGATCATCCTTTCTAGATTTTGACTGGTACTCAGTCTTTATGATTACTACTCTAATATAATTTAAGATTTAGCACAGTTATCTCTCTCTCCTCTTTTCTTTTTTTATTATCTCCTTTGAGATTATTGACCTTTTGTTGTTGTTGTTGTTACTCCAGATGATTTTTGTTATTTTGTCTAGTTCTATAAAGCACTCCTTTGGTAGTTTGGTATGGCACTGAATCTAAAGATTAATTTAGGTAATATTGTCATTTAAATTAGATTACCTAGGAAGGCCTCTACATATTTAAGGTATTCAAATTTTATGAGGCAGCCATTTGAAGTGAAGACTTCTCCCTCTATCTCAGCATTTTCTCTTGTTCTGCTTGCATTGATTTTGTTCATGCAATTGCTTTATGATGAAAGTCATTTATTTTGTCTTTCTGATATTATCTGTCCCTTGTTTGATTATGAACTTTCCCCCATCTGTAAATTTGGAAGACATTTTTTCCCTTCTCTTTTATATCATATGACCTTTTACCTGGAAATGATCTTTTATAATCATATCCAAAGGGAGTATCTTCGGTATTGAGGTATCTGTTCCTTCTTGGACACATTGGAAAAGTAAAAAGTCATCCAGCATCTCAGTTGATCACTAAAGAGAATGGGAACTATTGTAAACACTTGAACCTTGGATGTTTGTCAAGAGTTTAAGGTTCTGAATTACACTCAAAGGTAGTAGTGTTGTTTCAAATATTATATGGAAAAGGAGACTTATCTGACTGAGTGCAATATTCCCTTTGGGGAATGAGATAGTTTCTGACATAGACATTTGAGTGGCCTATGCCCTAGTGCTGCCGAATACAATATCAGCTCTTTTCAGGTTCCAGCAAGGATGTCTTGTTCTTGCTTATTGCACTTGGTCATCTTGCTTGACCCACCCTTGTCACCAGAAAAAGTCTTGGCAGGTATCACTAAACTGCATGGGCTAAATGGTTCTTTAACGAACTGTCTTTTATTACTCTTGAAATTCTATGTTACAGCATTCCTTTATGGGGAACTCTAAAGGCATAAAACATGCAAAGGGAAGGCAGTAGTATTGGCTCTGTGTTGTTGAAGCGTCTGAGTTTATCTTTATATATTTTACATGTACACATTTTACGACTAGGCAGTGAGGAAAAAAAGACAAAAAATATTTATTTGAGAGCTATCTTTTTTTAGGAATATCTGCATTCTATAAAACAAATTTCAAACTTTAAGTGGGATAATTATTTAGCTACCAAGTGATATTCTATTAACAACTTAAGTAATTGGCAATTTAGTTTTGTAATTCGGTTCACATGGATCCCTAGTATCTTTTGGCACTGAAATGCCAAAGTAGGAATACATTTCTCTCTCCCCCTACACATCTTAAAATTGTGTGTGGGAGTGGTGGTGGTGGTGGTGATATGATGAATTATATAGGCTAGGTCAAATAGTGACCCAAATATGAGTGACTCACAAGGGCATGGATCACTTTTAGTTGGAGAAATGAAAGAAGGTTTCATTTCAGGTGTATATAAACGTTTTTTAGAAAGAACATTTTAGTTTTCTAAGATTAATAACAGGAAATTAGGATGGCATAAAATAATTTAGTTGGAAAAATTTTATTGAGAACTTTTTGTTGATGCAAACTTTTATCGTATTCTCAATTGAATTTCCCTAGGGTACGATTGTCCTTTCTTTTATAGTTAAGGAAAACATCTGAAAAGAGTTATGGTGACTGATAGTTTATGCAGTCTTGTTTTATTTATGCATGTATGCTTTATGAGTTAGTATCAGTATAGTCGAATGTTTCTTGATCTTTTGGTTGCTTTTTAAACTCATCTTCATATACATGGTTATAGTAATGGTCAATTTTTGGGGATTCTATTTTGCTTGCTTAGCATCACATCTTAGCAAATCTTCTCATATTTATTTGATTTCTTCATTTTCATTGTTCCTTATAGTACAGGAGTCATCCATACATTTCCATATCACAGTTGGTTCTGCAATTCTGCAGTCATTGGACATATAGTATGTATTCAATTTCAAATAATGCTGCTATGAATATTGTGCTGTCTATAACCAGCTTGGGATGTAGAGCTAATAGTGAGATTCCCTAAATATAAGAGTATGAATGATTGCACAACTTTGCTTGCATAATTTCTGATTGTTTTGAAGAAAGGTTAGAGCAATTCAAAACTCAAGCAGCGTGTTTGTTTTCCTGCATTTCTGCCAATATTAAATTTTTCATCCTTTATTATATTTGCAGATTTGATGCGTGTGAGCTGATTATTTTAGTTATACAATAAGGATACTTTGTCGAAATCCAAAAGACCGAGATGTGTCTTTGTTGCAAAGGACTATGTTAATAAGAATTAAATTGTTTCTTTTACTTTTCATTCTGATTTTGAGGGTACTGTTGAATTACTGCAGCTAGTGAGCCAAGATCTTCATTTGGACAATACCGCGCTATATTAAACAGATGATTAGGCTGAAATAGCTGCTAAAACAATTTCATGCTTTTGTTTTTAATGTCCAATTATAATGTCTCTTCAGATTGTATGTGAGTATACAATTGTACAATTTTAATTTTATTTTTGAGTTATTGCATTTCAGGAGGCTGATTAACATCAGCTGACACATTGTATAAATTCGTGTACATAACAAATTAAGGATTGAAGCTGCATTAAAACAAGATAGAAAGATTGATTGATAATGCTTCTATTCAAAGAGTCGATAAACTGTTTATTATATAGTTGCTCATTTTGATCCTAATTTTTGCTCCCATAGTTCTTAAGATACTCATTGCCAAATCTTGTTGGGAGAGAATCTATAAAAACATTCCTATTACTTACTGAAAGTAACAAATAAAATAAAGAAATTAAACAATTAACATCTGTTTTGTTTGTACTTTTATGAGGTAATTATACCCATACTAATTCTTTGGCTTTTATCCAGGAGTAGTTTTTGCACAAGCAGACATTAGACAGGTGTAGTGGAATTTAAAGTAATGAGATGTCTGACATGATACTTCCATTCATTGCAATTTTTCTATTTGGAATTTAGTTAGGCTTTCTGCTACATAGACCTTATAAATATTCTGCATATTGAAACCCATTTCTGGATCGTGTCTGATGTGACGCATCTCACTATGTCATTTAAAAATTTCATTAAAATGGCTTTGTCCTTCCCTGTACACTACACTAATTTTTATCTTTAACCTTATGGAAGTTTTGAGTGTTTTTTTTTTTTAATTAGTTTCTGCTAGGACCAGTAGAATGTCCATGAATGTCTTTCATTCCACAAAAGTAAAATACCTGTGAAAACAGATATTGCTGAAATAGTTGATTTTCTAGAGCAATGTATGCATTGCTTCTGTGGCTTTTATTTTTAGTACAATGGTCTGTAAAGTTGGGGTAATAGTCTGAGCCCCAGGGATTTAAGATCAACCAATGGAAAACATGTCAGATAATTATGGGACTCATTTCTAAATCATTCCTACCTTTATCTCTCAATACTCCCCCATTTTACCCCTCCATTCATTGTACAAACTTCCAACCTTCCCACTTCTCAGTAGGGTGTTGGCCCTGTAGGGCAATTGTAGTCTGATGGTCACCTGATTATCCATAGCAAGATTTTTTTTCTTTAATTTTTAATTTTTTTGTTTATTTAGGGGAAGATGATACAGATAAAAGGAAAGGATACAATAGACACCAGGAATAGTAAACTTGAAATAGAGTTGGAAGAGCATATAGTTAGACTAATCAATTAGCCAGAGTAAGGAGAAAGATGCCATTAGAGGGAAGGCACTGTAAGGAGAGAAAGAGTAACCTCCTAGAGGGCTTAACCCTGAAAAGGACTTAGCCCATAGCCTGAAAGAACTTTGTAGGTAGTATTGAGAAAAGTCTCCCTCCTCTTCAGCTGTCTACCTTTTTCTTCCCCATCATCTTATGATATGGTTGAGGGACCACTCATGCTGATGAGTGGAAGTCTTTCTCCTTTTCATTTTGGGTGGATCAGAGTGAGTCACTCAAGATAAACAGGCATGAATGGGTTGTGATTTGAACCCAGATCTTCAACTTGTCCCTGTTCCAGATTTCCCTCGAGGGCACCCATCTTTCTAATCATTGTTTCACACCCTCATTTTCATCTTTAACTATTCATCCTTACTCACATAGCTAAAATATTGCCAAATTTTGTGGATTCTATGTCTCCCACATTTTCTTGAATTTTCCTTTTTTTTTCTAATTATCCAGCCATCACCCTAATTCAGACTCTCATTGCCTCTCTATTACAACAGTTACCCCTTTCCCATGTGTCCTCCACATAATAGCCAAAGTAATTTTCTTAAAACACAACTCTGTGTCACTCATCTACTCAATAATCTCTAGTGGCTCCCTATTGAGTATAGGATCAAATATTATTTTGTCTTTATCTCATCCTTTTATATTTCTTTGTGTGTGTGTGTGTGTGTATGTGTATGTGTGTGTGTGTATGTGTATGTGTGTGTATGTATATATATATGTATATATATATATACATACACACACATACACATACACACACACACAGAAAATATAAAAGGATGAGATAAAGACAAAATAATATTTGTGTGTATGTGTATGTGTGTGTATATATATATGTATATATACACACATACACACATACACATACACACACACACACACACACACACACACACACACACACACACACACATATATATATATATTACTATAATATCTATATAACAATCTACCCTCCACCGTGACTAGCATACTGTACAGATAGGTGTGTCATAGTCATTGCGCACCATTCCTGGAGTCAGGAAGAGTCATCTTTCTGAGTACACATATGGCCTTAGGCATTAATAGCTGTGTGACCCTGGGCAAGTTACTTCACTCTGTTTGCCTCAGTTTTCCTTCATCTGGAAAATGAGTTGGAGAAGGAAATGGCCAACCACTCTGGTATCTTTGTCAAGAAAACTCCAAATAGGGTCATGAAGAGTTGGATATGACTGAAAATGACTGAACATCAAATACTAGTACATATGCATAATTTAAAAGTAAACATATTCATTGAGGGCATATGCAAAATTATTTTTGATGGTGACGTACATCATTAAAATACTTGGAGCTCACTGTTTTGTATAGTTAGATTCTAAAGTTTATTCTCTTTAAGGAAGTTTTAAACTTTTTCCCAGCTTACTATCATGGAATATTTGTCAGGAAATTCAAATTTGCTTTATCTTATGATAATGAAACAGTAGTGAGAAGACTGGTTGCTGACAGTTAATTTTTTTTCTTCTTTTTCTTCAAAATTCTTTTTTTATAATGGCTTTTTTATTTTCAAAATGTATGCAAAAATAGTTTTCAACATTCACCCTTGCAAAACCTTGTGTTCCAAGTTTTTCTCCCTCCCTTCCTCTTCACCTCTCCCCTAAACAGCAAGTAATTTAATACAGATTAAACATGTGCAATTCTTCTAAACACATTTCCACACATATCAATGCTGCACAAGAAAAATCGGATCAAAAAGAAAAAAAAGATGAGAAAGAAAAAAAGCAAGCAAACAACAACAAAAAGGTGAAAATACTATTTTGTGATGCATATTCACTCCCCACAGTCTTCTTTCTATATACAAATGGCTCTCTATCACAAATCTATCACTGAATCACCTCATTGTTGAAAAGAACCACGTGGGTCAGAATTGATCATCATATAATCTTGTTGTTGCCATATACAGTGTTCTCCTTACAATATAAGTCTCTCCAGTCCTCTCTAAATTCATCCTATTGCTCATTTCTTTAGAACAATATTATTCCATAACATTCATATACCATAAGTTATTCAGCCATTCTCCAACTGATCGACATCCACTCATGTTCTGGCTTGAAGTTACAGACAGGGATGCTACAAACATTTTTGCCCATGTGGGTCTTTTTACCTCTTTTATGATCTCTTTGGGATACAGACCCAGTGGAGACCCTTGCTGGCAAATCCAGCATTTTAAAAAATTGCAGCAGTATGGTGAGGTAGCACATCAGATAGAGTGCCAGGTCTGGAGTGAGGAAGATTCCTTTTCTTGAATTTAAATCTGTCCTCATCTAGTAGCTTTGTGACCCTGGGCAAGTCACTTAACCCTGTTTGCCTCAGTTGCCTCATCTGTCCAATAAGCTAGAGAAGGAAATGTAAACCACTCCAGTGTCTTAGCCAAGAAAACCCCAAATAGGGTCACAAAGAATTGTTCGTGACTGAAGAGCAACTAGTCCAAACTCTTTATTTTATGAGATCAAGAAAAAAAGAAATTGTTCACATAGCTAATAACTGCCAGAATTTGGGGTTAGATTCCAGTTTTTATTAGTTTCCATCCATCATTCTTTTTTTTATTATAACTTTTTATTGACAGAACATATGTATGGGTAATTTTTTTAAAGAACATTATCCCTTGCACTCACTTCTGTTCGGACTTTTCTCTTCCCTCCCTCCACCCCCTCCCCTAGATGGCAGGAAGTCTTATACAAGTTAAATATGTTATAGTATATCCTACATACAATATATGTGTGCAGAACCATACAGTTCTCTTGTTACCCAGGAAGAATTGGATTCAGAAGGTAAAAATAACCTGGGAAGAAAAATAAAAGTGCAGTTCACACTCATTTCCTAGTGTTCCTTCTCTGGGTGTAGCTGATTCTGTCCATCATTGATCAATTGGATCTGAGTTAGATCTTCTCTATGTTGAAGATAGCCACTTCCATCAGAATACATCCTCATACAGCATTGAAGTGTACAGAGATCTTCTGGTTCTGCTCATTTCACTCAGCATCAGTTCATGTCAGTCTGTCCAAGCCTCTCTGTATTCCTCCTGCTGGTCATTTCTTACAGAGCAATAATATTCCATAACATTCATATGCCACAATTTACCCAACCATTCTCCAGTTGATGGGCATCCATTCATTTTCCAGTTTCTAGCCACTACAAAGAGGGCTGCCACAAACATTTTGGCACATACAGGTCCCTTTCCCTTCTTTAGTATCTCTTTGGGATATAAGCCCAGTAATAGCACTGCCTTTTTTGGGGTGGGGATGGGACTGGGTGGTATTACTGAGTTTCCTCTATAGACTGAAGGGGGCAGCAGTGAGGCACAAGCATGACAACAATGGCTGTGCTGCGTCTGCACTCTGAGACTCTGAGGAACAGGCCTAAGTCACTTCAGTTGGGTGTGGCCAGGTCCCAAGAGACCCTAGCATTTTGGGGTTATAGTCTTTACCCCCTGTGTTTATAGCTTCTATGCTGGTCTACTGGCTTATTGCCAAGGCAAAGTAGTCACACTGTGGTAAAGTTCTCCCTGCAGAATTGGCTGAGATCACACCTCATCCCCCTCAGCTCTGCTCAGTGTGAGCTGCCTACTGTGCTCTTACTGCCTGCCTTCAGTGTGCACCATTTCCACTCGCCTCCCTCCCCCCCGCCCCCAGCAAAAACAGATCTCTTCTGGCGAATTTTGAGAATATCTTCTGTTGGTAATGTATTCATGGGTTTTTCTAGTCAAGTCCTAATTCCAAGGCCTTGTCATGAAATAAAGTATTCTGAGAACAAGACAGAGCTTAGATAGATGTGCCGGTCCTCTCCGCCATCTTGGCCAGAAGTCCGACACAGTTGATTAAAAAACATAATTGTAAGGCATAAGGTTTATATATTATGAAATAAAAATGGAGTAATTTGATTTTTAATTTTTGGTGGATAGTAGTTATGGTGGTGGTGATATGGTTCAGATATAACTGAGTAAAAGCAATGGAGAAAAATGTGTTTTTCATCAGCTTTGCTGTTGTTGCTCATAGAGTCATATCATTGTTATCCTCACTTCCAAGTCTCCCCATAATATGGCCCTATGCTTTTTAGCCAACCTGATCTCCTATTGCTAATTGTTATATTTTCCCCTCTAATTATTTTCATTTCCTACTCTGTCCCTTTAATCATATTATTTCTTATTTACTCTTCCTCCAGCTTTTCCAAATTCTGCTTGTTCTTTAAAACCTAATTGAAATCCTCTTTCAAAAAACTTTTCCTATTTCTTAAAACAAAAAATGCTAGAGTATAGGCCATTAGCTATCTGGTATGGCTTTTTTTCCCTCACACTTTCAACATAAGATGATTTATTGTATTGATTTGTTTGGTGATTATTTGGAATTTGGATACTTCATTTAATATTACAGCTTATATTTCAAAAGGTAATATTCAGATTATATAACATCTTTATCAAAAGCTTTTTTTTTACCTAAATTCACTTTGCTCCTGACATGAAGAAGGTATAAATTTTTGGCATCTTTGGAGGTAATACAACCATTAATGAAATTATACATCCATCTTAGTATTAAAAATGTACAATATATGTTATTTTTACAATGGAGAGAACTTAAGTAACATGAAGGTCAGTTTCTGTTGTTAATTTAAGAAGCCGTCTTAATTCTAGTTAGAGCATTGCTGGCATAAGTGTTAGCTTAGAAATCTAGCAGAAGAGCTCAAAGATCAGGAAAAAAATAAATAAGATTTTCAGCCTCTGAAACTGGTAATCTGCTGAGCTGTTTGACTTTTTTGCATCCTGTTTTCATTTTTAAGATACTGATCAGAGAATCTGAGTTCCTTCAGGAAAGGAACCTCAGAGCCCTATATTCCACACCATACCTGTAGTATCTTTTATAGCATTCCCAATTAGTGATCATCCAGCCTTGACTTTAAAGATCTTTAGTGAAGGGGAACAAAGAGTCTCCTAATATTGTCCCTTCCTCCTTTGAATAATTCTTGTGGTTGTGAAAATTTTCCATTTATCAAGTCTAAACCATGACTTTTCCTTTTTTTTTTTCATTTCCTACCCTCTATTCCTGCCTCACCTTTGTGAGACCAAGCAGATCAAGGCTAATTGATCTTCCATATACTTATCTGTTATCACATATTTAGGTCTTTTCTCTTAGCTAAACGTCTCCATCCATCTTGCCCCCAGTAGCATGCCAACAAGACCAATCATTATCTTCGTCACTCTCCTCAGTATATACTGTCTATATTCTCCATCAAATATGCTGCCTATAACAAAATATGACACTTCAGATGTGGTTAGAGCAAAGCAGAGGATGACAGAACTATTACCTTAAACAGACTTGGATCCTGTGCCTATCAACAGATCCTTTGATTACATTGGCCTTTTGGTTGCCATGTCACTGTTACCTCATGCTGACCTTGGAGTAGTCTAAAACCTCTAGATCTTTTTCACATTAGCTGCTGACTAGCTGCATGCATTTGTAAAGTTGACTTTTTGAACCAAAGAGTATAAGAGTTTACATTTATCTGTATTGTTTCATCTTACTGATGACTTGCATCAATTTTTCCAAATATATATATATATATATTGTTTGTTTGTTTTGTTTTGTTTTGCTGTTATATCTGGAGTCTTCCTCAGATATTGTATGGGAAATGGAAATGGAGGAAAGATCTCATGTCAGTACTATATATGTTATTGCTAGTAAATTTTCTTTTAATATCGCCTGTGCCAAATTCTAGAAAATGTAATAATTGAAGCTAGTATGCAAGCTGTGGCTTGTGTAATAAAATAATTTTATATTATGCACCATGATGTAAACCTTATTGCTTACCTTGATTTATAGTAGAATGTTTCTTTTTCTTCTGGTTTACATTGCCTTTGGCTGCTGTCGTAGTTTGTATGCTCTAGACTATCTCCATTTTTTCCATGATTACTGCAATAAAATAGGCAAGGAGGAAAAATTATAGGTACTTCCTGTCTCATTTTCTGTATTTGTTTCAGTCGCAATACCAATCTTTTAGGAAACCACTGCTGTCGATGTCATGAATTTACAGTAAACCTGTGGAATTTAAATATATATAACATAGCTGTCATGCTGGTGAATTCAACTTACCAGCCAGGAGAGAGAACTCTTGTGGTGAGGCTATTAGTCTCAGGTAATTTAAATCTCAGTGGGAACCAAGAAATGGATTTGGAACTAATATATTTTTGAAGCCTTCAAAGATAGCATTTTTCAGGAGAATTGTAATATTCTGGCTTGGGAAGTTGATGATTTTTAATGCAAAAGGTTTAAATTTAATGAAATGATTAAAAATGATTTTAAGATTTATTCCACTTTCCACCACCCTTTATCAAAATTTTTTCTTTGTCAAAAATTAGGCTACACTTTTGTTGTGTATTGCCTAATCTTAAAGTTTATGAACTTTTTATAATGGATTAATAATACTCAATTTGGTTTGGCACGACTACGTACAACGTGGATTTATAACTTATTCAGTTATGGCATGGTTGATTAGCACTGTACAAATCACTCTTAAGGTTTTAAGCTTTTGCATCAAATGAGCTTCTTTTTTGACCAAAAAAACTGTCTTTGCATTTAAACTCAAATGAGAACTTGAGTTCTAATTTATAGTTCAGTATTGATCTTCAATAACCTTGGAGAGGGATTTAAGAATCTGTGATTTCTATAGAAATTCATACTTGAGGCAAAAAAAAAAATAAGTTGCAGTGATTGATAAAAGATATCTATTTGCCTAACTATAGAAAGCTAAACTAGTCCTGACCCTAAGGAACATAAAAGGTCCTTAGACATATTCTCAAGCAGCTGTCAGTATATAATTAGTAAAGAACATATGCGATCACATTTTACAAAGAGAATAATAATAAAAACCTGAGTAAAAAGTTGGAGTTGAATGGTGATTATATATGTATATATATACATCTATATATAAATATATGTGCATATATATATATGCATATCTGTATCTGTCATATACATATGTGTATGAATATATATATATGTAAACACACATGCATTTGGAATGAAGATGATCTTAGCTAAAGGAGTTGGCCAATTAGCAGGACCTCTTTCCCTCCCCTTCCTGAAAACTAGTACCTCAGGGATCCAGGGTTCTTCTGAGAGGGTGCCCTGTCTAGGGATGATTCTAGTACCCCTCAATACTTTAGTGGAGCTTCTTAATGCGTTGCTGTGGTTGGGAACAAAAAGGTGCTGACATGGTTTGGCCAGCCTTCTGCTGATGGGCCTTTCTCTTCTTGACTGGGATGATCAATTAATCAACAGACAAGCCTTTAGTAAGGGCTTACGAGATACTTAGCTAATCCAGGATTTCATTAAAGTGAGTATTTATTCCCTCCAACAATGCATAGAGCAATCCATCCAGGCCTGCTTATCCCATGTGACTCTTGTTTAAATACTTCCAGAAGTTTGTTACAAGGGATCACGAAACATGCCCAAGGCCTTCTTCACAATCTTTTTTTTAACCTTTATTTAAAAATTATACTCTCTTTCCCAGTGAATGAGAGGCAGCCTGGTACAATGGAAAAGGTACTGCCTTTGGCTTCAAATTTTGCCCTTGATATTTACTATCTGTGTGACTTTTAAACAAATGACTTCACCAATCTGTGTCTCGGTTTCCTCATATGTAAAATGAGGGGGTTGGGCTAGGTAACCCCCAAGATCTCTTCTAGCTCTGGTTCTGTGATCTTATTTATGAAAGTGTTAGCTCTCTAACAAATACCGAAATGCTTACACAGGTTAAAAGAAAAAGCTTTCCTTTTTCCTTTGGGGAAGAGAAATTAGACGCATATGTCAGGGCCTCCTTTAGTAGAAGACCTGAGGCAGTGGGGCTAAACACCTTGATTTATATGTTTGTGGCTAGATAAAGAATCAAACATTATAATGTAGTAACAGGGCACAATAGCAACAGTGAGACAAAGTTGTCTAGTGACAAAAATTCATTTCATAGCAGGGCTTTGTGTCTGGGCTTGTTGGTGCTTGCCTGAGTTCAGGGACTATAAGTTCAGTGATTTGTTGCAGTAGAGTTCATCCAAAGCACAAAGGATGGTTGTTCTGGCAAGGTCAGGACACAGCTTGCTTGCTGGGCCTAAATTCTGGAAACCAGGGTATCTAAAAGAGAGAGGTGATCTTGGAGCCAGTCAAAAGGAATTTCTCTCTGTTTCTCTCTCCCTTCCTCCTCCCCCTTCAATGTCCCCTACTTCTCTCTCTCTCTCTCTCTCTCTCTCTCTCTCTCTCTCTCTCTCTCTCTCTCTCTGTCTCTCTCTCTCTCTCAAGAATACAGGAGAAAGGACACTTTTTGTGGGTTTGGTTTATATCACAGTATCGTAAATCCCAGAGCAGGAAGTAACCTTCAAGGTACAGATCTTACTACCTCACCCAAGTTACTGTTTCTAATAATCCCAGATCCATTTTCTTTTCCTAATTTTTGATGGATTTTTGTGTTTTCTAAATAAATGAAAAATGTCATTTGCAAAAAGATTTCCTTTTTTTAATTTGAATTTTTTTTCTTTCTTTCTGCATATCCCTTTGGTGCTTTTGTTTATTTTCTTGTTGTAGAGTTATGTTTCTAGTATTCTGTCAAGTAATGCTGCCGGCAGTAGGTACAACCTATTTCCTTTACATTTATGGAGATGGACAGTGGAGGTGTCCTTGAACTTCTAGGTGATAACCCAGAAAATTTCAATCAGCTTTTGTAGGAGCAGTGGACCTCCACTTTATACATCTTAGCCAGAATAGAATCAGCACCAAGTGCTTTGTCATTCAGGAGGAGTCTACTGGCATTCAAAAGCTCTTCTTCAGTTGGAAGATTGGCTAGAGAGCAGTTGACTTGAACCTGAGGTAAATGGTCAATGGCTTCAGCACCGATTGATGACAAAGTGGGGACTTCAAGGACTACCCTTATCACAATGTCAACAGAGGCAGTCCAGTCCACAAGAAGCCTCAGGGTCTTCTTTGGGGAAATTGTAAAGTCAAAAGGGACTTGATAGAATGGCTAAGGAAACTTCTTTCCAGAGGTTAAGTGAATTGTCTTAAATCACCAAGGTTATGTACATGACAAAGCTGGGATTGTGTTCTTCTGGCCAAGTCTTATTCCCGCTATGCTATAAAAGGCTGGGGATTATATGTTTTATGGCCTTGGGTACTCAAGAAATGGATGAGTTTTTGCACCTAAGTGGTTGAGAGACTGGTGTCCAGAGTTCCTAAGATATATAAATGTGACTTAGGAAGGACAAAAACATTCAACAAAAATTATTAAATGTAGGTAAAATGAGAGATTTGAGGCTAAGAGAAATTGTATATAAGCTTTTCAGAGTCAATGTTTCCATTTGATTTATGTTCACCTTTCAGAGATGCATGGTAAGGGGACATACAAACAAGACATAGAGCTTGTTGTCAATGGGGTCTCATTCCCAATGGGGCAAAAGACTTCTCACCATCTGTCAGATCTAGAAGAGAAAACTGTCTGCAGCAACATTTTGGTTTTGCAAACTCCTCAGGAATGAAAGCTTTAGCAAGCTGTCACTTTGGATTTCTTATGGGATGGGGTAGTGGTAGGGAAGTAAATGCTATTTTTGATGATACAATGCCGGTGGCTTTCACCTCTGCCCTAAGATTTGTGTAAAGGAGCTGTTCTTCTACTGGCTCCTCTCACATGTAGTTTGCTGTGATAATCAGGAGATTTTTCCTAATGGGAAAGAAAGCTTGAAGCCCATCCGGTATGGGAGAGCCATATGGTTTAGGCATATTATTAATGTAGTCCTACTCCAGTAAATGTTATATAGATTTTTGTGGCCTATCCTGGGAACCTAATCACAATTTGTCACATGGTTTCTAAAGGAAGATGTGTTTCATGGTCCAAGCAACTGACTTAGAAATGAGGTTTAGAAAATTAAGCATAACTAAATTGGGGACTTGCCAGTATATCTTACATATATAAGCTCAGTACTAATTTTTTTCACACCATTTTGAATATTCTTGCTTATTTTAATCCTATGGTAAGAACATATGTTACAGTTGAACACTTGAATTGATATAAAGGCATTATTTTGATAATATGTAAATTTAATGTCACTTCAGAGACCTGGTGCTGGTTAATACATCTGAATTTTCATTTATTGAAATTTCAGATATTTTAAATAGGTTTGCGTGTCTCATAATGTTGATTATTATAATATCAAGACAGTCACATTACATATTGAAATGAAAGTTACATTTTAAAAATAGGCTCCTAGGAAGTATTAGTTAAATAATTAGTAGTAAGTTCACATCCTTGAAAAAATGTATGCCCATCCTCAGCCTACGAGTAGCCCCTTTTAAAGCTAGAATTCTTTTGTGTGGGCCCAGGTCCCCCATGGTTTAATTGTGCTTGATCGTGCTTTGACTATCGATGATTTTGTTTCACAGCAGGGTTAGAACTAGACTTACCCTAACTGCAGATTCATTATGGATAGGCGATAGCCTAATACTGGGCCCCCCCTGAAGCCAGACTTCTTTTCCTCGATGATTGATTCCCTATTTCAATCTGCACAAAACTGTTCTGGATCTTTTCTCTACTCTTTAAACCTGTCTACCTGTTCTCTCAGCTGAACTCAGGTTTTCCTTATTAAGACCATCAAGGTCATTTGATGTGAGCTCATTTCTCCCATTCTCTTCATCTTTTTCACGCTCCTTCTTTCCCCTTGTCCCTGACAAAGAGGTGGCTCTTGTGCTTGTCAAGGCCAATCCCTCTCCATACCCTTGATTCTGGCCCCTCCTTTCTACTGCAGTAGATCACATGACCCCTTCCCTAAACCTCCAGTTTTTGACTTTGACTATGAACTAGTTCCTTCCCTATTGCCTTCAAACATGCCCAGTCTCCTCTATTAAAAAACAAAAAACAAAAAAACCCCTTCACTTGGGCTCTTCCATGCCTGCAAAGCTTTTGTCCTGTGTTTCTCTTCCCTTGCTTAGCTGCGCTCTTGAAAAAGTCACTGCAAAGTTATGCATCATCCATCATTCGCCAAATCTTATGGCCAGGTTTTTTTTTTTTTTTTAAATTCTTGACTCCTTTGCTACCTTTGCCATTGTTGATCACCTTCTCCTCTCTTTCTTGGTCTCCTTGGCTAATTTATCATGTGTATTATGCTCCTGAGTATATGTGAGTGCTTCACGTGTTTCTGACCACAACCCTTCTTCTCTCCCTCTTTCTACTCTTTGTCTTGGTGACCTCATCACTTCTCACAAATTTAAGTATCATCTCTCTGTGGATTTCTCCCATTGTCTCCCTGGACCTTTACTTCTGCATCACTAGTTACATCTTGGGCATTTCAAACTGGACACTCTAAAGACATCTGAAACTCAACTGATTCTCTTTCCCTCTAAACCTTCCCATATGCCAGACCTCTGTCTTTCTAGTGTTCCCTCATCCTTCTGGTGTTTTAGGTTCAGAATTATGCCTAACTCCACATATTCAATCTGTTGCCAGATCTTGCCATTTCTAGTACTTTATTATCACTTGGCATGTGATCCCTTCTCTCTATTCATACAGTTGTCACCTTAATTTAGGTCCTCCTCCCCAGATTATTACAACAGTTTCCAAATTGATCTCCCTGCCTCGTCTTTTTTCATTCCAGTCCATCCAATATATAGTTTCCCCTAAATGTGGATCTATGTGACTTCACAACTCTGTAGTCATTGAGTCTAGTGGTGTCTTATCTAGTGGCTACCACATATATATGGAGAGACAGGGAGAGCGAGAGCGAGAGAGAGCGAGAGCGAGAGAGAGCGAGAGTGAGAGAGAGAGAGAGAGTGAGAGAGAGAGAGAGAGAGAGAGAGAGAGAGAGAGGAGTGTGTGTGTGTGTGTGTGTGTGTGTGTGTGTGTGTGTGTGTGTGTGTGTGTGTATAGCCTGGTCTCAACCTAGCTTTCCAACCGGATTGAGTACTATTTCCCTTCTCCTTTGTGATCTAATCAGATTGGGCTTTTCTCTATTCCTCACATAGGACATTCCGGCTTTCCCTTTTCCATGTCTTTGAACTGGCTGTCTCCCATATCTGGAATACATTTCCTCCTTACTTCCACTTCATAGAGTTCCTCTCTTTTTAATATGCAGCTCAGATACCATCTCCTGCATGAAACCTTTCCTTTTTCACAACTGCTAGGGCTTTCTTTCCCTTTCACAGACTACCTTGGATATAACAACTTTGTGTAAATTTGTACTCATTCAGTTTATATTTATGTAGTCTCTTCTTCCATGGACTTCTTATCTCCCTCTTTAGAATGGAAATGTTTTGTGAGTAGATTTTTTGTTTTTTTCTTTTTACTCATTGAACTTTTATTCCTAGTGCCTGGGCCATTGCTTGTGCTTAATCAATACTTGTTAATTATTGAGTGATTGATAGTATCATTAGAACAGTGGAGTAGTAGGTCTCCAGTCAACTGCCACAGGGATCTGTGTTTAGCTCTGTGCTGTGTATCATTTTTAGCCTGGACTTGGATGAAAGCCTCATTGATGTGCTTACCAGATTTCCTGATGGATGAATCAAAAAGCTTTTATTAAACACTGATAATGTCCCAAGCACTATGCTAAATGAGGAGGAAACTTAGGGGAAGTCAGTTTCTGCCCTCCAGGAATTTACATGCTAATGGGAGACCAGCTAGTGAGGGAAGTGTGGGGGGGGGTAGGGATGGGAAGGAGCATTTTAGTGGCAAATTTGGAGGGCTGGTGAAGTGAGTCAGAGAGGACTAGTTTGATACAGTCTTTCCAAAAGCAATGGAAGTATTGACTGGACTGTGGTTCCAGAACTAGTAAGGTAGGATCCGTATGCGGCACCTGGCTAAAAATGACTTGAGGGGACTTACTTTCTCATTCCTCAAATAAGGAAAGGATTTAGGGGGCTGAATAGAATTGTTTAGAACATACTGCCAGTTAAGACTGATTATCATAGCATCTGTCCTTTACATACTTCTTACAGTGGTCAGTTCTGTTCTGTTCATAATTGTTTCCCTTCCCTTGTTTTCATTAAATACACATGCTTGATTACAAGAGGAGCTCTCTAGAAGCCTTCCTGAAGATGGTTTGAAGCAAATCCATCACTCCCAGTGGAAAAGTAACTGCAAGCAGATGTCCTTCATAAGAGAAATGATTTGATTGGTTAAGACGAATGATTTAATCTTTTGGGTATAGAATGGACACCAGGCACTGTACATAAACTACAAAATAAGGAAGGCTCCAAGTCCCCACAGCTATAGTCTCTGGGAGAAGAAATATCTATCTAGAACAGACAAGAGTAATAGAAAGCAGTATTATCCTAAGTGCAGAAATCTAAGGGGTTAGAAGGAGGCTGTCACAGTAGGAGGCAGATTGTAGACCTGGAGGCCATTCTGGCTTTGCCATGTTTGCTGGGTGCCTCTAGGCAAGTCATGGGACATGTTTGTTCCTCTACCTGTAAGGAGGATTTTATCTTTTTCTCTGAGGATTTTCTTTTTCTTTTGTTCATATGCAACTCTCATGATTCAAGTGGAGAGCAAAATGGAAGTCTGAATGCTTTGCAAAGTCCACTAATACTGCCTTACATTGATTGATTGGTGTAGCCCTGGAGAAGATTCATCAGTCAGGTGGAGTTCAGTCTCAAAGAAAGGGGAAAAAGTGTCTACTGACAAGGCCTTGCAAGACTAAAAGCAGAAGGAAAGAAAAGACGGGGAAGTATTTGAACATGTTAGAAAGGGCAAGGGATTGCTTATGGGAGCAGGTCTTGGAGGAACAGGTTGGGCCATTCAGAGCATGCTTAGGGATAGCCAGCTATGAGAGAACATGCCTGGGGAGAGGAGAAGGTCCTTAGGGACCATAGTGGCTGGGGAAGAAGGGCATATTTGGCAGGATTAAAAAAAAAAAAAGAAAATATAAGTTGTAGATTGTGTTCTGGAAAAAAAAAAGTGACCACTTTGGATGAACTCATCTTTCAGAAGGGTGTTGACCTTTTAAATTTAATTTACTTTTAGAAAAGATGCTACAGTCAGATTGTAGACCCCTGGGAATTCACTGATATTGGTGTTAGAAGAGGGTGCACAGGCCAGCTTCTTTTAAACTTACTACCTATAACCTCCTAAAATGAGGTAGCGTTTCAGTGTTCATCCTGAGCTGCTCAGATGGCCCAATCATGCTTGAGGCTCCTGCCATGGGTGGTCTTTTTTTTTTTTCAGAGGCTGGTGGGTTCTGCCTCCCCATCTCTGCCTCTTAGCTCTTTTGGCTTCTTTCCAGCCTTTTCCATTCTCCCTCACTTCTTTCTCCTGGGGCTAGTGCCTTTCCTTAGAGATTACCCTCCATCTATTCTTTTATATTTACCTACTTCTATACCTGCTGTCTTCCTCGGTAGAGTGTAAACTCTTTGGGGCAGAAGGACCGTGTTCATGGTTTTCTTTGTATCCCCAGTGTTTAGCTCAGTGCCTGACCCATAGGAAGCACTAAATATAATGCTTATTGACTGACTAACTTAGCCTGTTCTAAGTATAAGCCACGCAGAGACAAATGCAGGGTCTGAGACTTGGTTAAGTATTTGAACACAGTTTTTGAAGCTGGACTTGGCAGCCATGTCTATTGGGCTGTCTTAGGATGTCCTGGTGGGTGTTAGATGATCTATTTCCTTATCCACCTTTAACTCTCTGATCCCGCCACACTTTGGGATGGAGTATATGAGTATGTGTATGAGTATATGGCAATGAGTAAAAGGGAATGAGTCATGCGAGGTATTTTGTCTTCCCCTTTGCTGTATCCTTCTCTTCCCTACCTATCTCAGTGCGGAGTTAAGGGAAATATGATTTATTGCCTTAAAGTTGAATTACTGATGTAGATTTTAGATGGTGATTTCCCCCCCCCCTTTTTTATATGAAAGATGTTTACATGCTGAATTTATATGTAGTTTCTCAACCAAAAACAAACCATTAAAACTGTGACCTACTTTTATTTCTTTGGATTTTGTTCACTAATAACCTAGTGTTTTGATGGAGTGTAGAGCAACATTTTATTAGTTTCTCAAATCCCTCGCTATACTCTTTTGCTGAATGAATTTTTTTTTTACTATTTATGTGTCAGTGCAGAATATGGGATATGAAAATATAATTGTCCACTTCTATTAACTGCAATTATAAGTGGAATGGTCTCATAAAAAGCATCTCTTTTCTCCCAGATGTAAGTGAAGCTGCTTGGGGCTCTGAGCTCAAATTAAGGACCGTTTTCGTTGGAGTCCCCAGGATACTGTGTTTTTCATTTGAGGTAGCACTATCTCATTTTTACCTTTCCCGTGTTATCTCTGTAGATGGTTAGAAAAGCAATTCTTCATCCGAATGATGGGCTGCTGCCAGCATCCTTCTGTGAGGTGATTATTGCCATCTTGCCTTTTGCTCTGCCATTCAGAGTGCAGGTTTGTTGCACGTGTTAGCCGCTCTGACCCAAGGGAGGAGACCTCCATCTCAGCTCTCTGCCAGAGCTTTTAAGCACTGGGGATCCTCCAGCTATTCCAGTGAGTCAACTTAGATGGTCAGTAATTCTTTATCCACCCTCTGCTTCTCCATCATTAGTAGCAAATATGGTTGCTCCTTAGTGAGCTTCACAGTCAGACAAAAAATAGAAACTTTGTAATTTATGTATGGCTTAAAAAGGGCCAAGAAGTGAAGGATTATTGCAGTTGGTACAGTCCCCGATACAATTAATATCAAATGCATATAAATCCTATTAGAGATCTGTCATGGGTGAAAAAGGAATATGAAAAATGCGTGACCTATCTTTATTAGATTCAGTTAGAGAGAGACCATACAGAGCTAAGGAGCTTTAGAAACTGCATATTAATCATAACCAGTCTTCTGAGATAAACCTATTTCTTGTAACTTATCAAAGCTGTACAGCAGATTAGTCATTCCCTTTGGTGAAAGAATGTTTTACATATTGTTCTGAGTTTTGAACACTGCAGCTTTAAAAAAAACCCTGATTAACAGATATTTTAATACTAAAATATATCTCATTGAATTATATAGCTTAGACAGCTATTATCCTGTAATGCTACCTCAATAGGGAGATAGACTCTTTGTCAAAACCCTACATCATTGTTTTGTTGCCTACTGAACAAGGCACTCTAGGGAGCTGGATTAGAGGCCAGACAAAAGAAACGTACTGCAGGAGCAAGCAATCATTAAATCATGCAGAAAGATTTCTTTAGTAAATCTTTACTTTAAGCAACAATTGGCACCATTTTTTTATTGTCACTTTCAGTTCCTGAAGTCCTTTATCTCATTGTGAAGGAGATGAATTAGCTTAAGGGGACAGTTCAGACCATCATTTTAATGTACAGTATTACTAAAAATGTGGATGTAGATGATCTGACAAAATGAATTAAGATAGTGTTTAACAGAATGTAGGCAGAACCTTAGCATGATTGTACAACTTGGAGATCAACTACAAAGAAATCGGTGGAAAATATGTATCAGATTGGTGGGTTAGAACATTTAGCTACTTTCAAGTCATCAGGGATTTCTCCTTTCTGATGTCATTCTAACACTCAGAGGATAGGAGGTTCTGTTGTTTTAGATAGAAGGCTTCATTCTGATTTTTCTTGTACAGCATGATAAATGTAGAAATCTGCATAGAAGAATTGCCCATGTTTAACCTATATTGGATTACTTGCTGTCTGGGTGGGGCGGGGGGGGGGGAAGAGAGGTAAAAGCATTTGGAACACAAGATTTTGCAAGGATAAATGTTGAAAACTATGCATACATTTTGAAAATAAAAAAGCTAAGAAATAAAAGGAAATTTAAAAAGATATAGGACTTCATAATTCTGATTTGGTTACATGATGCCATAGGTCCAGTTATCTTTGTTGGAATCCAGTAGTATTGTGCACTAAAAACCCAAGACCACGGAGCCTCTAACAAAGGCGTTCATTTTCTTTTTTAACCAAAGCATATGAAGGTCTTCTCTTGTGTATGTAGGCTGTTCAGTGAATGGCTCTTTATCCTCTGCAAACAAGATGTGTCAGCATTGGAGCAGTAGGGCCCTTAAGCCTATAAGGCGCCCAGCTGTCCTCTCCCCTTACTCTGGGCTGTCGTCATGGCTTTCCCGGGACTATGCAAAAACCTCGAAAATGATCTCGCTGCTTAGTCTCTTCTATCTCAGAGCTACCAAATTGCTATTCAGGTATTAGGTGACACAGAGTGGGGTAGAGTCCTAGATCTGGAGGCAGGAAGCGCCCCATCCAAATCTGACCTTAGACACACTAGTTGTGTGAGCTTGAGCAGGTCACTTAATCACTGTATGCCTTGGTTTCCTCAATTGCAAAATGGGAATAATAGTAATAGCACCTGCTTCACATGATGAAAGGATTAAAAGCATGTACACAGAGTGCTTTGAGAAAGTTACAGCTTCATATAAATGGTAACATTTATTATATCTAAAATTCAAATCAATCAATCAACCTTTACTAATCACCTAGGATGTGCCAGGTCCTGTGCTAGCTGCTGGGGATTCAAAGAAAGGCTGAGGATGGTGCCTACCCTCAAACAGTTTGTGGTCTAATGGGGGAGATAATATCCAAATCACTATGTAAAAAGAAGCTAAAAAGAGGAGAAAGAGGAAGAACGCCAAAGAGGAAAGGCCTTACAATGAAGATTCCTTTGCTCTCTTCTTTCTTAGTGTTTCAGTACAGAACTCAATGACTCTCTTTCTAGAGGCCTTTCCTGTTTTTCCCCACCCTCAGTTCTTAATACTTTTCTCCTTTTGAAATTAATTTGTGGGATTGGCTGTAATTGAATATGGATGTTTTGTCTCCTTTCGGCAGTACGGGAATTCTCTGAGGGCAAGGAATGCCTCAGAACCCAGTATAATGTCTTAGACTTAGCTGGTACTTAAATTTTCCTGAAGTGAATTAAATTCTGCTGAAACTATTGAGTTTCTCATAGAATGGCCATTTTAATTAATCTTCCTCAGCCTGTCTGCCACATTTGAAATCATGAACTATCTGCTACATCTTTAAAGTTTCCTTCTTTGATACTATATTCTCCTGGTTTTCTTTATGGATTTCTCTGTCTTATCTGTTGTCTATCTACCCTTCTAATCATGGTGCCTCCCAAAATTGTGCTTTCAGTCCCTTCTTTTTAGTCTCCATTCTCACCCTGAACTTACTCATTTGCATGATTCCTGCTTTCACCTTTTTGCAGAAAATACTAGCCCTCCCTGACCTTTTCCTCCCTAGGTAGGACAGGGATTCTTAACTTTGTCCAGAACTCTTTAGCAACCTAATGAAGCCTATGGGCCATTTTCAGAATGATGCTTTTAAATACATAATATCCAAAATCCAGAATATTACTAAAGTCACCAAAGATTAGTGATAATAAATATGTAATTTTTTGCCATCCATTTTCATAGACACCTCCCTCATATACACACACACACACACACACACACAAATTCACCCCAAGGCTATGAGCCTCTGTCATAGTTTATCTTGATTTTATTATATTTTACCCCTTTCCTGGTTATCTTAACATGTCCTAAATAAAGCTTTTGCCTCTCCCCCAAGCCCCACAAAGTAACTGATTTACATCCCCTTCTCAGATGTTTGTCCATGGCCTCTCCCTTCATTTAGTCTTTTAGATTGAAGTCATATTTTCATTCTTCTTTAACTTTAACTTTTTCATCTGGTCTATCCCCAACTAAATCCTATTTCTTGTAAATTCTTTTTTCAAAACTTAGCTGACTCATCCTTCATCACTACACGCACTTAAATCACAATGTCTGATTGTTGTCTCATGCTGGGATGACCAGAGGAACCTTCCAACCAGCATTCCTATATCTTTTTGTCTTCCATTCACCCTGTTTGTGTACTGTGGCCAGTCCAGTTTTCTAAGACACTGGTTGCATCAAGGCTCATCTCTATGTCTTTATAAAACTTGCAAAAATTTCCATCAAGTCAGAAATAGTCTCTGAATAGTATGGCTCTTTCACAGTCCCAATCCTACATGACCTTGCAGTAGCTTTGGATGTACTTCACCTCCTCTTCTTCTTGGAGTCTTGAATCTCCTTATGTTTGATTGGAGCAGCTGGATGACTCTGTGGCTAGAGCCCCAGGCCTGGAGTCAGGAACACCCGAATTTACATCTGTGCAAGTCACTTAACCTCTTTTCCCTTACTTTTCTCATATTTAAAAGGGGATAATAATGGCACCCACCTCTCAAGGTTGTTGTGAGGGCTCATTTAGCAGAGTACTTGGCACATAGTAAGTGCCACATGATTGTTGCTATTATTATTGTTGTCATCATCATCATTGTCATTATCATCATCATCAGATTTTGTTAAATCATTAACCATCTATCAGTCTTTGACCATAGATAGTTCCTGAAGCTCTGTTCCAGACCCTCTCCAGTTTTTCTTGGTGATCCTATCTGCTCTATTATTCCCATGTATACCTATCAATCAGCATTTGTTTATCAAAATAAGCATTTATTAAGGACTTGCTGCATGCCAGACACTTTGCTAGGTGCTTTAGTTACCTAGACAGAAATGAAACTTTCATCAAAGAACTTAATTGTTTTTTAAGGCTACCTTACTTATCTGTCTATACATTCTTGATCTGTCCTGAGCTCATTCCCCATTTTTCAGTGGTCTGATGGACATCATCTCTGCCTAGATATTCCAGTATTTAGTATTTTAATTTTTTTTCCCAGTTACATGTAAAAGAATTTTAAATATTTGTTTTTAAAACTTTGAGTTCCAGATTCTCTCTTTTCTCCCCTTCCCCACCCCACCCCGGAATTAAGAAGGCGCATGGAAAGTTGTATAAAACATTTTCATAACAGCCATGTTGTGAAAGAAATTTCCCCCCTCCAAAAACACATTAAGAAAAATAAAGTAAAAACCCAGTATGCTTCAGTCTGCATTCAGATACAATCAGTTCTTTCTTTGGATATATATATATATATAAGTGTTTTTCATATATATAGAAGTGTTTTTCATCCTAAGTGCTTCAGAGTTGTCTTAGATCATTATATTGCTTAGAATAGCAAAGTTATTCACAACTGGTCATCTTACAATATTGCTGTTACTTTGTACACAGTGCATGTCACTTGTATGAGCCCATGGAGGACTTGGCTGATTTTTCTGAGAGTATCCTGCTCTTCATTTTTTATAGAACAGTAGAATTCCATTATAATCACATACCACAATTTATTCGGCCATTCCCCAGTTGATGGGCATCCCCTCAGTTTCCAGTTCTTTGTCCCCAGAAAAGAGCTGCTATAAATATTTTTGTACGTATATTTTAAAAATTTTTTTCTTTTAAAAACATCTCTTTTGGGATACAAAATTAGTAGTGGTACTGTTAGGTCAAAAGGCATTCTCCTCAGATATTCCACTGGCACCATTACACATCAAAAACTGAAATTGTCTTAAATATCTTCCCCATAAAGTTTAAAAAATTTTTTTTTTAATTTTTTGTTACCATAAAATCATTTCACCTTAGTTTCCTCAGATATAAAGTGAGAAGATTTTTTAAAAAATTTCATTTCAATTCAATAAACATTTATTAAATGTCTACTGTGTTCCAAGCACTGTGCCAAGTGCTGAAGATACAAATGAGTAAAAGAAAGCAGCCCCTGCATTCAAGGAGTTCACAGAAAAGAAAGCTGGAAGCAGGACCCAGCACCAGATCACCCAGGGGCATCTTGTTCTCTGGAATTAAAACCAGACCAAGTTGCAGATGGGGGATGCAGTGAGGGGCAAGTCCAATTTCTGCCCTCCCTGAAGAAAGGCGCTAGGAGGACTTGAATTAGAGGAAAGAGTAGGCTGAGCGATCAGGCTTGAGTTAGCAGCATTGAAGCAATCAGCTTATTCTATAGGGTGGAGCAAACTGGAAGTCTAATTTCTGCCATCTCTAAAGGACCATCTCCAAGATCTTGATATTCCACCTTTACAATATAATTGTCCCCTCCAAACAGCCGATGGTCCAACTCTGCTGGTCCTCTTGTTCTTTCTACTTGACGTTCATTTCCTACTTCCAAGCTTTTGCACTAGGTATCACTTATATCTGGAATGCACTCCCCTCTCAGAATCCCCTGATTTTCTTCTGAGACTCAGTTCAAGGACAATTTTCTGCAGGAAACCTTTTTCTGGAACCTCCATTGCAAATGCCTTTCCCCATCCTGAATGATCTTGTTTATGTTTTAGCCATGGGTCCCCCCACCCCCATTAAAACAAATGCTCCTCAGTGGTACTGTTTCTCTTTTGGTTTTATGTCCTAAGAGCTTTAAGAACTGCTTGCTGATTGATCGATTCATCTTTTCTATTTCTAAATCTTATAATTAGACTGGCTTTCAGATCCTTCCCACACCTCTAGCTTCCTTAACATTCCCCTTCCCATTTCTCTCTGTTATTTGACTTGAACTTTGCTGCTGTCAGATAAGCTTTCCACAAATTTAGTTAGCTCAGAGCCTTTGTTTGTACTGATCTCATCCCCACCCTAGTACCTGAAATGATAAGGCAGTGCTAGTCATGTAGTAGTTACTTATGAAAAGCTTGTTGATTTTAATATCCAGTTTATTCTTTTGTCTAAAAAGTGTGTGGTGTTTTTTGTTTGTTTGTTTTTGTTTTTTGTTTTTTAAGCTAGTTTTTTCTTAGACTGTATTCAAAGATCTCCCTTTTTAGATTTTAGATTTCCCTCCAAGGTTCTTCTTGCACAGCACTTCCTCATTCAGATCCAGTTCATTTGCATGTTGTGGTATCACCTTGATGTCTTGGTCCGCTTTGAGAACAAAGGACAAATAACAACAGGTTCACTCATTCTCAAGTTTGGGCTATTTTCCCATGGTACACAACCTTTTCCTAGGCTTCTAGGAAAGTGCTTTGGAAGGGTCTTCAGCTTGCTTGTCAATAAATGACTTTTACCTTTCCATTTTGCCTCTGATGTCCACCTTTGGTCATACTTCTTTTTTCTTGTTACCTTATATATTTCATAGCATTGGATGATGTTTTCTTTTCTTTTCCTTTTTTTTTTTTTTAAAGTGATTATTTTCTGTCTTTTGAGAACAGTCCTCTAGCATTCATCGTTACATTAGGCAATGAACACATGCTTTGAGCATATGAGAAATAAGCAGTGAAGCACACAACAGGGGGCCGTGCCAGGGTAGGGAGAATTGTCTTAGTTTACATGTATTTTCTAGATCGTATGGCACCATCAGAGCAATTTGTTCATTTGTCTGTGACATCATGTCATAAGGTAATGCTCCTCGCCCAGAGTATTAAATGAAATATTTTGTTAAGTTTGGAGAAAATGGCTCCTCTTTTGCTTGAGTAAAAGGAGACAAAATAGGAAGTTCTAAAAAAGTTATTAGAAAAGTAAATTATAACTACATAAGAACTAATATAAAATTACTGTTCATTTGAATATTTGATCATAGAATATAAAAATTATGATCCTTTAATTTGAGGAAATTAGTTAATTATAAGAAATTGATGCTAAAGCACTGGAAGATTATACTCATTGAAGGAGAAATGATCATAACTCAATTCTTTATAAATTTGAAGAAATGGATAGTAATATATACCATGTTTTTATATAGAAACTTTCCAACATAAATAAGTGATAACTGTCTTCTTGAAAGAGTAATTGCTCCCGAATACTAAGCAAAAACTTGTTTTCCCACTGAGCTTATTAAATCTTCTCTAAAACTACATGAACTAGTTTTAAAATGTTGATAAGATACTATAATTTATCAGATTGTCACTGACAAATGTGCAAGTCCTTAAACTCATTGGAAATGAGGAAATTTATTTCCATTTTGTATCCTTAATTTTCTAACAGAAACCAGGAGAACATGGAATTGAGTTATTATTTGGCTCTTCTGGTATACTAGGTATGATTAAGCCTTGGCAGAATCATTATTTATACTGCCTTCCCCTCACATCTGCTTTATTTTTCAACCTGCCTTTCTATTCTAGTTCCCAGATGACCAACCACATGGGAGCCGTCTTTCAACTCACTCAGTGTTCTTTTCTGATTTAGAGACTGTGAAGTGGTGTAGTAGATAGCACGCTGGGTCTGGAGCTGGGAAGAGCTGAATTGAGATTTGGTCTGTGTTACTTAGCTGTACAAGTCACTTAGCTTATATGCCTCAGTTTCCTCAACTGTAAAATGGGAATAATAATAATACCTAACTCTCAGGGTTGTTATGAGAATAAATTGAGATTATATTTATAAAGTACTTAGCATGGTGCCTTAGTACATAGTAGGTACTTAATAAATGTTTTTTAAAACAAATCCAATTTATTCTCTCCTTTCCTTTTCTCCCTTCTTCCCTCCCTCCTTCCCTTCCTCCTTTCCTCTTTTTTCCCCTTCCTTCTTCCCTTCCTTTCTCTCTCCTTTTGATTCTCCTTCCATCCTTTCTTTCTCCCTTCCTTCCTTCTCTTTTTTCTCTCTACCTCCCTACCTTCCTAAGAGACACTGAAGTTTATTGAGCTAAAATGTGGTGCCTGTTGATGGCCAGCATGTTCTTGAAATAATGGTAGGTTGTAGTTTGAGCCCAAGACTCAGAATACCAAGTCCACTGCTCTTTCCACTGTAATGACAAAATCAAAACTTTTCAGTTCTTTTTTGAAAGCTGCCAACTCACCAAAAATAGTAGAGAAACAATTTAATAGGAATAATAATGACCTTCAAACTGATATATTAACTATTTAATGCCAAAAGACCTGGGAGAAAGGCTTTCATCATATTGGATAACTTCTCTTTGAAAAGTTTCCTGGAAGTCATGGACAAGAATCACACCAGATGAAAAGGTTGTGGGTGAGTCCTAATGACATAGATCCAGCTAACAAGTGATGGATGTAGCTTTTTATGGGCTTTCCAAGTACTTTCTGAATAGAATCCTTAGAAATGTGAAACTAGATAACCTGTTCTGAATATCCTGGTGGATCTTGGGACATACTCTCTCACACACACAGACCCCAGACTCAACAACAACTTTGTTCTTGTTCAGTCATATTAGTCATGTCTGACTCTTCATTATTCCCTTTGCTGTTTTCTTGGCAAAGATGTTGTAGGCAAACATAGTGAAATGACTTGCCCAGGGTCACACAGCTGGGAGGTGTCTAAGGCTGCATTTGAACTCTGGGAGATCTCTTTCTGGCTCTAGATCCAGCATTCTGTGCACTCTAGCGGCCCCCCCAACAGCAACAACTAGATTTGGGGTAGAATAATGTTAACTTAAAGAATCCATTCTATGTTATGGAATATTATTGTTCTGTAAGAAATGACCAACAGGAGGAATACAGAGAGGCCTGGAGAGACTTACATCAACTGATGCTGAGTGAAATTAATAGAACTAGGAGATCATTATACACTTCAAACAATACTGTATGAGGATGGATTCTGATGGAAGTGGAAATCTTCAACAAAGAGAAGATCTAATCCAATTCCAATTGATCAATGATGGATAGAATCAGATACACCCAGAAAAGGAACACAGGGAAATGAGTGTAAACTGTGAGCATTTTTTTTGTTTTTCTTCCCAGATTATTTTTACCTTCTGAATACAATTCTTCTTTGCAACAACAACAACAAAATTCGATTCTGCACATATATATTGTACCTAGGATATACTATGATATTTAATATGTAAGGGAATGCCTGACATCTAGGGGAGGGGGTGGAGGGAAGGAGGGGAAAAATTCGGAATAGAAGGAGTACAAGGGATAATGTTGTAAAAAAAAAAAAAAGTACCTATGCATATGTACTGTCAAAAAATGTTATAATTATAAAATTTAAAAAAAAAAGAATCCATTCTAGAGAGTCTACTGACTACACAGTGCTTTGCATGTTATAGTCTTAAATAACGTTGATCAAAATGAATTGGCGCCTTCCAAAATGGATCCTTGTACCTCTGAGTTGAATGGCTAACGTGCACCAGAGGGGCAGTCCCTTCTCCAACCTCCTTGACAAGTGGCCTTCCAGCAGCTGTTTGAATAAGTTCAATGATAGAGAACTCACTGTTAGATCATTAACTGAACAGTAAAGTTGGAAAGGACCTCATAAACATTCTGGAGGCAAAACTTTGGTGGACTTTTCCCCCCTACGTATCTGCAAAGCTGGTTTAAATCTTGCTTAAAAACGTCCATTGAAATATGTATGCCGTGCACATCGATGTGGTAATGTTTAATTGTCCATTAAAGGAGACATTTCCTATTTTCAACATGAGTGGTTTCCTACTCTAAACATTTTTATTAAGCCATTTATTCAACAAAGGAATGACACCAGCACAGCAACCCAGAGTGGAGCTGATCATAATGCTGCTCTGTCAGGAGCTTAGGTAAGGAAGGGGTCTGAAAGATCAAGTCAAAAACAATGTAGAACAGAAAAAACAAGCCAACTTGAGGTTCTATACTAGGACATCTTCTCACATCACCTTTGTTAGGAATCTTTTGTCTCCTGGAGATGAGTCTGTGTCAACTCTTTGAGAGCTGAAATGCCAGGGGTTTTTGCCCAACCGTATTTTCTCGTAGTGTTTTTGTCTTATATGTTCTTTAGATGTTTCTGGAGTCTTTGGACATGCTTGGTTTAATAACTATTGCTGTTGACATCCCTTGGGTGGCTCATTCAGTTCTTGTGTTTCTTATAGCATGGCCACCTATTTGGCTTAATGAATTTGACAAGAGCAGTTGTTCTTATTCTAGCCTGGCAAGAGAAAGAAGAGGTGGAAGAGCTTGTCATCCCTAATCCTTGTCTTCCTGTTCTCTACCAAGTTTGAACCAATGAGTATGTGAGGAGAGTCTAGCTTGCATCACTTTGAAAAGTGAAGGCCATTTGTAGTCCAAGGAGGAGAGGGGACATTTGAGAGAAATGGGCCAAAACCAAGAACCTGGAAAGCTGTAACTTTTGCGATGTGGTCTCAGATTTCATTTTGTAATTCCACCAAGACCTTTGCATTCAAATGCAATTTAAAAATTCATTTGTTTCTGGACATAGCAGAATGCTGCTTTACCCTTGTAGCACCAGGGCATAGAACTTGAAATGAAAATCAAAGGGCTCTTCAGTCACCTTGAGTGCAAAATAAAATGATCAGAAATTTCTGCCTCCAGAGTGAGAGAGATCATTTTTATCTCCAAACTTCCTTTCCACAATTGAAATTTGTATCATGCCTCAGTAAAATTTTACTGAGAAAGGCATATTATAGAAAAGCATTTTTCCTCTTGTGTATCTTGAACTGTCATATTATTAACTTTTTTTCCTGAAAATGAATATTGTAGTTTAATTAGGTGCCAACATCTAATGTGCATTGCTAGCTAATTCTGTTGTTGAATTCTAAGACTGGACAATGTTTTATTCATGGATGGAAAACCAGAACAGAGAAACCATTGAAAATTGCTTCGTGCCATTGCTTCAACTTTTCTGATATCATTGATTGATTTACTCATTGGTAAGGCTCTTTTGGAAGTTAAAGAGTTATAAAGTGAGGGGAAAAGGCAGTTTCAATTTAATATTAAGAAATGTCTTAATTTTTTTTCATGTTCTTGTCATTTATGATTGGCAGTATGCTACAGGAGAATCTCCCTCTCCCACTTATGAACTCTCAGAATTCTAAAGCTTATTATTTGTATCTATCAGCAGCTATCCTTATGTACCAGTGTTGAGGCAGATATTTATCCATTTACACTTATTGAGTGCCAATTATTTTACAATCAGAACTCACAGGAACAGTTGCTAATCAAGTTATATTGTTAAGGTTTAGTCTAATGGCCTTGGATTTACTCTCAGCCCTCGAATTATACCTTTCTTAATGTGCTTTTGTGAAATCTTAAATGAGAGAAAATGCTTTAGGGACCTATATATATTGTCATATTACTTGGAAAAAAAGAAAAGATTCAGTGCCTTTGGAATGTGCCTGGACTTGGATTGAGATATATATGTGTGTAGTTAAAAACATTATTGGTTTTTTAAATATCTCCTACATTTTCTACTATATCCCGATACTCTTCCCCGGTGTCCGAAACCCACCCTCCATAACAAAGACAAAAAAAAAGGAAAAGTGCTTAGCCAAATTAGCCAGCATAGTGAGAAAGTCTAACATCATTTGGCTGTGGTATGCATGTGTTTTAAAAACCAACATTATTACTAAATTGTATTTTTGTTGTTGTCCAGTCATTTGACTGTGTCCAACTCTCTGTGACTCCATGGACTATAGCGTGCTGGGCCATTTAGACTTCTACTCTCCCTCAAAGTCTGCACGAGCTCATGTTCATCACTTCCATGACACAATCTATTCATCTCATTTTCAGCTGTCTCCTTTTACTTTCCATCTTAACTTTTTCAGTGAGTGAAGATCTCCTGAATTAAATTCACTCATTCCTGCTTGTTGAGTTCACTGACACTTAAGACATTGATGTTGAAACTTTCCATTTCCTGTTTGAGCACATCTAGCCTACTTTGGTTTGAAGATCTTGCAGTACTGAGCATGTTGGACACCTTCTGACCCGAGGGGCTCATCTTCCAGTATTGTCTCTTTTGTTTTTTTAATACAGTTTTAATACATAAGGTTTTTTGGGCAAAGATACTGGAATAGTGTGTTTATCACCTTTAGTCACCATTTTCCACTTTGCCCTGTCCTTCTTAGATAACCATGCATGACATAGCTCCTAGTTTCATTGAGTTATTCAAGACCCTTTGCCATGACAAGGTTGTGATCTGGGAGGAGAGATTTGATTAGCGCTTTCTATATTTCAAACATCTTTTGCAATTCATACATTTCCAGTAAACCACAGTTATTGGTGTGGCACTTTAAGGTTTGAAAAGCCTAATATTCCAGGCACTACTTTAGACATTTTTATTTGCACCTACATTTAATAAATCCTTTAAAAACCTGTGTGTTGGTCATACTATGAGCTCCTTGCTGATATTATCGTATAATTGATACCACATGATGTCTTAGTCAATGGCCCAACTAGAATTGTCCCTCATTGTGTCTAAAACAGCACCTTATCTTTTCCCTCAAATTCTACTCTCTTCATCTTTCCCTTTTTGCCATCCTTCCTGTCAACTAGGTTCAGTCTTGGATAGCCACTATCTTAGTTCAGGCCCTCATCACTTCTTTCCCAGATTATTACGACAGCTTCCTAAATGTTTCTTGCCTCAAATCACTCCCTACTGCAATTCATCCTAAAAAAGATTTGTGGGAGATAAAAAACGAAACCATTATAGCAAAGTATTTTCTCCATCCAAAACAGTGAAACACTTTCATTTGACTCTTAACATCATAGTTCTGGATATGCCTTTTTTTCCCCCTGTATTTGTCATACATTTTCCTCATTCCTTCTGACTTCACTGGTCCTGGTGGGAAGGGTGGGGAGTAAGGATTTATATTTATATCTGTGCTGGGCACTGTTCTAAGTACATCTTAAATATTACCTTATTTTATATTAGAACTGAGCAGTGGACATCCTTCATGGTGCCTATGATGAGTGTGCTGTCAACAAACTATGATCACAGTCAGAGCTTTTATTTTCTGCAGTTTTGTTAATAGCGTGAACACCAAGATATGGTCTGCTTACAAGAAAGCTGCATTAGAGCCAATGAACATTGATAAAAGTGCCTACTAGGTGCCAGGCACTCTACTAAGTCCTGGTGACACAAGGAAAGGCAGAAGATTAGCCCCAGCCCTCAAGGATCTGACAATCAAATTGGGGTAGCTGAAAAGAAGAGTGCTCAGCACGAGGGCATGATAAAATCCTGTAGCTGGGTGAGAAATGATTTAAGAATGTGTGAGTTAGAGAGTTGAACTCATCTTGTGGAATGATGAGTTTTTGGAGATCAGGAAGTCCATTTGTGAAAACCTGTTTCTTTCCTCAAGGATATACTCTGTACAGGTGTAAATTATTCTCTGTGAAATTTCTCTATACTTTTAATGACCCCAGAGAATTTGTAGGGATGATAAAGTAGGCATGAGTTGGTAACTATTAATATTTTTTTTGATTTCTGCATATGATGAGTTCATGTAAATGGATATCATTTTTACCTTGCTCAAACTTCCAGCACTTCTTCGGCTTGCCCTTGAATAGTTATCTATGTATAATAAGCTCCAGAAAATGACCAGATATAGTATTCCCAATAAAAATCAACATCCTTTTGCCTTTTCTTAGCATAGTACCTGGCAAATGGTAAATGCTTGCTAAAGCACTTTAGAGCCACACAGTATGCAAGCTTTTAGATGGTTAACAATTTTAATTTCTATTTTTCTATTTTTAACATTGTTATTTAAGAAAAAAGAGCTTATGCATTTGTTGGACATTCTTTTCCCTGTCTTCTAATCATATTAGGATAGAATGAATGAATAAATAAATAGAAATATTTGAAAATACTTATGCTAAGTATATGGCAAGTACTAAAAATGTGGAAAATTTAATTTAAAATATAAATTGCTCATAATTAATTAGTGAATGTTGAGAATTTATTATACATAAGACACCCACCTCTACAGGGAGAAAATTCAAGAGAGAAGTAATTGACAATTACTCACTGTATATCCCAAAGACATCAAAAAAGGGAAAAACAGCTACTTGTACAAAAATATTTATCACATTTACTTAGTGAATGCCGTGGAGAATCTGTGGAATGTAGGATCTTGTCGTACTCACTTTGTCTACTTGAAAACTTCTTTCCTAATTTCCCTTCTCTCTCCCTTGGCTGAAAGTGATCATTCCCTTCATCCTTGTCTGTCTTGTCATACTTTTCCACATACATGATATATCCTCCAGATTCTCCCGATTCCCAGTATATTGTCAGCTCTTCAAGGGTAAGGATTATGCTATTTTTCAACTTGGCAGCTCTTACATCTTGCCCATCAGGGCGCTTAATAAATATTTTCTGAATTTAAGTAAAGGGAGTTGCCTGAAATCATAGATATAATAAATGAATTGCCTTGAGTTATACAATTTGCAGATTTCCTGACCCTTGAATTCAACATTCTATTTAGAATATACCATGCTACTTCTCAAATTTTTCTCCTGGTTGTAATTATCTAAGTGCATAGACATCTATGTATACACGTTATATACAAGTACAAACATAGGTGTGTGTGTATCTATATGTGTCTGTATGTTTATGTACTCTGCTTATCGTGTATCACACCTTGTATTACTAAAGTAGATGGCATTCATACTTTTCCATAGTATTATTTCATTGTATATATTGTTTTGAAATATATAAAGGAAGTACTGTGTTGATGTACATAGTTATACAGTACATCTTAATGTGGAACATTTGATCATTTCCTTCGGAAAATTACAAAACTATTTAGCTTACCTCCAATTCTATAGTATAACCTCTGAAGTCTCATTTCTTTAACAGGGCCTTGTGGGTGTTCTAAAGGAATGATTGAAATGAAAAGAAATGAGAGAGTCAAACAGTGTGCTGTAATAGATGAAATGGAAAGTAATTATGTTAATGTTGACTCATTATGAAGCACTAACCATTTTTACCTGCTCATTTCTGTGTGGAAAAACCAGTGCAGTCTAGATGCTGAATAAGAAATTTTCCAACAAATGAGCCTCGAGGCATGTTGCTAATATTGGCACTAAGTCTATGCAGAATTGTAATGAATTTCCCTAAGTCAGTATTTCAGTTTACTATTAAAGAAGCCATTTTCACTGCCATTGAATTGGGATTCTAATGTATATCGTTACAATTTTGGCCATATATTTAATTCTTCATAGTGCATATAAGTCTAAATCCTCAAAGGAGGATAAAAATGATGTTTCTGGCCACATCTACTTTATGATATATACACAGGTTTTACAAGATGTACTGGTAGAACAGTCTGAATGGATGTGTGTGTATACAATACATATGTACACACATACAAATTTACTATATCAGTTAATACATCTTTATAAATGTATTTCTGTATTGGGTGGAGGTGAGGAAATACCAAGCTGTGAGTACAGATCATTCATTTTAAGTAATTTAGTAAGAGGGAAAATATAGATTCTTCAAGATAGAGGGAGATCTAGACACATGTGAAAAGCAAGAGAGAGTCTTCTGGTTAAGATGGCAGTATAAAATGTTTTAGGTAATCCTAATTCCCCTGAGGAGTTAATAATAATGAGCTTTAGATTTAACCTTAATTAACAAACACTTATTCCCATTGAAGATGAATGTCACATGAAGCATAACCAGAGAAAAACATCACTCAGTTCTTCCCCTCCATATAGGATGATACAAGGAAATAGAATGGGTATCAAGGTATATTACACGAATCAAGGCCTCCCAGTAGAAGGCTACACAAGGATTGTAGCTTCATCCTGCTCAAACTTTATTATACTCTGGGACCACAGCAGGAGACAGAATTTGGGCCTTAATCATTCTGTTTAAGATGTACAGAAAGAGGCAGATCCTGACTCTGGTACCAAAATCCAGAATGTGGAAATGAGGCTATATCTGTGGGCAAACAGAAGAAAACTCCAGCAATGATGAAGAGATATTATGGATTAAAAGAATACCAAGATAAAATCATAGAGGAAGAAAATGACTCCAAAATAATGAACCTTAGGAAAAATAATGAATTAGTCACCAAAAATTCATGGGTAAATGGTATAAGTGAATAATCAATTGAAATAAGAGATTAAAAAAACAATTAGAACACCTGGAAATATAATAAGTAGATTGGATGCAAAAGCTGACATTCTGACACAGATAGTCAATATCCTGTGAACTAGAAGAAACATCTGTTTGCTGAATGTGCAGAGACAGTTTACTTTCATTTTTCTCACATTGACGGTCAACCTTTTTACAAAATTCTTTAAGATAGCCAGGTAATACTAACCCTTGGGGTAACCCTTTTATCCTTTTCAGTGTTCTTAAATATCCATCAAGTTCATCACAAAATGTCATCATAAAGACAGTGAGACACTCTTCACTGTCCCACTGAATGGATTCTCCATGTATAGTCAAAAGTCTGTAACTTAGAGGTGTGAGATAGACAAAGAAGAGACAGAACTATCCTTATTTGGTGAATCCTAGGGAATCAGCAAAGAAAACAATTTAGATAATAGGGTCAGTAAAAGAAGGTTAAAAGAACCATTGGAGGAAGCAAAAGGTGCTAAGGATGTCACGTAGAGTGGGGGGATGTCTGTGTGAGTAGAGAAAAAGGGGATGGACACAAGACAGCAAGATTTGGTTCCAGATTGCATGTATATGTGGGAGTGATTAAGTTATGTTTTTTGTAGTCTGCTTAGTAGTTCTAAGTTAAGAAAAGTTGTTGAATTTTTTGCATTACCTTAATTTCCTGCTACACCTCTTATAGAGAGCTATCATTTATATCAAAGAATTGTGTTACAAAGGAAAAAGAGAAATAAAGCAATTCACCAAAATCAAGGATACGTTGAAGAGCTGTATGACATTCATAATGTTCTACTCCTTGCAGACTCCCCATTTTTTAAAAGAAGTGGTGGGGTCTTCTCATATAACTTCTTTGGAGCTAATCTTGTTCTTTGTAATTCTAAAACATTTAAATTTCTAATGGGTTCTGTCAGCATGATTGTAAGACTTTTCCCACTGTCATCTGGGGACATGTTGAAATGGTAGGAGCTAGAGTGTTCCAAATCACTACTGATCAGAGAGAAATGCAAATTAAGACAACTCTGAGATACCACTACACACCTGTCAGATTGGCTAAGATGACAGGAAAAGATAATGATGAATGTTGGAGGGGATGTGGGAAAACTGGGGCACTGATGCATTGTTGGTGGAGTTGTGAAAGAATCCAGCCATTCTGGAGAGCAATCTGGAATTATGCCCAAAAAGTTATCAAAATGTGCATACCCTTTGACCCAGCAGTGCTACTACTGGGCTTATACCCCAAGGAAATACTAAAGAAGGGAAAGGGACCTGTATGTGCCAAAATGTTTGTAGCAGCTATTTTTGTAGTGGCTGGAAGCTGGAGAATGAATGGATGTTTATCAATTGGAGAATGGTTGGGTAAGTTGTGGTATATGAAGGTTATGGAATATTATTGTTCTGTAAGAAATGACCAGCAGGAGGAATACAGAGAGGCTTGGAGAGACTTACATCCACTGATGCTGAGTGAAATGAATAGAACCAGAAAATCACTATACACTTCAACAATGATACTGTATGAGGATGTATCCTGATGGAAGTGGATATCTTCAACATAAAGAAGATCCAATTCACTTCAGTTGATCAATGAGGAACAGAAAGAACTACACCCAAAGAAGGAACACTGGGAATTGAATGTAAATTGTTAGCACTACTGTCTTTCTACCCAGGTTACTTACACCTTCGGAATCCAATTCTTATCGTGCAACAAGAAAATTGGATTTACACACATATATTGTATCTAGGTTATACTGTAACACATTTAATATGTATGGGATTGCCTGTCATCTAGGGGAGGGAGTGGAGGGAGGGAGGGGAAAATTTGGAAAAATGCATACAAGGGATAATGTTGTAAAATAAAAATTACTCATGCATATGTACTGTCAAAAATTATAATTATAAAATTAATAAAAAAAATAAAAATTAAAAAAAAGAAATGGTAGGAGCTATCCAGATTTGGGGTTTTGCAAGACATGAATGATAAGAGGGCAAAGGGAGAAGGAATGCTATTTTAGGGTTTGGCACATACCATGGTCTTAAAAAATGTTTGTTAAATAATTACTTATTGTAGGCTAAGTGTCTGATTAGAGGCCCACTAGGTGTCATAGTGGATAGAGAAATTAATTTGAACTTAGGAAGACCTGAACATGAGTCTGGCCTTACACACTTGCTCTGTATAAGTCATTTAGCCTTGGTTTCCTCATTTGTAAAACTGTGATAATAAGAGAACCTACTTCATGGGATTTTTATAAGAAACAAAAGTGACACATGTACATATATGTATGTATATTCAATCAGTCACTCAGCTAGCATTTATTAAGTTCCTACTGTGTGCCAGGCATTGTGCTAAGTGCTGGGGATACAAAGAAAGGCAACCCCCCCCCACAGTTTATATATTCTCAGGGAGCTTACATTTTAATGAAATGTAATATAAAGCACATTCTAAACCCTGAAGTACTATCTCAATATTAGCTGTTATGATTTTGATGATGGATCATCATTAACATTGTCACTATTCAACATTGCTAACTTTGATCTACTTATGACTTCTTTCAAATACACTGAGCTACCAATCAGATATTTTATTGTCAATTTTGCCAAATATTAATATCATAGTTTAATAGTGAAAGAATATTTTCATTTTTGCCCTTCTTTCTTTTTAAATTGTCATTCTAAGATTGCTTGAAGGTTGAATTTTCATTTCCTAAAAATTAACATTGGTGGTTATACTATATTGTGAATTTTCATGGCATTATCTTGAGTAAAATTGTTGCTATGTTTTTAATTCTGGATATTCTTTTTTGCGATATTTTTTAGAAGTAATGAAATAGAAATAATTACATAATGTTATCCCCTTTCCCAGCTTATATGTTTTGATGGAATATAATCTTAAAATATTACAGCATTATAGAATTTCATAGGTGTAAATTGAAAATTCTGTCTTGATGTCTAAATGATTGGATGCAAACTCCACTTGCTCCGCCTATATATTGCTGCCCATCTCTAACTCACCAGGCCATATTGTGCTTCACATACAGCTTTTCAGTCCCTGGCTGTCTTGTCTTTTGATTTTCTGTTGTGTATGTATTTTCCCTGCCTAGTAATCAAACCAGAACATCCCCTGGTGTTCTGAAAAATACCGTTTCTTTGTATGCATTGTTTCCCTTAAATTAGGATCTAAGCTTCTTGAGTTTAGGAACTGTCTTAACATTATCTGTATACTTGCTATACCTTGCCCATAGTAAATGCTTAATAAATGTTTTTCATTCCACTTTCATTTGAAAAGGCCCTTGGTGACCATCCAGTTCAGCCCCTGTCTGAAAAATAATCATTTGTCCATTCTCTAGCCTTTCTTTAAGAATTTCCAATGAGAAGGTAACTCATACTTCTAGAGGCTACCTAGCTCATTTTTATATATTGTCATTATAACCAGTGAGGTTCTTTTTGGAACTTGCCTCCACTGGTTCTATATCTGTTCTTTGGGCCAAGTCTAAACCCTTTCCCATTTGCTTGACTTTGAATACTTGTAGACAACTACCAGAACAAGCTACTAGAGCTCAAAAGGACCTTGGAGATGTCCTGGCCAGGAAGCCATTATTACAATTTAGAATAGAAGAACTTTAGAATACAAGGCAGTGTATAGTTTTTTCCTAAGCCACAGCAGGGAGAAATGACAGTTGCCACATTAAGTATCTCTGTGGGTCCAGTGGGCTTCTGCTTAGCAGCCGTTTCTCATTGCTATTTAAAATACATAGAAATCATCTAGGCGTTCCAGCCTGTCATTTTTTTTCCTCAGGGAAGGGAAGACTGAGCCATTCTAACATGGTAATCTCCTATTACTCTGGGGCACCTGAGCTAATGTCTATTCTCTTTGATCTTTAATCAGGCTGTACAAGAACCAGGATAAAGAAGGCATAGTATAGGATTACACATGGCTGTCTGTGGGCCCTTACCTGTCAGAGTTAGATTTATTCTCTCTCTCATCTCTCTTTTTTTTTTTTTTTTTTTTTTTTGGCTGAGGCAATTGGGGTTAAGTGACTTGCCCAGGGTCACACAGCTAGGAAGTGTTAAGTGTTTGAGACCAGATTTGAACTCAGGTCCTCCTGAATTCAAAGCTGGTACTGTATGCACTGCGCTACCTAGCTGCCCCAGTTAGATTTATTCTCATGGATAACCGCTAGCATTTCTGTTTGCAAAGTGTTTTTACATGCATTCTTTCATTTAAAAAAATTGTCACAACAACCTGAGGAAGTAGGTACTATTCTTGTCTCCATTTTATACATGGGGAAACTAAGGCTGAGAGGGGGAAGTGACTTGTTGGGGTTTTGAAGCAGGGTTTGAAATCAGGTCTTCTTGACTCTATAACACTTTATCCAGCTCTGCTGGACTCTTCACATAGCCTTACTGATGTTGAACAAGGGGCAGTGCTTCCTTTTCTACCACCACACAGATTATCTATATTTAAAGACAACATGGTTTGAACCAGCTAAATTAGTCACTTATTCCAGGTTACATAGCTAGTTATTGGCCAGGATTGGATTAGAAGTCTAATCTGAAAGGCCTGGAGAGACTTATATGAACTGATGCTGAGTGAAATGAGCAGGACCAGGAGATCATTATACACTTCAACAATGATACTGCATGATGATCAATGGCCCTCTTCAACAATGAGAGGAACCAAATCAGTTCCAATAGAGCAGTAAGGAACTGAACCAGCTACACCCAGTGAAAGAACTCTGGGAGATGACTATGAACCACTACATAGAATTCCCAATCCCTCTAATTTTGTCCGCCTGCATTTTTGATTTTCTTCACAGGCTAATTGTACACTATTTCAAAGTCTGATTCTTTTTGTACATATATTGTATTTAACTTATACTTTAACATATTTAACATGTGTTGGTCAACCTGCCATCTGGGGGAAGGGGTGGGGAGGAGGGGAAAAGTTGGAACAAAAGGTTTTGCAATTGCCAATGCTGAAAAATTACCCATGCATATATCTTGTAAATAAAAAGCTATAAAAACAAACAAACAAACAAAAAACAACAAAGTCTAATCTGACTGACTCCAATCCTATTTTAGAGGCCTCTTGGACAATAGCTGTTGAATCTTTGCAGTGAATCTGAGAATGAAGAATAGCTTGGGAGCTATCTGGGTAAATCACGAGGGGATAGGAAAAAGTATTTCTGAGTTCTCAGCTGCATGTGGTCTCTAGGGCTATTAGAAAGATGTAGCTCCATGTTTGGTGATCTGTCAGTCTCCCTTGAACACTCCAATTCAACAGTTCGCAATGGTTTAATATTGTTCAATGATGGACGTCTATGTGTTTTCATTTATGTTTGCATTTTCTCTATTTGACAATACCCAGTTTTGGGGTGAGGTGAAATTTCCAAGTATATGTGTGCAGATAAAGTCAATAAAAGGTGGACTAATGCCTTGGGGAGTGGACTTGGGAAAGGAAGCCCAGACAGAAAAAATATTGGCTTTATTACTTTTGAGATGCTAAGATTGGAATTAGGCTGGCAACTTTCTTAGTAGAAGTCCTTGAGAGACCATTTGAATGAATGGATAAGAATGATTTGGAATTAATATACAATTTCTTGGGTAAGCTTTGAGGAAAGCTTTTCCTCTTAGTAATTTTGTAAGATTTTTATTTTGTATGCCTAGTTGCTTTATGAGAGACAATGTGGTAGAGAGAGAACCTCTAGGACCTGGGCTCATATCCTGACTTTGTGACCCTGGGCAAGTCATTTAACCTATTAGGTAGGCAACTCTTAAGACATGTGGGTTGCAGCGTAGGTGGTCATCTGCTTTGGTAGAGGGAGCCCTTCCCTGGGAGTGTCCTATACCTCTGAAATCAGTCTACTCCCTATCCCCAATTGCAGCTCAGCTCTCTTTTTCTCATTTAGATATTATAAGGAACCACCACCGGGCTTCTGTCAGTGTATTTACACATTGCAAATTAATGATATTCCATTAAATATGCTGAAGGAGAAAACATCTACAGTGATCAGAATTGTAATCTCTTTTTAAAGTTTTCTCCTTGGGAATTGCTTCATTTGCATAAGGTAGTATTTACCTGTGTGAAATGTACTGTGTTTCAGTATGGAAATTTTCCCAGCTGCATCCCTGAATAAAAGGCAATACCTCTTGTATCTTTTTAAAACTCAGACATATCGGTTTTATACCAGAAAAGGAACAATACAGTTGACCCTTTGACTCAACATAAGCCAGAAGGAACTAATAAAAATGTCTTGGCTTTTTATTTTACTTGTAAGGTTTTCGTTGGTTTATATATGTAAAAGATCTACTAAATTTAATAACTTTTTCCCAATCAGATTTTTTAAAGATATCATATATGTTATAAGATTTAGTTCATTTTCCTGTAGTGCATAACAGTAAATGGCAGTGACTCTAAGAAAGACATGATAACATGCTTATTTTTTGGTGGTATTTAGCATATCTAGGAGAAGGGATACCTGCTCTTTGCCATACTGCCATCTCTTTGGGTTATTGAACACACATTTATACAAGATAAAAGTTTATTACCTTTAACATTCTATTTTTGTTATTTATGTTAGTGCTATACAAAATTTCTTTTAAAAACAGTATGTAATAGCTGTATTAAAAACTTCTTGGAAAGGAAAAGTCTTTTTTTTTTTTTTAGTCTTTCACTTAGTCCCACTGATACCAAAGAGATAAACATTAAATATTTTATAAAAATATTTTTGTCTGTCTGTCATCAAGTACATCCCTCCCAACAAATTTTATAAGTGGAAAAATATGGTAAATGCCTCAAGAGTTTGTTTATTTTCTGCCATGTTTAAATGGTTAGCTAATTAAAACTATCTTTGATCAAAAATAGCTTATTTATCCTGACTAATGACTTCACATCACACATAAACACACGCATATGTATATACAACTTTTCACGTGAACATTACAAAAAGCATCCATTAAAATAACTAATCTAAAATCTTAATCTAGAAAGTGAGTGAAGAGAACAAGATCAGAAAATTCAATAGTAGTATCCCAGTATGCTTCTTTTTGCATTTAGGGCAATTTCCTGGTGAAGCAGTACATGTGTATTCAAAAATAAGTGGAAGTATTACCCTTTTCTTTTTAGTAAAGGCTAATTAAGAAATATTGATCATATTTAGAGGAGCTGTTGGCATTTCTCTATATCTTTCCCTAATACTTACAATACTGGCTGTTTCTATTTTTTATCTATCCTCACTGTCAATATGATAATAAGAGATAAAACCTCAAACTGAATTTAATTTATATTTTTCTTATTAGTGATTTGATTATAGTTAATAATTTGCAATTTTTCTTCAAAATATTGTGTATATACACTGAAAATTATAAAATATGTAAAAAATGTCAGTAGTCATTGTTGGAGTTGTGGAATGATAGGCACACTAAATATTGCTACAACCATTTTGAACACAATTTGGAATTATATAAAGTCACTAAAATATATATGCCCTTTGAACCAGAAATTTCATTATTGGGCGCATATCCCAAGGAAGCCATTAGTAAAGAAGAAAGTTCCCATATACACTAAAATATGAATAGCAGTACTTTTTGTGATACCAAGGAATTGGAAAAAATAGATGCCCATTGAATGAAGAAGGACTAAGCAAATCATGGTGATGAGGTGCAGGGTTGTGTCCCCAAATGATGAGGTTCGGCACAGGGCAGGGAATTGTGGGAACCCTTTCTGGTGGTGCAGAGGTCCTTCATAAAGGAATTTATGAACCCAAAAAGCTAGAATGGCAAAAAGAAGTTTATTATTGGCATTGGGAAGTCAGCCTTTGCTATGTATGAATGGAATGACTGAATTCCTTGGTGGCAAGGTCCGGACAGAGAGATATAAATTTTTTTAGCAGAAAAATCCTATCCTAGCAGAGAAGGTGAACAATGTCTTGTTAGGGAAAAAGAGAGATAAAGCTAAATAGGGAGTAACGCTGAAGGATATCATTTCAGCGGGCAGAGGGTTGCAGCTTATGCCAAAGGGAGAGAGAAGTTCCTTGGCATGGCATGTTAGGTCCTCTGCAAGGAATGAGCCTTAAGTTGCCTCTTTTTATAATTACAGCCTTGACTAGAAGCTGGGGGCAGCTCTTGATGGGGGCTGGGAGCAGTTTGAGCTGGAATCAGAATAGAAAATCTTGGAACTGAATGAGTGTGTCTGGGCTAATTTCCAACTCAGTAGGGTTAGGAGTGGTCCTGGACTCAACTAGTCCCACCCAGATAACAGAATGAACAGAATGAAACCACTTTATCTTGATTCCCTGAGGCCGGTCTTTCAGGGGAGAGCTTAGCATTCTTCCCCCCAAAATCAGAGAGAGAAAGAAAGAAAGAGTTTTGGGGAATCCCCATTAGTCAATGGTATATGAATATAATGGAATCTTACTCTCCTATAAGAATTGATGTATGTGATGAATACAGAGAAGCATGGAAAGATCTACAGAGTTAAGTAAACAAAGCCAACGAAACAGTATACATGATGACAAGAGCAATATAAATGGAAAGAACAACTATACACCAAAATATCAAAAATAAATACAGAAAAAATCATAAAGATCAAGCAAGAGCCAAGTGAAGAGATATGAGGAGACATTCCCAACCTATCCCTTTGTGGACCTGGGAGATTGCAAGTATTACAAAATTTTCTTGCTTCTCCAAAGATCTGATAGGTAAATATCCTAATTTGCTTGTAGTATCACCCTTTAGGCCAAATTCATGTATTCAATTTGACCTTATTTTGATATGGAATATGAGATGTAGGTCTATGCTGAGTTTCTGACATTATTTGCCAGTTTTCCCAGCAATTTTTGTCAAATAGTGAGTTCTTATTTCAGAAGCTGAAGTTTTAGGGTTTAGCAAATAGTAGATTACTATAGTCATTGCTTATTTTGTTATATATGTCTAATCTATTCCACTCATCTACCACTATTTCTTAGGCAGTACCATATAGTTTTGATGACTATTGCTTTATAATAGAATTTTAAGTCTGGTACTGCTAGGCCACCTTCCTTTTTATTTTTTTCCCATTAATTCCCATAATATTCTTGCCCTTTTGTTCTTCCAGGTCAATTTTGTTATTATATTTTCCAATTCTTATATAAAATAATTTTTTGGAAGTTTGGTATAGTACTGAACAAGCAGACCAATTTAGATAGAATTGTCATTTTCATTAGCTTGGCCTACCTGTGAGCAATTGATATTTTTTTCAGTTATTTAGATCTGACTTTATTTGTGTGAAATGTTTTGTAATTATGTTTATATAGTTCCTGAATTTGTCTTGGCAGGTAGACACCTAAATATTTTGTCTACAGTTATTTTAACTGGATTTCTTTTTGCCCCTGGGCTTTGTCAGTAATATACAGAAATGCTGATAATTTATGTGGGTTTATTTTATGTCCTGCAATTTTGTAAAACCTGTTAATTGTTTCAAATAGGTTTTTGGATGATTCTCTAGGATTCTGTAAGTATATCATCATCTGTAAAAAGTGAAAGTTTTACCTCCTCATTTGCTAAAGCCAATTTTTCTCTTTTTTTTCTTTTTTTTTTTTTTTCTTTCTTTCTTTCTTTCTTTTTTTTTGCTGAGGTTAGTGGGGGTTAAGTGACTTGCCCAGGGTCACACAGCCATAAAGTGTTAAGTGTCTGAGCCCAGTTTGAATTCAGATCCTCCCGATTTGAGGGCCGGTGCTCTATCCATTACACCAATTAGTTGCCAACCAATATTTCTAGTATAAATAATATTCAATAGTAGTAATAATGTGCATCCTTGTTTCATCCCTGATCTTATTGGAAATGCATCTAGATTCTCCCCATTACAAATAATGCTTACTGTTAGTTTTAGGTAGATGCTGCTTATCATTTTAAGGAAAACTCCATTTATTCCTACGCTCTCTAGTATTTTTAATAGGAATGGGTGCTGTATTTTGTTATAAGCCTTTTCTGCTTTTATTGAGATTACCGTCTGATTTATGTTACTTTTGTTATTGAGATGATAAATTATGGCAGTAGTTTCCCTTATATTGAACCAGTCCTTCATTCCTAATATAAATCCCACTTTTTCATAGTTACTATCTTGCTGATAGGTTGTTGTAATCTCTTTAAATATTTTATTTAAAATTTTTGGATCAATATTCATTAGGGAGATTGGTCTATAATTTTCTTTCATTATTTTGCCTCTTCCTGATTTATATATTAGAACCATATTTGTGGCTGACCGTGATTTAAAGTATATTTTAATGTATAGATGGTTCCTGAAATGCAGAAACAATTTTGGAGTCTCCCCTTATCTCTTAATCCCTTCTTGTTTATATACTTGCTGTACTTGTATAAAGACCTGTTTTAGTGAGGGAAGAAGAAGGAGAGGAGAAGAAAGAGAGGAATCAAGAGAGAGATTTTCATGAGGGGCCATAGGGTAGAAGGAATTGAATTCTCTTATATAGATGGGGATCAGAAAAAAGAGAAATGCATTCTTGGCATTTGTAATATACTATCTCCCAGAGAAACAATGAAAAATAATAAACCTTTTATTGTTGTTTGTCAGCAATATTATAAGCTTAAAAATTTCTGGTGTACTAACTGGGAAGCTAAATACCATTTATGCCATTTTCTGTTGGAAAAAATTGCTATGATTTCCCATAGACGTGCAGATAAACTTTGGAAAGCTCTTTGTAAGTTGAGGACTTATTGGCCTATATATAAGGTATCAGAGTAAAGTAATCACTGGTTGTTTTGAAGACCATTTACTGAACTTAGTTATTAACATCTTTCTCGTCTAGCCTTCTACTGTGTATCCAAGTCATCTTTGGGAAGTAGGGTTGACAATCAGGAAGTAAGCAAAATAGGGGCCATGAGAGATACTACTTTTCAATTCAAGAAATATTTATTAAGCATTTTTAAAAAGGCACTCAGTTCACTAAAGTATTTAACTCACTGAACATTCCTTGTGTCTTTAATGTAGCACTAAAGAGATTCATACATGAGTTTCTGTCACATTGAAGTCAGGGCCATTTTAACCACTCTCCTTTTTTTCTGCCACTTCCAATAATTGCTATAAAGTTGGCCCCAGGTTTTTGCACTAGGATCTTGCTAGGCATGACACTGGTAACGAATCCTGTGGCTTTCTATAATCTAGAATTTTGGTAAGAGTATAGTGTCTTGTCATGCTGAATTACTTACTTGGTAGATAGTATTTAGCAAGTTTTTGATGTCTTTACCTCAATTTGACTTTATTTTTAAGTTAAGGATAGTAAAATATTTGAAGAATTAGTTTTGGGTCTGCAATGGTGTGTGTGTCTATGGGTGTGGGTGGGTATGGGTGGATGGGTGTTCTAGGTTGCAACAAGTGAAGAATTGGGCACTAGTGCTATAAAGGGCATTATCACAGAAGATATCTGAATGAAAAAGGTGAGCTCATCATGTAATAAGAGGGAAGACATGAGCAGGAAACATATGGGATGGGAAGACATGAATGACTTTCAGTGTGTATGCCCAATGAAGTCTCCATGAAGATAAGATCACATGTACATTGCAGTGTATCTTGCCAGTATATTTGGTAGGAAAGTGAAGAGACTGGCTTTTTCAATTGATGTATTATTTGTTCCCTTAATGTCTTCTGCTTTTCTCATGTCTTAACTCTTTTAAATTCATTGCATTTCCTTCAGGAAGGGTCAATTAGGTAAATGAAAAGGAGCAGAGACTTGCGATTTTCATCATTTTGTCCATCTTTGGTGTGCCTAAAAGCAGCAAAAAGCATGTTTTTTTCCATCATTAATTTTTATTTTACAGTAATTACTATGTTTTCTCCTGAGCCATACAGTATATTAAATAACCGAGGAGTGTTTTGCTTATATGTTAACAAATAGTAGTGTATAAACCTTTGTAAATGGACACTTTAATCAGTGTATATTCTCAAAATTATCTGAGATTATGAGTAATCCATGGTGAGAGGTCAGTACACATATGGCTTAATTCCTTACTCTTTGTACATCTGTAACCCAATCATCTGATGATTGATGTGCATAATGATGACCCTCAGGCCCTGAAAGATTCAATTATCTACTTATTAAAAGGAGAAAGCAGAGTTGATACCATATTGATGAAGGATTTTCAACAACATGTTTTTGAATAAAAGGGTAGTGGTAAAGTGCCAATTCTCAGTTAATGAGAAAATTAACTGAAATGTTTAAGTCCTTCAACATTCTCATTTATTGAGACCTGATCCAACTAATAGTTTATTATTAATGGTTTACTGTGTGAAAAGCTCTATTGATATGATAGAGATATTAATAAGGATAAAGAATGATAAAATTTCTAACTTCATTTGGCGAGAAAGGTTCCAGCAATCTGTACTTGGACATATGCTAGTTAACATTTTGATCAGTTAAGATAAAAGTGTAAGTGGTTTGTTCATCAAATTTGATGACAATGTGATGCTGGCTACAACAGTTTTAACACAATGGATTATCAAAAGAGACCTTGGCAAGAAGGAGCATGGGCCCAAATTGCCTAAGATGATACTCAATAGGGATCAATATAAAATCCTAACCTGGGCTTCCAAAACATCAGTTTCACATGTACAGGGTCAGGGGACATAGTTAAACAGAAATTTGTTTGAATGGTATCTGAAGCTTTTTTTTTTTTTTTTTTTTTTTTTTTTTTAGCAGATTTTAAGTTTGATACGAGTTAGTAACATGATGCTAAAAAATGAATGGGATCTCTGGCTCACAGAAAGAAGAGTAGCTTCCAGAACAAAGGGGGTAACAATCTTTGTGTTCCTTGCTCTGGTTAGACCACAGCTGGAGGACTTTGTTCTGTTCTAGGCCCTGGAGTTTAAGAATGTTCCCAGAGAAGATAAAATGGCTAACACAAGATGGTAACTGGGATGGCGATGAGACCATTCTATGTTGAAAGAATTGGGTATAATGAATCTTGGGAAGAGGAGACAAATGAAAGATGCAATGACTGTCCCCATTTATCTGTAGAGCTTTCATGTGGAAAGGTGATTAGATTCTGTTTTGTTTTGTTTTGTTTTTTGTTTGGGCTCAGAAGCCAGAACCAAGGACAGTTTGCAAAGAGGCCATTTGAGGAGTCTTAATTTTTCTAGGAGTATTTTCCTAACAATTAGACCTGACCTGAAGTGGAGTGGGTTGCCATAGGAGTTAGTGGTTTCCTCTTCATCAGAAGTACTACAGTAGAGCTTGGATGATTGTCTGGTACTTTATAGTGGATATGAGCTAGATTACTTGACTTTTGAGTTCTCTTTGACTGTGATGACCACATTAGTACCCTGGATGCCCCAGAATCAACTGAAGTCAGGATAAGCAAAAGTCCTTGGTCTTCATTCTTGGTCTTTAGGGGTAGAAGTGAATTGGAATGGACACAGGATCTCCAGCAACCTTCCTTTTCCTCCTCTACCACCAAAGTGACTCTGGCTTGTCTTATTCCACCCCCTAATCCTTCCCACAATTCTCTGTATACACCAAAAGATTGAACCAGCACAGAATAGTGGGAAGGGCCATTTTCCAAGCATATGCTAATAGAGTATTATCTAATCAGTAATTAGTCTTACGTGCTTGGTTATCCAACCTCAGTGCATCAACTCAGAGTTCAGCCCTTTACATTTGACCTCTGACGTTGTTGTTGTTTTGTTATTCTTCCATTTCATTTTAGTTTTCACTTTTATTGGAATATATCTGGACAAAATATCTTCTAATAAATTCCTTTATTTCATCTTTTGTTTTGAATTTCCCTTTTAGATATTGATTATTGGCTTGTTTTCTGGTTCTGGCTTATGAATGACATGACACAGACTCCTACTTTGCTTTAGGGATGTTTTCTTTTTATTTGTCCACATCTCCACTAGCTTCCAGGTTGATCTGTGGTCATATTGGCTTCCCTGTAGCAGCCCCCTCTTCTTCATACAATTGTGGCTATTTTTTAATGTGGTTCTGCACTTGATAGAGGAAACGTGTTTTTTTTTTTTCCTTTCTTTTCCTCTTTATCGTTAATCTTTCTGGAATTGATTACAGATATTTGCTGGATTAGTTGGTCTTCTTACAATGTTTTATTTTGCCATGATAATCAAAAGTCCTTTTACTACTCTATTTTGCCTCACTTCATATAAGAATTCCCATGTTTTTCCAAATTCCTTGTTTTCTTTTTAATTTGTATTAATATTCCATTTCATCAGCACAGCAAAATTATTTTGTTGTTATCACAATAAATGCTGCTGTGACTATTTTGGTAAGCTTAGAATCTTTAAAAAAAAACTTCCTTGGTGTGTATACAAAGCAGAGAAATAAGTATGAATTGTAAAATGGCTTTAATTGTATAAATTTGTATTTTTCAAGCGTTTCTTGGGCCATTCCTTTTATGTCTATTTTTAGATTAAAAATGTTTTTAAATGTCCATTTTTATATAATTTTATGAATTACAGTCTACTTTGAGGAGAAACATTTAGGTGATTTTAATGGATGATGAGATAATAGTTTCATATCATACACATGTTGATTTTGACATTTCTGAAATGGAGAAAACACATTTGTGGGATTAATATATTTTGATAGGTTTTGAATAGTAAAATCAGCACTGATTCCTTTCTGTTGTCATTAGTTTTTATGATGTGTGAAAATATTTAAGTAACTATCTGTGAAAGTCACATTTTCACAATTTTATAGTTTTGCTTGTTAAAAAATATGCAAGAGAAGACACCTCAAATATTCCTCTGTGTGACATTTCATTCCTGACACTGTAATACTGAGTTACTTAATATCTGTGGTTTTAGTGATACACACTATTGGTTCTTAGTGCTGTTTGAATGTATCTTAGGTTAGCAAATGGCCTAATGACTCTTTTCATTTGTCAGTAGTAGAGTCATATTCACTCTTTATTATCATTTTAGAAACATTATAATTTTTTCAAACTATTTATTCTTATTGAGAATAAGAGGGATTAGTAATCACCTGAACCCTGTTACGTGTGCCCTAATTAAAATAAAAGAATTTATGACTGCCAACAGTGTTGGTAAAACATGAGGACAAGCAAACAGTCACATTGCATTCTTCACATATTTGGTTACAATTGAGGAGCTAATAACTAAAAGGTTTTTTGTTGATTTTTTTCAGTGGTATCCAATGCTTTGTGACCCCATTTGAGGTTTTCTCGGCAAAGATCCTGGAGTAGTTGTCATTTCCTTCTCTGGCTCATTTTACAGATAAATACACTGAGGCACACAGGATGAAGCAACTTACTCAGGGTCACACATCTTGGAAGTCTTGGAGGCAGGATTTGAGCTCAGGAAGATGAACCTTCTTGACTTCAGGCTTGGCAATCTGTCTACTGTTCTAGCTAGCAAGTAAAAGGTTAAAAAAGACCAAGGACTAGTTCCGCTTTTAGTAGTAATTTTAGAATCCATTGTCTATCTGTAGTCAGACATTTATTGATTAATGCAGTGATTGAGTAAATAATAAATTAAATAATAAGTTAAAGTTGAGATAGTGTTTCCCATTATAGCCTTTCAAACTTGTTCTCCTTAAATAGACTTCTGGCTCTGGAAAATGAAAAATGGACATCAAGAAAAAAATGAACACTATCATCATTTTGAGAAAATTAGAAGGCTTAAAAGGGCCCCAAACTGTCTAAGCCAGAAGATACTTCATGTCCTTGCCATCAGAATCACATGGCAGCTAGTGGGAACATGGCCTTATTGTACAAATTGATTTATATTACACTGTGTGGCACATAATAGGCACTTAATAAGTGCTTGCTAATTGATTGTAAGATATTATGGAGTAGGAGGATGAAGGTTGTGAACTTTATTGTTTCCCAGGGTGGGAAAGGTAATTGAGAAAATGTCCTGTGAATGGAACCAGCACGTTTGGATTTTGCCAGTCTATCTTATGAAGTAGCTGGGTGGTGCATTGGATAAAGTGCTGGGCCTAGAGTCAGGAAGACTTATTTTCATGAGTACAAATTAAGTCTCAAGACATTCACTACCTATGTTAACCCTGGACAAGTCACTTCACCCTGTTTCCTCATCTGTAAAATGAGTCAAAGAAGGAAATGGCAAACCCCTCCAGTATCTTTATCAAGAAAACAACAAACAGGCTCATGAAGAGTTGGACACAACTGAACAACTCTTGCCTTTGGAAATATTATGCAAAGAAGTGGCAGTGATACTTAAGAAGATAAGAAAAATGTCTAGCTTTGAGTTCAGTAGAAGATTGGTGCAATATCTGGACCAATATCTATAGAGAAAATCCATGCTGAAGGTGGCTTAAAATTTGTATTGGATAGTCCTTGTTTTATTTTCAAGAGATTTCAGAAGGTAATATTATGTACATCATTTTTACCCCAAAAATATCATTCAAGGAAGACTGACAAATGCTAGCTCAAATCCTTGCATTTTTCTGTTTATAAAATCTTGAGAATAGCCAGTGCACATATCAGGTGATCTCCTTAATGTTGACATGAGCGCTCAATAGCAGGCTTTTGTAAACTAATTTTTAAAGTAAGTCATTTCTTTGTACATACACAGTTGCTTGACACGGGTAGAGAATGTTATCCTTCCATGTGTACTTTACAGATTTAAAACAAGACATTTGGATCACCACATATATCTTTAAATAATTCAAAATTTTATGATAAATAAAAATAGAACTGATTTTGTTTAATAAACTGAAAGGATAGTAATAATAGCAAAGGCATAAAAGAGAAAATATACTCGTCTAAGGTGTTTTCTAGTTTCATGAAGGATGTCCTTGGAGTTCAAACAGAAATCTTTTCTCTTGATACTCTTTAAATGATCTCATTTCTAGATAATAGTGGAATAATTTGTTGTGATCCCCAGGATACTACAAAGCCTTCTTTATGACATCCATAATTATTTGATTGACACTAACTTCTCCCCACCTACATTGGAAAAACAAAGTAGATTAAAAAGACATATTGACACATAACCAAAAAGACATCCTACTGATTTAGTGTATAGATATGGGCACATACACAACTATGAATCTTGGACTGGCATTCCATATATAATGAAAGCTGGACTTAGAGTTGTTTGAGAAAACTATCAGAGTAGATTATATCTGCAAAATTGTCCATTTCTTTCAGTGATCCCAAGCTGATCACTGCCTAAATTTTAACAGTGAAAGTGTCTCAGATCTCTGCATTGCTGTAAATATAAAAGATATCATCAAGGCCATGTGTTCCTGGAAAAGAATATGATGCTTCATGTATCAAGAGTGACGAACAGTAGATGGACAGTCCAGTTGTTACATTGGTTTTTGTGAAATAGTCAAAGGACCAAAGGGAGGCCTTTAGTCCATGGAGTATATTCTTTAAGGAGTATTTTTTATAAAGATATGAATGAGATTTTGTGGTATCTTTGTGATTATCAATAATGGAAGGCTTACTGTACAGATAAGAAGGCAGATGTCACTGAGCATCTCAACAAGTTTCTTTATTTACCTAAAGTATAACTAGAAATGAATGAATGAGTAAATCAATGAAAAAAAAACATTTATTTTTAAAGCTTTTTATTTTCAAAATATATACATAGATAGTTTTCAGCATTAGCATTTATTTTAGATACTTGCTAATGGACAAAGCACTCTTCTTAGCTCTGGTAGAAAAGCAAAGTGGTCCCTGTTCCCAAGGAGCCGACATTCTTTTTTGAAAAAAAATAATAGCTTTTTTATTTTTCAACACATATATGAAAATAGTTTTTAGCATCCACACTTGCAAAACCTTGTGTTCCAAATTTTTCTTTCTCCCTCCCCATTGTAGACTGCAAGTAATCCAATATAGGTTACACAAGTGTAATTCTTCTATACATATTTTCACAATTATCATGCTGCACAAGAAAAATCGGATCAAAAAGGAGAAATGAGAAGGAAAATAAAAAGGAAGCAAACAACAACAAAAAACTATGTTGTGATTCACATTCAGTCTCCATAGTACTCTTTCTGGATGCAGAAGCCTCTTTCTATCACACATCTATTGGAGTTACCTTGAATCACCTCATTGTTGAAAAGAGCCATGTCCATCACAGTGGATTATTGCATTATCTTGTTGCTGTGTACAGTGTTTTCTTGGCTCTACTCACTTCATGCAGCTTCAGTTCATGTAAGTCTTTCCTCATCATTTCTTATAGAACAATAATATTCCATAACATTCATTTGCCATAACTTATTCAGCCATTCCCCAACTGATGGACAGCTACTCATTTTCTAGTTCCTTGACACTACAAAAAAGGCTGCTACAAAAATTTTTGCACTTATGGATCCTTTTCGCTCCTTTATGCTTTCCTTGGGTTACAAACCCCATAATGGTTCTCCTGGGTCAAAGGATATGCACAGTTTGACAGCCCTTTGGGCATAGTTTAAAATTGTTCTCCAGAATGGTGAGATCAATTCACAACTCCACCAACAACATGTCAGTGAAGGAGCTGACATTCTAATGGGGTGACAACACAAATTAGAAGCTTCCACTGCAAACCAAATGGAAGGCTCTCCTTGGCTTTAGGGTGTAACCAGAGAGCAGGTTGTAATACATCTCCTTTCATGTTTTTTTCTGATAGTATCAAAGACTTGGTATTGAGACTTTATTTTCTGGGTTCTCAGTAGCTGTGGTTGCTTAACAAGGAGAGGTTGTGGCATCCACAGAAGCAGTTGTACATTTAGATCTACATCTTTATCTATCCGCTCATGGAGAATGCTTCTTTTGACAGTGGCTGTAGGATTGGTGTGGAAGTAGAAATTTTGGTCCGAGTTGGTATTGCTATTTCCAAGACATATGAGTTTGCATGTTCATTGGTAGCAGCGAGTCAGCAGTTGATATTAGTGGTGAGGATAGTAAGTAGTCCTCTTCTCCATTATTATTGTTTCACTTAAGATGACTATGCTATTCTCAAGACTCTTGAGTTCAGGGCCCTGGGCTAGCTCCCTGGGTTCTGAGGAGAGGTGGTGGTTTACATGATGGCAATGCTTTCACCTGAGTCCCCTATCTCCCTATTTACCTGCCTCATAGCAATTGGTAGGGATGACTGAACCTTTGTCCACAAGGAAGAGAGAAGCTAAGTGAAAGGGAGACAGTAATGACAGTTAAGGGAGTAATTTGGTTGATTTCAGTTACCTGCCAAGGGTAAGAGAATTAGAAGGTAGCAAGGTTGTTAAAGACACACATGTGTACATACACAATCACACATGCAAACATAGATGGCTAAATTATAGTTCATGATACCCTGCAGGCAATCTTCTCTAGCTCTAAAGATGTTGGGGGGACAAAGGGAGGGAGCACCTTGATAATCTCACTTTATTCTATTCTAAAAGGTTCCATATTGGTCTTACCTGCTAAGGCTCTTTGACACTGTTACCTAAGTATTGATAAGAAAAAAATATCAAATATTAAACTCCTTTCTTTTTATAGATATCCGAGAAAACATTGATGTTCACGTTTACATTGCATCTTTACCAAGTGTTTCACTACTGAGTGATATTGTCCAGTATTAAAGAACTCTTACTTGAACTTAAGAAAAAAATCACAAGAGTTTTAAGAGAGGATTTTTAAATGCTAAAGCTACCTAGTCTAATAATAATGAGCATTTTAAAGTAGTATAGTGAAGCTAAAATTCCTAATAAAATAATTAGGATTCAAAATAAGAGTGTATGGGAAGTGAATGTAAATTGTTAGCACTACTGTCTATCTACCCAGGTTACTTATACCTTCGGAATCTAATACTTTATGTGCAACAAGAAAATGGGATTTACACATATATATTGTATCTAGGTTTTATTGTAACACATGTAAAATGTATGGGATTGCCTGTCATTGGGGGGAGGGAGTAGAGAGAGGGAGGATAATTTGGAAAAATGAATACAAGGGATAATATTATAAAAAAATTACTCATGCATATATACTGTGGAAAAAAAATTCTAAATAAAAAAAAAAAAGAGTGTAGCCATCAAATTTGATGTAGGTTTTGACAGAGAAGATTGAAACAACAGTATTGTCTTTAGAACAAAGATATAGAACTTTTCCTTTTCAGTTATACTGACAGTAAAAATCTGTATATAGTCATTCAGATAGTTCCTTTTGAGACTATCTGATAGTGATCTTTTTGAAGCTTTATAACTTTAAGTACACTACCAGGACTGGATAAAACTTACAGTATTGTTATCATTGATTGCTCCTCTCCCACTTGATGCTTTTTAATAAGGCTGCTACTTCCCACTGACTTGCCTGCTCTAGGAGGCCCTCTCTTGTAAATGAAGTAAGGTAAACGAAATAAGCAACATATACTATTATTAAGTTTTGAGTGCAGTTTTTAGTGTTGGCATATGAAATTTTGCCATAGAATAATTTTAAATTGTGAAAAGTGAAGATGATTGGAGATCATTGGACATGAAAAGAGCTAGTGGATTTGTCATTATGCCTTGAATAGGAATAATGCCAAGTTTGAAATATCTAAATAATGAAAATACTAAGGTCATGGCTTTTGGGAACTTCGGCTAGCTCATCTAGAGTAAGTAGGCAGAAATGTCTGAGGCTTCATTTTATGATGATAACATTTGCCATCCCAAACAGGGAGTTTTCCTTCGTCTCTCTTTGGGTCTTGGTCATTTTGATAAATTGCTGTTTTGGTGGTGGTTTAAAGTAGAATAGTTGGACCCTGGCCTTGAGACAATAGAAAGCGTTGCTTAATTTACGCTCATAGCTATGACTCATTTGCTGATGCGCCTGAGAGACCCTGTAGGAAATATTGTTTCCTCTATTTCTGGTGTTGAAAATTAATCACTCTAATGACTCCTGTGCCATGTCATACTGCCAAGATTCCCCCAGGTATCTGTCAGGAATTGACTATGATTTCCCGTAGTATTTGGTCACTTCCAAGAAAGTGATTGGAGTATATGGAAATGTGTGGCCCTTAGGAATAAATGAATGAAAAGAACCGATTAAAGAGTTACTATTTGCAAAACTAAAGAATAGAAGAGGAGATGAGATATTGAAATTTAATTCCCATGTTGGTAAAAACTACAGGTAATTATAATGCCTGAATAATAAGAAAATGTCAACATGCAAGCATAATTGTAGTTATCCTAACTTAGAATAACTAAGACATGTAACCTGCTTTGAAGGAGCTTGTTGTATAGTAAAGTGGATAGGATGTGCTAATAAATGTTTCTAACAGTATAAATGTAAGTGTATGAGAGGGGTACAGATATATTGCATAAGATAAGAAAAAGGAGATGGTGCTTCTGATTTAATGCCTGAAGAATGAGTGACAATTGATGAAAGCTTTGAAGGAGGGTTAGGACTATAACAGGTAGCTGTGAAGAAAGTTCATTTCTTGTTTATGCCATTGAACAAAAGACCAAGATGTCAGCCATGCTGGACTTGTTCTTGGTGTGGGATAAAACGTAGCTTAGGGAAAAATCGAGTATGTTAAGAGAAGTGATTGTGGAGGGCCTTAGATGCTAGGCTGTGGAATTTGTACGTTGGAAGTTGTTGTTGCAGTAGGAAGATCCTCAAAGACTTTGGGCATAGCTGTCTACAAAGTATGTGAATCTCTCATTGGTGTGAAGAGAGGATTGGAGCCAGGAGAGGTTGGATGGGAAGCTACACTATCCTCTTGTGTAAGTGTGCCCCACTTCTCGCTAGGACATCATGCTTCGTGATGGAGCCATATGTTCACTTGAAACATTGTAGACTATCTCAGGCCATGTCAGAAGAAGCACTGCTAGCCTTAGGAGTAGGTCAGGGTGACCTGAGGGACTGCTCTCAGGCTTTTTTTCTCAAAAGATCTCTCCTTTCCACTGCCTAACATCATCTAGAATTCTATCAAAAGAGATTCATTTTTCAGTCGTGAAGACCTTTCACTCTTACAGAGATTTCCACTAGTCAGATGACACCTGAGGAAGTTGCACCGTTACCCAATTTCTTCTTATGAACTTCATTGCAGCCATGACTCTTCCATCTCCTCATTTCTCAGAGGTATCTTGACATAGGGAATAGAGTTTGAATGTGACTTCATCTGTTTACTAGCTTTATCCCTATTAAATTGGCTCTTATTAAATTCAACTCAATAATCTAGCTCATCAAGATATTTTTTGAATCCTTGTTTCTTCCCATTTCTACTCAGTTCATCCTTTCCTTTTTTTTTTTTTCATTCTCCTTTCAACATTTCCTTCTATTGGGTTTTTACTGCTTTCCATCACCTTTCCCTTTTTTAATCTGTTGCCTTCTTTCTTTTGCTTTAGCCTTTTCTTCTTTCACTTCTTCTTCAGAATTGGTTGCTCTGTATCTATTTTCACGTGTAGGATGACTGAGCTCTTGCAAAATAAAGTCCAGATAGGTTGGAACTTGAGTTTGGCAAATTTGTTCTGTAGCATTTGATACCCACGATCCAAGAGACTTTGGGTTTTATAGCCTACAATCAGCTCTTCACTCAAAAGCCAGGACCCCTTGTGACCTCTTTGGGGGTTTTCTTGGCAGAAATATTAGAGGATTTTGCCATTTCTTTCTCTAGTTCTACACATGAGGAAATGGAGGTAAACAGGATGAAAGGCCATTCCCAAGATCATGTGGCTAATAAGCATTTGAGGCCAGATTTGAACTCAGGAAGATGAGTCTTGCTGATCCCCGGCCTAGCACTCTCTTATCCTCTGGGCCTGCCACCTGTCTTTAATCAATTTGTATAAGATAGGAAATAGAGGTCCATGTGCATTTTTTTTCACACCTATTCACATACCATAAGTCTCTTATTCCCAGCTCCATTTGTCACTATGTAGCCTGGCTGTGTTTAACTAAGGAACTTGCCTTATCTATAAAATGGGGATGATATGTCTCACTTTACAAAGATGCTTGTGGGATTAAGGAAACATTGTAATTTTTGGCGGTCTTTTAAAGGAGATGTAATGTTTCACAAAATTACTGAAGTTAATATAGTTTGATGATAAAAGTTGGCTTTTACTTTCACATTTTCTTCTCCTTGCCAATTAAAATATTTTCTAATTGACAGCCTCTAAAGGTTAATAACAAAAAGTCAATTTTTTGTATTGTCTGTGTGAGATCATATATGCAGAAATGAATAACTTGCAAATTGATGGTCAGGCACTACTGAATTATAGAGGACATTATTTAGAGGTTGAATATCAATAATGATAATTTTAAGTATCATTCTTTCTTAATGAAGAATAAAAAATTGGGTTCACAAAGCCAATTGAAATGGAAATTTTTAAATTTACAATTTTTCAATTCAAGTTAATTGTTTTGAAATTCACCATTAGCAGGTGACTGATGTTTGTGTGTTTTCTTTCTGATATAATGTGGTCTAATTCTGAAAAGAATAAAATTGTGAGATGGGGAATGCTCTGTAGTTTCAGGGTTGGAAAGTACTTTAGGGTTATCATGTCTTGCCTGTGTCTGCAGAAGCCTCTTGACAATATTCCCAAGTAATCATCTTGCCTTAAACCCCCCCAACCCTTTATGGAGGAAGAAATCATTATCTACTGTAGTGTCCTATTGTACATTTGGATAGCTTGAATGATTATAAAAGGTTTTTTATTCATATATATATATATAAAATCTAGTGACACCTTATTGAAATCTCCAGTCACTGCTAGGGAGGCAGCTAGGTGGTTTGAAAGGTCTGGATGTGATCTGTGGCATGGTGATGATCACTTGATATAATATGTGCAAAAAGTGCTTTGCAAATCTTAAATGATTTTATAAAGTTAGTGTTAGTTATCTTTGCTCCTAGGTCTATATTATGGAGCCAAGGAGAGCAAATATAGTTCTTCCATATTATAGCTCTTCAGATATACAGAAACTTCTCTCTTGGTTACTTTAAGCCTTGTCTTCTCTAGATTAAACCTACCTAGTTTTTAGCCAACCTTGCATGACATCATGGTCTTCAGTGCTTTTTCATCATCCTGGTCATTCTCCTTTGGACACAGGCCAGCCTGTCAATATCCTAACAAAAATGTGCTTAGAGCTTAGAAAGATATTTCATGTCCCTGCCATGTCCCTTGTTCTGGAGACTTTTAGTGTTTGCTGCGATCAAATTTATTTTTGTCCCATATTGAATTTTCTGTCAGCTTAAACTCCCTTTTATTCAGATAATTTATTGTCTAGCTATGCTGCTCCATACTCTACTGGAAAGTTGGTTTAGGGAACTGAAGTTTGGGACTTTACATTTACTCTTATTAATTAAATGTCATTATCTGTCTTTCATCTTATCATCCAAGCCCATCCAGGTCCTTCAAGATACCCACACATTAGCTCTCCCACCTTTGCACCATCTGCAAATGCAGAAAATAGGCTTTCATCAAAACTACTGATTGGATTTGGCTTTCCTGGTTTCTGTTGACAAAACTTCCTCTTCTTCAACAGCACCTGCTCTGACACTCTTAGTCTTATTGGGTTGATGAAAAGTATTAAATGGCAAGCTCTAATAGACATGCTAAATAGCACAGGTTCAAGGACAGTTCCCTGCCTTTAAGGTGACAGCAGTGTACTAATGATTTAGCTTGTTTTGAACCGAAATTACCAGAGAATTATCCAGTTAAACCTCATGCTTCACTTTATCTTCTTTGTAGCCTCTATGCAGGCAGTGATCCACAACTTAGTTACTTAGCAAAAGGAGATAGTCTGGGCTCACTGGAATTAGCTATTGAGCCAGTGATCCAGGTAGGAATTAATATATTGATAGGAAAAAAGGTCAACGAGAGGTACCAGAGAGCTAAGATGGATAAAACATCAGGGAATGTTTCCCTTCTTTGTCACCAAGCTATTTACAAGTCCTATAGCAGGCAACCATTGACATTCATGATCTGGTTTCTTGTCTTTGCTTTTTGCTAGGCAAGTAAACTCTTGAGAGTGCTATCCTTTACCTGCACAGTGTCAGAGTGAAAAGATCAATGACTCTGGAGCCAGAACGCCTGGCTTCAAATCTTGCCTATGATACTTATTATGTGACTTCCCTGTACCTCAGATTTTTCATCTGTTAAATGAAGTAGTTGGAATAAATAGCTTCTGAGGTCTCTTCCAACTCCTGTGCTCTCATAATTGCCCTTTGTGTAAATCAGAATTTCTACTATGTTACCTTTGAGGACAGGAGTTCCATGTAAGGCTCCTGTGATATAAGTAAATAGAAATGGGAAGCTTTCCTTGGTGAATTGAATTAGGAGGGTAAGATATTGCTCTGAACTTTGGCCCCAGGCTAGGCTGATTAGCTTCCTGTATGTATATGTACATATATAGATACATATATTTATATGTGTGTATGTATATGTATATATATATGTGTATATATATATATATATATATATATATATACACACACACACACACTTACACCACATATTTGTGTAGCATTTAGCTAAGAAGTAGACTTTGTTGTAATAGCTCTATTTAAAAATAGAGAATAAATTTTTTGGTTAATTTTTTTTGTATTAGCAAAAACACTGAATGCATTAGGCTCTTCTTAAAGTTTAATGTTTATTTTCAGTTCCAAATTCCATCCTTTCCTTTGTCCCTTTCCCCACTTATTGCAAAAGCAAGAAATATGTTGCCCTACTATATATGTGAATTCATCATGCATTAATCTTTTTCATTCTTTCATCCTCCTTTTCCCTAATCTCCTATTCATTTGTCACTCCAACATTGCTTACCTCTTCCACTGTGCCCTTTGAAATTCTATTTCCCTAGTTAACGAACTTCTTGCTCTCCTTGACCTCATCCTCTCATATACCTTCCATTCACTAGCTTTTCACTCGTTTTAATTAAATTAAACACCTCTTAAATCCAACTCTTTCTCTAGTCACACTAGGTTACCATCCTGATTCAGGCTTTTGTCACCTCTCCCCTGGAGAATTGTACCAGGCTCCTGATTGCTCTTCCTCCTCCATCCCGTCCTCCACACTGCTGCTGATGAGATGAAGTCTAGTTTTTGGGGTTCCCGATAAGGGAACCAAAATATGATGAGGTTTAGGTTTAGGTTTAGGTTTTAGTTTTAGGTTTTAGGTTTTTCCCTTTAGTAGGGAACCAAATGATGAGGCTAGATTTAGGGAACCAAAATGAGATTAGGGTTTCTGGTAGTCAGGGAGTTAAATGATAAGGTCTAGTGGCAGGTTCGGGGTTCAGGGAACCAAATGGAGAGGTTTGGCTCCCTTATACCCCTTTGGGATTCGGCACAAGGGTAGGGAGTTTGGGGGAACCCCCTTCTGGCGGGGCAGAGATTCTCTGCAAAGAAATTTACAAACCCGAAAAAGCTAGATTGATAAAAGAGGTTTATTATAGGGATTGGGAAGTAAGGTTAGAAATCCTGACAGAGAGACATAAAGTCTCATTAGGGAAATAGGTGAGGGTAAAGAGAGGGTAGCACTGGAAAAGAATATTATCCAGTGGGCAGAGGCCTCCTTGGCATGGAAAGCATGGTAGAGCTGGCATGTCTAGAACCTCTGCAAATAAATGAGTTTTTAATTGCCATTTTTATAAGGAGGTCTTTGGCTGCAAGCCAGGCCTTCTTCCCCCTTCCAATGAAACTGGTGGGTGGAGTTGAATTGAATAGAAGATCTTTAATTGAATAGGGTTGGAATTCTCTAGCTCAGGACTGAACCAAACCCACCTAGAGAACTCAATGAAGCTGTTTATCTTGTTTCCCTCTGGTGGAGTCCCTTCTTCACTGCCACTGTGATTTCCTTAAACACAAATTTGACTCCCTTACCCAGTCAACTCCAGTGGCTTCCCATAGCATCTAGAATGGCTTTAGCTTTTAAAACTCTATAGCAGTGGTCCTCAAACTTTTTAAATAGGGGACCAGTTCACTGTCCCTTAGACTGTTGGAGGGCCAGACTATAGTAAAAACAAAAACTCACACTTTGTCTCTGCCCCTGAACCCATTTGCCATAATCCGGCGGCCTGCATCTGGCCCGTGGGCCGTAGTTTGAGAACCCTTGCTCTATACTTTTGCTCCAACCCATCTTTACAGTTTTGACCATTACTCCCCTTTCCACATTTGGTTATCCAGCCAAGTGGGCCTTTTCATTATTCTCTTCCTATACCCCTTTGCATGTGTTTTCTTTGGCCATCACATGGGTCTGAGTCAGCCAGCTGGTGCTCTGGATAGAGTACTGGGCCTAGAGTCTTGAAGACTTGAGTTACCAAATCCTGCCTTGGATATTTACCAGATATGCGATCTTAACTTCTTTCTGCTTAAATTGTAAAATGGGAGTCAAAAGAGCAGTTACCTCATAGGATGTTGTGAGAATCAAATGAAATAATTTTTGTAACGTGTCTGTCACAGGGAGGGCACCTAATAAATGCTTGTTCTTTTCCTTTCCTATCACTGGAACATGCAATCTGATTCCCTCTGTCTGCTTTATTTCCTTTAAATTACAGTGTAATGCTCATCTTCACCAAGCCTTTCTTGATGCCCCAACTTCTAGGGCCTCCCATCTCAAACTAACTTGTACTTTTCTTTATGATTTAAATAAACTTGTAATGAACTATTTTGTATATATTCATATTTTCTCATTTGATATGGATATTGGATATATACATATGTGTATGTATGTTTATATATACACGTACACATATATGTGTACGTATGTATACACACATAAACACACATATATGTTAATCTCCCTCCATGACAACATAAGCTCTTTATGAATAGGGTTTTTTCATTCTTTGTATTTATATCTATATTGCCTAGCATAATACCTTTCACATAGTGGGCATTTGATCCCAGTTGGTTGATTGATTGATTGAAAGGTTAGAGTTAGATCTAAGTTGTAGAAGGTTTTATAAGACAGACTGAGAACTATTGGGTTTTATTTTAGAGGTTATAAATGGCCACTGTCAGTTTTTGAGCAGAGCAGAGACATGATCAGCATCATGTTTCATTAATATCAGTAGGAGATCTAGGTGCATGATAAATTGTTCCCAGGAGAGAGTGCTGCATACTGAAAGACCAACTACGAAGCTGTTGGAATAGTTGGTGTGAGGTAATCATGGCCTGAATCACAATGGTGTTGGAAATATCCAGTAATAAAATTTAATTGATATATAAATTTTACAACTTTTTACTTTTTTTGTAAACAGTATACTCTTTTGCTACATTTATTTGTTGTATACAATTTGTCAGTGAGTTTATTAAACTTTAACACATTCTTTAGTTCTTCATCAGGAATCTACACTTAGATCATATTGGATAAAATAAGCATGCCTTTGATGACCAGATTCCATTTTGCTAAATCTAGCCTTGATTACAAGTCATGGCTTTTCTATGTAGTCTAGATGAGGTAAGTTTCTACCTCACTGAAAGAATATAAATTTCCATTTATTGAATAAATTTCTTAACCTTTCATGATATGTGGTGTGGTAGTAGGTCATGTTAATTTAGTCTTTCTCCATCTGGAAATTTTTATGTAATCAAGATGAATTCTCTTTCTCAGTATAGTAACATATTTCTTAGAATTCATTATTCCCTTGGTATACATTAGACTTCTAGGACCACTTGAAATTAAAAAAAAAATCCTCAGAACAATTTGTTGGTAAAGATGAAATGCTCAGGCATTCTTGGCTCATCTTGATTTCTTTTGGGAAAGAGTTTGATAGAACTTTGAAGGAAAAAGTCAGTTTCCTAAGTGAAAATAACCCTTTGGTAATCTTTGGTATTTTTATTCTTCAACTGTCTTGCTGATGCCAGTTTTTCTTCATAGCTGTGGTTAGTAGTTCTCTGTTTGCTATTCTTCTCCCTTCACGAAGGCCACCAGGTATTATTTTTCATTTTTCTTTTCTTTTAATTATGCTTTCTTTTGTAGTTTTGTGAGACTAATCCTTTCCCAAAGTGGCTTTGAATTATATTCAAATATTTTACCATCCCACACCACCAACTTTTGCAATAGGTCTAAAATCCCTTGAAGTAGACATTTTAGAGGTACCTTTGTGTTTCTTTGCAGTGATATCTTTCTTTCAAACTGTAGAATTAAAAATACGACAAAAGCCAGCAATAAAACACATATGTATGCATCTAAAGCCAATACTTAACCGATAGAGAGATAAATAAAGGTGAGGGTACCAGGCCGATAGTTCATCAATCAGGATTATATGATCACCATCCTAGAATCATAGAAACATACAGCGATTGCGATGGCGAAGTGTAGCCATGACAAATGATTGTTTTAAGTTAGTGGTACACTGGGTAGAACCCTAGACCTGCAGTTACGAAGACTTGAGTTCAAATGGGACCCTGGGCAAATCATTTCACTTTTGTGTGCCTCAGTTTCCTCAGCTATAATATAAGGATAATAATAGTACTACCTTTCAGGGTTGTTATGAAGACTAAATGTTACAAAGTGCTTAGCACAGTCACCTGACCCATAGTAAGTGCAGTGTAATTGCTTTTTCATTTCCCTTCCTAAATAAGTCATACAGCTCTGTATCGTGGTAGCTATTTAAATAGAGTGAAGGAAACAGACTGATGTGAGCAATATTGTGGAGAGACAATTGATCAGACTGGTAAAGAATTGGATTTTGGGGACAGGGGAAGAGAGACAGAGAAGGATAAATGATAACTCCCAAACTGTAAACTTAGATGACTAGGAATATTGTGGGGGCCCTTGATAGAAAAAAGGATATTTGGAAAAGGATTAGTTTTAGAAGGAAATACGAGTTAGATTTTGGACGTAATGTATTAGAGATGCCTGTGAAACTTCCATCTGAACATTCATATCCCATGGGCATTTTCTTTTTTAGCAGGGGGAGGCAGTTGGGGTGAGGTGACTTGCCCAAGATCACACAGCTAGTATGTGTCTGAGGATCAAATTTGAACTAAGGTCCTCCAGTCAGGACCAGTGCTCTGTCTGCTGTGCCACCTCAGCTAGCCCTCAGTGAGCAGTTTTTGAAGCAAGGCTGAATTTCAGTTGGAAGGTTATAAATTTGAGAGTCAACAGTTTAGAGGTGATAATCCATGGAAACTGATGAAATGAACAAGAAACAAATGATAAGCAGATTAGATTAAAATACAGAGCATGATAGGAGATTTCTCTGCTCTCTTCTCAGCTGGAGATCTAGCAAGAAAGGCTCAAACAGATAACTGGTATTTGGGTCATTGAGGCTCAGCCTGTTGAAAACTTGACGTGTCTTCCATTTCTTCCTTCTGTGATGATAGAGGGTAAGGCATATCTTGCTTGTAGAACAGCCATCCGTTTTTGCTGTGTAGTAAAGAAAGCTGCATTTGTAGCTGAAGGATCTGGGATTTGGTATTTGTGAGCCCCTTGGAGAGGGTAGCCTGCTGTAACAACTGGACCAGTGCTCTTGGTATTCAGAAGAGTTCCTTTGAACCTAGGAAAGTCTTACTTTTACTTGAGTTCAGTTCTGCATGGAAAAAAGCAGGGCGTTGGATTTGAAGGCCTCCATTGGCTCGTCTGTTTGCAAATCTCAGATGCTATAATGTTTGCTGCCTTTGAGCCTTTGGATTTCTGATAGATCAGTTCCGATTTTTGATAATCAGTGAAGAGCAAAGCTTTCTTATTAGTGGATTTTTTTTGTGACAAGAACCATGTCTTAGCCACTCCATGTATCTTATATTGTCTACCCATCACAATGCCTTCAAGAGGGTAGGTGTCTCATAAAGGTCTAAAAGTTACTAAATGAGTTTTTGTATTGGTACTTACCAAAATGTACTCTGAATTTCCAGTTTTCCATATGAGAGTTAAATTTCTTATTCTGAAAGAGTTTCTATTTCCCCCCAAACTACACATTAAAGTAACTTCTTCTTTGTAGAATTTTACCCTGAAGTCTACCAGTTGAGACTATCTGAATGACACATTAATGCTCTTAACTCCAGATGGTGTTGGTTATTTTTTTTTCTTTCTCTTTGAAGAAATGTGGACTTGGCAGTATACATCTGACTGATGTAGCATAAATTGTTGTTTTTTATGGAAAATAAACATCTACATTAAAAAATCATGAGCTATACTCTTTGCCTTCCAAGACCCTTACTGAATATATTTGTATGCCTGAAAGGCATATAGTCAGTTCTGGAAGGAAGTTTATAATGACATTACTAACAAACTGGGCCTAATTATCTTAACATGACTGTTGGGGATAATTAATAACTCCTACATTCTACTTTGGGTGATAGAGAGATGAGAAATGGAAGCTTTTAGGGGGTATATGTGTTAAATTGTGGACTTCTTTGTGTTTTCTTCTCACTGAGAAGCAAATGATCAGCCTACAACATTAAGTGAAAAGTGTCATCTGTAAAGAAAGTGTTATTTTTTTTAAAAAATAGTTTTATAAAAACAGGATGTTATTTCTGACCTTGAAAAGGATCACTTGTGTCAGGGTGGGGTGGTGGTGGTAAAGTGCTACTAGGCAGGCACACAAATAAAGTCATGAATTTGATTGTGTTGTAGTGTGTCTTGATTACCATCATTAGGAACTGTGGTATCTGTGATGGATGGGACGTGGAGCACACATTTGACGAATTGGATGCTTCTAGCCTGGAATACAGGCAAGTTAAAAGTGACTTGCCCAGGTTCGTGTCAGAGTTGCAGTTTGATCCAGGTCTTCTTGATTTTCCTGCCTGCTGTATAGCCATGATGCCTTGATTGTACTATTCCAAAGTTAGTTTGGATAAAGGCTCATCTGGTTGCTCTTTCAGGTTAGACTAAGGCTTTGAAAAAACAATATTTTCTACTACTTACTGTATATTGTAAAGGGTATTAAAATTTGATACTCTGAGCAGACATAAATTACTTTAAACCATCATTGAAAGCATAAGGAAACTATAAATGCTATCAATTACATAGGAAGTACCTCTCATCGTATCCAGGTATTTTCCATGGATTTATTAGATCTATTCAGATTATGGAAATGAAAACTCTTCATTCCTTTGTCTTTTTCATATATTTTCAGAATTCACTTTGGAATTAGTCAGCAATCATTATTAAGTGCTTCCAATGAGGTGAGCCCTTTCCCAGGCTTTGAAGATACAGAGAAAGGCCAAAACCTAGCCCCTGCCCTCAGGAAGTTTACCTTTCTAGACCTGGTTAAATACTGAGCAAGTGCATTTGTTGAGATGTATCTGCCTTGGATGGGCATTGCAAATGGGGATTTGAATCCATAACTAAATGGGAAAATGGGTACTCTGTCTTTCTATTGTTTTCCTATGTATGTGTATGTGTATGTCTCCAAGATCTAACAGAAACCTGTCCAAGTTATAAAAATGGTTGAGACTTGTTAGGTTGTTTCTCGTAGGCACAAATTATTTTTGCAGAAGTAATCTAATAAATATAACCAGTGATTATGAAGTTGTGTTGGACAAGAAACTAGAAACCACAGGGACACTTGTATTTTCCTCATTGTTTATCAGCTTGCATACAAGGGATGCGGAAGAGAAAAATTAATTTGCAAAGTGAATAGCTGGATAAGAGCAAATAGTATAAACTCTGAAGGACTTATGAAAACTCCTCTCCATTCCCAGATCAAAAACTGATAGAATTTGAATATAGATCGAAGCATACTTTTTTCAAAAAAACTTTAATTATTCTCAGGTTTTTATTTTGGTCCAAGTTTAAAACATGAAGCCTAAGAATGGGATTTAGTTTTCTGGATCTTGGTTTACGATACAGTTCCTGGTTAGAAATGGAGTATATTCAACAAAATCTGGAAAGAATGGATTTCCTAGGTGTCTTGGAAATGTAATAGAAAGGACTTAAACTGAAAAAGTTGGAAGGAGGATTAAAATATATACCTGCAATGTTAGATGCTTTAGAGAGAATAAGTGAAGATGGAGATAATCTTGTTGGGTTTTTTTTTGTGTGTGTGTTATAATTACTCATTATTGTACTACATTCCTATTCCTCAGATTTCAAATACTGAAATAACCTATGATTCTCAATTTAGCTGGCTTCCTACCATTTTGGTATTTTGTATTATTCCTTTCTGTTTCTTGTGCTTCCTAAACACAAACCTGGTTTATTTAATCTACAAATATGAATTCAGTGGGGTGATGGGGCCAGCTCAAGCTGACTGGTGAGCTGATTGTGAAATTTTTAGTCTGAGCATTTATATCTAAGAAATCAACAGCCATTAAAAATCAGGGCTTATTAAACCATTGCTTGGCTGATTGTCTAGATTTACAAAAAAAAGTTTTTTTTTTTTAATGCAGGCTAAACCTGAAAGTATGCTATATGCCCATTCTCCACAGCCTTTGGTGAGCATTTTCCATCCTGTTCCTAAATGTGATTTTGCTTGGGTAAGGACAGGCCCCTTGATCACATTTTACAGATTCACAGATAGATTTAATGCACTTGTCCTGAGCCACTCTGTCTGTCTCTTGAAACATTGGCCATATAGCTGGTTGGAAAGGAGGTTGGGTGGTTTGAAGCTAACTGTTCTTTTTTTCCCCTCTTAAAACCTTTTATTAATGTTTAAACAAACAAAGGCCACTTCTCAGTGACTTCTGGTCTCTACCCTGTCCCCACTGAATTTTAGATGTAACAATTAAGGCAAACAAAACAAACCAACATATTAGCCTTATCTGAAAATGTGTAGTCCCTTTTCTATAACCTAGGACCTGCCAAGGGGCTCTTCCCCAGTGGATTCCTTTTAGGATGGATTGTTTGCCTTCAGGCTCCTCAGTATAGAGGCCAAAACAACTGAATTATGTAGTTTAGAAAACAGCAGAAAAATGCAATATGAATTGTGTATGTGAAAAACATTTCTTCATCATTTGAAATATTTATTTTCATTTTTCCAATATGTTTAATCAAATATGTCATCATCAGAATTAAGTTATTCTTGACATAGTATATATTATTCATCATACAGTTTCTGAATTTAAGTATATACATCTTTTCATTTATTTTATGGAATTGTAGTGCAATATCAACTTTATTTTTTTATTTGACTTGAGTTTCATTAAAATGTCTTTCACAATCTAAAATGATCAAGGAGTCAACTTTTGTGTGTCAGGAGAAAACTGGCACTGAAATTTTATATTTTTGAGATTTAATAATGATGATATGTAAATAATGTGGAGAGAAGCTACAACAAAATGGTTTTGCATATGTGGATCTATTTCTTCTTTCTTTGCTGTCTTTGGAATATAGACCTAGTGGTGGTATCAGTAGGTCAAAGAATATGTTATTTAGTGATTTTGAGGATATAGTTCTTATTCTTGTAATCTCTTACATTTGTTTTCCCACATCATAAAGAAACATAATTGAATGTTCTTTTAATATTTATATTGTTTATATTATTATAGCTATCCTGTATGTTGTCTCCTTTGTTCTTCTAACTTCATTTTGTATCACTTCATCCAAGGTCTTCACGTGTTTTTCTAATTATTATTCAGAAAATTGTTTATGTATAGTAATGTTTTATAATATTATTGTTTCTTATATGCAATAGCATTTCATGATATTCCATTATTTTGCCATTCTTCACTTGATTGATATATTCTTTGTTTCTATTTTTTGGCTACTTTTTGGGCACATTTCTATCTTTTGTTTTTGACACAGTTTTAATTACTATATATTTGGCACATTTCTTAATGTTTTGGGCTTGTGAAATAAGGCTGTTAAGCTGAAAAAGATATTTTGCCATCTTACTAATCACCAGGATAAGCTATGTTTTCTCTACAACTCTTTATTTGCATTTAGTAGTCAGATATAGTAAGTTATTGATTTCTAAATAAACCCCTTTGGGGACTCAGCGTCAGTAAAATCTTTCTAACAGAGAATTCATAAGTGGACTGGGCTTCCTCCATCATTTTTCTTTAGTTTGTTACCTTTCTTTTTTAATTAGCAAGTCTTTCTTAAAAAAAATTGTTCTTTCTATTATCCCTTCCCTACTTTAACCACAATGAGGACAAAAAACTCTCAGAAAAATTAAGTCTTTAATGCATAGATGTATAGTCTGGCAAAACAGGTTTCTATCTTAGCTGTGTCTGAAAATGTATGTTCCTATATTTTAAGTTCAACACTTCTTGGTTAGGAGGTAAAGTAGTCTGTTTCATCTTCATTATTTTGAACTTGTGGTTTATTGCTGCATTGATCAGAAATGTTGTAAAGAGTTCTAAAGTCTTTATAACCTTGTCATCATGACATGAAGTATTCTTCTGGTTTTGCCCACTTCTCTCTGAATGAGTTCTTAGAGGTCTTCCCAGTTTCCTCTGAAATTAAACATTTGTTATGTCATAATATAAAATTCTTTGGCATTCGTATACTGTAATTTCCTTTGTCTTTTCCCAATAGGAGATACTCCTATAGTGTCCAGTTTTGGTCTGTCACAGAAAGAGCTATTATAAATATTTTTGTACATCTTAATCCTTTCCCTCTATTTCTTTGATATCTAGGATTACTGGTGGTATAGCTGGGTCAAAGAGTACAGCACTGTTTGGTAGCTTTCTAAGCATTGTTCCAAATTGTTTACCAAAAAAACTAGACCCAATTCAGATCTTCCCCAGTGGTGTGCCATAATGTACCTATTTTCCAATAGCTGGAAACAAATTCCAATGTTTGTCATTGTCTTCTCTTATCAGCTTTGCCAGTCTGATTACTATGGGGTGGAACTTCAAAGCTGCTTATTGTTGATATAAAACATTTTTTATATTGATATTTATATTGATAGCTTGAATTTCTTCCTTTGAAAACTGTTTGTACATATCCTTTTGACTATTTATCAAGCGGGGAATGGATCTTTGTCTTATAAACTTGGATCACTTCCTTTCATGACTTGGGTATAAGACCCTTATCAGAGGAATTGTGGCAAAGATTTGGTTTTCCTTCTCTTCTAAATTTTTTCAGAATTGAATTCATTTGTGCAAAATATTTTAAATTTTATGTAATCAAAACTTTCCCTTTTGTCTCATGAGACTCTCCTCACTTTTTTAGCCTTGAATTCTTTCTGTGTCTGTAAATCTGAAAGGTAATTTCTTTCTTATTTCTCTAACTTGTTTATGATGTGACCTTTTATAAATGGGAACTCCATATATTTAGAACTTATCTTGGGGTATATTATGAGGTATTGGTTTAAACCCTGTTTTTGCCAGGTTGCATTTTTTCCAGGAGTTTTTGTCAAATAATGAGTTATTCTGGAAAATGAAGTCTTTGGGTTTATCAAACACTCAGCTTCTCTCTTTGATCCTGTGCTGTTCTATTGATCCACCTCTTTCTTTTCTTTAACTGGTACCAAATCACTAAACATTATTTGCTTTGTAGTGCAATTTCAGATTTGGTACTGACTAATAGTCTCCATTTCTTGCCACAAAAAAAACTTTTTAAAGATTCTTCACCTTTTGTTGCTGCTTAGGGATTTCGTAATTATGTTTTCTCTGTCTATGTGGAAGGGACTAAAAATATTTTTATTAGGAACTTGGCAAAATATTAAAGTTCATTGCATGTTTGGATCTCAAACACACACACACACACACAAACACACACACACACACACACACACACACACACACACACACATATATATATATATATATATATATATATATATATATATATATATATATATATATATATATACTCATGTGTAGAGGTATGTACACATGCACCGTGGATGGATAGCGAAAGAGTTGGCTTTTAGTGTTCTGTGGCATAATATTTAGTTTCTAAATTGTCTAAGTCTCTTGTTTTTCCTCTTGCTGCCTCATTTTGGGTCATTTTTTTCTTATTGAATATCTATTACACTAGCACATAAGTAGGGGATTAGGGAGTAAATGAAATGTAAGCTGGTCAATTTTATACATTGACACTTAAAAGGTTAGATGTTGAGGTAGACACTAAAAAAAGCAAGTGATTTTGTTGCGATTGACTTCAGGCTTCATTTACATAGAACAGTCTTATCTCTTATGCCCATGAATAAGCAATTTATTTTTTTAAAAATTTGTTCTTAATGGTATTTTTTCCAATTATATGTAAAGATAGTTTTCTACATTCATTTTTGGAAGATTTTAGAGCTCCATGTTTTTCTCTTTCCTTACTTTTCCTTCACCTTCCCCTAAGACAGAAAGCAATCTGATATAGGTTATATATGGATAAGCATGTTATATATATATTTTTTTCACATTACTCATGTTGTGAAAGAAGATTCAGAACAAAAGGGAAAAACCATGATAAAAAAGAACAAAAAACCCCCCAAAAGGGAAAATAATAAGTTTTGCTCTGCATTCAGACTCCATAGTTCTTTCTCTGGATACGAATGGCATTTTCCATCCTAAGTCTGTTGGAATTGTCTTGGATCACTGAATTGCTGACAAGAGCTAGTCTGTCATAGGTGGTCATCGCACAATTTCTGTGTGCAATATTCTGGTTTTTGCTAACTTCCCTCAGCGTCAGTTAACATAAATCTTTCCAGGCTTTTTCGAAATCAGCCTGTTCATCATATCTTAGAGAACTATACTAGTATTCCATTACATTCTTATACCACAACTTGTTCACTCACTCCTTAAATGATGGGCAACCACTCAATTCCCAACTTAATAGGAGTATACTTGTAACTTTTATTTTACGCAACTGCTAAACATCAAAAGATGTGCTAGGATGGACTGAAGAGCAGTGAAAGCATTGGATTGCTTACTTGATGAAAATTTCAAATAGAAAGATGTGGAATATGTTGATTCATCTTTCTTTACTTTGCTAATGATGCCCACTACATTATAATAGCCTCTTTCTCTTTCTTCACTTGGACTGCAAGGAAGTGGTGGTGGCTCACGTTTTTTCAGGAAATATTTACCAAATTTGATGGTTTCATGCTAGCTGGTGTGCTAGGTTTGGGGGAGGGGGTTAAAGAAGCTCCTGTTCATGATGACAATTTTCTTGGTGCACTATGTATCTGAGTGAACCAACAAACAGGCAAGAGCTCCTTGCATATTGTGTTTTCACATGATACCTCATTCTTTCCTGTGCCCTCCCTTAAGTCCTCCCCAGGCCTCATAGGTCTTACAGTACCATACATACATATATATATATATATATATATATATATATATATATATATATATATATATATATATATATATATATATATATATATATATATATATATATATTTGTGGTCTCATACTCTTCCTATGTCATTCCATATATCCTCTACCCTTGACTCTCTAAATCTTTATCCAGTCACTATCACACCATACCAAGTCCTAAAACTGGATTCCTCCCACATTTGCCTTTACTCCTATTCATGCTAAATAGAGCTGGAGAAAGAGTACACTGGCTGTAACTGCTGCAGAGTTGTGTTATCTCCATTGGGCCAACATGCCCCCCTAGCTCACCTTCCCTATCCTTCCCTAATCACTTCACTACCTGACTCTCCGCAGCATCTGTTGTGGAAGTCTAATATCCTCGAAAGCCTCTTAGGCTCTGCTGCCAGTCTCTCATCTGAGAATCCCAAGGAAGAAAATAGACCATTCCAAGAGAGCTCCCTCTTCTCCATTTCTCCTCCTCTTCCTCATCTCATCTCCCTCATATATCTTTCTCTACCCTGTCTTCCTTTGCTCTGTCATCTCTGACTTCTCCAGCAAATTTCTGTGCTTCTAAGTGTGTTCCCTACTCTTTTAAGTAGGTGGTGCTACCTTGAGTAGAGCCTGAATCTGGCATGAAGAAGATCTGAATTGATATCCAGCTTCACTTACTTGTTGCCCAAGTCACTTAATCTTGATGATAAACTAGAGATAATAGGACTTGCTTCCCAAGGTGGTTATGAGAATTAAGAAGAGATAATATTTGTAAAGCTATAAAGCATATCAATGTTTATTATTCTTATCCTTTTTTACCTCCCTATATGTAGGCTCCTTTTCTGCTTACCAATAAACATACCCATGTCTTTCCCATTCTTAAGAAACCATCACTTAACCCTGACATCCCCTCTGTCATCCTTCGATCTTCTTTTCATAGCTAATTTCCTTGAGAAAGCCATCTCCACAAGTTGCCTTCTTCTCACTTGCTTCCAAAGTCTTTGCAGTGTGACTTCAGGGCTCATTATTTAATTGCAATTGCTCTCCAAAGTTCCCAAGTTCCCATGTTCTCTTATTTGCCAAATCCAATTGCCTTTTCTCAGTACTCACCCTTGGCCTTTCTACAGCCTCTGATACCATCAGTCACTCTCTTCTCTTGTGGAGTCTCTCTTTTTTAGATTTTGATGACACTGCTCTTTCTTGGTTCTCCTGCCTGCTTCTCATTCTTCTTAGCAGTCTTCTTTCTTGGATCTGCATTCAGGGCACACTCACTAACTATGCATATACCTCAAATCTCTGTCCTGGTCTTTTTTTCCTTCTCCCTCTGTACTATTTCCCTCCATGCATTTATCAGTTTCCATAGTGTTGATGTCATCTCTCTGTCGATAAATCCCAGATCTTTACATCTAGCCTTAGTTCTCTGCTGCCCTTTCTTGGCCCATATCCCCTAATACCTCTCTGACATCTTAAACTGGCCATTTGGGCCTTCCCCCCTCCCCACCCCTTATCTCCAGCATTTGGGAGAATGAACATTCTCTGTGTATTTGTTGCTTGCTTGCTTTATGATTGGCTTGCCTCCCTTTCTGGCCATCATTATAGTGGATGTGATGTCTGTTACACTGACTTTTGCGCATAATTTGTTGCTTATGTACATTGTGGCCTGTTTATACCCACTGTGGGTCACTCCATTGTACTTTTCCTGACCTGAAATTGTAATTTTTCCTAAGGTGATGGTAAGCTGTGATTTGCTGTCATGTAGCATTACATAAAGAATGTTGCTATCTAAAAAGATTGGATTATGTTTCAGGGTAGAAATTCAAGACTGTTGAAGTGTGGTAAAATTTTTCATTTTCAGTTTTTCCTGCTGTTTTCTTTTTGTTTTATTTTGGGAAAAAATCATTTGTCCATTTATAGTGCCTTTCCAAGGTAGAAGACCCATTACAGTGGTCAACTCAGTAATCTGGCCATTCACTTGTATATTATTCTCTCGATAATTTCTCCATTTGCTTTATCTGGTATAGATTGGACTCCTTAATGATTCTGAATATTATTTGGAAGGTTCAATAGTGTTCCAAGGTTTGATGCAGTCAACATAGTATCGACTTCAGCCTGAACTTTGGAAACTTGTCACCGTGTCCAGTGTAGCCTTCTACTTAGCCTTGATTTGTGCGAGACCCACTTCAGGACATTGGAACTTACCTTTGGTTAGCAGGTGTCTCTCTGTTTTATGTTAATTTGAAAATAATAGAACAAAATTATCTCTGATGTGTTTTTCATAGAGTTGCATATACTTTTAACATGTGCAGATTTTTAACATATGAGATTCCTTTTGGGAGGATGCATTTTAAAGCTAAATTTTCTTTTACCAAATAATACCTATTTTTAAAAAAATTAAACTAACACACCCAAGGGGTTGTTATTTTGTTAAATACCTTTTAGTTAATTTTGATAGAAGAAATAGCTGAGGTTTCTGAATATGAAGGCTTTCTTTTGGTCATAAGTTTATATTTACAGTAGAGGACTATGTTTTTGCTCAGAATAATTCAGTCTCGAATCAGAAGTAATCCAAACTTCAGAGCTCTGCTTCCACAAGAATATTATTTGTTTTTTATAGAATCTGCTATTAACATACTGAGTCAGGAATTAAATTAATAAAAAAGGATTACTTAATTGACCCCAAATACCTTTAGGTTCTTTGTGTATTATAATGTAAAAGCATAAATATTATTATGCTGACAAAAACCTTTAGCCTAATAATTTTCAAATTATGGAATAGCTTCAAATTAGGATAGCTTTTTGTTCACCTACCTTTGGAATAGCATGATATACACTAATTGCTAACTTTGTCTGCATTATTTTTTAAAGATCAAATGGGCACAGTAGTAATTTTCATTAATCTCATACAGAGCAGCTAATTAAAATTTCCATTATTATCCATCCATTATCTAGTTGTTTCCTTTGTTCAGTATCAGAACAGGATGTTAATAATAAGCCATTATTGTATTATAGTCCTGTTAAAAATAGCTAGATTCTAATTTATTGTATTCCTTTGCTTTTAGGTGAACTTAAAAATATCATCTTTAACCTTATTGATTAAGCTACTGGTCCCTTGAATTTTGTAATAGAGGTTTAACAGTTCTATATTATAATATATATTTGATAATTGAAGGTAGTAAAGCAGTATAAGCTTATTGCACATTGGAGTACTTACAGGATCCATTCCAAGGCCTGTTGCAGAATAGTTGTGAGGTCTTGAATAAATCATTATAATGTTGTGAGCTTTCATTTCCGCTTTTATATGACTGAATAAAACTTAATGTTTCTTAAGGTCCTGTCTAGCATGTATATCTTATGATATGTGATCTATGTTTCAAGTCCACCAATCTGTATAACTCACTGACCCCTGTTCTCATCCTGCCTTCTGCCTGGGTTAAGAAATAGATTTGTTTCTCTGTGGCTGTGGGACTGTGTGGAATTGACGGTACTGGGTTAATATATCATCATTAATGCTCATCATCTTTTCCATCTTTGGCTGTTCATGTAATAAAAAGAGGAAGAGAACTTTGGACTTTGAGTCAGAGGGGACCTTAGTTTAAGATTGTGGTTCTGCTACACGTAGAGCCTTAAAGAATTAATTTAATTTATTTAGATTTCAGTTTTCCAGCAGTGAAATTGGGGTTAGACTAGATAATCTCTAAGAATCCTTTCAGATCTCAGTCTGATATATAATATTATAAGTTAGTAGCTATGAAACAAAATGTGGACTTTAGGAGAAATGGAGTCACAGTAGAATCCTGGATAAACCCTTGAGCTGTAGGTGGTTCCCCTAGGTTCCATCTTGGGCTATTTTATAATCTTGCCATTTGTGACTTTCTTCAGCTTCCAGGATTTTTATTTCTATATAGCTGATTTGCAGATCTATATAACCAGCTCTCATCTTCCTCCCATTTACCCCCCCCCCCCAGCCTCTGTCATATAGCATCAGCTGCTTATTGAGTATTTCAAGCTAGATATCCTGGAGACATCTTCAAGTTCAGCATATCTAAAAGAGAGCTCATTATTTTCCCTTCAAGTCCAATTTTCTTCCAAACTTTCTCTAAAGTAATACCATTTTTCTGGTCTCTTAGGTTCATAAAGACGTCAGTGTGTTTTGGTTCTTCATTATCCTTCACCCCAAATAACTGAGCCGTTGACAGATCTTTCTATGGCTACATCTGGTGCATTTATTTAGTTCTCCCTCCACTCACAGTTGGCCTTTTATTTCAAACTCTCATCATTGCTCACTTAGACTTTTTTTTTTAGTCATCTAAAATATATTTGAAAATCATTATTCTGAACTTGATAAACCTTATCACACATGGTCTTTTTCATATGTAAGTATATGCCAAATATGGCATGAATTCCCACTCCTTTAGGAAGCATCTTGCTTACCTATTCTGTACTTGTGCTTGCATGTGTGGATTTTCCAAGATGGGAAACCTTTCCCTTATGATGAAACTCAAGAAATAAATCTGTCAGATATAATCCCAACAATCTTTATTCAATCTTCCCATGGTTCCCAGATAATTGTTTAACTTGAAATTTTTTTCAGTTATGTTAACTTTAACTTTCTAAAAATGATGGGTTTTATGTTTGTTTCTTTTGTTTGTTTTAAAGCAGCTATGTGGCCCAATGGCTAGAACACTAGATTTCGGGTCAGAAACACCTGAGTTCCATTCTGGCCCTGGACAGATCACTTAATGTCTTGTTTGCCTCAGTTTCTTCCTCTATAAAAATGGGGATTTTATGAGGATCAGTTGAGATAATATATGTAAAGTGCTTAGCAAACCTGACAGACTGTATGGACCACAATGCCCAGAAACTCTCATTACTTCTTTGGGTACTCTGTCTCCAAAGAGATCCTCATAGTGTATTGATTTCAAATGTAGTTCGCTCACTGCTTCTCAGAAAAGTATGTATTACTCCTCATGTTTTGTCTTATAACCCATTTTTCTTCACAAGTGTATTTTTAAAAATCATTTTTCTTTATACAAATACTCCTTTTTTTCCTCTTTGAGAAATCAAATGGGTCCCATATGAAAGGGTAAGTACATTACATAAAGAACAGAAAAAGATTGTGTGAAAACTATACATCTCTTATGGACAACTTTTAAAAAGAATATAATAAATTTAACATTGTAGTTCTCAAATTGTCTTGGTTGTCTTTATCCCTCTATGAATTCCCTTCTGCTCTTATCTGTTTTTAAACTTTCACTGAAATTCTTTTCTCTTTTTTTGTGTATCTGTCACTATACCCCGTCAAAAAAAACCCCACCAAATAACAAAGGTCAAAAAGTCTTCTCATGTAACAGATTCCATATCATCAAGACAAACAAATCCACAATTGGGCTTGTCTTCAAAACGGTTTCCTATTCTGCGCATTTAGACCATCAACTCTGGGTTAAGATGTTGAATCATGATTTGCTATAATTTTCTGGAGTCATGATTGATTATTGCATCCATCTGAATTCTTAATTCTCTTTACAGTGTTGTGGTCATTTGTTACTTTATTGTCCCATTCTGCTCACTTTATTCTATATCAGTGTGTTACAAGTTTTTTAAGTTTTTCTGAATCTTGTTTTTATTAGTTTAAAACAAAGACAGCCCCTGGTTTTTATCTCTCCATTTAATAGTATTTCTTTATTCATTTTTGTTCACCTGGCAACAATATCATGGCAGTGGGTGAGTCCCTTAAGCTTGAAGAGTGCAACTCTTCTGGCACTGAGGTTTTAAGTCTGTGAGGTTACAGCAGCCACTTAAGGACCATTTTCTATCAATGTTTGTCTCTGTCATGTACTGAATGTTATTCTGCAATTCTCCTCCCCTACTACCCCCTTTCCAGCCAAGTCAAACTTAAAACTGAGGGCAGGTGCTGATTCATTCTTGTTTGCTTGCCTCTGTGTCCCCTGCATCCCTAGCACCATGTATGTTGCTTAGTAAGTCTGGACAATGATCTCATTTTTTTTTTCAGGGAGCTTAGGGCCTCTATATTAAATTTCCACCTGCTCAAGGGGATTAATTGTCCTGGTTTCAAACCAGATTAGTAGATGTGGCTTCTGCCAAACTGGATGGGAATATGCCTTTTTGGAATTCTCTTCTTTGTTAATGTTTTCCTTGCTCCTATTTTTATATTTTGTATTTACTTTGTAAGTACATATAAGAAGGAAGGAAGGAAGTAAACACTGTCAGGCAACTCCTATGTTCTAGGTACTATGGTAAACACTTTACAAATATTCTCTTATTTGTTCCAACAGTCCTATGAGAGAAATGCTATTATGGTACCCATTTTATAGTTGGGGAAACCGAGGTTGACAGAAGTTAAGTGATGTGCTGAGGAATATACAGCTAATAAGGCTCTTAGGCTTGATTTGAACTCAGGTCTTCCTGACTCCCAGCTCAGCTTTTTCTCCACTGTACCTCCTAGCTGCCTGTGTGTACATATGTAGATATAATGTATGTGTCTGTCTACACCTCAACCTCCATCTGTCTGTGTCATTAGAATCTATATGTCTTTTTCTACACATTTATTGTATAACATTTGTGTATATGATGGTGGTCCTCGCTAGACTCCAAATTCCTTGAAGATAAATATTGTTTTATTGTTTCTTTTTTATCTCAGAACCTATCACAATGCTGTGCACAGAGTTAACATATAATAAATTTTGTTTGAATTGGAGCTGAAGAAATTTGCTTTTTGCTTTATAAATTTTTAGGTGGCTTGTTACTTTGGATAGATCACCTTGATTTGTGGCATATTTAAATGAATGTATTTTGCCTGTATATAATGTTTTATACTAATTACATTTTATTCTCTGTATCTTATTGAATGATACTGGAAATCTCTTAACCTACAAAAAGAATAAGATAGACTATCCTGAAGCAGAGACAGACTAATCTTAAACCTGGATTTGGTCATCCAAGCATTTTAGAGACTATATTGTCACTTTATGTAAACTAGGTGTCCACATTCCCTGTCAGACTGAAAACATTATCCATGATTTTCTCTTTGAAATATAGTGAATAGGATGTTCTCAGGCACATAACATCATCAGACTGTATTAAATAGTCAACATTCCCAAAATATGCCTTAAAAACCTCCTCTGTACATACCTAGCATTCTCTGTCGCTGCTTGATGAAGTAACATAATCATATGCATAAAATATTTATTGTTTTGTTCTAGTAATTTATTTTTTACTCTTGCCTAAATTAGTATGTCTCTTTGCCTTTGTAGGGAGGACTGAAAAATAGCAAGCATGAATGTACCTTATCTTCCCAAGAATATGTCCATGAATTACGGTCTGGCATCTCAGAAGAAAAACTTCTTAACTGCCTAGAATCTCTGAGGGTGTCCTTAACCAGCAATCCCGTCAGGTATGTCCTTCACATTTTCAAAAATATGTTTTTATAATTCTAAATATTGATGTTATATAGATGTATTTTTAGATAGTGTTGATTTTCACATCATTTGAACAGCATGAATTATTAATCTAGAAACTGATAATAGTTAAAACATTTCAATATTGATTTAAGAATCAAGCAAATGAAATTATGCTTTGCCTTTTTAAAATAACATATATAAATATGTAAATTCAGTTAAAATTTTGAATTATATGAGGATTTTGTTTATTTTTGTGGTTTAAAAATGAGTAGAAGTTTAATTTCTAGAATAATTTCCAAAATAATTTAACATTGTTTTTGGTATGATAATATAGTTAAGTGTTTTTTTCTTGCATTCCATTAATGATTATTGAATTTTTTTCCTATCATAACCTTAATGGCCATCAACAAAAACGATTAAACATATTGAAAAAGACCCTTAGTCTTTAGTCAGACGTCTCCCAAAGAACGAACTCACAGCAACAAATAAGCTTGTTCTCATGTCCTTTAGCTCACCATTGCAGAACCCATTTTTCTTCTTTCTTTTGCTTTCCTTTTTATCTTTTCTGTAGTTTTAGTCAGTGCACATACAATGCTGGTCCTTCTGATTGCACTTGCCCTTTCTTTGGGAGTCAGGGATCATAAATTGAGAGCTGAAAATGACCTCAGAGGTCATCTTGTCCAACTTTCACATTGTGTATGTAGTTGAGGAAAGTTGAGGTCTGCCTGCCAGGCTCCCTAATAATTAGTCTTGTGATATTTCTTTATCTTCTTTATGCTTATCATGTTTAATAGTGCAGGAATCAATTACATGGTATTCGATAATTTTGCCTGTTATTGGACATATTGGGTTTTTTTTTTACTCATACAGTATCTCAAATTAATATGTCTGTGTATACACATCCTTCTCCTCCTTTTTTATGATGGTTCTGACATAGAGTTACAGCAGTTGAATTGCTAGATTGAAATATATGTCTAATTTTGTTCTATCTCCCAGCACATGCTTGTAGCAGCACTTCAGACCTCAAGTAGGCTAGCCAGGCAGAGATCTGGTTGTACAACCAGTCAGATTATGATTCAGTGCATGTGGGACCCCATTTATGCTTTTTCCATTGGTTCAGAAATAGCAACCCTTCCATACCTTCTCCTTTTGTCCAATTCTTGCTCATTTCATCCCTAGGATCAACTTAGAGAATTTTATTAACCATCTTGGAAGTATATGCTTAATCTGTCAATATCTATACCTACCATTGTGATACTTGACTTTTGCTTTCACTTTAATTATGAGCCTACCTCTTTTTCCTAAAGAATCTACTTAATGTTACACAATATATGGAAGTCATCATTGCTAATATGTTCCATTTGCTTCTACCACTCATGGTAGAAGCAGACACATGGCTCAGTAGTTTGGGGTTTGGGGTCTGAAAGAAATCTGAATTTAAATCCATTCTCAGATACTAGATGTACGATTCTGGGCAAGGTCCTTTACCCTTGGTTTTGTCTCCATTTCCTCCTTTCTTAAATGGGGATAATAACAATACCAACTTCCCAGGACTGTTGTGATGGTCAAATAACATAATATTATAAGGTGCTTAGCACAGTACCTGGCACTTAGTAGGTGCTATTTAAATTTTATCTATGATTGTTGTTATTTCATTGAAAATTGATTCCCAGCCATAGAGCATTAGGGTTCACAAGGAGAATTTTAATGTCAGAGAGCCATTTTGAATCACTGAAAGTGTTGCAGGTCAATAAGAAAAAAAATTACATCAAAAAAGTTGATTTTAAGTAGTAAATCTTTAAGAATCTTTGCTAAAGATGATAATTTGTATAGTATTCCCAATGCATTCCTGATATATTTGATTTTCATGTCATCATAAGAGTTATTAACATGAATCTCAATTCATTTAAAAGTTCTTTTGAGTCTCTAATGGCTAGACTGACTGTATTCATTTAATAAATCTATTTTAAGTCTCTCCCCCCTCCCCAATTCAGATCCTCTCTATGGACTGAGTTCTAGACATCTGCAGGACAATGTCCATGTGACCCTGTAGGTTTTTCTCTGAATTGAAGAGATTTCAAGATTCTCTTTGAGGTGATGGTAGAGAGATGAGGCAGGTGACCTTGCATAGCCCTTTCCTCACTTAAATCCAATTTACTTGCATGATATGGTATCACCTCTCTGATATCATGGTCCTCATTGAGAATGAAGGACTGACCACACAGCAAGAGAGATGAACTTTATGTGAAAGAAAACAAACAGAAATAAGCTAGCAGAGAATTTGGATTGAGACTTCCCTGTATGCCAAAGCTTAATTAAAAAAAAAAACACCCCACCAACAGTATTGTTATTTACTTGTTATTTGCTTTTTCATCATCAAAATTTCCTCAAGCCTTGCACTCCCAGCCTCCCAAAGAGCTATTCCCTACAATCAATAACATTTTTAAACAGAAAAAAATAAGAGGGGAAAAATAACAACAACAAAACTAAGTATATTGGGAAAAGTTGAGATTATGTGGAAGGTAGCCCATCTGTGTACCTCTCACCTTTCACAAAGTGGGCAGTGGAGAGGGGGAGAATCATGCCCATTTGTAAATTTATAACGTTTAAAGTAGCTGCAACACTATAAATGGAAAGAACGATCACAGCCAACCAAAAGCTCTATCTTACAAATTTTGTAGCTAAATATTTCAACCAAAGTTCTTTTAAAATTATTCAATAGTATTTTATTTTTCCAAATAGGTGTAGTTTTCAACATTCATTTTTATAAAACTTTGTGACCTGAATTTTTCTCCCTCTCTTTCTTACCCCCCTCCCCAAGATAGCAAGCCATGTGATGATGTAGGTTAAATAATAGCTTTTTATTTTCAAAATATATACAAAGATAGTTTTCAACATTCACCCTTTCAACATCTTGTGTTCCGAATTTTCTCCCTCCCTTCCCCCATCCTCTCCCCTAGACAGCAAGTCATTCACTCTGTGTTAACCATGTTCAATTCTTCTATACATATTTCCACAATTATCATGCTGCACAAGAAAAATCAGATCACAAAGGAAAAAAATGAAAAAGAATACAAAAAATAAGCAAAAAACAAGAAAAAGTGTGAAAATATTATGTTGTGATCCACACTTAGTTCCCACAGACTTCTCTCTGGATTCAGGTGGCTCTCTCCCTCACAAGTCTATTGGAATTGGCTTGAATTACCTCATTTTTGAAAAGAGCCAAGTCCATCACAGTTGATCATTACATAATCATGTTGTTACTGTATATAAAGTTCTCTTGGTTCTACTCATTTCACTTAGCATCAGTTCATGTAAGTCTCTCCAGAGTTTTCTGAAGTCATACTGCTAGTTGCTTCTGATGTATAGTATTTTTTTTTTAAATCTGGTTATTGTAATCTTCTGTTAACCTAGATCCCTAACTTTAGTTCCTAAATTTGAGATTTGTGTTAGGACCAGGCTCTGCTTCCTGCTATACTTTTGGGTGAGATTGATGGCCTGAATGATATAATATCAGGCCACCAGTAAGTTTCTAGTCTGATTGACCTTTTTCTGTTGTTAGAAATAGATTTTCCCCATTGCCTCAATGAGAAAAGTAGTGACCTTCCTATACTGATCTCTGGCTCTTTGGGGTAGACCCCTCTAGATCTTTGAAGTTCTGAGCACTGTATTTTCAGGGTTCTCTGTGGTTTCTTAGGATACAGTGTTAGGGAACAGTTCTTTAGGCCTGAATTCTGCTATATGGTATTAGTTGCTGCTTATCCTTAAGAAGAAGCAATTGAAGTTTTTTAATATGTGTATATGTGTGTGTGTGTGTGTGTGTTTCCCATTTTGGTCTATATGAAGTACGGGCTAGCTCCCTGGAGGGCTTCAGGGTCAGCCAGAATTAGGATAAATCAAAGTCCTTGGTCTTTAGGGGGAGAAGTAAAAAAGAGACAGACAAGCTGCCACAAGGTTTGCCAAAGATGGATCCTTGATCCTGGAGTCTGGAGTCTCCAGCCTCTCTCCTCCTTCTTGTCCTGCTGCCAAGTGACTCTGGCTTCTCTCTACCCCCCCCCCCCCGCCCACTCCCACCCCCATCCCCCCAATCTTTGCCTAAGATTATCTTAACATCAAACATTCAGCAAGCATCAATGGTAAGGAGAGCCATTATCCAAATATATGCTAATAAAGTCATTGTCTCACATGGAATAAGTAGCCTTAAGTGCTGGGTTGTCTGATTCAAGCATACCTTTTTGGAGTTTCAGCCCTGTACAAGTCTATTTGGTTTTCATTTTGGTGGAAGGTTCCCACTATGGGTTTTAGACAAACCCCAGAATTTCTACTCACCTTGGGACTTTTTGATCTCTCTAATTCTTTCTTAGTGTATCCCTTTGTGCTTGCTACTTCTGGAAAACAGAGGCTTTCGGGCTCCATATGTTTTTTGGGCAGCCTCCAGTTGTGCTGGGAGGCTGCCCACTTGTTTGCTTGGTCTGGCACTATTTGGCACTATTCCCTTTTGTATTCTCCATGGGCTCACAATTGATTTTGCGTGTGTGCTGTGTGTGTGTGTGTGTGTGTGTGTGTGTGTGTGTATACAGTTCAAGGATAAAAGAAATCACATGCTGTAGTTTCTTGATCTTTGTTCAGTCTGTTGTGAATTTTAGGCTTCTGCCTGTATTTTAGGTATGTGGGTGCTAGGCAGTCTTGTACTATATAATTTAGCATGTCTGTGGTAAACTTTCTGTTTTAAAAATACATACATAGAGTATAACTATATGGTATATTCATTTAAAATTTAAAGCAAACTACATTGAGAATTTCAACATTAAAATGTTTCAGTCTGCAATCTAGTGACACTGGTCTCTTTGCAGTTCCTCTTTTTTTTTTCTTCCTTTTAAAAATTAATTTAATTTTTACAAAAAATTATGCTTGGGTAATTTTTCAGCATTGACAATTACAAAACCTTTTGTTCCAACTTTCCCCCTTCTTCCCCTTCCCCCAGATGGCAGGTTGACCAATACATGTTACATATGTAAAAGTATAAGTTAAATACAATATATGTATACATGTTCAAACAGTTACTTTGATGTACAAAAAGAATTGGACTTTGAAACAGTGTACCATTAGCCTGTGAAGGAAATAAAAAATGCAGGCAGACAAGAATAAAAGGATTGGGAATTCTGTGTAGTGGTTCATAATCATCTCCCAGAGTTCTTTCGCTGGGTGTAGCTGGTTCAGTTCGTTACTACTCTATTGGAACTGATTTGGTTCATCTCATTGTTGAAGAGGGCCCATTGATCATTATACAGTACTGTTGTTGAAGTATATAATTATCTCCTGGTCCTGCTCATTTCACTCTGCATCAGTTCACGTAAGGTCTCTCCAGGCCTTTCTCTTTGAAGTTCCTCTTGCAAAACACACCATCTCCTTACTCTAAGCATTTGTCTGGGCTGTCCTTTCTTTCCTCATCTCTGCCATCTTGGCTTCCCTGGCCTTCCTTACTAATATTAATACTAATAATACACTGCATATGTGAGACTACATATTTAAGGCTTTTAAGGTTGGCATTGCTTTTATATTTTTAAAATTTTTTTTTTTGTATCCTCAAACACGTAACATAATGTCTGGCACATTATAGACACTTAATAAATGCTCTTTGATTTGACCATCAAACATCTGTTTATTATTACTTCTTGTGATGACCTCTTTTAGGTCATGTGTAGGATTCAAGGATTTTTATGTATGTGAAATTCTGGGTGAATTTTTCAAACCTGATTCCTTAGAAGATACTCCAGACTTTTACTGTGTGTGTCCTTTGACTGATTTTCTTAGTCTTATGTTCAAACTTACTTGACATGTGAAGTTTTTTGATTTGTAATTTTTTTTTCCATTTTGGTCTAAGCCACCATGAAGGGGGCTATTGTAATAATTATTAAAACTTTAAAAGCGTTTTTCTTGAAATAATTCTTCAATAGGCAATATTCATCAGTAGCAAATATTTTATTTGATATAGTTTTGTTATCTAATGTAATGGTATATATTAGATCAATTGGGAAGGCTTATACTGTTAGGTCTTGAGAGTCACAGGGTCCCAGTCTGGTTTGTCATGAGAGTGGAAATAAAGGGTTTGAAAATGAATGAAAAGATTTATTTGTCTTTGTTTTTCTTTACCATGAGAGTTGTTTATATTGAAAAGGAAATATAATTGTTATTGCAGCAGGCCAGCAGTTTGCTAACACCTATTGTTAACCTTGGAACTCCATTAGTAATCAACCTTTTCCTGACAGTATGTTGATAAAAACTGCTGTTTGCTTTCCTATTCTTGTAGTTCATTTATTGGTTTACTTCAAAGTAATTGGTTAAGTGAGATAGAATAAAATCCTTGAGAATTTATGTAAAAGATTTCCCTTTTTATCATAAAGAAATAGAGAAGCTTACTTATAGGACAATCCCATTTTCCTAAAATGAAATGACAATCTGATCTGAGTAAAAAGAAAATGTCTACCAATGTTTGCACTTTCAGAGAATACAAATGTATTCTATTCCATCTCATTTTTGCCCTTTGGCATTTTCATTTCATCTACTTTCTAGATGCGCACTTTCATTCTGTTCTTTCAAAAACAAAAACAACTCAGAATAGTTGTACTTTCTTATTTTTTTTTTCTTCTCTTCAGTATCATAGTTATCAAGGTTGGGCATATATGCCATTTCTGCTCTTCCCCCCCTCTTTTTTTTTTAATTACTTTTGGAATGAATTCACATTATATGTTGTGAGGATGGCCTTCTTTAGGATCTGTTGAATGGGGAGAAGTCTTAATGAACATATTTGAATGAAAAAAAAAATAAGAAATTTAAAGCCATTCATTAGATGCTTATTCTATATTAGATACTGTTCTAAGGACTGGGCATATAAATAGTAAAGGAACAAAGCACATCCCTGCCCTGAAGGAGGACTATATATGCATGGACATGGTGACCAGGGAGAGATGTTTTGCCCTGGGAACATTGAAAGGTATTAGAGATACCTTTCTGATCTCTAAGTACTTTGAAGCTATACAAAATGTTTTCAGTCTGGAGCTAAATATGCCCTTGGCTATATCATCTTCTAAGGGAAAAGAAGCCTCGAAACCAATATCACCAAGTTAATAGGTTATAGTCACTAGGGAAAGTCTGAGAAATTTGACACTAACAGTAGTTTGTACTTTTGTTTTATTTATCTGACTCTGTCTATTAACAGATCCCACCAGTTTTTGACTCAAGAAGCACATTTATTTTGCCTTTCAGTGCAGTATCTTGCTTTGTCATCCAAGTTAATGTTACTTTGTTAGTAATATGTTATCTAGTAATTCTGCTCAACCAAAGTGACATTCTATATATATGAAAATCATGTGAATGGTTGTTGCTCAGAGGTCTAGGTGAATCATATGAACATGTGATCAAAGAATGTTAGATAATTACGTCATAACTCACACTTTCCAGGTAGTCTTCAGTTAACAATTTTTTATTAGGTGCCTGCCTTCGAGGAGCTTATATTTTGGTGAGTAGAAACAAAACATAAAATGAAGCTGAAACGGGTCTGGGGATAGAAGCCTACAACTATGGTAGAAAAAGTTTGAGTGCAAATTGGAGAGAAATGAGATGGGGTTCACCTGTTCACTCTCCTTAAATGCAAGCTCTGCAGAGGCATCTTGGAATCAGATCGAGGGGCCACAAGGGCATTTCAATGTGTGGATTCCAGGGCTGGAGGGAGTTTCCAGCTTCAAGGTCTCTGTGGCTTGCTAGAGAAGATCCAAAATGTAGTTGGAAGAGGAACGTAAATATAAAGATAGAAGATCAAGGAAATCAGGAGGGCAAATGTAGAGGGAAGTGGAATGGATTTCTGTTATGTGTTTAAAGTGTAGGGATAATATATGACAGAACTTCTATAATTTGAAAGATTCATCATGTAGTCAAAGACAGAATTCCACGGAAATCATCTTATTTGGCTGCTTAATTATACAAAGAAAGAAAATGAGACCCAATGGCTTGAAATGACTGCTCAGTCCAGCTAGGTACTGGAAGAACCAGGACTGAAACCTGAGTCTTTGATTCCACTTCTGATGTTCTTTGTCCAATTTTATCTCTTTGTTGCTTGGTACTTTCCAAATAACAACATTAACATCAAACAGGTAGATGTTGGAAAGATGGAATGTGTCAATATCTTTTGCATCATTGTCCTTTCCCTATGCTCTTCCCAAATAAGCTTCTCTCTGAAAAGAAAGAAATGCCTGCCACTAATTCAAACAAAGTGATTAGTCAAGTATATGTGAAGATCTTTTTATCTATACCTATACCCATACCTACATCTATATCTATGCCCATACCCATACTCGTACCCATACATCTACACCTACACCAACATCTGTATCTATATCATCCTCCTTCTGTAATCCCTTACCCATCAACCAAGGGAAGAAGGCATGCTTTATTATCAGTCCTTCATGGTCAAGGTTGATCATTACATCATTCAGAACTTTTGTATATTTTTCTTCAAACTTTTATATTCATTGGGTTCTATTTCTGGGTTCTTTATTTTGTTCCATTATAGAATTTTTTCTTATGAATTTATTCTTGTATGCTATGCTCACAAGATAAACCTTCACTAATCAACATGATGTGCCGGGAGCCCCTAAAAACCTAGGTATGAGCTGGCTCCTGTTATTTGAAGCCCTAAGTCATGAATAACTTTCTGGGCAGAAGGCCTGGGGAAAGGATCTGAATCTTCTCCGGAATTGCTTTCAGACTGGTTTATTGACCTGTAATCTACATACTAGCTTTTCAGCTCTCTCTCTTGAGGTTAAAAAGTCTCAGGCTAACTTTTTGTTGTTGTTGTTGTTGTTTCTATATGTCACCCAGAATTGGTTTACATGCTCTGATTCTCCTTGGATTTATCTTGGCACCTGCTTGTGAGTGACTCCCAAATTCTGACTGGGATTCTAGCTTAATCCCTTTTGGATATTGGACGTAGGCCCTGATAACTAAAGAGCTTCTAAGGAATCCAGGAGACAAACATTTAAAATATTTTCTGCAATTGAGATTTATGTATTAAATACAAGTATCAAAATTTGGAACAAGATTTTATAGAATTTTCTACGTGCATTACCACCAGCTGATAATTTTATTTTGTTCAAATGGGTTGATTATTTTCTCCTTTCTGAACTTTTAAATTTTTAATTATCTTTTGTTTCAATTAGAAAAAAAATTCATCATCTCACATCTCTTCCCCCACTTTTTGAATAAAAGAAAAACAAAGCTCTTGTTACATGCATATAGTATATAACATATAGTTAAGCAAAATAAATCTCTACATTGACCATAATCTAAATAAATATCTGCCTTATTCTGCATTGAGTCCCTTACCTTTTTATTAACATGTTTCATCATTACTCCTCTGGGAATCATGGTTGACCATCATAATGACCAGAGTTTCTAATTCTTTCAAAAATTTTGGAATTACCTATTGTTGTTATTCTATACATTATTCTTCTGGTTTTATTTACTCTGCATTAGTTCATACAATTTTTCCTTGTTTGTTTTTTTTTTTTTTGAAACTTTCCCTATCATCATTTTATACAACACAATAGTATTCCATCACATTTATATACTATTCATTCCAATTTATTGCTATCCTGTCAGATTCAAATTGTTTTCTACTTGGAAAAAAAATCCTCGTTTCTTCCTTCACTCCCTCCATCCCTCTCATTCTTTCTTTTCTCTTCCTGGTTTTTTATTTCTGTTCTTTTCTTTCTGTGTCTCTCTGTAGTTCTGTTTCTTTCTCTTTCTCTATCTCTTCTCTTTCCTTTCATCCTTTTCCTCTGTCTCTCTGGTGACTACAATGTGGGTTTTTTTTTTTTAACCTATCAGTGTACAACTGTATGTGTGTATTCTTCTCTTTTTCCCAGTTCAGAAGCCCCCACTGTCATCCCCTTTGTTTATATAAATGTCTGTGTACCTTGAACATGTGAGATCATTTCTTTTAACCTTCTTTTCCTTCTCTGTCTCCCTCACCCAAAGATTGTGTTTATTTTCTACTTTTTCTCCATTCTTCTGTTAGGATCATCAAGATGTATGGGGACCACTCTAACACCCTTTATGACCTCTGATGATGATAAGATTCATAGGGAACGCCTGTACCATCTCCCATATTTGAATGTAAACAGTTGTAAGTTAGTCCTTGATCATTATTCATGTTTACCTTTTTATGTTTCTTCACTCATGTGACTTCAGAGTTTCTACATATCTCTGATCTTTTTATTAGGAATGCTTGAAAGTCCTTTGTTACATTAAAGGTCTATTCCCTGCCCTCCACTCCTCTGCACATACCCCTTCCCCGGTAGAAATATACTTGGTTTTCTTAGATAAGTTATTTTTGGCTATAAGCCTATATCTTATATCCTGTTTCCTAAAAGAATACTATCATATTCTTTTATTCTCGATATGCTGTTTTATAATGGTATCTGCACAGTCTTGTTTGAGCCTGACTGTAGCCCCTCAGTATTTGAAATCTTTGTTTCTGACCACTTGTACTTTGGCTTGAAAATTCTGAATTTTGATTATAATGTTACTAGAAGTTTTTATTTTAAAATTTGTTTCAGGAGGTGAGCAATTAATTTTTTCTATTTCTACTTAACATCTGAGTTTTAGAGATCAAGGCAGTTTACTTTCATTTTTTTTCAAATACATTTTCTAAGCTTTTTTTTTAGGAGCTGAGTGGGGGCGAGACATGATATTCAGGTAGTCCAGTGATTCTTGAATTTTTTTCTCATCTTATCTTTCCCCTGGACAATTGTTTCTGCATGAGATGCTTTGTTTTCTTTTTTCATTCTTTTGATTTTGTTATAATTTTTTTGTTGTCTTATAAGTAATTTATTTCTTTTTGATCCATTCTAATTTTCAGAGACTTTGTTGCTTGGGTGAAGTTTTCTACCTCTTGTGCCAGGCTGTTAATTCTCTTTATAATTCTTTCTTCCTTAGCTTTTATTTGTTTTCCATTTTTTTTACTTCAGGGGCTCTTATGTTATTGATAAAAACATTTTTACTCTTCATCTCTTCCAGGAATTCTGTTTGAATTTGTGCACAAGCTATATATTTTTGAGGCTTTCACTGTAGATATTATTCTTCCAACCTATTTCCTAATTGTAGATTTGATTTTAGGGCCAGACTCTGTACTTCTAGAGGGAAGATCTGGGCTTGTTCTGTTGTGGGGTTGTTTTTTTTTTTTTTTTTTGAGTATTGAATATTGTATTATTCTAGGATCTCAGAGGCAATTCACACTGGTGACCTGCAAGCCTTTCTTAGTTCCCAAAGTGGTCTGATGTAAGTTAAAGTCTAATTACTTCTCTCCTGTCCCCGATCTGTGCTTTGCAAGTTTTTGACCTAGGTTTGGGGTTGATAATGATTAACTACTATTTAACCATTCCATTATGAGCTAGTTGGGAAGCCCTGCTGCTTCTTAATGACAGAACTACAGGCTCCCTTTTTAACTGGGATTTTTGTCCTGGTTATTCCTATGCAGACTTTAGAATCATTTAAACAGAAACCTTCCTCTGCTGTTGGAGTTTGTCACATTACTACTATTTGATTCTGAACTTGCTTTTCTCATCTTGGAACTTACATCAGCTTATCATGGAATGCTAGGGACAGATCCCTTCCACAGCCCTTCCCCGGACTTGTGTTCTCTCTGGACATTAATGGTAGTTTGCTCTATTGTTTCTTCTCCTGAATTGTGATTGTTCCCTCTTGATCCAGTTTTGTGGACCAGTATCCATATTTTGTCTCCGACTCTAATTATTCTCTAGGGCATTCTCTTAGATCTTTTACTACTATATTCTCTTTTCTTTCAATTAGTTCCCTTCAGTTTAATTATCTTCTTTATTTTTATAACTTGTATGTGTATGTATACACTTATGTTACAAGAATAAAAATTTTATATGTGTGTATGTGCACACATATCCATCTCTAGGTTCAGTCAATTCTAGTCTTATATCACCAGCCACAGCTAGATATTGCAGTGGAGAAAGCATTGGTGGGAAGAAGATGGAGCATAAATGGCAGAGAAAAAGTCTTTGCTTGAACTCTCCCATATTTCCTTCCAAACAACTTTTTGAAATGTCTCAAAATGAACTATGGAGTAGCAGAACCCACAGAAGCATAGGCTGAAACAATTTTCCAGTTTAGGATATCTTAAAAAAATTGCAGGAAAGGTCTGTTCTAGCAGGGTGAACGTAGAGTACAGTCCAAGGCAAGCTGCACTAGTAAAGGGTATACCTCAGCAAACCAACAGCAGGTTTTGGGGTGACTGAATCAGCCACAGCAACTGCTGTACCAGTCACTTTTGGAACTCTCAGTACACAGATAGTAAGGCATCTGAACAGCTGATCAGAAGGCAATTACAGGGAACCCTTCACTGTTACTGGGTGCAGGTCGCTATGTGGATTTGGTTTGGAAGTTTAGGGTTATAATTCTATGCCCATGGGAGGGGAAGTAATAGCACACCAGAGCTTGTGGTCACAAGAGATCAGGGATATTGGTCACAGTTCCAGGGCAGAAAAGTGTTCTTGTGGTCTCTCACAGACCAGAATTCAGGCCAGGAGAGCAAGTGACCATACCTTTCCTTTTGAATTTTCTAGGATTTTCTAAGTAAGCCTGCTTATTGTCAGAAAATAAAATGCTTTCTTTTTAGCCAATTCAAATGACTGTGAAATTAATTTTATTATTTTATCAACTTAAAGTAGTTGATAATGCTAATCATATTTCCCTTTTTGGTCCAGTGTTTTAGGTGACACACTCAGGATTCAAATACGTGTCGTTGATTATTTTGGATTAGTTATTGTTTTGCATTGTTTGTATTTCTTAATTTTCATTCTGGTTAACTGAGATTTCATGAGAATTAGATTGGTATGTCCTCAGTTATCTTAATCCAGGTATATTTCTTTTACATTAAAAAACATGGCATTTTTCTGTGATTTTATACATTTCAATTAAAAATCAGTTATAATTTTCATATCTAAAAAGAGAGGGCAAAGATTTTTTCTCTTGAAGTTAACAGATTTGTGTTTTGTAATTTTAACAACTTTCTAAATCCTTCAAGAATCTTGGAAATCCCCTTGGTGTTCTACTGATTTAGGCTGTAAGTGTGAAATTCCACATGGGAATAGAAACAACATTATATTGAAATAGCATCCTTTGTAGTGATCTGTGTTCACACACACACACAGATCCCTCATCCTTGCTTTAAGAACTGTACAAACAGTGACAAAGGGATAATAGGACTAACATTACCTTTCTTTACATGATCTCAATTGCCTTATAGCTCACAGAATTCCTTATGGAAATCCTATTTTTTTAATCCTTTCAAAAACAGAGGTGGATCAAAGGAACCTTATTAAATGGTTATAGAACAATTTTGTATTGTTTTTTGTCAATTGTATGCGCAGTGTAATGAATTAATCTGCAACTATCTAACCCCAACTCAGACCCTCTAAGTCTTTTATTTTCAAGTAGTTTTTATATCAGTATTATCTAGAGGAAATATAGTATCTGAAACTTTAGTTTTTGGACAAAGAGTTGTCCTATGGTGATCCATTCAAGATAATAGAAAATGAAAACGATCTTTCCCTTGGCAGGCTTTTGAAATTTGAAGAGGAGGATATTTTTATTGATTTTTTTTTTCAGATAAATAACTTTTCAGACACTTTTGTTAAGGATTGGTTTTTATTTATTTTGGTCAGATATATCAGGATAAATTATCCCCTTAAAATAATAACAAAACCCATCAAAGTTTATGAGAACTTTCTTGATTAAAATGTCATGTACACATGAAAATATGTCATTTGTGGTCATTCTTTTTGCTTGGAACATGAATGACAAATTGGTTTCAATTTAGTATTATGGTGAGATCTCTGGATGTCGAGGTAGAGATTTAGTTTAGAATAATGATTTTGCCCCTTCCTGATTATGATTTCTTTAAATTGTGATATTTTTAAAAACAACAATAAAATCCTGTAATTCATAATAAGCTCTGTGATATTGGCAATAATGTGACTTGCCCAAAAACAAATTCATTGAAAAGCAACATCAGTGTTTTGCAGATAAATTTTATGGGAGATCAAGCAATAATTAAACCCTGTTGCCATAAAAGAAAGCCTTTGGAGACTGAGTGACTTAGGGTTGTCATTCTATTATAGTTATCAAAGCTATGGCATGAATCCCAAAAGAAATAAATTCTGGTATATGAGTGGAATTCTATTGTTCTATAAGAAATAGTGAGCAGGAAGATTTCAGAAAAACCTGAAAAGACTTACATGAATGGATACTGCATGAATTAAGCACAACCCAGAGAACACTGTACACAATAACAGTATTATCAACTTGTCAGTAATACAGTGATATAAGACAATTCCAAAAGACTCATGATAAAACATTCTATCCACATCCAGAGAAAGAATTGTAGTCTCAAAGCTGATTGAAATAACACTGTTTCATGTAAAATTTATGGGATTGCCTGTCATCAAGGGGAGGGAGTAGAGGGAAGGAGGGGATAATTTGGAAAAATGAATACAAGGGATAATGCTATAAAAATTACTCATGCATATATACTGTCAAAAATTTATAAATTACAAAAGTGACAATATATAATTAAAAAAAAAAGAAATAACACTGCACTTTTTTTCTTTGTTTTTTTGTGATTTTTTTCTGATTCTTTTTTCACAACATCAACAGTGGAGAAATGTTTAATATGATTATACATATACAACCTATATCTGCTTGCTTGCCATCTTCAGGAGGGGGCGAGGAAGGGAGAACATAATTTGAAAATCAAAATCTTATAAAAGTGAATGTTGAAAACTTTAAAAGTTTTTTTTAAAGTTTTTTTTTAACTGAGTTATTGGATTACTTGAAATGCATGATCAAAGAAAGATCCTAGACAAACTATTGAACTACTGTAGAACCAAGTCAAGATCACATAAAATTTAGTAGTTTCCAAAATAAAGGACTGGAGGGCTTGAAATATGATACTCCAGAGGGCAAAGGATCTAAGATTAAAATCAAGAATCACCAGCTCAGCAAAATTGAGTATAATCCTTCAGGGGAAAAGGTAGATCCTTAGTTAGAGAGAGAACTTTCAGGCATTCTTGATGCAAAACTAAAGCTAAATAGAGAACAATTGACATTCAAACTTAAGACTGGAGTTAGTATCAAAGGGTAAACAAGAGTAATCATAAGGGACTCAATAAAGTTAAATTAATTCTGTTCCTGATGGGGGTTGAGGTCCCTTTAAGATTCCTTTCTGATTCTCCAACCCCCATGGCTGACCTTTGATTCACAAATCCTGGTCAAAAAGCATCCTTTTGAATATCCAGGCCCAGCCCCCACTGGATCTGAGCTAACTGAAAGCCCACCAGGAGCCTGGGACTCCACCCACCTTCAACATCACCAAGAACCCCCATTATAAAAGGGCAATGCTAGACTCCATGCTTTTGCAGAAGTCCTAAGTATGGCATCCTTATGCCAAGGGTTTCTGCCCACCGGACCTAATCTGGTGCTCTTCTAGCTCTACCCTCAACTTTACTAACTAAACTTTACTTCTAAAATCCCTACAATAAATCTTTTTATCAATCTAGGTTTTGGGGCCTGTAAATTCATTTACAGGGGACACTGCGCTGTAATGGGACTATCTTTGCGCTGACTAAAACGGGTTCCCCCTTTCCTATCTCTCATCATTCCTACATGGAACGATGATACATGTAAATCTTAAGAACTTTCTTAGTATTAGGTGGCTAAAAAGAATTTACATTGATAGAGGGCTTAGTTAAAAAAAAAAAAAAAGATGAAAGGTAAAGAAACAGAGATGCATTGTGAGAAGAGAGAAACAAAATGGGGAATATTTTTCCATATAAAAGAGGCATTCAAGGAAAAAGCTTTTACAATGGAGGGGGAAATAGTGGTATGGTGGCCAGTGCTTGAACCTCACTTTCATTGCAATTGGTTCAAAGAAAGAAGAAACTCAAAAAGGAGGGCTAACACTGGGCAATATTAGAGAAAGGAAAAGCAAAAGTAGATCTAATTAAGAGATAATCGGGGAAACTACATTTTCCTAAACAGTACCACAGGCAAGGAAGTAATAGCAAAATAATTTGAACCAAATTTTTCTGATAATGGCCTCATTTCTCAAGTATATATTGCCTATAGAACTGAGTCAAATTTATGAAAAATAGGAGCATTCCCCAATTGACAAATAGTCAAAGAATAAAAACAAGTAATTTTCAGAAGAAGATATCAAAGTTATCTATAGTCTTATGAAAAAATGCTTTAAATCGCTATTGACTATAGAAATAAAAATTAAAAGAGCTCTGATGTACCAGCTCATACATATCAGAAATGGCATGCTAGAGGGGATGAGGGAAAAATATATATAAGCTAATGAACTTTTGGTGGAGTGGCAAACTGGGCCCACCATTCTAGAGAACAATTTAGAATTATACCCAAAGGGCTATAAAACTGTGTGTGTCCTTGTACCCAGCAATGCCATTACTATTTCTGTATCTCAAAGAGATTTTAAAACAGGAAAAGAACATTTATGTACAAAAATATTCATAGCAGCTCTTTTTGTGGTGAAAAAGATTTAGAAATTGAGAGAATACTCTTTAATTTGAGAGGGCTAAACAAGTTGTGGTGTATAATTCCTATGGAATACTATTGTGTTATGATGAGAAATGATGAGGAAGGTTGTTTGAAAAAAAAAAAGGCAAGATCTATATCTATATATTGCAATAATACATTTATTTAAAAGTTCTGTCAAATATTCCTACGATTCTGATTAGTCTTTTAATTGAGGGAAGGGAAGGTGGCAAACCGAAAGATCTCATTTGACTGCACAAATGACATGTGGACTCTTGACATATTCATTCACTTCCATGATGTATTTGCCTTTGCATTTCCCCTACAAATCCTGCCAGGGAGGTCTTTTGGAGCCACGTGGCAGAGTTTCAGCGGACAGGAGCATCTTGTCTGATTACAATTCTGACAGGCAGGATCTTCCACTCGGTATGGCTTGTAAGACTTTTGACAGGTTCTGCCCAACTGTTTAAAGTAGAGGTTCTTGGTGCCCTGCCTGCCCCACACCTAAGCAGTCTCCCATTGGATGATGCAGGCTTTGCCGTGATAATAGCCGGATTTCTGCTCCAAGAAGCGCAAGCGCAGCCGTGCCTTGCTCTGCCGAAACGCTGCGGCCCAGGGGCTCCTGACTTCCCAGGCCTCCTCTGCTGCCTTCGGCAGCTCGGGCTTCCCCGGCTCATAGGCGTGCTCCACGTCCGGTCTGCCTCCTAGGTGCTAGCCTACGCCCTCTTTCTCCCCGCCCTGGCCGTGTTGGGCCTCGAGGCTATTCTCCTCCCCCACGTGGCCCCCTCCCCTGGACACCTGCACGAGGGCTGTAGAGGGCCGCGTGAGGCTGCGTGTGAGTAGACGGCGGCTGCGCAGAAGGTGGCGCGCGCGGGAAGGGGGCCTCGGGTTTCCCTCAGCTCCAGAACCGCCCTGAGCCGTGAGGTAGTCGCCCATTGGGGCTGCCGAAGGCCGACAACACCTGGCAAAAGCTGCATAAATGGATACAAAAAGAAATGAAAAGGACTGGGAGGTCATTGTACGCAGTCATTCCAATGTCGAAATGAAGAGCTGCTCTAATACTAGTAAAGAGAGGGAGAGAGGGAGGAAGGGAGAGAGACGGGGTTGAGGGAGGGAGAGGGAGGAAGGGAGAGAGACAGAGACAGAGGAAGGAGGGCGAGAGGAAGATAGAAGGGGAAGGGGAGGAGAGAGGGAGAGAACTGATTGACTCAGTCCAAATTTAAGTATATTTTTTCCCACTTTATTCTTCCTTTTTTTGAAATATGGCTAATGTGGAAATAGGTTTTGCATGTATAATTGATGCAGTACTGCTTGTTTCTCAGTGGGTAGAGGAAGGATGGAGGAAGAAAAGGAGGGAGAGAATTCAGAACACAAAATATAAAAATAAAATAAAAGAATGCTGCAAATAATTTTAAAATATTTTTCAAAAAAACCAGAAAGATTTGGTCATTTATAGACCATTTAGAAAGAGTTACATAAAAATGTCTAAGGAAAAAGCTGATTCAAAGGCAATTAAACTCTCTGAATAGAGTGACATCTTGACGATGGGTATTTTTAATTTTTGTCTTTGTATCCTCAAACCTGGCATATGAAAAACACTTAATGCTTTTTCATTCATTCTTTGCAAAGCAGTAAATGAACATTGTGCTATATTATCAAATATCTACAGTAAGACTGATAGTATGAAGAGATATTCCAATTTGGCATTAAGATATAAGTGCTACTATTTCAAAGTCCGATTCTTTTTGTACAGCAAAACAACTGTTTGGACATGTATACATATATTGTATTTAGCTTATACTTCAACATATGTAACCTGTATTGGTCAACCTGCCATCTGGGGGAGGGGGTGGGGGAAATGAGGGGAAAAATTGGAACAAAAGGTGTGGCTATTGTCAACGCTGAAAAATTACCCATGCATACATCTTGTAAATAAAAAGCTATAATAATAATAATAATAATAAAAGCTTTAAGTGCTGAAGTATAAAAATTAGGAAAGTGACAAATTATTTGACTACTAAATGCCTAGTTAGATACTGAGGAATATACTATGTATGTTAAAGGTATAACTTGAGCCCAAGTAATCCTGATGCTAGGACTTGGCCTCTGTCCTTTTTACTGTGCTTCTGACATATTCAAATGGATCCATAATCTCATTTATTTGTGAGTTCCCTTTCACAATGTCATCCACTGAAATTTTTTTCATTTAATTTTTGTTTTTTCAGTCTACAAAAATCTTTTCTTTCTCTTGTTCCTCTACTTAACATTGGAGAAAAAAAGAAGGAAAGAAAAAGTCTATTTAACAAATATACAAGCAAAACAAATTCCTACATTGGCTGTGTCTAAAATACATATTTTTTATCTTGAGTCTATCACCTCTCTTTCAGGAAGTAGGTCTCATAATGTATCCCTGGTCTCCTAGAATCGTGGATACTCATTGTCTTGATAAGGGTTCTTAAGTCCTTCAGTTATTTGTCTTTATGGTGGAAGGTTTCTCTTTGTTTTTCTCTTGGGTGTGGCTTTCCCCAGTCTCCCCTCTTCCATCAAGTTTTCTGGCTGTTCACCCAGGTGGAGAGTTGGGGAGTGGAGAATTCAGCCCAGGAATGAGTTGTAATATGCAAGAAGCAGGCAAAAGGTATCAGAAAAAGACAAATACCGATACGATATAAAAACATGGATAAAAAACACACATGGTGACATTTAGGAATGTCCTAAAGTGGAATGGGCTAGGTGGAGTGACAGAAGATTCCCCTTCAGTAGATGTTTTCAAACAAAGGATAGGTTATCTTCCAGAAGGTATATTTTAGATGTGATTTTTCTGTGTATGGGATAGATTAGCTGCTCTCTGGTTCCTACCAGCTGTTACATTCTATGGTTCTGTAATAGAGCTGGCAAAACCAGGTATCTTATTTCTTAAAATTTTCTGTTGTTTTTCTTTTATTTTGATTAGGCAGCTGAAATAATCTTAAAATGTAAAAAGTCCTAAACTTCAGTTTTGTAGCAACTGCTTTTGCATAATTTAGAACAAATTTAGAACAAATTAAGGCATAGCATTGGGTAATATTAAATATTTCATAAAATGAATCATTTCTTAGCCAATACCATCCTTTACAAGTAATTCTAAAAATGTACTTATGAAGATTTCATTTCTTTTTGAAAGTATTGCTCCTTAACCCCTTTCACATGTTTATCTCTCGTACTTGTTTCCCACATGATTTTCTTTATGTATTTATCCAACTATCTTGAGGTATTTTTTCATGTGAATATTTTGTTAGTAGCATGATTTTCTGGTTCTTTTCAAACATAATTTTCAAATTTCTTAAAGTGATATAATTTCAGTTTTAAAACCCTTACTTACCTATGTGTTTGAAGCTACTCTCATGGTACATTTTAATTGAGAATATTTTCATTTTATAAGTCTATAAAATATTATATTGAAACTTGATATAAAATGAAGGTGGAAAAACACTCAGGCACAAACATTTTCCTTTCATTTAAAATCCTGACTTTGTTTCAAGTTGTTATTTCTTTGAAGTTGCTTACTTTTTGGTTTTGTTTGTCTTACAGCTGGGTTAATAACTTTGGCCATGAAGGTCTTGGAGTCTTGTTGGATCTATTAGAGAAGCTTCTGGATAAGAAACAGTAAGAATAACATATTTTCAAAAATTATCACTGGAGGAATTTTTAAAAAGCAGTATAAAGTATTTCTTTTTTATATTTAGGCAAGAGAATATTGACAAGAAGAATCAGCATAAACTTATTCAGTGCCTGAAAGCATTTATGAATAACAAGGTAATATGAATTTATATCTGTCTCTGATTTTCTTAATGTGTCTTCCTTAAGGAATTTTGATATATAACAATCTTCACAGATATAATCACTTTATAAAAGGTTGCAGTATACTGTGCTTCCTTACAAATTTAATTTAGACTCTCCCCTTTTAAAGTTATACTTTGACCATAATGTAATTATTGTTTCATTTTTTTAAGGACATATGTTTTCAAGTGGCATACATAAATGAATCTATGTTGCTCTCATTTTAGATAATCCTTTTTATAGTAATAAGATAATATCAGTGGAAAAAATAAAATGTATAGCCATAATATTTCTAGACAGAGATTTTTGTTTATGACTTCATGAGGTGGGGGATAGAAGGTGGAGAGAAGCAAATCAAAGGTTATAGATCCTTACATTTTCTGTTGGCTCATTTGTCAGGACCATTGCTGCTTTAATACTTCCCTGTTTCAGATGTTAAATTGATGGCAGTGAGTTAATAGGTCTTTCCTTGGAAAGAATATTTCTAGAAGATTTGGGGAGGGAGGAGCGGAATGAGTGGTGATTGCATGTATATGTCCAATGCAAATTACATTTTCATTGCTTAATGGATTTGAAAGAAATATTTCTCTTTTTAAAAATAGTCTAGAGTTTTAGGAGTTTGAAAGAGAAATATAATTTGTTTCTTTTTCCACAGGCCATTTTAAAGTTATTGGCTTGGAAACTATTTGCTCTCTATGCCTATAGGTGAAATATCATTGACTAATTCATTTAATTACTTAATTCCCTTCAGATGGTGTTTTAATAATCTCAAAATACTTAATAGAAATAAATAATTGTAGTGATAACAATGAACTTGCCAAGTGTGAAATATAACTATTAATAACTAATGCAATAAGATAGTCCATTTAAATAATCTGTAAGCAGTGTTCATAAAAAGCCAAGGTTTTTTATGTGTATTAAGACCACTGTAGTAACAAAGACGATTGCAAAGAAATGAAAAATCACAGCCGAGCACAGAATTTCTCTCCTGGTAGGTTATGAATGGCCCTTTCAGAACCGTGGGTAGCAAATTCTCCCTGATCCTCCTTGTACCCTTTTCCAAGAGGCCTGTCATGATTACAAACCAGTTTGCTCAACTCTTCTGTATGTTTTGGCACATTCATATCTAAATAAATGTTAAAGAAAGCACTATTCTCTGTATATTTGGGGGCCTTTGTTCCTTTCTATTCAGCCAGTAGTTGATTACATTAAAAATACATTCATCTTGGCCCAGGAAAGTCTGGACAGGGAGAACTGTTTTCCATCATTTGTACTGACTGCTGCCAAATTTCTTTACTTTTTTTAGAATTTCTGGATAGTTTTAATCAATAAAAGTTATACATGTCAGAAAATGAGTGTCATGTCCCATTCAGCAGCTTTGTTTCCCTTTAACAAGTTATGTTGACATGTTACAGTTTGAAAGCCTTATAGAAATAGCCTTTTGTCTGAGGTGATGCCAAGTGCAGTATATTTTAAGTTGAAATAGTTTTTTCACAGTTACTATGTAGTCACTTAATATTTTGATTTTATTTTAATTCAATTTAATTCAAATACATTTCAAATTCACATTGATCTTTGGCCTCCTTGATGCAGTTATTCTTTCCAGTGATGCCATGTTGAACCCATTCATGCCTGCCTTTCCTGTGTGACTCTTTGTCTCTGTCCCCCTTTACATTCACCCCAAAGACAGAATTTCATCATGAATATAGAACTGCTCTCAATCTCAGGAAGGCATGGACATATTTATTGGTCAGCTTTTCAGTGCTCCAGGCAGCTCTCTAAGACAAGCACTGATCTGCATCCTGTAGAGGGTCTTTCCTCACTGAGAATTCCCTATACCAATGAAATTTCAGGTCTAGTTCAAAACATACTTTTCATTTAGCCAAGTCCTATTGTGATGATACTTTAAGAAACTGGTTGGAATTTTTAAATTATATCATGTTATGGCTTATATTGCACCATGAAGTTGTAGTTTTTAAGTCAATGATTTCAACATCAACTTTTTTTTTCAATTATATTTATACTAATGAAAGAATAATCACTGGAAAATTAAATTGATTCTCTCTCTGATTTTCAGTTTTCTTTAAAACACTTTAACTTTAGTAACTGCCAGTGACTCATTCCTTTTGACCTGTACTTTTCTACATGCATATCTCCCTTTACTCTGTCTTTTCTCTTACTACTTACCTCCTCCATTGCCTTTTTTAACTTTCTCTATTTCCTTACTACAAATGAACTGTCTGTACAATCATTATTGAACACTGCAATGTTTAGATTTTTGCTATTAAAAGTTACTCTGATGATAATTGTGCTTTCTTGATTGCTCACATTGGGCTTCAAAGCCCAGCTATTGGTCTCTTAGAACAGTAGCGTGTGTGAAGTCTTAGACACGTTCAGCTTTATGACAACCATACTTTTGGGGAATCTTCTTGAAAAAAATATGCATACACAGTTATGCCTATGAAATGAAGGAAAATGGTATATTGCCTCATTTATCCTAGTATTACCCTAAGAAAACCTAGGAATGTTACTTGTATTTCATAGTTTTTAGCATAATATAGAATTCTTCTTTGGCTATTATATACTATAGAAAACAGTCTTTCAGTTTCTTTTTCTTTTTTTTACAATTTCTTTTTAGTAATTTAAAAAATGACCTTATTAGTCATAAACAAGCATGGACACTTTTATATATAAAGTATAATGAACCATAAATATATAATGTCCAAATTTTTTTGTGTTTGGTTTACATTTAAGATGATAATTCTAATACTGCTCCTTGCCTATTATTCTTTCTGAAAGTTTTTCTATTCTTTTGTTTGTATTTTTGAATGTTTCATTGATTCTCATTTCTTCTTTCTATGTATTGCTATTACTACACCCCACTCTCCCAGTGTTATGTGAATGTGTCAGTTGTTTTTCTGTTTTCTACTTCATTCTATTAGCCAAATCTCAAATTTCTCTGAATCTTTTCTGTTGGTTTCTCTTATAGTACAGCCACATTTCATTACATTCACTTGCTTTAATGTGTTTAGCCATTCCCCAATTAATGAGAATCTGAGCATTCCAATTTCAAAATTTTTACTGTGTTTGTTACTGATAATTTTAACTTTAAATTCCAAATATCCACTGTCATACTCAATGACATAGGGTAGAATGACTAGCAAAAAATCTTATCTATATCTATAGCTTTCTGTCTGTCTACCTATCATATCTATCTATCTATCTATCTATCTATCTATCTATCTATCTATGTATCTATCTATGCCTTACTAGTTCTTTGAGGCAGGAATACTACTTAGTCTCACATAGCTCCAAATTAATTGTAATTATTGAGACAAAATAATGAAGATTGTACCTGTATGGTATTGGTAGATGTGGCATTTCAAATAAAAATACTAATAATTCCAAAAGACAACATGGTTTGCTAGAATCGGGGAGACCTGAGATCATCACATTGTGCCTCAGATATACTAGTTGTGGAACCTGGTTCAAGTGACTCAACTATTTTGTGCTTCAGTGCCCTCTTATATAAAATGAGGGATTGGTTTGAGTGTCTAAGATCTTAGGATCCCTTCCAGATCTAAAGTTTGGGTCCTATGAACTCTTTTGAATAAAAACATAATTATTTCACAATTCCTCTTTTTGAGATATCATGTGGGAAATCAATGAAAAGCAGTAGGTTTATTTGTTGACTTATATATGTTCTCTTTATAAACATGATGAATGCATACTAGCCTCCATCTCCGTGACTTACTGCTTTTTTCCTCTCTTTTAATAGTTTGGCTTGCAAAGAATTCTAGGTGATGAAAGGAGCCTTTTATTGCTAGCAAGGGCAATTGATCCCAGACAGCCCAGTATGATGACAGAAATAGTAAAAATACTTTCTGCTATTTGCATTGTTGGAGAAGATAACATGTAAGTAATACTGCATTCTGCTTGCTTCTTAGAAGAAAAACCTTGCAAAGTTAATTAAAACTATGCTTTTCTGTCACATAAATGAAATGAGTTGAAAACACTGCAAAAGTTTAGGGAATTTGTGAGTAACATTTATCTTAGCTATTTTACACTTTAGCATTTATCCTTTCTTTACTAGTAGATTGTTAAAGATGCAGTCCAGCCCAAATGGTGATGCTCTTCTTGAAAGTGAGATTTTCAAAGAAAGCATATCACTTCTGCCTACCTAATGTTAAACAGCCATTTGAAAGAAAAATGAGGGGAAAAAATCAAACTAATTGTTCATGTGTTCATTAGATTAGATGGTGGTTGTTTTATTTTGTTGTTGTAAAGTCCTTGCTTTGTTTATACAGTAACCAAAAGAGGGTCTAGAGTAGGGGAGCTGACCACTGAATCAGTTCCTTGCTCTAGTTCCTAGACTTACAAACTTATACTTTGTCTGGTCTATGGAAGCCAAGTGCAGATTTGAACCATAACACATATGAAGGAAAAGCCTGTGCCTACTTGCTTAATGACATTGATTTTGAGATCACTGTACCAAATGTCTACCTATAATCAGGCATTGTAGTCAGTATTAGAATTGGTTAGCATCCTTTGGATGGGGATCTCTGTGTTGTAAATTAAATTTTCCATTGAATTCACTAACTGAAACAAACTTTCATACCCTTTGTCCCCCTTTGTAGATTCCAGTTGATGTGAGGTGGACAAGCTAGTTGTCCCATGGCTCACTCTTGCTTTTGGTGTTCCTTATGTGTCATAAGTGTAATTTCCAGGTTTAAGAAGAAGACCATTAGTTTTCCACTTCTCTTAGAAAAAAGTAATGGGGAAATGTTTTCAAGTCAGTGGTTTCTTGCTTAGGAGAAAGCAAAACTTTAAGAAGCAAATGGTAAACCATGATCTCGACTCAATAGTATTTTATGTCAGAACAATATCACAGTATAAAATGGCAGATTCCATCTTACAAAGAAACGTCCTCTTAATATGTCAGGGTTTTATTAGTCTTTAGAAGAGAATCTATCCTAAAATAATTTGATGTCATTTGATACTAATTTCAGAAATCTTTTGGGAAGAGTAATAGGCTGCATGAAAGCAAATTGTCTTTAAAAGGGATAAAATGTTACAATTTAGTACTCAATTTGATAAATTATAACTGTCAAAGATTAAATCATGGTAGGAAGCTAATTTTTGTTGAGATAATTTGATCTGTAAAAGACTAATAATAGGCATGTTTCCTTCTTATCTGAGCTTTCCTGTTAGGTATTATTTTCTGTTCTGTTGTAAAAGAATGTCAATATTGTTAGCATTGCTTTTTGTTTTTCATGTTGACTTTCAAGGAGCTCATTCATAAAACATGGGTTGTTCCTACTGGCATTAACTAGCATCAACAATAGGTGTCATGTTGTGTTAAATTTGTTGTTAAATAGATGTTAATTTCACTAGGTGTAAGAAGTAAGATAAAAAAGGAAATGATTGGAATTAGAATATTTATCACGTAAAATATGGGTATATTAGCATCATTAAGGACTTTCCCCAAAGGAATTCATTTGATCTCATTTTCAATTTGAGGAGGTAGTCATACTTTAAAATTTAATCAGTTGTATTTTATTAGAAATGTGTCATAGTAACACATTTTTAAAAGCAGTAAAGGGGTTTACAAATGTAAGCAAAGGGAAAGAAAATGGAAGGCTTAAAGAAGAAAGCTGTATTGATAATTTGATAATATAATATTTTTATCTTTTTGACTGTTTTTCTTATTATTTTCCCCATCAGTCTAGATAAACTTTTAGGGGCTATCACTACAGCTGCTGAAAGAAACAATAAGGAACGATTTTCACCAATTGTGGAAGGATTGGAGAACCATGAGACCTTGCAATTACAGGTGGGTGTTTCCTCTTCCCATGTAGCTTATTCACTTGGATTAAGTTAATCTTTTGGCATATTTGCAGCATTATATTTGGCACCTTTAACATAAACTTTAGCATTGAAAGTAAAACTCATGTTAGTAAAAAGCTGAACTCTTTTTATGGTATTAAGTAGGAAATGTCACAGTTTATTGTGAATGTAACACTTGGACTTTTTATTGATCTGAAAAGAATACTTTTTTTGGTGCCAACTACAGTTTTCTGAGATTTTCCTATCTCATTGGATGGAATTACTGGATTTAATCAAAATTTTGGTTCTGGTTTAATAGTAGAGCTTCATGCAGACTAGTCTTGCTTGGGAGGGAACATAAGCTGAAAATGAAAATAGCCTTTTCCCAGATGTTTTAGGAAACAGACCTTTTGATTAACAACATCTTGGTGGTTTTCTCTCTCTTAAAGGCATTAGTGTGGTTTTGTGTGCCCCATGGTCTAAGTGCACTTGAGCCATCAAATGATATTCTATCATTTGCTATTGTTAAATTATTTAAGTTTTTAAGAATTGATTAGCTAATGGGAGAAATTACAGCACTGCATTTCTTTTATTTTTTCCAACAGCAGATAATAGTAACCTTTTTTTTCCTTTAAGTAGTTAAAAAATGAATTTTCATTTCTAAAGTAACACAAGTTTTCAGTCTACCAACAATAGTATCTCTTTCTTCAAACTCTACTACTGGCACTGGTGAAATTAATATAAATGTTTTAGATGACTTTCAGGGGGGAAATATCCTTTAGTTCAGCTATATCTTATTAAACTAGAACAGTGTTAGCCATAGTGTTTAAAAACCATACTTAGAAATGTGCTCCTAGGGACTACTTTTAAAAAATTCTGCAATGAATGTGGACTGTGATTGTGTCCTGTTACATAGGCCCGTCTATTTCATGTCCTTTCAAAGCTTCAGAAAAAATTTTTATTGCATTTTCCTACACAATTAGTAGGAAAGTATTTTTAATTTTTAAAAAAATTTTATAGTAAATAAAAACTATTAAAATAAAAAATATTAAATTAAATTTAAAAATTTTTAAGTCTGATTTTAGAACTGGATTATGGAATTATTCATCACATGCACTGGCATCTCATGTGGTAGGACCCTGAATGAATGTAGTTGAAAAGTAACTTTCTCCTTTCCTGGATAGAATTATCTTTTTATTTGTTTATTTCTCAGTTAATAAGCTTTTATTTTCTCTCCCATCATCCTTCCATTTTGAATAAAAAAAAAAGAAACAAGTCCCTTCTAACAAATAGAGTTAGTCATGTAAAAAAAGAAATTCCCATATTTTCAGTGTCCCAAAAGGTGTAACGTCATCTTCAATCTGTCACTATCCTATGAAATTGTGCTTAGTTACTATATTGATTGTATTTAAGTCTTCCAAGGTTCTTTGTCTTTACACTTTCATTGTAATTGTAGAAATTGTAGAAAATGTTCTCCTGGATCTACTCGCTTTTCTCTGAACTAACGACATCTATGTCTTCCCGAATTTCTCTTTACTCACCTTTTCCTTAATTTCTTGGAGAACATTGTTTTATTCCATTCATATACCATCATTTCTTCACTCATTCCCTTGTGTCCACTTAGATATAAAAAAGTCATTTACAGAAAATGGTGGCAAAGATGGCTTCTCTTGCTTCTCCCCAGTGCACATCCATCATGGCTCTTAGAAATGTTCTTGCTAAGATAAGTCTTTCTGCATTATTCAGTTAATTACTCCATCAGCTAAACTCCAGAGACTTGTGGCTCTTGACAGTTTTTTCTTTTTGATAATGTGAATCATGCCCTTTTGAAACAGAATCTGCCAACTCCTTCTCCCACATGTAAAGGGCTCAGGTGCTAATCCCTACTGGAAAAGGGCAAAGTGGGCATGGTGTCTCCAAAATGGAAAGGTTTGGATCTAGATATAGCATTGGCTTCTCAAACCATGATCTGTCCTTGTCATTTACTCTGTTTAAAAGCTCGAATCTCACTTCCAAAAAACTGTAGCAGGTTTTGATGATTAAAAAACAAAAACATTTAGTATCATTGCCATCATCTAAAAATAAAGAAGGTATGAGTTTTATTTATGTATCCATTTTAGGCCAGTATACACAGAGCTGCGACTGTTTAAGAGCCAAATCTAGACGCTTTGTTGACCACATAGCCATTTATTAAATGTACTGCTTCAGTTCAATTCAGCACTATTTCTGAAGGGCCTATGTGCGAGGTACTTGGAAAAAAAAAGACAACAGTGAAGACAGTTTCCATTCTCTAGTTAAAAATAATACTTAGAATGTAACATTAAGTGAAAGTGGGGATTTGAATGTAGAAGGAATTTTGAGGCCTGAAGATCCTAGTTCTATAATATGACAGTGAAGCTCAGTGCATCTAAGTTATTGGTCTTAGTTTGTAGCAGGTGCGTTGTGTTGGATAGAGTGCCTGGCCTGAAGTCAGAAAGGCTTATCTTGCAGAGTTCAAATCTGGTCTCAGACACTTCCTAGTTGTGGTACTCTGGTAAGCTCACTTCAGCATTTGCCTCTGTTTCTTCATCTATAAAATGAACTGGAGAAGGAAATTGGAAACCTCTCTTGTATGCAGGAAAACTTTCCCCAATGAGATCAAGAAGAGTCAGACATGACTAAAAACAGCAAGTTTCAGAGCCAGGATTCAAAGCCAGGTTTTTTGATCCCACTTTTTATTTTTGTTTTCAGTGAACAAAAACTTATTTTTCTTTTTCCCATGAGCTCTCCCTCACCAAATGAAAAAGCAAAACCCAAAACTCTTGTAGCAGACATATATGCTCAAAATAAAATCCTACATTTGGTTGTATTCAAAAATATGTCTATTTACCATCTGGAATCCATTATCCTTTAGTCAGGAAGTAGATAGCTTGCTTCATCATCAGTCCTCTGGAATTGTGGTTTGTGCCTGCCTTGATCAGAGTTCTCAAGTGTTTCAAGGTTGCTTTTCTTGTTAGTATTATAGCACCTGTTCTCCTGGTACTATTTACTTTTTTCTGCATCATTTCATGAAAGTCTTTTCAGGTTTCTTGGAAAGCACTCCTTTTGTCATTTCTTACCACATTATTCCATTTAATTTATTCATTGTTGAGCCATTCTTTAGGGAATGGTCACTTTGCCACCACAAAAGGAGCTGCTATCACAATTTTTGTACATAGGAGTCTTTTTCTTCTTTCTTTGGGGCACAATCCTCATAGTGATATAACAGAGTCAAAGACTATGAAATTTAGGGATTTGGTGCTGGGATAGTTCCAAATTGCTCTTCAGAATAGCTAAACCATGCCTCTACAAACAGTATATTAGTCAGTAGATTAAACATTTATTAATTACTTACAGTATTCTAGATGCTTTTTTAAGGATCCACAAGACAAAAAAGACAGTTCCTTCTTTCAGCAAGCTCCGTCTAATGCAAGATGCAACATGCACTATGTTGACAATATGTAGACGCAGTAAATTGGAGAGAAGTATCCAACATTAAAGGGGTTTGAGAAGGGCTCATGTAGAAGCTGAAATTGTTGGTATAACTTGATTCAAGCCAGGGAAGCTAGGAGACAGAGATGAGGAAGAGGATTCTAGGTATAGGAGACAGCCAGTAAAAATATGATACTGTTTCCCAAAAGTCACTTGGCTATACATGCCCTTTGAGCCACTGAAATCATAACTAAGCCTATACTCCAAAGAAATATGCAAACATGCACATATATGTGTTTGAATCTCTGTGTGTGTTCGTGTTCATAGTACCTTATTAATTGACAGAACTGGAATGTTTAAGGAAGTGCTTACCTATTGGGGAATGGCTCAACAAATGATGGTGTATATGTATTTGTCTCTATGTCTCTCTCTCTGTGTGTATATGTATGTACTGAAATATTATTATACTGTTACAAATTATAAAAAGAACAGTTTCAGTAGCAACTGGGAAAACCTCAATGAACTGAGACAGAGTAAAGTGTGCAGGGAAAGGAGAGTAATTGAGATGATGATGAAGGCTTTGAAAGACTTTCAAATTCTTATTCATGCAATGATAATGAGCAGTAGAAGATGACTTAGTGGAAAGCATTCTTCCCACCTTCTTTTTGGGAAGTGTGATGGACTTCAGAGTACAGGACAAGACAGATTTTTCAGCATGGGCATTGAAAAAAATTTTGTTTTGATGGATTATGCATATTTGTAATGAGGGTTATTTTAATTGTTCACTTGAGGGTTTGGAAGTGGTGGGGCAGATGATAAGTGCATGTAATAAATAAATTGCATTAAAATAATAAAAAGCTGCAAAACAGTTAATGATTAAAGGCCATTAAGGAAATATTGTTACTGAATCCATTCTCTGCCTCGCTACAAGGTTTCCTGGCAATTTCCTGCTCGTGTATTGTAGACATTGGGACATCCAGTTTCATTAAGCCGCTATCCACTCTTAGGCCTTTGTAGAAGAGACATTCTCAGAATTCTTAATGAAAATTAGTCTGTAAAGTTAAAGATCTAATAATAAATTGATACTTTGGGGATAAACTAGGATGGAATTGAATTTCTCTAAACAAAATTTCAAGATATTGTTGCCCTTTCCATACCATACTGATAGTATTGGTGTATACATTTCTATATTGCTAAGCCCTGGAGCTACTGTCCCAGTTCTTACTGTGATTATTCTCCTAGACTGATGTGGAGCTACTAGTTTCTCTCTGTGCTTAGGGGTAACCTGAGAGATTGGACATATTTCCCTAAAGCTATATAGATCATGAGTTCCCAGACTGTTTCTTCCATGATTATTTATTGTTTAGCTAGACTTTATTGACTTTTAGATTTGGACTTTTACCAGTAATTAAAAGCAGTTATAAAATATTGTCCTCCCTCCAAAGTTTGATACATTTCCTTAAGTGTATACAGAATTCAGAACAAGTGGGCTCAAACTTAGCATATGTTGCAAAGAGGTGCTTCACAGATTCTAGTTAAAGGAAGTCCTTTTTTCTCCTTCATGGGATAGTGATCAAGAAGTTCTTTGTAGGCATGCTGTCTTTTTTTTTTCCTGAACTCTTTGGGGGGAGTATTGGAGTGTTGATGCAGCCACTGTTGCTAAGCTGCTAAAATTCTGATGGAAAGGAGAAAAGTTCTATGGATCGTTTCATTTTCCTCTTGTTAAGATGAGGTGTGAATGGTGGTGGTCAGAGCTTAAGAAATAGCCAAAGCCAAAGGCTAAGTTTATTTTTAATACCCATTGCTTTATGAATCATGTTGAGAGAGAAAAATCAGAGCAAAAGGCAAAAGCCATGGAAGAGATAAAAAACATTAGAAAAAAGAAGTGAACATAGTATATATGTTGATTTACATTCAGTCTCCTTAAGAGTTTTTTTCTGAATGCAGATGGCGTTTTCTATCCAAAGTCTATGGGGAATGCCTTGGATCACCGAACAACTGAAAAGAACCAAAGCTTTCATAGTTGATCATCACACATTCTTGTGTACAATGTATTCCTGGTTTTGCTTGTTTCTCTCAGCTTCAGTTCATGTCAGTCTTTCTAGGCCTTTCTGTAATCAGCTTGTTCATTTTTATACAATAATATTCCATTAGCTTGATGTACCACAAATTGTTCAGCCATTCTCCAATTGATGGACATCCACTTTTTTTGCAGTTCTTTGCCATCATAAAAAGAGCAGCTACAAACATTTTTGCTTGTGTGGGTCTTTTTCCCACTTTTATGATTTCCTTGGGATACAGACCCAAAATGGCAGTGCTGGTTCAAAGGGTATGCACAGTTGTATAGCCTTTTGGGTATAGTTCCAAACTGCTCTCCAAAATGCTTGGATCATTTCACAACTCTACCAACAGTACATTAATGTCCCAATTTTTTCACATTCCTCCAAAGTTTATCATTATCTTTTTCCAATCAATTTACCCGATCTGAGAGGTGGGAGGTGGTACCTCAGAGTTGTTTTAATCTGCATTTCTCTAATCAATAGTGATTTAGAACTTTTTTTCTATAACTATAAATGGCTTTAATTTTGTTATCTGAAAATTATTCACCTCCTTTGACCATTTATCAATTGGGAAATGACTTGTATTCTTATAAATATTTTAGAAATGAGCCCTTTATCAGAAACTCTGGCTGTAAACATTTTTTCCCAGCTTTGTGCTTCCCTTTTTAATCTTGTTTCTGTTGGATTTGATTTTGCAAGTCTCCTATCTTTAACATCCCCACCCCCAGAAAATGATTGCATTTCAAAAGTGACTCTCACATCTCTTCAGTGTCAGATGTTTGATAATTTTCCTGAGTGAATCCTAACACTCTTCCCTGTGCAGTATAACTTATGTTTTCATCCAGTGGTTTATTAGGTATATCTACTTGATGAGATCTTTTCCACCCTTATGTGGAATATCTTGGATAGTTTTATTGAAATTAGACTCATTCCCAATTGGTTAAGTTACCAGGAAAATAATTTCATCACTTGCTTTAGGTGGGATATAATAATTTGATTGCTTTAATTACTTGATCCTGCCCTTACATGTAAAACAACCGGCGTTTCCAAATTATTTGCCAGAACTATTTCAAAGATGGTATCTGTTAGGACTATAGCAAGGGACATAGATGGATACTGTCATGCTGGAGCATCTAACACTGCCAGTGAGGCTATGCTCCTTTTTCCTATCTTCTTTTGATCGATAGACCAAAAATCAGACAGTAACAGAATCTGTGTTTGTGACTGTCCTCATTGTACTCATTTTAGGAGTCCTTTGAAATTATAGACCATTATCTTCATGTATGATGTCATTTCATCACAATTTTGAACTAGCAAGTCCTTTGGACTCACCTATAGAATCATATTTTTAAAAATTATTCTTTACATAAAGATTATCTGACAATTCAATAACTAGGGCCTTTACTTTGGCCAGGGGGAAAAAAAATAAATGTTAGCACCTCCTCAGTGTTTAATTCCTGGTTCTTCGATGGGATGCAGTGGTGCTGCCACCTTGCCCCTTTTAGATTTTATCTTAAGTTGAAAATTCACTTCAGCAAGTATATCTGTATCTATGTTGTATTCCAAAATTTTCTCCCTCCCTTCTCCCCCCTCCCTCCTCTAGACAGCAAGTAATCCAATAAAGGTTAAACACATGCAGTTCTTCTGTGCGTATTTCTACATTTATCATGCTACATAAGAAAAATCAGATCAAAAAGAGAAAAAACAATGAGAAGGAAAAAAGCAAGCAAACAACAAAAAGGTGAAAATACTATGTTGTGATCCACACTCAGTGCCCACAGTTCTCTCTCTGGATGCAGATGCTCTCTCCATCACAAGTCTATTGAAACTGGCCTGAATCACCTCATTGTTAAAAAGAGAGATTGTTGTTTTTATGTACCTTGAGGGCCCACTGCATATGAATGAATGAATGAATGAATGAATATTTCACTTGTGCTTCCAAGCCAGACTTTCATAGACCTTCCTTGGGATGAAAGTCCCTCAAATCTGAACTCTCAAAATGTTGCTTCTTTCCTTGACCATCTTTCAACTAATGGAGTTTCTCTTCCTTTTCTCTCTGACCCGCTTCATCTCCCCCCTCCACCACAACACACTTCCACCTCTGACTGAGAACATTCAATTGATGTCACTGTTGTTGACCTTTTGAGAGTGCCTGTCTTTCATATACTGCTTACTCCCTGAGATTTTACATAACACCCTTTCTTGGCCTTCATGATTAAACCTCTCAGTGTAAGTTACTGGAGTCCTGGTGTCATATTGTCTTTGAACTTGTATTTTCAGTCAATAGCATTATGCTTAACAGGTGATAATGAATAGGTGAATGAAAAATAATTTATTAAAGTTTTATGTCCCCAGCACTGTGCTTAAGGCTGGGAATAAAAGTACAAGCTAACAAGCCAGTCTTTACCCTCCAGGAGCTTTACTGGGATTAAATGGATCCATGGTTTGGTCCCAGGGCTGAATAAAACTATGTCTCCAAGAATCCTCTATGACATATAAACAATTGGCTCCAACTCAGGGAGTGTACTAAGGCAGGGTCAGGGTCGAGGTGCTGAGAACAGAATGAGACTCTGACAGGGAGGGATGAGCCACGTGAGATGGGGATGACAAAGGAGATGGAGAGAGGCATCTTGATAAGACGGTATCTGATATTCCAATAGCTTGGGATGGGGAGAGGCATTCTGTTATTCTAAAATATAAGGTCTTTTATACTTATCAAATATTCTGATTAAGAAGGAGGGGTGGTTTTGCAGGATTGAGCAGAATAATTAAAAACTGAGGCAGAACAATTTAGGGAAACTGAGTCAGGGCAATAAAAGAGAACTGTGGTATAACATTCCACACTCTTTCTCTCCTGAATATTCAAGTCATTGAATTACCTTTCTCTAGAAGGTCTTAGCATCATAATTTTGACCAAATAAACCAAAATAAAACCAGAAAAATGCAAGGACTTAGGGCAAGGACTAGTCTCTCTCTGATAACCCCAGAGTTATTAGCATAAAAGCAGCATTCCTCATTTAGGGAGGCACCCCAGAGATGGGGAGAAGCATCTTGATAAGATGGTATCTGATATTCTGATAGATAGCTTGGGATGGGGAGAGGTATTCCGATATTCTAAATTATAAGAGCTTTTATCATTATTAAATATTCTGATTAAGAGGGAGGGGTGGTTTTGCAGAATTGATCAGAACTATTATAAATTGAGGCAGAACAATTTAGGGAAACTGAGTCAGGACAATAAAAGAGAACTGTGGCATAACAATACCACACCACCATCACCACCGGGAACACCAAGTGGCTTTATTTCATTTTAAAGCCTGAATGTTTTTTCTATATCTTATTTCATTGTCCTGGGATTAGAGAAAAGCTAAAGGACTATTGCAGTAACCCTTGATCTGTTTCTTGCCCCAAATTTCTCTCAAATCCAATAAAATCCTCTGGCTTTTCAGGCTTCTAATGCTCTGTCCCTTTCCTATCTTTCCAGTCTTGTTACACCCGAATTATGCCAAGGTATTCTGGGAGAAACTGGCTTCCAGATGGTTCCTTGCCAAGAACCTTTTGTGCCCCCCATGCTTGGAACTATTTACCTCATTTTCCCTGCCTGGCTTTCCAGGCTTCTTCTCATTGTCGTCTAAAATCCCATCTTTTTAAAGAAGTCTTTTCTCATCCTCTTTAATTTCAGTATCCTCTTTTTGACTTTTCTTCCAGCTTGTAGTGTACATCTCTTATTGGTATGCACTTGTTTGCATACTGACTCCCCCATTTGACTTTGAACTCCTTAAGGTTTCCCTTTTACTCTGTACTCTATGTCACACTCTTACTTTTAACATAGTAGCACTAAATCTGGGATGTTCTTAATGCTTGGTAAATGCTTGTTGACTTGTTAACTTTTCTTTCCTACTTTTTATTAATTTGATACAGGTCTTGGTCTATGAATTTATTATTTTGACCAAAATGTGACCTACTTTTTGATCATCAAAATGTTATCTTTTTTAAAGTAAATTTTAGTTGACAACTTTTGTTTTTCTGTCCCTTAAATTTGACCTAGTATTTTCCCCCCACGGTTCTCCCAAAGAACTCTTCTATATAACAAAAATATTTTTTAAGAAAAAGAGGAAGATGAAAAGAAAAATCATGCAAACATATCAGTACATTGAAAATTTTTTCGATGAAAATAAATGCAAAATTCCAGATCCATAGGCCTCCTCCCACTGCACAGGAGGAGAAGCATGTCTCCTCTTCTTTCTTTTTTTGCGGCCCTATTTATAGGAGGACTAAGTTTTCTTCTCTTTCTTTAATGAGGCTGGTTTCCTTCTCTGTTGCCTAAAAGTGATTCTTTGTCTCTTTTGGTCTCATCTTGAAAATGAGGAAAGGGTGTTGTCTAAGAGCCTGGCCTGTGAAGATGAAGCATAGTGCTTGGTTTCTAGAGGCTCTTCACACTACCTACAAACAGTCCTGAACACACTAAGAGGACCAAGCCAAAGGCAATGTACACAGCTCTGTTGTTTAAAAGAAAGTAATTAGTGCTGTATTTTAACCGAATGGCTTCTCTATTTCTGTAGCATCTTGAGAATTCTCAAAATGTTATTGCAGTCTTGGGAAGTCATTCTGTTAAAATATAGCAGTAATTACATTTTAAAATAACAGCTATATACTTCTTTCTTTTGGACTTTAAAACACATTATTAACTTCTCATGAAAATCTTTCTAACTCACCTTTAATGCAAAATCTCATGAGTGTTAATTTTTTTTTCTTTCACATATTAGGGATAATTGCTCATGAAAGAGAAGAGAAGTAACAGTGACTGATGGATGTTTTTTTTTTTTTAATAACATTTTATGGTTTACAAAGTGCTTTGCTGAGGCTAAGAAGTTGTGACCTGTCCAGATTCATTTAGCTATTAAGTAATAAAATACTCAATTTGAACTCATTTCTTCTGACTTCTGAAACTTCCCTCTATGCTATCCTGCCCTAATAAAGGTGCTTAATTAAAAAATTATGCATTAGCCTGAAGAACAAAAGTCTTTATGAAGAGGAGAGGAGAGAAGTGGAACATGACAATTATCTTCCAATGCTGGGGACAAAGATTTGAAGATACTCCATAAAATGTAGAGACAGGAGTAGTGGGAACAAATTAGTTTATTCTCAGTGTCCCCTTCAAACCTGCTTACTTCTAACATACAGAATCCACACAATCTCAACCCAAAGTTATTTAGTACAGCCCAGAATTCTGTGCAGATTAGATTAAAAAGCATGTCAAAAACTTCATCAGACTGCCCCTCTCCAGTAGCTGAGTCTTATCAGGCTTCTAACAAGTCTGAAGGAAAGCCAGTAAGAAATCTGACTGGTTTTTATGAAAATATTTTCTAATATTTCTATAAAAATGTTTTTGTATTGGTATGTAGGTATTATGATAGCACATACTTTGAGTTCCATGCTGTTTGGTATTTTTAGAATTTTTAATTGATATTCAAGGTATTGTCACAATAGTTTTGCAGTCTTATGAAAGCCTGCTCACCCCTTGCCTGCTAACTGTCATGTAGTACACATGTATACACGGGGACATGCATGCACACACATATAGGAGCAAATGTCTAGATTCCTATAAGATCCCTGTTAACATTTACTGGAATAATTTATTTAAGGTTTCATCTCTTGCATTTGTTAAGACAAAGGGCCTTCTTCCCATCTCCTAGTGTCATTGCTTTTCATATTACCTTCCATCAATTTATCTTGTGAGATTTCTAATTCAGGGGCTCAGAGACCTCCATTTTAGGTGGGGGCCAAGGACAGTCATCTTGTTTCCCACAGGCTGGGCTCCTTTTGAATTTTTTTTGGGTTACTCAAGTATGTTCTTGGGTACTTCCGCGACCCCTACTCTTTTCATTTTCCTTTTGTGTTGTTTCATAAACTCATTGAAGCCAAGGATTCTCTTTTTATATGTATTTGTCTCTTCAATGGTTATTACTGTGCTTGGTAGCTAGTAATTGGTTAGTAATTATATATTGATTGGTCATATTTGTGTATGTTGCTTGTCCTATTAGAGTAGAAGTTCCTTGAGGGCAGGGACAATTTTTGCTTTTTCTTTGTATTCCCAGCACTGATCCCTAGCACATAATAAATCCTTAATAATTGCTTATGAATTTATTGATGAAAATGAAAGCAATTGAAAAGAAATTTTTTCATTCTAATGCTGCCATTTAATATTTAAGACTAAAGGTGAATGAGGAATACAAAATGCTTTCATATCACTTCTTTTCTCTTTGTTTATTAATGTCTATTCTTTACATAGCTTCACTTTTATCTTTTGCATTAATTACCATATCTTTTTCACTCTTTCTAGTGACCTTTAAGAAGTTGTCTTCATTACTATTAATTATTTTAGAAAAATTTTATGTTACTTTTATAGTTATCAATTAGCATAAATTATTCAATCTGACAGTCTCAAAACTTTGAAGTGAAGGTTCCTCATTAAAATATTATGAGCATAAAATGAGGACGTCAGAAAAAAGAAAAAGAAACCCTCATTTACATTCTCAAATATTTATACCATAGAAATGATCAATTTATGCAGTTGTCCACACTTTTATAACCATTAAATATTAGCCACATCCTTTTGTCTTTCTTTGAATTTTAAAATAGGTTGGTAACATCTTTCCTCATTTTTCTGTAATCAATAAACATTTATTAAGTGCTTGCTATGTGCTGTAGGTACTCTGGTGAGAACTATGTGAGTACCCAGCCTGATTCATTCTTATAGGATGATGATTCATTGTATCAACGAATCTTATATTTCATTGATGACATATCTACCAGTACTCTTCCAGTACATAGCATAGTCCATTCATGCCTTCCAGTGTTATGCATTTCTTATTCCGATCCCCAATGGAGGTAGAAGTCATGCTTTGCTTAACTTTCAGGTTCTTCATGCACCCTGGGCAGTCTTCACATGGAAATTAGAGTCTTTTGCCAAAACACTCATTACAGAAAAGTGCAAAAGATTACTATCCAGTAAATGATAATATTTTATTGCTTCTTACCATATAGAAATGGCGATTTCTTTTAATTAAAATGGAAGAGGCTCATAAGTATGCTTTCACAAGCAATACAGTGATGACCCATCGTACACATTTTTCTCTTCTGGAAGACAAAGATACATTTGTGGGACTAAAGTATTGATAGTTTTCTTTCTCATTCCCCTTGTATATACATTGCCTGAGCAACTCTGATGATTCTGATCATCCAGACAGCTTGGCCGTGGTCTATATTTTCTTGAATTGATCAGTTACAGGATGACCTTACAGTAACAGTATGTTTTTTGCTCAGTTCTTCTCCCTCTAATTGGCTGGCATCATACTAAAGATCTGTGGATCTCTCAGACTTGACCAAAGCTGGAACAATCAATTTCTTAGGAACTCTGGACACTGACCTTTGCCTGGGAAGTGCAAGAGAGAATAAGAAATTGGTGGCCATGATTTCTGTCTCACTTAGGCAAGGACTTGTTGCTGTTGTAGTCACTCTTGTTGCTGAAGGAAATAGAGAGGTTAGAAAAAATGATTTCTCTTTCCCCTCTTAAGGAAAGACTACAGTAGAGAAATTATAGGCAACAGGGTGTCAAAGAGAGTGGGCTCAGTGGTGTGAAGTCACTATTACTGACTACCTAGTGAGTAGAGTTTTGAACATGAGTTCATTCACTGCATAAAGTATAATTGACATAGTCCTATGCAACACAACCTTTGTCACTGGGACATTTGGGACATTTGTTGGCATTTGCTATGTTGTTTCAGCCAAGTGCTTGTCCCTCACTACTTCTGTTAAATAATGTTCCAGAGCTATCCCTTCTTCCATTCACCCAGATTTGAAACTTAGTGTAGTCATCCTTTATTATTATTTCTTCTCCCTCATCCCTCAAAACTAGTCTCTTGCTAGGGTTTGCCAGTTCTCCTCCATGATATCTCTTGCATCCATCTCCTTCTCTTTTCCTATATAAACACTACCTTAATTTGGGTCTTCATTGTCTCTTAATTGGACTCCTTTGGTAGTTTCTTGATTGATGTCCCTTCTTCCAGTTTTCCACAAAGTTGGCAAAATAACTTTCCTGAGGCATAGGTCTGATTATTTAATAATTCCCTATTGCTTCCAGAATAAAGTACAAACTCTGTGGACTGCTCTTTACCTACCTTTTGAGGCATTATTTAGTATTACTTATATACATGAACTCCACATTTTAGCCAATGTTAGAATCTCTATTTCCTGATCTCCATTTTCTGCTTCCTCTCTCTGTATTTCCATAGACAAAGTTATGTGTCTGAAATGTACATTCACTTTCTGTGTACTTCTCAGAATCTTTCTCTTCCAAGTTCAGGCCGGTCCTGTCCTTTCCATAACTCATCTGCTGATTGCCTAATTTTGAGCATTTTTCCTACCTCTCCTTCCCAATATTTTTAGTTATCAACTTTTTCTGTCTTCCTTACCTCAAACAGTTGAATGTAAACTCCTGAAATGCAGGTTCTGTATAATGTTTGTCTCTGAATCCCCATTTTTGGAGGAAAGTATCTCCAACATTTAATAAGTTGTCAAGTATTTGTTGTGTTGAATAGCACATGAAGTTATTTTCTTGAGAACTAGGTACACATTCTGTCTGTTTTTGTCTCTTCTCAGTGAAGAAGCATGCCTTATTCATTGCTGGCTCTTGGGTCCACAGAATCAGTTTCAAAAATAATTATTATTCTTGCCTTCATTTTATTTCAGTTAATTTGCAAATAAGTGGGTGGTCTTCATCTCTCCCTCGATTCCTTGAGGCCAAATACAAAAGTGAAAAGAACTGATGTAAATAAGCGACTTTGGCCTAAATGGTTAGTGGAGGAGAAAACACTAGTAGTGCTTAGTTTATAATTATATGTACACAAGAGAACTTTGAACATGTATGTCTTGATTATGTAGTGTGACAGCAAAATTCATATAGAAATTTAAGTATAAGCTAAAGAAAGATATTGATTAAATATAAAAATTTAGAATGTAATTTAGTTTTAGCAATAAATAGTTTTGAGGAAAAATTCCAGCTAGGCCTCAATGCATTTATTCATGATGCTGCAAATTTACTTGTACTTTCGATGTGAATCCTGATGAAAGTTCATTCCAAAGGGATTGTAGGCTAGGCCCTGGAGCTTCATGTTCAGAATTGGAATGAATTGAGATACTTGTAGACCATTTTACACTTAAGAGCAGGAAGTTTATTTAGCCAGAGCTCAGAAATGATACTAAGTGAGGCTAAAGCATTGCATCCCTTGAGTCTCCCTGCCTCTGTCTTGGCCTTGCTGGTGGATAGCTCAGAAGCCTGAGAGAATAGTTACTTTGGTGTCTTCTGCTTAGCAGACTGGGAATTACCATTGGTACTTTGAGACTTAGGCCTCTGGGCAGTTCAGTTTTGAGGAGAGTTTCCATCCATCTTAAGAAAAATCTTGTCTTGTCTTCAGGGAGTAGGATCTTAGGAAAAGCTGGGCCAGCCTCGACGGCAGGGCTCTAGGATGATATTGCTTCAATCACAAATTGCTCAATTATCTCTTGTGAGTAATTTTACCCTTGAAAAGCTAAAGAGATTTGAAAGAGAATATTTTGGTAATTTAAAAAACCTGAGTAAAGAGACTTCTGTGACTGAAAGCAGACGTTTTAATGGTCAAAATTATACTTCAAAAGCATTTCCTTTTCTCCTTTGAAAGTGGGAAATGTTATTGAATGATGCTACTTTTGTGTGTTATAGAAAGAACACTGAATTAGCAGTCAGGAGATATGCAGTTGGAAGCTTGACTTGGCTTTTCATTCATTCTGAAACTTTGTGGGCAAGTGAGTGCCTTAACTCCTCTTCCTCTTCCTCTTCCTCTTCCTCTTCCTCTTCCTCCTCCTCTTCCTCCTCCTCCTCCTCCTCAGTTGTTCCCCCCATATATATACAGACGATGAGACTGGTGTGCTGCCTGATTGCTTGCTACCTCCTGCACAGCTGAAACCTCCTACTAGACTGCTCTGTGGCAAGACGTGGTGTGATGGTCAGTCAATTCCGATGACATTTTACAAGAAGATTGTGTTTAACTGTTCGGAGAAAATGCAAAATGTCAAATGCATGCATTCGTGTGGAATTTCAACTAGAAATTTTGGCTGAGTGGAGCCTGGACTTATTTCTGAGGGTTCCTTTCAGACTAAGACACATTTTTCCTTTAAGATAGGCCAGCTTTGTCTGGACGTTATTCAGCTGACTTTTATTACTGTTCTTTTTTCTCTGAAAAGTTGTGGAATATTTGTGGGAGTAGATGGCAGGTACAAAATCATCCTTCATCTTTCGTTTCCCCCAACATTTATAAAAATTATATTGAAACATCATTTAGATGCTGCTGTCATTCAGTATTCATTTGTATTTGAACTTCTAGATAATTAATTTATCACAATCTTCTTCCTTTTTTGATAGTTGTCTTAAAAAAACAAACAAAAAAACAAACACCTTCCAAGTTTCTTTACAAGGTAACGTTTATGAAGACCCTGCTATGTTGCAGGCCTTGTGTTAGTTTCTGTGAATGAACAAGCACTGCTTGCAAGGAGCTTCCATTCTGATGGGAAAGATAATAGAAACCTATAGAACTAAAATAGTTTTGCTGTATTGTTGTAATAGTCTGTCCATCCACTGGAAATAAATAAGAACATTACTCTATATCATATTGTTGATACAGGATAAGTACAATTTAAAGTAAGTTCCTCTTTGATCCACAGACCTCCATTTGTATAGTGATAGAAAGGTGGAGAACTGCAAGACTCATTAACTTGTTTCTGGTGCAAATGTTCTCTTTACTTGTAATGTATTAATACAAGCCATTAAGCTAGAATTTCTTCTGGCAAAAACAATCCCAGCAGATGGTAACTTTTCTCTCTATTAATTTTGGATTGGACATGTACTTTGGCTTGTTCGGTCATATCATAGTTATAACATAATAAGGCTCATTCAGGCAGATATGATGATAATATAGTTATGGATATGTGCAATATCCAAAAGCTACTTCCCAGCTGATTTCAACTATGTGAATAACTGAGGTTTGTTATCATAAATATCAAGGTTAACTTGCCCCTTAATTAAGGCAGTCTCTAATAGGTGCATCCTGTGTAGTAGGAGACTTTGCTGGGTCATCCTCAAGTTGGCAAGTTCTTGTTGTGTCAGATAGTATACGCTTGCTTCAGTATCTCAAGGATCTCTGCTTTCCTTGTTGTGGATGCTTCCTCCAACTGACCCTGATTACATCTTTAGTCCATGGTTTCAAAAGTCAGTTATGGCTTCAAAAATGGACTTGCCCTTAGTGATGAGCCTTTGTGACCTTGACATTTGTTTGACAGATTTGGTCATCCAGTGCAGTAGGGCAGGTCCCCTCCAAGAATGGGCTTTGAAAATCCAGGGTCACAGGCATGGTATGATAAGGTGCATACCAAGTTGATCTAGACATAAACTGAAAAGTTCTGCCTTCCCTATCTGTTTTGATCTATTCACACAGAGCTATTCATTTTAGGATTTTGACACATTTGATGGTTTGATGAACTTTGACATTTTTTTATCCCTGAATTTCATTTGAGGGATTCCTTTGTTGAACCTATATGTCAGCTATATTGGCAAAATCTTGGAAACTTTTGTTGCTTATGCTTTTAGGATCCGATTACAATCATGCTTTTTTAGATACCTATGTAACCTTAGTTGATTTATTAATTTTGTGAGGTCAGATAGTGAGACCCGAGTATACTTCAACCTAGGAATTGCATGTGTGCTTTGGGTTTGGGCTTGTAGCCTCATGTGGTGATTTGTAGCCTCATGTGGTGATTTGGTCCAAAGGGAGAGCTGCTACTGTGGATGGTTCTGCCACACATGCAATGGCCCCCTCCTCTGGAACTTGGAGTTTTAAGGATTTGCAAAAGGAGATGAGAGGTTACAGGACTTACTTAGAATTACACCATTGATATATATGTATCAGCAGTAGAATTTGAATCTAGTTCTTCCTGACACCAAGACTGACCCTCTAATGTAATAGGTTGCAACTCTGATAAGGGCATCTTCATTCAAAATCTGTTCTCCTTAGATTTTATTCCACAATGATGGGGAATGTAATTCAAGTTGTAGGGGGGATTTTTCATTTGGTACTGATTTTTTTTTTCTGTAGAAATTATTGATTTGTTTGTTTGCTTTCCTACTTGAAGTTAACATCTATCAAACCTGCTATTTCCCAGGAGTCTCCTAGCAGATTTTGTGTGTATTAGCCCTTTTAGCATTATATTACTGGTAGCCTGTTTTTAAAATAAATCAATTAAAATATGCAGCTGTTCAGTTAAACTATTAGCCAGTAGCTTGAGACTTCACTAGGCATTTTCTAGATATTCTGTTTGGGAATAATATATGGAACACCTGGCAATTAGCATTTTGTTGCTTCCATTCTGTCCTGCAATTTCCTGGGCCTGGAGGTGGTAGGATAGGGAAATTGAGGGGATGAATCTTTTTAGAATAGGTAACTTTAGGGAAAGAAGGATTAGGTATGGCTAGTAAGGGAGCAAAACTCATTTTAATTGATGTAGTTAATGAGAAATCTTTATTTGAAAATAGTTCTATTTACTCTAGCTTAAAACAGACATTAATATTGGTGTCATAATGCATATTAAATTATTTTATTTCACTTGCATACATTTATTAAGCCATAATAACTTAATTCATCTTATGTATCTATATAAGCTACATATATACTTTGGGCAAATATACCATGATCAAAAACCAGAAAGAATGTCTTGCAATTTGGTTATGGCAGGCTCTCATTGCTCCATATGCCATCTCAAAAATATTCATAATCTTATTTGATAAATTTAAGAAAATTACTTTTTGTAATGTACAATTACAAGAATTGGAACCTTGTAATTAAGTGGATTGGAAGAAAGGAACTCAAAAGGGAAGGAAGAGCCCTTGTAGTTTTTTTTTTTTTTTAAACATACTGTAGCTGAGAAACAAATGTTTTGTTTATGTGTGTTTCACAAAGGAAGTTTAATTTTCTCTGAGATTGAATTGTAGTCCTCAGCTTAAACATTTGACTGTCATTGACCATTTATTACATATGATATTATCTAGTGGTCCATATCTGATAATGAAATCAAAATTATTCTGGCTATTAGACTTTAAAACAATTGATATCATTTTAAACTACTCCAGATTTCCAGAGCTTTGAAATAGTAGACATTTTCAATTTTGTGTATTTCTTATGGCATTTTAAAGTGTACAAACATTTAGTTGAGGTAGAGATGAATTTTCTTGTGCATTATGTGTATAGTTTCTTAATATTTAGCTTTGCTCTTTAATTAAATTTGATTTCTTCTTGCAGGTCGCCTGCATGCAATTTATAAATGCCCTTGTTACCTCTCCTTATGAACTTGATTTTCGGATACATCTAAGAAATGAGTTTCTCCGTTCTGGACTTAAGAAAATGTTACCGGTAAGTGATGTGTTTGGATTTATTTTCCAGTTGAAGTTTGGTATCTTTCCATGGTAGTAAACAAATTTAGGTAAATCTAATTTATCAAGTGTAACTTCTTCAATTTGTTCAGATCTAAGACTTTATATGTTTTAGCCTTGGCCTCTAAAACTCTAGATATTACTTGTAGTAGCAACTATATTCATATAAGTATATATGTATGGATATATATGTATATAAATTTATACACACACATATACATATGTACATTTACATATCAGATAATTCAAACCTCTTAATAATGGAGCTAACAGGAAACTCCCTTTTCTATTCCTGGAGTTGGGATGCTATTTATTTGTTGGGATTTGACTACTGAGGAGATAAAAGACCTTTATTTTAATTCTCTTATGTGGATTACATTTAGTTTCATTCTGAAGGTGGATACAAGTGTATGGGTAATCCATCCTTGTCAGTTGCTAGAAAACTACATTCTGGCTTTTAATTGATATAACACTTTTTGTAATTTGATATTCTTTTTATAGGATTGCACTGAATATATGAGCACATTTATTCTTTAGGTCCTTCTGGAGTACCTATGGGCTCTCCTTGTTAAGTCTGTGCTGTGAGACCTTGAGTGGACCCTGACCTTGGCTTTGTTAGAGGCCTCTAGGAATATTGGTTACCCAGAGCAGCCCCAGTTATCTAGAACTAAGCTGAAATTAGGAAGTAAGGGAAAAAGCTAGATTATTTGTGAAGTCTTATAAACAAAATTTGTGTTACATATTCATAAAGAACCTTGGAATCCGTTTTTAGTTTATGTCCTCTTATTGTAAATAGAATTTTGGAAGCAGTAAGTTTGAAGTGACAGGATGTGTATATGTGTGTGTATTTGGTGTGATGGTGGTATTTGGGGTGCTGGTAGCTGACAACCACCAGCAAAGGAAGTGACAGGAAAGTGATGAGCAACTGACAAAAAAGCTCAAAATTCCAACAGTTGTGAGCCATTTAATGCATGAAACAGTCAGGGCACCACTTCATAGGACAACTAAAGATGCTTACAATAGTGATCTTAAGTCATTTAGACAAGGTTCAAAATGGTCAGTGTATGCCATGTAGGGTGGCAGGAAAATGTTTAATACATAAAAAACATATTTTTTCTATCCAAAATAGATAAAAGAAAATTCTTTTGATGTTTGAAAGGGTTGATAGTTTTCCTTTGTCTAGAAAATTCATTTCTATAGTATACCTTATTCTTGTTCCTACTGGAAAATGAGGTATGACATACAGTGCCATGATATGATATGTTTGAATGTCAGCAAGTGACTTCAATTACTTCCCTGTACATTTTGATGTCTCAGCCTTAGAAATAATTCACTCATATCCTTTGGTAGTTTGGGCATGGCTGATAAGATATATGGGGAATGGTGAAGAGGGTATGTGAGGGGCAAGGGAGATTTATGTTTATGTGAAGTAGGTTTTCTTGGCTTTTAAGACAGGTGAAACTTTTTCAGGCTTGTCATTATAACATTTTTGGTTTTTTGATAGGTATTGGATACTTTGGGCTTCTTTAAAGTCACAATGATTTTGAGAGAGACTTATTAAGTGGAATTATTAAAGTATGTGTGTGCATTGGGTTTTTTTTCCTTCTTTGATTAGTGATTTTAAAGACATTTTGAATATAGAACTTTTTTACTAATCTAGTTAGCAATCAAGAAGAATCCATCTCTCAGCCAATATTCCAGCATCTTTATTCTTTTTTTTAATGTGTCATTGAAATACTCAAGAGGAATTGAACTCTATAATTTTTTTCTTAATAAAATATTTTTCCAATTCCTGTTAATATCTTGAGTTAATTTCTTAAGGAGGAGGAGAAGCAGGCTGACATGAGTGTTGTTTTATATTTTTTATATTTTTACTTTAGTATCTTAGTGTTTAAGAGACAAATGAAAATTAATTCCACCATGGTTGGAAGAGAAGGAAGCTAGGTGCGTGGCATAGTGGATAGAGTGCAAGGCCTGGGGTCAGGAAGCCTCATCTCGGATCTGGCCTCAGAAACTACCAGCTGTGTGACCCTGGGTAACTCAGGTCATCTTGTTTGTCTCAGTTTCTTCAGCTACAAAATGATCTGGAGAAAGAAATGGCAAACTGCTCTAGTATCTCTGCCAAGAAAACCTCAGATGGGGTCATGGAGAATCAGACATGATTCAACAGAAAAAGTTGGAAGAGAATTTTTAACTACCATCAAGTGAAAGTCTGGGCCTGAGGCACTTGCTAGCATTTACCAAAAGGCTCTTGGTTTTCTTAGATGTGTCAAGGAAGCAGATAGTGTAGGAAAGAGGAAGAAAGTTTAATTAATTGAACATTTAGTAGGATCATGAAAAATTATACACACAATGTATATATAAAAGGTACTTGATTAAGACTGAACTAATGTATTCAAAGTATGTGCAGATTTTAAAGTTGATTAAAGATGAATATTTTTGAAAAGTATTTTAAAAAACGCATTTTAGATAATAGAATCTAATTGTTCTACCAAGAGGTTTTGGTACATCACTGAAGATATCCCAATTATTAAGTTCATATTTTTGTTATCTTGATTATCTCAAGAACTTATTACCATATCTTAAAAGACTTGTCATAAGATTTAAGTACAGCTGCTATGTGCATAATGCCTTGACCCTATTTAAGTTTAATTCAAGATTCAAGTAATATTTTAATTAATTAGCACTTAAATTTACTATTATATTTAAGATTTTTGTTAAGAATTTTAGCCATGGAGTGTATTATAATCCTCAGCTTTGCTTCTTTGTAGAGGAAATCTAATTCCAATGTAATAACTCCATGTTGATTCTAAGTTTTATTTTTTTTTTAAGTCTGTATTCAACATAGCATTGATTTTTGGTCACATGTTATTTGGCACCATAAGATAACAATGTGAAATAATCCACAGTTTAGAGAAAACCCAATTAGATTATTTTCAAAAATAGAAAATGTTATTACATATCACTGCCCAACAAATTTATATTGTTTGGCTTTGCAAATTATCAGTGTTATCACAATGTAAGTTCTGTTAAAATTAGGATAGATAATTAGTTTTGACTTAATTCCAATTAAAAAATAAAATTTAGATTAGTCTTTTTTATGTGGAATACACACACATATAAAAGGAGTGCTAAATATTTATTGAATGTTTAATTGTTCAATTAATTTACTTTAATTAGTTTAATGATTAATAGTATGGCTTAATTATAGTTGCACAATATATTAATTAATAAGTTTAGCTTAATTATAATTATATAATATATAAATTAGCAGTAGTTTAATTAATTAGCTTAATATACTAATAGTTTAATTAGTTGCTATTTTTTTGAAAATTGTTACAATGTCATGAAAAATTTTACCTTTGTATTTAATTTTAATGACAGAAATGACCTAAATTTTATTTATATTTATTCCATTGGTTATTCACATAATTTCCCCTCTAAAATGTATTTGACTCATTAAACTGCAGAATCCTTATATCTTCTTGCAGGCTTAAGTCAGAACACCTTAGTCCCACAAGCTCTATAAACTTTGGTCATCTTCAGTTGCGATAAATTGATTCAAGTCTTGAAAACTGCAACTTAAAGGAGAGACTTATTTAAAGATATTGCAGATGATATATGTTGAACCCAACAGTCTCTAATGTGGCACACTCTGAAACTTTTTAATGCTTATTTTGATTATCATTAAAAGGTTGTAATATATGTGTATATAATGTATTACAAGAAACAGTATTAATTTCCAAATGACTGTTTTGAGATTACTTAAAAGAAATATGAAATGGGAGTAAAGGAAGAATATGTTTTAGATCAATTTAAGAAAAAAAATCTAATAATTTTATTGCTTTGTAATCACAAAATGTCATTTTGAAGGGGGGCCCTTTCTGCAACTTTCCATGTCATACTTGGGACTGTTGTTCTTGAATATATATCCTTTTGTTTGTTTGTCCTTAATGCAGTTGGTCTCTATTTGCATGTGTAATTGTTATAACAGGAGTTTAGTTTTTAACCCTTTAATAGTGTACCCAGATAATAGGAATCCATTAAATATAGGTTTGTAGAGAGTATATTAGCAGATCAGGACTTTCATTTGTAAAATTGAAAGAGAGATATTTGAAGAAGTCCTTTTATTTTGATACCTGGAATATAGCTACAGTGACATTTCTTCAGGAAATGCTGTGTCTGAATCAAGGTTTGATACTATTGCCACGTGTATGTATAGAAAATGAGGTTGTTCTATATATGGTATAAGTGAAATAGCTAATGTTATCTGGAAGTACATTTATTTACCTTTGAAGTTCTATTTTTTTTTTATACTAGGGACTGAAAGAAAAAGACAATGATGAACTTGATATCCAATTGAGAGTATTTGATGAGAACAAAGATGATGACTTAAATGAATTATCCCATCGTCTCAATGACATTCGAGCTGAAATGGAATATCCTTCTGATAAACCACAGAAATTGTTTTTGATATATTTCTGAAGAAGGTTTGAATGAGTAATTTTATAGTTCATTACATGATGTTCTTGTCTGCCAACCCAATTTGCATCCATAAAGTACAGTGGAGCTTCACTGGATTCCTGTATTTGGACTTCATGCTGTGGGAGTGTCAGACTGCTTTTAATGAGCTTTTGGTACTATTGATAAGTCAAATTTTCAGTGAACTCAGAGTGTATGAAAATCTGCCCCATTATGGGCCATGTCATAGGAAGGTTCTTGTTTGTATAAGGTGTGTTCATTGAAACAAATTGGAACTTGTGGGTAAAAAAATCATTGGGTATATATATCTTCATGTAAGGAACTGTTCTATTTAAATTACATGGCATTGATTTTTCAAATGTAACTTACTTCTAACACATGAATAACTTATTTGCTAATTAAAAATAAGATACACTTGAAAAATGGATAGGTTCTATATAACTGTTATAAATAATAGTGATTTGGGTTAGCTTGAGTTTAGTGTAGCTGGTAAATGTAATTGTCATTCAATGATCATTTCTTTTGAAATTACTGAAGGCCTAAGGGGTAATATGATATCCACTAGGTGTTAGTCTCATACCGTGATGAGTTTATAGGATTTACTTAAGAAGCAATGTCTTTGCCTACTCTTAATACAAGATATACAAGGAATCGTGATAAGCAAATTAAGTGGGGAAGCACTAATGTTTCCTTATTAACCTTTTTGAGTTTATAATCATACTGACCCCCAGTTGAAATGATGTTTCTGGTACTAATATTCCTTTCTTAAGTGAGGCCAAAAAAGATTCTAAATTATTTGATTTTTTTTCTTTATCCTTATAGGAGATATTAGCTATAAATTAGCACATTTTAATACTTTTGTCACTAACCATCTTTAGATAAGGTTTCTTGAAAGAGCCATCTTATTTACTTAATGCTACTCTCTCATATATAATACTGTAGAAAAGTTGTTGAACATGTTTTCATTTTTATACTTTTACTAGAAACGAAAATTTAAATACATCTGTTAGCTATCTTCTATAAGTAAATGAAAGTAGTGTGATTACTAGCAATGTGTCTAGTAATGAAATATATTTTATCTTTTACATCTTGAATAAAATGTTGAAATAATAAAAAGAGATTAATTTTATCTTGATCTATTAAGCATGTTATTAGATAAAATATAAGGCTACTTCTGTTATTTTATGTTAAATATCTTTAGCATATAAAATATGGCAGTGAAAACTGAGACCTCAAGGAAATACAGTTCCAGCAACTTTCAGACTTAAGAGGATAAATACCAATAAACATTAATGCCATGCATATTCTCAGAATAAATCACTTGAATTTATACTGCTGATGATGATATAGCAGTGTTCCTAATAGCAGCAATAGTTAGAAAAAGAAATTCCATTTAAAATAAATGTAGACAAAATAAAATCTTTGAATGTCTACTTGCCAAGACAAACCCAGGAACTATATGAACACAATTACAAAAGACTTTTTACACAGAGTCAGATGTAAACAATTGGAAAAATATCATTTGCTCATGGGCAGGCCAACCTAATAAAAATGACAGTAGACTTTGGGCAGAAAATGCCATCTGCAATCAGAAGAAGAGCTATGGAGATTGAATATAAATCAACACATGCTATGTTCATTTTTTCTTTTTTTTTTTCTTCCGTCATAATTTTTCACTTTTATTCTGATTGTCCTCTCACAACAAGATTGATAAAGAAATGTATGTGTAAAAAGTTAATATACGTGTAAAAGTAAATAAAATACATATGTAGGAAAAATAAACTGTTTTAATAAGATCCCACTGTTAAAAAAAAAAGAGCAATGGCCACCTTGTACTTTTATAAAAATGATGATCCAACATATTTTCAAGTACTAATATAAAAAGATCACTTCCTTAAGTCCTTTCTCTTAATTATGCTTTCAGAACGTGTCACTTCAGAAAACATAATCTGTTTGTGCAAATGTTAGAAAACTCATTTAGTGAAGAAGTTGAAAAATCATTTACCAAAATAAAATGGTAAATTTGATTTTATTAGTCTTTTTGAAGGGGGGGATGATATGGTAAAAAAGAAGTCTTGCATGACAAATGAAACTGATTTTTTTTCTTAACTGACTATTTACTGATATGAATGAAGTTTATCATCTTCTGTACAACATGCTAAAGGATACTTCTTCGGAAAATTACTTGCTATCTATTCTACAACATTTCTTGCTCATCAGAAATGATTATTATGTCAGGTAAGAATAAACTTTGGTAATACTTTTTCTTAATTTGCATTCATGTTTAAATATATTAGAAGGGATGAGGTCATATGCCCAATTTAGCTATAAGCACCAGCCAAGAAACAAAGAGAGCATCCTCCCATAGACAATGAGATAATAAGATTTTTTGAGTCAATTCTGCTAATCTATTGATTTTTGTATCTTAGGTGGGAAATAGATTCTGAATAGTGTGCTCAGTCACATTTTTTTTTTACAAAAGTAATTCTATGTGGTATTTTTGTTAAAATATTTTATTTTTATTCCTGTTTCACTGATATCCATGTAATAATTACTATTTAAACCTCCAAAAGAATAATAATACATATATTTTACATAGGTAGGCATTTGGTTCTATCTTCTATATCTTCTAAAACTATCTAAAACTTAGGTGCTCAGCTGTTGTTCTGTCTTGTCAAGTCTGAACAGCACAGTCACACTTGAATTAAATAAGAATACAACTTTGATTTTCTGACTCTCAGACTCCAGCAGATTAGAAGAAAATTAGAACAGACTCATCACAGAAACTATGCTTAATAGCAAATGAGGAGGCAGAGTTACAGTATTAATGGCTAGGATGGTAATGGAATGATTAATTTTATTTTTTTCTTTGTTAGAAGACAAGTGCATATGTTAACAGCTTTTGTAAAGTTTCTTTCTCAGATAGTTGATGTATTTTTAAAAAGAGACCCTGAGAGGCTGTCTTATTTATCTTGAAATTTTAATGATATTACCTTTGCACTCCTAAAAATGCCAGATAATTGAGATATTTTTGTCTAGAATCTATTATTCTCATTTGCAAATGTCAAGAGTCAAACTCTGAGCGTTTTAGTTTTTATCACTCACTGATATAGTGAAAAAAGCACTGTTTTGGGTGTCAGAAAACCTGTCTTGTCCTGACTCATCTGAAAGGACTTAATCCCTGTCAGCCTCAGTATCCCCATCTGTAAAATTGAATACAAAGATTGTTGAGGTTCTTTCCTGTTCCCATATTTTATGATTCAATGAATGAACACAGGCATGTCAGACCATTTATTAAGCACTTGCTTTGCTAAATGCTGTCAAGGAGGTCTTATTCTGATAGAGGAGGTTTCAACTGCAAGTTAGATTGGAAGGTCCCTTGGCTGAGAGGGTAGAGTGGCAAAGCAGATGGTAACATTTTCTTTAATGTCATTTCCATGAATAAAATGAAATCTCTTTTAGACGTTGGACTATTTGGCAGTATCAAGGACTTTGACTTTGAGGTCTTCCTTTCCTTGGTCCTCAACAGTTGTAGGCCATATACAAGAATTGGTCAATTTCCATTTCCCCAGAAGAAAATCCAAGGTTGAAAGCAAATAGACAAGAATATTTACCTTTTGAGTAGCTTCCTCAGATTCTTTCATTGTAAATTAGAAAATAAGGTTAATATCTTCAAAAGTATACATAATTTCTTCTCTTGATGTCTTTTAATGAAGTTTCACAATTTGACTATTAAATAAAAAAAAATAATTTTCGCCTTTCTTCTTTCCAACTGACTTCTTGAGGAAACTTTTTTTCCCTGAAAGCTGGACAAATACCACTTTGCTTTTCTTCATCATTAGGCCACAATATTATAAGATCATCGAAGAGTGTGTTTCACAGATAGTGCTCCATGGTAGTGGCATGGACCCAGACTTCAAATATCGACAGAGATTAGATGTTGACTTCACTCATCTGATAGGTATGTAATTAAAATCTCGATACTCCCTTTGTTGTTTTTTCCTTTAAAGAAAAGAAATATTTTTCAGATTTTCCATATTTTGTAAAATAGCTTGAGTCCTAAGGTCCTGTGTCTCTGGTTATTCTGTGAATATGGTTGTTATTTTGAGAAACATACATGTAGATAATTGAAAATACTTTCCTGTTGGACTCTTTCTAGCCCCCTCAGACATATTTTCAGTCCCAAAGGCTGTCAGGTGTTTCTGTGGAGGCCTTATTATCATCAGAACATTCATTTTGATTCTGCTAGTTCCATTGAGGCATATGCATGCAACTCCATAAGAACTTACCTGTAATTAACATCAAAACTGAGTTCCTAAAGTACTGTTTAGAAAAATGAAAATGCATGTCTGTTTTGCCCATTTATATCTGTGAAACCAATTTATTTGTCCTGTCACATTCCTTTAGACTGGAGAGAGCCACCATCCCCCCCCCCCCCGCCCCTTGCCAATGATCAACTACAAATGATATCTTTTAGATACCTTTTAGAAATAGCTCAGAGTGAGATTCTTCAGCTCCCTATATCCACTTAGTTCTTATATCAGCATTCTTTTCAAGCAGTTTTATTTCTACCTGAAATAGGTAAAGGATGTTGAATATTCTGTAGTCTTTCATGCCTTATGATGTTTTCAAAAACTTTGCACTTGCTTGCAGGAGGACCAGAGGAGTGTTGGTAACAAATCTAGCACTAACACTCCTCTTCCACCACTGTCCCAACAGCTAGCTGTATGATATAGGAAAGGCACTGAAACTCTGGCCCTTGCTTGCCCTAAGTATAAGTCAATGGGCTTTGACTCTCTAATGTGAACTCTGGCAGCTCTCGAGTTTTTGATTCAGTGATCACTGATATAAGAGTAAGAACTGCTCATGGCACAATTCCTAGTGATGGTGATTCAGTAATCCAATTTTGTGTGCCAAGGGGAAATCATTATTACTCTATACCTTATAATCTTTATTATGCTTGAGCTAAGTTAAACATAAGGGAGAACATATAGTATAAAAATTGATCTAGTACTTACCATGTGCTGTAGATATATTTGTGTATTTCAAGGGTCAAGCTTATTTTTATGATGATAATATGATTCAGCTGGGTTATCCTTAGCTTCTGTTCTAACAAGAAAATAGACCTTTTTTACTTTCTATTTACAAATCTCTCCTTGAATTTATGGAATGGTCTTCTTTTCTAAGAAGAAGTTCCTTGCCATGCCTTAAAAATCAAGTAACTTCTCGCAAATTGAGCAAAAATGAGAATATTTCTGTCTCAATTATTGAAAAACATGAATTCTAAATATTTTTGAAGAGGTGAAATTTGATTATTCAGTGGTGGATGCAGTATGAATTAGTGGTTAGAAATCCTAAGGAGTTGACCATGTCTTCTACATAAGGAAAATACTTTTAAATAGTTCAAAATATCAAAGAATGATATATTTGGCTTAGTAAAAGAGTGAGTTTCACACCACTACAAGTATTTAAGCAGAGGTTAATATCCCTCTGGCAGGGATATTGAAGAAGAGATTTCTACATTTGGTGAAAGATTAGATTGAAGGATCCAAAAAGTCCATTCTAGCTCTTAAGATAAAATGATTCTGTTGCTTTCTTCTAATGTTCAATAGTGACCAATATAGGTTTGAATACTTGAGGCCCTTAGGTAATGTTTTTAATGAATAAATAAGAATGGTCTATTAATAACATATTGGTTGTATGGAAACCTATGGGATTAGATAATTGGGAAAATTACTCTTGAAAATAAATGTCATCTATTTTCTTCCTTTTGTTTAAATTTGTAACTTAGAGAATCTTTTCTGATTAGATTAATGCAGTTTGTCTTACAGAAGATAAACTTCACTTCTACCCTTTGTGGCCTAAATTTATTAAGTTTTATGGTATATCCATTTGGTTCTTCAGCTTATTAGAACCACTTTAGACTTGATTAGGTTTTTTTCCTATGGTACCCATGTGAGGTATAAATTATGTTTTTATTTTGTCAGAGCTCCAATTCTATTGTCAAATCCTGAAAAACAAGTTAGAAGGGCTCTATGATTTCACAAAGCAAAACCCATTGACATAGACAATTTGTTAATATTGGAGAAAGGCATAGGGACAGAACATGTAATTTCCTTTGTATGGGGAACACTCAGGTCATGAAACACCCTGTACCAGTGCAAGTGGAGACCTCTGTGCATCTTTTAATCTTAGGGAGTTTCTCTAGTTCCATAGCCTAGTTCATATCTTAGAAACAGAACTTAAACTCAGGTCTTCCTGTTTCTCCATAATAGCAGAGTACCTCTCAATGTTTTAGGACCTGATCCTGAATTTCCTCTATACCTTTCCTTGCCCCAGTGAGTCTGTCATAAATGGTGGTATCTTCCAGTAGGAAAATAAAATAGTTTATGTTCCACATATGGCATGGAGAAGTTCCCCACCCTCCACAGCTTTTTTTTTTCTACCATATAAAAATTGAAGTTACATTATTGAGGGACACACTAGATTCTCTCTCAAATTAGCTGAAGCTATTCTGAAAGTACTACAGCCTTTTCCTTGTAAGTATGTGATGTCATCATTGCTAATTGCTTTTGGTCAATCTTAATAGATGCATGTGTAGACAAAGCTAAAGTAGAAGAAAGTGAACAAAAAGCAGCGGAATTTTCCAAAAAGGTAAGATTATGTGATGTCAGAATGATACCGTTTTATAATTTAGTCAAATTTTTCACCTTTATGTAGAAATCAGGAAACCAGGCAGAATCATTTTAGGGAGATGCTCTATTATATTATATGTTTTCACCAATTTAATAACCATTGAATATTGACAAATTCTACTCATAAAATAAGATCAACATTTCACAGTATTCCCTTGGCATCACTCTTAATACACTACGAAAAAGAAGCCATATAAGCTATTAAAATGATATTAAATAAGATGCTAAAATGATCTGAATGATAGCAGTTATGAAAAATAAATTTCTATTTCCTACAACTCTCTTACTTATGGTAAATAGCTCTTTAGAGAGCTGGAAGCTGTTTGGCTCATCCTACCTAAGAGAGAACTTTAATTCTCCTTGTGGAAACAAAGTTAACACTTAAATGAGTTTTGAATTTTCTGCTTCACAAACTTCAAATTCTTGTGTAGTGTCTGTTGTAGGAAAGACTCTTTAGTCCCCATGGTCATGGTCTTTGTTGGGATTGGGTATAGGCTTTTATTAGAGCAAGCCCAAAGCCCATACTTGCTGTTGAGCTTTTCCTAAGAGCATCCACCTATGGTTCTTGAACTTAATTTCTCTCTTCATCACTTGATGCCAGAGAAAGGAGAAAAGCATGTAGGAGGCAAATAGTTTTCTACTAGTGAGACGAAATGCTTGTCCAGTAGTGTCTCTTCAATGATATGATTTGCCTAGAGATTAGATAACCATCTTTCTCGTTGATCTACAGATACAGAGTTAGTGAAGGTCCTTCAGGGCATTTGGAGACAGGTCATAAGTCACTCAGTCACTAGAAAGACTGAAGCAGCAAGTGTTGGTGTGCAGCCATTACTTTTCCAAGTGTAGCACCCAGGGTAAGAGATCTGTACACCTTTTGATTAATGAAGACTTTCTCTTTATAATATTTAGTATATGTTTTTTGAAGTAGCACTTCCAAAACTCCATCTGCAAATTTTAGGTTGTGCTTCATTTTTATTGAATGTCTGTTGTACAATGACACTATACGTCTGGAATAAATGCTACTTCTTCCTGTTTTCCCTACTCAAGTCTTCTAAAAGTGATCATAAACAGATCTCATTGGTTAGTGAACTTTTTTCACGTTTGGTGAGGAAATACTTTGGATATGATGTGACCTCTAGAACTTTTCCTCTTGCAAGAGTCACTAGAGATGTTTGGTACTTGAGTGAAAAAGAACTAAACTGCTATTTGGGAGGGAGAGTAGGAAGATCTCTTTGAAACCAGTTTGGGACCTTGGAAAGTCTCCTGAGTTTCCCAAGCCTCACTTGCCTTATTTTTCCAATGAGGCAAATGGAGTAGATTATCTTTAGGATGCTTGAGGGCTTCAGAATTCTATGGATCTGATTCTTTATACGTATCTCCAAGCTTGATATCTCTCAATGTCATCCATTAGTATGGCTTCTGGAAATATTTTTATATGGGTAATTTTCTTACTCCTTGTATAGAATGAGCATCATTAGCACACTGAATTCCTTTGCTGTAATAGACTACTGCAATATCAGCTTTTTGAACATTGGTTTTTGAGTTTTTGCCAGCCAAAGATGTTTGTAGAATATTCTGGGGTTTCTTTGGAAGTTCTTTCATGTGGCTATTCTCAGAACATGACTTTTGTTGAAGTCTGTTGATAATCATGCTTTTTAATTTCATTTCCAAATTGAGCAGAATATTTGTGTTTGGCTTTATCTGTGATCTCTATAGAGCATAGCTTGTCCTTTATTTGGGCAGATCATATCTGATCCCTAATTACTTGTAATTCACAATATTTTTGTATCAGACATTTGTGAGGATTTAATATTTTGAGAGAACTTGACCATCCTGAACAATATTATTTTCTTAGTAGATTTGTTTAAAATATTTTTTTCTCCCTGCCCTCCCCTGGTCCATAATTATTTCCTGTGTACCATTGTTGAGCTTTTTTCAAAGCTTAGTATTAAGTTTCTCATAGGTGGATGAGTATATTGATGTGAGTGATTATTACAGTTTGATGAGGAGTTCACAGCACGACAGGAGGCCCAGGCTGAACTTCAACGACGAGAGGAGAAAATACAAGAACTTGAGACGGAACTCCAACATCTCCGAGCTCAGGTAATGAACCAAGAACAAGACTTGAGATGCTAGCATTCTGAGGGAGGGAGGTAAAGAATGGCCTTACTGGATGGCTGGTAAGAAACTATGCTTTGTGAGAAAATGCTCTTCATTTAATTCATTTAAAGTCAGATGACACCTTCCAGATATGTGATCTTAAACAGATTACTTAAGTTCTATGAACATAATGATTTTTGCCTTAAAAATCCCAGGTTTGTTATGAGGGCCAAATGAAACAGTGTATGTAGAATACTTCAAACAACAAAACACTTTGGAGAAACCATCAGTGAATAAGTGCTTCTCATACTTATTACAGCCTAAGCAAATATATACTGACCACTCTAATTTCCTCACTACTGAACCTTGGATCTTTTAAAATTTAACTTCTTGTTTTCATCATTGTATTTAAACTCCTCTTGAAAGGATCTTTGAAATATCCCCATGCCCATGTACATTGACTTCTCATTCATTTGACATAGGTGATTGCTGTTTTCTTGAATTTCTTTTTCTTTGATTTTGACAATGCTTCACTCTTCTGATCCCTCTTGAATAAAGTCTTTTTCACTCCTTCAGGTTCATCTTTGAAATATAGATGCACCTCATGTTTGCATTCGAGATCCTCTTCCTTCTTTATTTCAGTGATTTCTTCACTTTATTTGCCCTCTCACCTTTATGCAATTGCCAAATCTATGTGTTTATTCCTCATGTTTCTCCAAGTTCTTATCTCTCATTTCTAACTGCCCTTTGAGTATCTCCACCTGGATGTGTTATAAAGCAGCATTATCTCAGACTTACGTTGTTCAAAACTGAATCTGTGTTCAGTTCATCTTAACTTTGTTATTTTGGCTAAGTTTACTTCTACTGTCCTACTTATTTGGATTCCAAGACTCATCATTATTTTGAAATTGCCCCTGTGGTTTACCCTTCACGTCTGATCATTTGCCAAACCCTTTTTATGCTACCTCTGTAGTGTTTTTTGTAACTTTTCCATCTGATGCTCTCTACCAAGCAACTTTTCTCTCTATCATTCCTCACTCTTTCTATCTATAATTTCCACTGTTTCCAATAAATCTCTTGAATAGCCAGCTTTTGTCATGTACTTATTCTCCTTATCTGGCCTCATTCACTTTCTATTGCCTCATTAATAAATTAAATACAGCTTCCTTAACCAGCTGTTCAAGGCTCTCCTTCAGCCTACATCTTCCATCTTTATCTCAGAACATTTCCCTTCTATTTATTTAAATTAACTGACCACTCCTGAATTTTTTACATTTGTTTATTTTTCAAGTTACTTCTTTCATCTGCATTGTTCTGATTCATTTCTTTTTCTTTGCCTTTTCATCTCTTGAAGTCCAGCTTGTGTTCCCAAGCAAAGCATATTGGGATTTCTTTGTTTCTTGTTAATAATATCCATGACATGGATCACTTTTTTTTTTAAGCTGGGGTTAAGTGACTTGCCCAGGGTCACACAGCTAGGAAGTGTTAAGTGTCTGAGACCAAATTTGAACTCAGGTCCTCCTGAATTTAAGGTTGGTGCTCTACATGGATCACATTTTAAACTGGAGATTTCCTTTATCTTGCTTTATTCTCTACAATGTCATTTATTAATTCCTGAAACTTTATTAAATAAGTGGTAAAATTTTGAATGATTTTCATGAGCTTCATGTACATGTTTTTTGGTTGTTGTAATGCAGTTCATTAACTTGAACAATCTATGATTTTCCTATGTGGATGGACGTGCCTTGCGCTGATAAAGTTTGTACACACACACACACACACACACACACACACATCTCTCAAACACAGTCTGATTTCCCCTTTTGGTTGTCTTAGCTTTTTCCTTGACCTGTCTAAAGCCAATCTTCTACCTTACTTTCCATTCTCTTCCATGCTATACCCCATTTTCTATTGTTTTTACCCATAGAATATAAGCTTCCTGAGGGCAGGGTCTGTATTGCATATATATTTTTTTAATTGACAATGTCTGGTACTTAATAAGGACCTAATAAATGCTTTATCCAATTACTTGACAGAACTTATCCTTTTATTCCCTATAACCATACTCTCAAATTTTTTTTCTTTTCATTCAGCCATCTTGCCCTGTAAACTGGGCCCCTGTCACCTCACACTTGGACTTATCATAATAACCTTTTGATTGGCCTTCCTGCCTCAAGTGTCTCATCACTGCAAAACATCATCACCAAAACAATTTTTTGAAAGTATACTTCTCAATGCAGCATTCTGTTACTCAGTGAACTCCAATAGTAGCTCTAGTGTGAAATACACAGCCCTATGTTTTGACATCTAAATTTCTTCTCCACCTGGTATCTTCCTACTTTCCCTCTTTCTTTACATCTTGCTCCCTTTCATGAATCTCATAATCCAACCAGCCTGACCTCCTTGTTATTCTTCCAACATCTTTTCTAAGTTGGTTTGTCAACAGGCTGACACTTTAAACTGGTTGCATCTAGATAATACTTGCAGTGTTATGTGTCTGTGTGGGGGGTAGGAGTGGGGAGTAGTAGAGTTTTAGGATATTTCTAGGGTGAGCTTTTGGAAATATGGCTGATTATTCATTGTTTGGGGAATTGAGTGGTTTTCTTATCATTACGGTTTTGCATAAGTGTGCATGGATTGATTAGTCATCAACAAGAAAACAAGGTGGTAAAATAGGCTTCCCACATGTATAGTTTGTGGTTGAGGATGCCAACAACCCATTTGTAGACAATGTGCCACTATGTTTGGGTGGGCTTTTCATTGTCACTGCCACTCTTGCTTGTATCTTCTTTTTCCCTGGTAACTTGTATTTGCAGGTAGTTAGTATGTCATAGTGGAGGGGCCACTGGATTGTGAGCCTGAATAGGCTCTTTTTCTGGACTCTGCATTTAATTAGCCATATGAGCAGGAGCAAGCCACTTCTACTCTCTTGGCCTCAGTTTGTTCATTTGTAAAAATGGGCATAATATATTACCTGCTCAAGTTGGCTTATAAGCCTATGAGAATCAAATTAGATAATGAAAGTGGAAATCCTTTGATAAATATAGATCATTATGCAAATTTAAAACATTCATTAGTATTATTACAATAATTATTAGACAAGTGGGTTACAGGGGCTATGAGACAGATTCTATTCGTGCAAAGTTAATTGGCCCATTTGGGGATTGCATTCATGACCTTGTCCTAATTAGTGCTGTATTCTATCCAGTTGCTTGAACAGTTCCAAGCCATTTTACAAAATACTTAATTCTTAGTATATATATTGTATAATAAAAACTTATTTTTTAGAAGGGTTATTTAATAAAAATAAACTGGATGTCATTTTGCAAATAGGGTAAAAAAATAATTTTCAAATGTGGTCTGTAATGCTAATAAGAAAACATAGGGATCAAATTAATATGCATAAACTTGAAAACATCACTCCCCCCAAATTTGTTTTACTTGAATTGTTAATATCCTGAATAGCAAATATGATTTTTAATTTAGCAAGGATGGAAACCATTATAGTGTTGTGATATCTGTTATTTCCAATGTATATTTCAGGGACCTGGACTTTCTGATTCATCAGGAATTCTCCCAGCTCCACCTCTACCACCAGCTCCAAGTGGTGCTGTTCCTCCTCCTCCACCTCCTCCTCCACCTCTGCCTGGAGTAATTGCTCCTCCTCCTCCTCCCCCTCCTTTGCCTGGAGGAGCTGTACCACCAGCGCCTCCTTTATTTGGGGGGCCTCCTCCTCCACCACCTCTTGGTGGTGTTCCTCCTCTTCCTGGAGCATCTGCTTCCCTTCCTTTTGGAATGAAACAAAAAAAATTATATAAACCAGAAGTGGCCATGAAAAGAATCAATTGGTCCAAGGTAATGACTTTTTTTCTGGGAATGGGGCATTATAGATGCTACACAGGGGTGCTGGGCACCATCGTTATAGGAATAATGGAACTGATGGTTGAAATAGGGGAAGAATCTCAGTAGCAAAGACTAGAACTGTTTTAAATACATCATTAGCTTATGGTGATAATTTTTCTTTTAGAATCTTTACTTCACTGTTTAATAACTGCTAAATTTAATATTTTTCTAACTGTTAACCATTTAAGATTTTCAGAATTCACAAAGTGATGGAGGTAGGATTGTTCTAGGTCATTGGAAGAAATGAAAATGAATTTAAAGTTGATGCCAACAGTAAAAGAAATTAGTGACGCAGGATAAGGAATGAATATCGATAATCCAGATATCAAGCTATTTGAGAGTATCTTAGTTTATCTTGTCATTGCTATACTTATTATGAATATTGAATGATACATTTAGTAGCAATAAGGAGTGAAATAATATTTTTTCATTCCTTTTCCTGAGTTGCTTGTTAAATGAAATCAGTGTACAGAAACCATTTGAACTGGTATGTATTCAATGACTATCTTCAGTAGCCGATGATACTTTGAAAGCTGTAAAGGATTCCTGATTCAGAGGCTCATTACAATGTGATTGCCATTATAGAAAACCCTCACTTTTGTGTCAGCATAATAAGTGGAATATTTTGCTGGTGTAACTTTTCCTTTATGAACTGCTTAAAATGGAAACTTTCCATATAAATGGCTAGACATACAGACAGGGTCTAGAGACTTCATGAGTACTTGTGGAACTCCAAATGAGAGAACTCCTATGCAGAAAGTCTGCTATCTTCTTTGCAACTTATAACCTGAGAGTTGCCAGGGGAACTGAGGTGAATTGTCTATCTTATGAGTCAGAGGTGAGACTGGAACTGCCAGGCCAGTTCTCTATCCACTATGCCGTGCTGTCTCTCTCCTTAATGAATAAGGACCAGAAAACTACTTGGGCAAAACCTAAAACTGAAGCAGTGAAAAGAAGACAGAAATGATGAATTGGCTATCAAGCTTGCTTAAATAAAAAGTTCACTTAATTGTTTGTAACTAGATGTGTAATAATTGACCACATAATTTTTGCTGCTTTTTGTTTCAGATTGAGCCACGGGAAATATCAGAGAATTGCTTCTGGTTAAAAGTTAAAGAAGATAAGTTTGAAAATCCAGATCTCTTTGCAAAACTGGCACTCACTTTTGCAACGCAGATGAAAGGTACTTTTTGGGGGTTTTACAAAAAAATGAAGTATTTAATTTGTTTTATTTTTTACTATTAACAAGTCTTCCCTGTGTTGTTCTAAGAATGTGACAAGGATATCTTTAGTTATGTTTCCCCCAAAAAATTTAGGAAGAAAACTTTGTAGATTGCTGAGCCAATTTTATTGATATCAAGTCATGATAGTTTGACTCTAAACTGAGTCTGTTGTTGGCCTGCTTTCCTGGAGGAAAGTTTGAATATCTGTCTATAATTTCTGGATTGTCTTAATATTTGAGCTCTACAATTTTGGGGGGTTAAAGTTAATGACAAAATTTTCTTTTTTAATGGCGCCTGCTAAGATCCAAATATTGCTTCACTATCTGTGGGAAAATAATAGAACAAAATACCAATTTTGTGTTTCAGCCTTCAGTGAAATTGATATAAACTTTGACAGCAAGGGAAATAATCTTTCATTGTACATTTGAACTATGAAGATCTTTTATTCCCAAAACTTGTGTATCTATTTGATGGCACAATGTAAAGAGCATAGGATTTGGAGTTAAGGGGCCTGAGTTCAGGTTTTGCCTAAGAAACTTATTAATCATGTGACCCTGGCATACCATTTAACCTTTTTCATGTATAAATTATGGCTGATAGTTCCTGTGCTGCCTCTCTCTCTTTTTTTTTTTTTTGGTGGGAGGCTTATAAGAAAATTAAAGCATTGTATAAGTGTGAGCTCTTTATGATACTTTTTTAAAATGCAGATTTTATGTTCTTAGCTCTAAATTGGGGTATTTGATGAACTGTGATATAGTAAGAGAGCCATATTTGGAACTGAAAGAAAGTAATAATAATAGTATAATAGTCATATACATATAGATGTCACATATGTAATATTAAAGTTGGGAAAGTGCTTTATGTGCACTTTTCCCACTTTTTAAAATTACAAATTGACCATTATACTACGTTTTATTTACATATATATGTATATGTGTATATATATATATATATACATATATATATATATATATATGTGTGTGTGTGTGTGTGTGTGTGTGTATAAACAATAAATCAGCAAAATGGGTACTAATTTTTTCCTTTTTTTTACTTACAAGGAAATACAGGCTTTGGAAGGTTAAGTAACTCATTTTAGTCACATTTTCTCAATGTAATTCATTAATTTAACATGAAATAAGCCATTCTAGTGTATTTTTCTCTAAAGACAGGTTTCTTCTCAAAAAACAGCATGTTATATTATTTGATACGCTTTGAAGTGACAAACACCTTTTCCAGTTATTTCATCAGATATGATACTTATTCTGGGATCTGGAAATATGAATTTTTGAAGTTCCATTTGTTAAAGACTTCGGTTTTTTATTTTTAATATATATTTTCATCTATATTTACCAAAGTATCCCTTCTCTGCCTCCAAAAGGACCATCCCTTTAAACAGTGGGAAAAAATGAAAAAAAAAAATACATGAGCAAACTAATCCACACACCAGAAACATCTAACATTATTGATGGTGATCTATACATAATCTCTGGGGCCAATTTTGGTTTTTCTAAATTCATAGCATTTTGCTTCAGATTTTTATTGGTGTTCTGTCTATTTAACTTATTAGGGTCATTGTGTGGAACGTTTTCTTGTTGCTGATTACTTCAATTTGCGTCAGTTCTTATAACTTTTCCAGTTATTTTCTACATTCTTCATCTTCTTTGGTTTTTAAAGTTCAGTAATATTCTGTCACATTCATATACTCCAACTTGTTTATTGGTTTCCCAGCTAATGGAATCTACACCCTTTTCAGAGTGTTTTTTTCCCTACTACTAAAGGTTTTGCTCTAAGTATTTTGGTATTTATGGGACCTTTTTTTTTTTTTCCCTTGTTTTCATCATTGACTTGCTAGGGATATGCCTTATAATAAGATGTCGTGGTCAAAGGATATGCACACTTTTTTGTTGTTGTTGAATGCAATTTTTATTTATTAATTAAATTTTTTTTATTATAGCTTTTTATTTACAAGATATATGCATGGGTAATTTTTCACCATTGACCCTTGCAAAACCTTTTGTTCCAATTTTTCCCCTCCTTCCTCTCACTCCCTCCCCCAGATGGCAGGTAGACCAATACATGTTAAATATGTTAAAGTATAGGTTAAATACAATATATGTATATGGTATGCACACTTTTAATTATTTTTATAAACATGATATCACATTGCTTTTAGAATGTTTTACATCAGTTCATAGATCTGCCAACAATGTATTGGCATGCCCACCCTTTCAGAGCCCTCAAATATTGATTGATCCTCTTATGCCCTTATCTTTGCAAATTTATTGAGTGTGATATGAAATCTTAGAATGATTTAATTTGCATTTCTTATATTTTTAATGATTTGGATAATTTTTTCCTATTATTCTTCCTTTGAGAATTGCTATTTCATATCTGTGGAGGATTTTTTGTTATTTGTCTATCTGTCATGGATACCATAACCTTGTTAGAGATATTTGCTAAAATTATTTTCCAAGTAGTTTTCTTCCTTTCTTATCCTAGTAATATTAATTTTATTCATGCAAAAGCTTTTCAAATTCAGGTAATCAAAATGACCCATTTTATCTTTTATGATTCTCACTATCTCTTCTTTGGTTAAGAATTCACACCTTAGTCTTACTTGTTAAAGGTATCCAATCTGAATCTCTTTTAATTTTAAAACTATCTTTAATATTCAGGTTGCATATCTTTTGGGAGATTTATAAAAGTACATCAAAATTATTCCAGTTAAATCCATCCCACAGTATTTTTTTCACATTCTTCTTTACTTGTAAGATGTTCATTTTTGCTCATAATCTATTCTGAGTTGACTGTCATACACTAGCAAACAATGGAAGAAATCCTTCTGTGATCTCTCTTTGCTATCATTGAGCTCCCTTGTTTGGCCTTTCTGGACCCTGTTTCCTGATGCTTTCAGAGCCCTTTGTAATCACTACTTGGGCTTTTTCAAAATGAGATAAGCACTTTTTCAAAAATTTTGCCTAGTTATTGATAGCATTACTATAGAGAGACTAAAACATTTTATCCTAAGTATATGAGCTACCTTGAGAAAGTGCAGATTTTAATGGACTTGAAGTCAGAAGATACAGAATGAAATTCTAGCTCTGCTATAATTGCTTTCAATCTGTTGAGCTTTTCCTCCCAGGAGTCATGTTAGGTAGATAGTGCAAGGATCACAAATGAACAAACAGATATTCCTGTATCGTGTTTGTGGAGGATTAATAAGTCACATTAGTCTTGCTTTCTTAGTTTCTTGTCTTTCCTCACCAGCTCACTTCTCACTGTCCACTCACTACTGTGCAGGCCACAGGTTCTTACTTAGCATTGTCCTCTTCTCTTACCTTGGGACCTCTTTCCATGATTCTGCCAATTCTAGGGACTATTTTTCTGAGAGGCTGGATCCAAAAAATATTTCTCCTTCATCTAGACCCTTCCCTAATTTCTCCTACCACAGTTACATAAAACCGGTGTACTTTGTTTACCAGGAAAGTCATGTTGAGTTTCAAGGAACAATGTAAGTACTCATGTAGCTTAGTTTTGCAAATTAGAAAAAACATTTAAAAATGGTATCCTGTAGAATCTGTCATAAATTTTTACTCAGACTTACCATTTCTGATAGTTCCTTTTTAATAGGTAATACATTTAGCTTATAAAACAAAGTTCTGTGCTCTCAGCATTTTTGTTTTAAATTACTTTTATTAGGCATTATAGATGTTTTTATTTTCATTTAGTGTTTTATAAAAATTAAGTTAGAGCAAGGTGCCATTGAATATTAATTATAGTGACTGTACCTCATCTCTGAGGTCCTTCCCAACCCTAAAATCCAATTGTTTTGCACTGAATATTTTGAATGTTCTTATTAGCCATAATAGTATTATCATGATGATATTTTTCAAAATTATTTCTGATTAATGAAAAAAATTATATAGGACTTCAAATAGTTGAAGCAAATATTACTGATACTATTTGATACTCATCATGGGTACTTTCTTATTTTTGGGTTTGTCCTCCATTTTGTAATAAGAATTCAATCTGATGACCTTGGAGCAGAATGTAACCAGTGGGCCTATAACGATATGGTCATTATTGCTTGCAAAGATCCTTGGTAATCACATACAATAGCAATATTATACAAGAATTAGAGTAATGACTGTTAATATTAACTACACTTGAAATAATAATAAAACATGTAGGCAATAACTGCTAATACTAATTAGAATTTCTAGGGTTCTCTAGGGACCTGAGAAAGAACAAAGATAGTACATGTGAAACTTGCAAGCGAATTTCTGAATTTTTTTGCTGCTTAGAGGAAATATAGGGAATAAACATAAAAGGTTAATATAATTGAGCATTTTAAATAATAGACTTCAGTCATATAATTTAGCTTCAGTAGTGATAAGAGAAAATTGAGATGATTATAAATATTACTAATGCATAAAAATGTATTTTTGTAATAATTGAAATATTACTGCAGAAGTCCAAAACTATGTTAGAATTTAATTGAAACATTTATGGTAAAGCACTTTTTTTCTTTTGTAAAGAACCCTGCTTTGTCATTTGAGGAGTTTTGTAGACCTAGTTTTCAGTCCCACCTCTTCCACTTCTTATCTGTGTGATCTTGGGCACTTCACTTCTGGGTTGTGTGCATCATTCCATCTTGTAGTCTTGGATTCTCTGATCATCTTTTAAATCATCTTAAAGTATCTTTAGAATGAATCTCTTCCCTGATAGCATCCATACTTTGCTTGATTACTAAATGTTGTCATATCATCATCCTTCTCCTAATGAAATAATGAAAAGCCAGAAAAGAATGGAAAGATATAATCCATCTCTAACTGTCTTAATAATAATGACTTTCCCTGGGATTGAGTTGAAAATAATTATATGTCACCTTGAGCAGTCAACAGTGTGTACGTGATTATTCTGAGGGCAGTGTGACCTGGAAGATCTGGTGTCCCAACAAATATTACCACAATTTTTGTTTCTTGACTGGAAACTTTAATACACATGGGAGCAAACAGAGAGGCCTTAGGGAGCTATTTCAGGTGGTGAACTAGAATAGCATGCACTGATTCTATCTGGAAATCAACTCACCATTTGTATCATATAAATAATATATATGCTTTGAGACAATTGTTTCATGCCATTTGAGCAAAACAAAAGTCATTGGTGTTTCCATATATAAAAATAATTGGTATCATCTATCGTCTTCACATTGGCAAGTTTTTTGACATTTATCCACATGAAGATATATATGAGTGGACTTTGAAATATGACTTTTCTGTTTCTCACCTTAACTGCCACCTCCTCCATGAAGCCTTCTGTTATCTAACCTCTATGGAACACCCTTCCTCTTTGGACCTTACTTAACATATGCAACTTTTATAATGTACTTCTCGTGTGATAGTCAGAATTATTACTGTGTTTGTTTCTCAGCCATCTCCTGGGATTTATTGTCCATGGAGAAGTCTCTTAACTTGCCTCTTTCTCTAAAATGTCTCCCTCCAGTGTCTAGCAGAGCATTCCACATACAATGGGTACTTAATTCATTTTTATTGAACGAAGGAGTGAATTTATCTGTTGGCCCTTACATTCAGATAGAGACCAATGGGTCTTGCTTGGTAAGGAAAAGATGATTTGCCTTATTTTTTGTCTCAAGGGTTCCAGAAATTAGTTTAGACTTTATGTGACAAAAACCTTTATGTGTTCTCCACCTGATGCAGTTTTTCTTATTGAAGTTGAAGACAATTCCTTGAGAATTTATAGCAATAACTCTCAAAATACTGTAAATATTTATTAAGTGTCTCTGATACATGTACATTTATATATATATGTATATATATATGCATGTATATATATGTATATATATGTGTGCATATATATGTATATATATGTGTGCATATATATATGTATATATGTGTGTGTGTGTATATATATATATATGTGTGTATATATATATATATATATATATATATATATATACACACACACACACACATATATATATATGTCTTGGCATTGTGAAGAGAAAGGAAAAAATGAAGCTATTTCAATATACACACCAAAAATTACAATGGAGAGTAGAGAGAGCCAGGCCTAGGTCAGAGTGCGTTTACTGCTACTGACCCTTAATTTCTGCTGTTGCAGAATGAGACTACTGAAAAAGAATTGATCTCTATTGTTTTTTTTTCCTAGCTCTTATTTTCATGATTCTATGATTTCATTTTATCCTAATAGTTCATAAATGGACCTGCCAATGCTGGGATCCTATGGGCTTTGTCTCTAAGTGCACTGCGCTTTCTATTAGGCTATACTGCCACTAAGTGTAAGATACCTCTGAGTGGGCCATTCTTGCATTGCTTTGCAGCAGCCTTCATTAAAAGTTGTTAGTTACATTCTGACATACCTTTAGCCTACAGGAGCCTTTAATAACAAACGAGTGAGTAACATATATTCAGGAATTTCTTTCCGACATTACTATGAGATATGATTATAGAGTTTAAGAAGCAGATTTTCAGGATCCCCTCTATCCTTAGTCTCCTTACCTTGAGTAGGTTTATAAAAATATGGCACATTTAAAAAAAAAGTTATGAATAAAAAAGAACTGATCATCTTCATTTCTTTACCTTACTACTGAGCACTTTAGAGTAAACAAAGAAACCTGTTTTAATTATTAATAGATAAGTTACATTTAACCTCTTTTGTTCCATGGTTGCCCTCTCAGAATCAAGTTTTTAAATTCATAATGTAAAATATACAGCATTCCAAAGGAAAATAATGATAAATATATAATTTCCCCTTTTCATGTTCACTGACCTTCTAAAATCCATCCATGGACTCCTGGCTAAGACCTGCTAATGTACATTTTTTAAAGTTCATTTTTATAACAATATTTTGGCCTGACAAATTCTTTTGCAAATACAAAGCTATTAACTTTGAATTGCAATTGGAATTGTTTAATCTATAAAACTGACAAGTTTTGTGTCCTTTTGATATCATTGTTCTTTTTAATTTTTGCTCACCTGGGGTAATAACAATTCAAATAAGCTCTGTAGAATATTGGTGGAATGTCTGAGATATCAAAGGCATGATTTTCTTGCTTTCAGATCCCTGTTTTTGATACCCTTGCCTTTAAAAAGTAGAATGACACTTTTATCTAATCTGCATATTCTTCTGCTTGATTTTCTTTTTCTTAAGCAGTCTCCTTTTTTAAACAAATGGTGAATCTTTTATAGGCAAGTAATATGAGGAGAGAACTGGAAAAGGTTGGACTACATTGATATATGGAAAACTCCAACTAAGCAACATGTTAAACTGAGTCATTGGTATTGCCCTAAACAGAAATAATCAAGACAGAAGAAAAATAGATTTGGAAGGAAAGCTAATGACCCTTGTTTAGGATTTAATGAATTATAATTAATGGGATATAAGTTCTGTAGAGCTTTGAATTTGGACTTAGGTGGTACAATGGATAGAGTGCTAATTCTGGAGTCAGGAGGACCTGTGTTCAAATTCAGCCTTAGACACTGACTAGCTCTGTGATTCTGGACAAGTCACTTAACTCTAGTTGCCTGAATTTCCTCTGTAAAATGAGCTGGAGAAGGAAATAGAAACCATTGATTTCAATATATTTGCCAAGAAAACCCTAGATGGAGTTAATTCATTTTTATTGAACAAAGGAGTGAATTTTCCTCATTCAACTGAGCTCTCCTGTCTCTCTTCCCCAAAGAAAAATAGTATAAATTTGGTGATCATCTGCAGAGGGGTATTTGTTGAAGATGTGGGTCTTAATGAAACTGTCTGAAAGAAGAAAGGAGATAGAAAAGTATTATGGACCAATTCTTGGAAACCACTCATGGGAAGAGAGTGAATAAATGGCTACAAAGATAGGAGAACCAGGAGATTCTAGTGCCATTGACAGAAGGAAGGAAAGAGTCAGTACCATGTAACCTTGTAAAGGTCAATGAAGATGACAGAAGACCACCATTGGATTTGGCATGTCGGAGGTCATTAATGAATTTAGAGAGAACCATTTCAGCAATGGCAGAAATAACAGCAGTAGCAATTAATATTTCTGTGCCTCTTAAACATTTGCCAAGCTCATTGCATGTAGAAGCTTCCTTACAGAGACTTGAAGAGAGAAAGAACGCAATGAGAAAATATAAATGGATGTGGACTCTATTATGAAAATGCTGTTGTGTCTTTGGTTTTCTTTATACCACTTATTAGGGGGGGAGTTACCCCACCCCACTGAACTCCACAAATGGGTCACTTCAACCAACATTTCAGATGTTTCTTGCCTTTTTCCCCTAGATATGTATAGGAAGTGAAGGCTACAATGTCATGAAGTTGAAGACATCCTTTTAAAAACAGTACTTAGATCTAGGGTATTGGATAGCAGTCATCCTTGAAGACATGTCACTATCTCCTCTCTCATTGTCTCTGTTTATCCATCTGTAAAATAGGACTGAAGCTAATCAGAATTCTCTAGGAATGAAAGAAAGAGAAGGTAAATGAGATGATTTTAGTAATTGAAACCATACTTTCCCAGGTGGTAATTCAAAAATGCATATTCTGATATACCAAGAGAATGGACTAGTAATGGCCCATGGAAAACATATCAATTAATTTGTTTTTAGATGGTGCCTTAAATAGGTTTACAATTATAAATCACTTTTAAAAGTACATGAAGGAACATAGATCATGTAAAGGTTTGAATACTTAAAGAAAAACTATTGTATAAATCCTATTTGGAAATAATGAAATAGAGGAATTTTCAATGTTATGGAACTATACCCAAAGCTAAGTTGACTTAAATTGCTTAGCTATTTTTTGGGGTGTTAGTCTGCCACAAATAGATTTTTTTGGGGAAGACGTCCTTATGTTCCTCTTAATGAATGATTTCACCACAGTATTACAGTGACAGTAGCTTTACATTAAAACCCTATTTAATAAGGTATATATCATCATGATTTGGACTTTGCTATAATGTTTGGCATATCCCATTTCCCTCATTCCTATCACAAAAATTACCTGTCTGTCTCTGTCTCTGTCTCTCCCCTCTTTCCCATCCCTTCCCCTACTGACACTGGCATTTTATACTTGACTAGGGGGCTTTATGATTACAGGCTCACAAGTTTAGAGTTGGAAGGGACCTCAAAGGCCATGTCACATGGTACCTTCATATTCTTGATGAGGAAACTGAGGCCAAGGGAGGTTATTTCACTGAAACATCCAATCATATTAACTTAGATTTTTGCAAAAGCAAATTCTTCTGCATTTTTGGAAATCCTGTGATCAAATCACTGATTTTACTTTCCACTGTACTTTATACTTTTACATGCTAGAATCATTCTAATAAGATCTTATAATAATAACAAGGTCTGTTACTAATTTTTTTTTACTCACTTTTACTTCTTTACTGAAGTTACAAATACAGGTGTTAGGTTCTTACTAAGTGCTAATGAGATGATAGGTTCTTACTAAGTGCTAAGTCCGTACTTAACAATTCTCTAGTTCCGACCTTTAGGGGAGTTTTACCCCTGTGAACTCCTAGGGAGGAGCTTACATGCTTAGGAGGAGCAAGTTCATTGGTTGAAGTATTTTTTTCCCAGAAGCCCTTGCGTTATCCCATTCTCTGGGAGGATAAAAGAAGACACTATTGGGCAAGGAGAGAGTCTTGTCTGGGCCAGAGTTGGGGCGGCTCTCTGGAGGAAGAAGAGTCTACAGGAAGAAGAATCTGGCCGAGAGATTGAGTTGAGACAGCAGATCTCCTCCCAGAGAGCGATCGGCAGTTTCTGGAGACAACAGAACATTACATATTGGCACCGACAACATGGGGCAAGGACTTTTGCTTATCCTGACAAGGACTTATTCTGAGCCCTTCAGAAGAGCTAGCTCGAACCTTCGCATACAGGTTTATCATGTCCATAAAAAATAACCCTCCTGGGTTTTGGGAATTTATTGTTTTGTTTATTTTTTAGTAATAGCTTTTTATTTTCAAAACATGGATGAATAATTTCACCTGTGCAAAACCTTGTGTTCCAGATTTTTTTCCTCCCTTCCTTTCACCCCTTCCCCTAGACAGCAAGTAATCCCATATAGGTTAAACATGTGCAATTCTTCGGTACTATTTCCACAATTATCATACTGCAAGTTCTTTATAACTGATCATCACATAATCTTGTTGTTGCTGTGTACAATGTTCTCTTGGTTTTATTCACTTCACTCAGCATCAGTTCATATAGGTTTCTCCAGGCCTTTCTGAAATCATGGTGCTGATATTTTCTTATAGAACAATAATATTCCATAACATTCATGTATCATAACTCATTCAGCCATTCCCCAACTGGTGGGCAGCCACTCAGTTTCCAGTTTCTTACCACTACAGAAAGGGCTGCCACAAACATTTTTGCACATGTGGATCTCTGTCCTTTTTTTATGATCTCTTTGGGATACAGACCCAGTAGATCAAAGAGTATCTGCAATTTAATAGTTCCCTGGGCATAGTTTTAAATTGCTTTCCAGAGTGGTTGGATCAGTTCACCAACACCACCGATTCTACCAGCAATGTGTTACTGTCCCAATATTCCCATATCCCCTCCATTGGTGATCATTATCTTTTCTTGTCATTTTAGCCAATCTGAGAGGTGCATAGTGTGGTACCTCAGAGTTGTCTTAATTTGCATTTCTCTAATCAGTAGTGATTTAGAGCATTTTTAGGTCTTTTAAAAAAGGTTTTATTTTCTTTCTTTTCTTTTTTTATTGTATCTTTTTATTTACAAGATATATGCATGGGTAATTTTTCAGCACTGACCCTTGCAAAACCTTCTGTTCCAACTTTTCCCCTCCTTCCTTCCACCCCTTACCCCAGATGGCAGGTAGACCAATATATGTTAAAGATGTTAAAGTATATGTTAAATACAATATATGTATACATATCCATACAGTTATTTTGCTGCACAAGAAGAATCAGACTTTTAAATAAGGTAAAATTAACCTGAGAAGGAAATTAAAAATGTGAGCAGATAAAAACAGAGGGATTAGAAATGCTATGTAGTGGTTCACACTCATTTCCCAGAGTTTTTTTGCTAGTTGTAGCTGGTTCTATTAATTATTGCACAAATGGAACTGATTTGGTTCATCTCATTGTTTAAGAGAGCCATGTTCATCAGAATTGATCATCATATAGTATTGTTGTTGAAGTATATAATGATCCCCTGGTCGTGCTTATTTTACTCAGCATCAGTTTATGTAAGTCTCTCCAGGACTTTCTGAAGTCTTTCTGCTGGTCATTTCTTACAGAACAGTAATATTCTATAACATCTACATACCACAATTTATTCAGCAATTCTCCAATTGATGGGCATCCACGTAGTTTCCAGTTTCCGGTCACTACAAAAAAGGGCTGCCACAAACATTTTTGCACATACAAGTCCCTTTTCCTTCTTTAAGATCTCTTTGGGATATAAGCCCAGTAGTAACACTGCTGGATCAAAGTATATGCACAGTTTGATTACTTTTTGAGCTTAGTTCCAAATTACTCTCCAGAATGGCTGGATGTATTCACAATTCCACTAATAATGTAACAGTGTCCCAGTTTTCCCATATCCCCTCCAACATTCAACAGTATCTTTTTCTGTCATCCTAGCCAATCTGACAAGTGTGTAGTAGTATCTCAGAGTTGTCTTAATTTGCATTTCTCTGATTAATAATGACTTGGAGTATGTTTTCATATGGCTAGAGATAGTTTCAATTTCTTTATCTGAAAATTGTTCATATCCTTTGATCATTTATCAATTGGAGAATGGTTTGTATTAGAGTCAATTCTTCATATATTTTGGAAATGAGGCCTTTATCAGAACCTTTGATTGTAGAAATGTTTTCCCAGTTTAATGTTTCCCCTAATCTTGTCTGCATTAGTTTTGTTTGCATAAAAGCTTTTGAATTTGATATAATCAAATTTTTCTATTTTGTGATCAATAATGATCTCTAGTTCTTCTTTGGTCACAAATTCCTTCCTCCACAGGTCTGAGAGATAAACTATCCTATGTTCTTCTAATTTGTTTGTAATCTCATTCTTTATGCCTAGATCAAGAACCCATTTTGACCTTATCTTGGTGTACGGTGTTAAATGTGGGTCAGTGTCTAGTTTCTGCCATACTAATTTCCAGTTTTCCCAGCAGTTTTTGTCAAACAGTGAATCCTTATCCCAAAAGCTGGAGTTTTTGGGTTTGTCAAACACTAGATTATTAAAGTTTTTGAATATTTTGTCCTGTGAACCTAAGTTATTCCACTGATCAATTAGTCTATTTCTTAGCCAATACCAAATGGTTTTGGTAACCGCTGCTTTATAATAATAGTTTTAGATCTGGTACAGCTAGGCCACCTTCATTTGATTTTTCTTTCATTAATTCCCTTGAGAGTTTTGACCTTTTGTTCTTCTATATGAATTTTGTTGTTATTTTTTCTAGGCCATTAAAATAGTTTTTTGGGAGTCCGATTGGTACAGCACTAAATAAATAGATTAGTTTAGGTAGTATTGTCATCTTTATTATATTCACTCGACCTATCCAAAAGCACTTAATATTTTTCCAGTTGGTTAGATCTGACTATTTGTGTGGAAAGTATTTTTATAGTTTTACTCATATAGTACCTGACTTTCCCTTGGCAGATAGATTCCCAAATATTTTATACTATCCGCAGTTATTTTTTTTCTTTTTTTTCTTTTTTAATAGACAAAACATTTATTTAGTTCAAAACAGAAAGTTCAAAATCAATTAAGTTAATAACAGTTTCATTGTTTTGGAACTCACTGATGTTTTGAATTGTGATTTTTTAAAAATTATAGCTTTTTATTTACTAGGTATATGCTTGGGTAATTTTACAGCATTGACAATTGCCAAACCTTTTGTTCCAATTTTTCCCCTCCTTCCCCCCAACCCCTCTCCCAGATGGCAGGTTGCCCAATACATGCTAAATATGTTAAAGTATAAATTAAATGCAATATATGTATACATGTCCAAACAGTTATTTTGATGTACAAAAAGAATCGGACTTTGAAACAGTGTACCATTAGCCTGTGAAGGAAATAAAAAATGCTGACGGACAAAAATAGAAGGATTGGGAATTCTATGTAGTGGTTCATAGTCATCTCCCAGAGTTCTTTCGCTGGGTGTAGCTGGTTCAGTTCATTACTGCTCTATTGGAACTGATTTGGTTCATCTCATTGTTGGAGAGGGCCATGTCCATCAGAATTGATCATTGTGTAGTATTGTTGAAGTATATAATGATCTCCTGGTCCTGCTCGTTTCACTCATCGGCAGTTCTTTAAATGGACTTTCTCTTTGTATCTCTGTTTATTTTCAAACCATATCACACACACACACACACACACACACACACACACACACACACACACAGAGTTTTCAACATTCATCCTTGCAAAACCTTGTGTTCCAAATTTTTTACTCCTCCTCTTCTCCCTACCTCCTTCCCTAGATGACAAATAATACAACATATGTTAAACATATTCAATTCTTCTATATATATATTTCTATAATTATCAGATAATTTTTCATATGATTATAAATGGCTTTAATTTCTTCATTTGGAAATTGTTCATATCCTTTGCCCATTTATTAATCGGAGAATGGCTTGTTTTCTTATAAATTTGAATCCATGCTCTATATATTTTAGAAATGAGGCCTTTAAATTGATTATTTTGTAAGTGGCATTCATATCTTCATCAGTACATTAAAATTTCTCTTTTATTAGCTGTGAGTTTGCCTTCCTTCTTGTTTCTCCCAAATTATTGTATATTTCCTTATCTGGGTATTAATACAATGTTAGGCCCTTGGGGTCAGGCACTTTTTGACCTTTGCCTTTGTAGCTCCATTCATCAATACCTAACCCAGTTCATGGGTAAGCACTTAAGAAATGCCTCTTTGATTCAGTGGAATTGAACTTGTTAATGTTATGATAAAAAGCAGTTTGTTTTAGTTTACTGTATCTAAAGTTCTTTATCATAATACAGTCAGATTTTATTTTGCCCTGTTTTCATGACCTACTATAGGTTTGAGCCATAACCAGTTTTTAATACGTGATTTATTTCCTTTGATTCCATAGTCCTTCAGATTCCTAGCCTCCCTATGGTTGCTTCCCTTCCTCCAATCATCAGTTGATATGCTTAGAGAAACTGAATCATAGAAGGTGAACAATTTTTAACATAAGCCTAAGCAAAAAATAATTAGGAAGGTAAATCTACTATAACAATAAAATTCATTCCAAAGCCAAATGTGAATAATTTTTGTATTACCAACTATTTTGAATTATCCATATCCCCTACATTAGTATGGACTGTTGAGGACTGACTGTGTCTGGCTTAATGTGATAAGAATAGACTGATAATATGCTGCAGGCGATGGGCAAGGAATGCCTTGTTTGAAAGCATGTAATTCCTTTTAATATAAGGCAGCAGAAGTAACTACTCAGTGACATGTGATGCTATTAGGATATTTGTAATTTTCTTTGAAAAGAGAAGCTGATATGATTAGATACCTTTTGTTCCATTAACAACAATCATAAAGATGCTATCTCTCTTCTCCTAGGTTTTATTTACTGTTTGTTGTTACAATATCAGATTATATCACTGCTAACTGCTGCCATTTTTGATTCTACTTCCTATGCATCTGCTTTTTCCCCCAGTGGCAATTTATGAATTTTCATACTTCATTGTATTGTAAGATGTTCAATATCTGCTAAAAATACATGATTTAAAATTCTAGGAGCAGAGTTTAAAACAGACATTATATTCATAACAGTTGGTATTGCACTTTTTAAAAAACTTTAGTATACATCTTCTGAAAATAATGATTTCCTTTGCATACACAAAATGTGTTCTAGGATAAAATTTGAGGAAGCTTGTCTAGTTGCTTTTATGACTAGACATTGTTTATATTTAGAAAATATTCATTGGAAATCTAGTTCTCTGAAATTTCAGTCTTAGGCACAATTAGACTACTGAATTCTTTTTAGAATTTTCTAGAGTATCCTTAGATTATTACCTCAAAGCTATCATCTTTCTCCCCAATCTAGTTGATTTGTCCTTTAAAGATTTTGGGTACTGTACTCGAATATTTTCCACTTGAAAATCCTTTGATCTATTAACACCATTCATGTGGAAAGATGCTTTTGGCTTCTAGTTACTAGGTCTTGTACTTTTGTGTTGTCTTCTCTGTAGTGGGGATGAGTCTGAAATAATTTGTACATTTTCCTTAGTTGAGAGACCATGGTATAGTGAGAAGAGATTTGGGCTCAGAAACCTAGAATTCAGATCCTGCATGATCTTGGGTTTCTACTTGGCCTTTTGGGCCTTGATGTTCTTACTTATCTCTAAAATAAGAAGGTTGGACTAGTTGATCTCGAAGATACCTTCAGTCTCTAAAATCATATAAAGGCCTCAACCAGTGGGACTTTTTTGTGATATAGCGAGTAAAGCTAACTGTTGCACAATGTGATGGAATCCCTGGTCTTATTTTAATTCATTAATAGAAGGCTTTAACTAATTTGTATGGCTACAGACATGTATACATTTCAATTATTTTTTTTTCATTCATCTATTTTCTCTTCTTCCCACCCCACCCCCAGCCACTGGAAAAAAAAAATAAGAAGAAAAAATGGAACTTTTGCTTTGACTTCATGGTTAGTCACTGTTTTGATCAGGATTAAGTTTTTCTAATTGTCTTTTACAGTTTTGTCATTCTTGTTGTCACTTCACTTTGTATAGTATATGAATACTTCCCATATTTCATTTTCATCATTTCTTAGAATCTTTGACTTAAAGTTGGAAGGGGTCTTTGGGAGCTAGTCCAACCCTATCATTTTACATATGAGCAGTTATCATTTTCAAGTAGGGTTTCTGCAGTAGTGATGGAAACATTTCATTTGTTTCCTTTATTATACAGGAATATAATTCCAGATCTAAAAGATTTTTTTACTTGCTATAATTTTATTGGTAATAATCAAATGTTCAGTGTCTTCAAAGAAGTTTCGCTGTTTTGTTTTGTCTGATTAAGATACAGAAACCTCTTATGTCCATGTCCATAAGATCATTGATTTAGAGCTGGAATAGGCATTAGAAGCCAACCAGTACCATTTTTTTCATTGTTAAAAGGAGGGGACTCAGCTCTAGAGAGGTTAAAGTGATTCGGTTAGGTGTCATAGAGATACATTTTCTCACTTCAAATCCAAAACATTTTTTTCGGTAATAAAGATGTATAAAATTGCCAAATAAGTCATTTTACTTTGTCATTCCAAGGGACAGACTGTCTTTTTTTTTTTTAACTAAGCTTTTCATGATCAGAGTATGCAGATACTTCTAAAAATAATCTTAATACTATCATGTCACTTTAACTTAATTGTATAGTGATGATTATATCTTCATAAACTATGAAGAGATGATGTGCTTTGAAAAAAATGACATCATTTTCTTTGGTTGGGGCACACATCAATTGTACTCATGTTTTATATACTGCAGGGTAGTTGCTGAAGAGTGACCAGTGTTAACAAATAAAGACATTGAACTAATGAGAATAAAGCCAAAGTTCAACCCTATTGGAAAAAATCTAACTTTTGCTGTGATTTTGCTTATGGTTTTCACAATAGGTTCTCCATGTGGAAAATCTTTTTGAAGTTTAGCTCTTTTGAACTGGTTATCACTCCTGTCAGATTTTTGTGTAACTTTCATTACAAGCTGAGGAAGGGAAGGTAACTGAGTGCTCTAGCTAGCTAGTCTTTGGCCCAGTGTTCTCCTAAATTTCCTCCACATGCTGTATGCTCCGAGTGGAAAGAAAAAGATGAAAGAGATGGTCAGTACAAAAAGTGGCTGCTCTTTGTCTGGCTAAAGTTTGTACTTTGGACAGTTTAAAGATTTTTCCTCATTAATCTGATTTTTTTTAGTGAAAAACATGAATTCTTAGTCTTGGAGTAAATAAACATAATATCTTCTTTGTTTTCTTTTTTTTTTCTCTCCCCTAAGTTCCTAAAAAAAGACATGGTAAATGTGAGCTGTTTTGATTAACTTTATTTCTTTCAGCAATTATGGGTTTTTTTCTTTATTGAGAGAGGGATTTCAGAGCAAAAAGGGAGCTAGCTATAGGGTTGCTCAAAGACAGCAAGAAAAGAGTGGCGTTGAAACATTTTTTTTAAATATGCAGAGAAATTCAGAAGACAACATACAAGCAGGACAGCTTTGAAAGGAACATGTTGAATTTATTATGTACTTTTTAAAAAGCCATCTGTATGTAATAGGGATTCATGTTTTCATATAAAACCTTTTCCTTTTCTTTTTTCTGTATGGAAATTTTTTTCCCTAATGATGGTTAAAATCAGAATTTTTAAAAAATATAAAATTTATATTTAAACATGTTCCTGGAAAGGACTTTTTTTTAATTTAACACAGAAAACACTGACTCATTTACTCTGACATGTTCATGTATCTTTGAATCACAATGTGTATGACACATTTTTTGATTTGGGAGGTGCTTTTTTTTGTCAATAACTGTAAGGTTCTACTGAGTAAGGATTATCTTTTTTTTTTTTTTTTGGCTTGAGATATCTCTGCTATAATTCTTGTTCCTAGCATCCTTTCACTCTATAACAATCCTCATACCCAATTTTTTCTTTGGGATTTTCTTGCTGTGTTGGTCTGTACCCAGTTACTTGAGGTTGAAGTAAATGTATATACTTGGCAGTCAGATGTTTAGGAAAGGCAGGCAACAAGAAAAATCGGGCTAGAGGAAGAGCTGCAGATGCCTTTTTACATACATATCTGTAACTTTCACTTATCTTCAGAGTTAGAAAAACTGGATAAGAATTGTAATTCACTTAAGCTTTAGACTGATACTTTCTGAAAAACCTTTTTTATTCTGAGTTTTAGAATGTCATGGTTATTTACTGTTTCCAAGTTGGTATCTTATATCCCAATAATGATGCAAACAGTTCACTATGAATTTATGTGACTAGTACAGAGAATTAATACCCATTTCAACTTATGAATTTCCTTGAATAAGCATTAATTTTTTTTATCTCCTTTATGTTCTTCCTGGAGACTTAACTGAAGAGGTGCTCTAGTTTTCATCATAATCATTCCTTGTTCTTAAAATTGTGATTTATCATTTTTGTGACGTATTCATTTATAAGATGATCTAGGCTATTTACAATCAATGCAGGTTGAGCTATTAAAGATGTTTAATGTACACAATCAGGACTTTATAAGCATTCCTATCTTAGTTTTTATTTTTTCCAAGTCAGAGTTCTGGATTATATTAAGAAACTGGAGCATCACTGTCAAAATTTATTTTTAAAAGTATCTCATATTTAGTAGTATCAATGATATCTATTTCATTTACAAATATATTTCACGTTTTTATGATATATAACATTTTTAATCATTAGGAATTATGCCACATTATAACAGACTAGCAAATTGTAGCTTAAACATTGACATTAGGAGGTTTATCTTAAGGAATTTCAGTGATGAGTTATTTAGTTGCTTATATGTTTGGTGACTCTCATAGTATGAGGACTTTAGTACTATTAGCCAGGCATCATTATTTATTGGTAAAAGTCTTGGACCTAGAGTCTCAAGGGACAGATTCCAGGCCCTGTCCTCCTAAGCCAGAGAGAATTGACATTTTTGAAATCAGGGATCCTTGTCATACTACACCATGTTAGGGATCCATGTGACCTTATGTGACTTGAAGTTGTTGGAATGGAATATGTTGTAAATATGTCCTCAGTTTACTTGGGCTGATTCATAATTATAAAGCAATTTACCTTAAGAGTTGGGTCCAGAGAAGTAGAAGACTTTATCTCACCAAAACATATGCGCGCACACACACACATACACACACACACACACAAACTTGACACTGAACCTGCTAGACAAGAAGGCTTTATGGTGGATTGACTAAGTCACTGCATTATATCTAGGACTTTGATGAATATTCAAGTATGATTTTTTTTCTTCTTCACTTCATTTTGACAGAGAGGTAATTTAGTGCCATTTTAGTTACCTAATTTGTGAAATTTTTCTAGAACTTTGAATTCAGAGAGATAATGAATTTTCTCTTCGTAATTATCTCTTCAAACAGTATTCTAGGATGCATTTAAAGTAGGTAGCAATTTTTAAACCTTTTTAAATTTTATTTTTTAATTAATAAATATCCACCTTCTCAACCTCCCTTCCTTATCACTACCACATTGAAAAAGAGAAAAAGAACACAAAAGAAAAGAAAATCATTGTAATGTGTATATGTATATGTATATGTATATATATATATATGTGTGTGTATATATATATATATATATATATATATATATATATATATATATATATATATATATATATTCAAACAAACCACATTCTTGTAGTGGCAGTTTCCTGCAATTTTGCTGAAGTTATTGTTTCAATTAATTTTAACTAACTTTCTGAGCTTCTATTTTTAAACTACTTAAAATTTCATTTTTCATAAATTTACATGTAAAAGCAAATTTTAATATTCTTTTAAAAATTTTTGAATTCCAAATTCTCTCCCTTTTTCTTTCTCCCCCCCCCCTCATTGAGAAGGCAAGCAGTTTGAAATAAATTATATATGTGTAATCATTCAAAGCCTGTTTCAGTGTTAGTCTTATTGTGAAAGAAAACATAGATTAGAAAACCCCTAAGAAAAATAAGAAAAATAAAGTTTAAAAAATATGTTTTGATCTGTATTCAGACTATTCAGACTCTTAACAGTTCTTTCTCTGGAGATGGTTAGCATTTTTCATCATAAAGCCTTCAGAATTATCTTGAATCATTATATTGCTAAGAATATCTAAATCATTCACAGTTGATCATCTATAGTATTGCTGTTAATGTATACTATGTTCTCCTGATTCTGCTTATTTCACTTTGCATCAGTTCATTTTCTGAAACTATTCTGCTTGTCATTTCCTATCGCATAACAATGTTCCATCACAATCATATACCACAATTTAGTTAGCCATTCCCCATTTGATAAACATCCCTTCAGTTTCATATTCTTTGTTATCACAAAAAGAGCCGCTATAGATAATTTTGTAGATACAGATCCTTTTCCCTTTTACAAAAATCTGACAACTCTGGGGTCTCACTCTGTACCTTGTCAGATTGGCTAAAATGACAAAAAAAAAAAAAAAAAAAAAAAAAAAGGAAAATGACAAATGTAGAAGGAGATGTGGGAAAACTAAGATACTAATGTATCATTGGCAGAGTTATATACTAAATTAACCATTCTGGAGAGCATTTTGGAACTGTGCCCAAAGATGACTATAGGTAGCTCTGATTACCTCTTCTGAAAATTGACTGTTGATTTGTTCAGTTGAGGAATGGCTTTTATCTTTATAAATTTGACTCAATTCTCTGTATATTTGAGAAATCCATTAATCAGAGAAATTTGCTTTTTATGGTTCTCATAAGTCTTTATTTCAAAGTCAAATTTTCTATTCATGTCTGGTTTTTTTTATACAGAATGCTTGAAAGTCTTCTGTTTCATTGAATATTCATTTCTCCACCCTGAAGTATCATACTCAGTTCTGCTGGACAGGTGATTCTTGGTTAGAATCCTAGGTCTTTTGTCTTCCTAAATATAATCTTGTCAGCCCCTTGATCCTCTAATGTAGAAGCTCCTAAATATTGTGTCCTCTTGATAGTGGCTCCATGACATTTGAATTGTTTCTTTCAGGCTGCTTCCAATTTTTTCTCTTTGACCTGGAAACTTTGAAATTTGGCTATAATATTCCTGTGAATTTTCATTTGAGACTCTCTTTCACAAGTTGATGGATTCTTTTAATTTCTGTTTTTACACTCTGGTTCTAAAAATTAGGGCAGTTTTCCTTGATAACTTTTTTTCCCAGGCCAATTGGAGTTAATTGACTTCTCCAGGGTCACACAGTTAGGACGTGTTAAGTGTCTGAGATCCAATTTGAATTCAGGTCCTCTTGACTTCAGAGCTGGTGCTCTATCTACTACCCCACCTAGCTGTCCCCTTCCTTGATCATTTCTTGATAGATTATGTCTAGGTTTTTTTTTTCCCCCCATTACTTTCAGGTAGTTAAGTAATTTTTAACTATTTCTCCTGGATCTGTTTTCTAGGCCAATTGTTTTTCCAGTGAGATATTTTGTACTCTGTTTATTCATTCTTTTGATTTTGTTTGATAACAGTGATTTTGTTTTGTAACAGTTTTCTCATTTGGACATTTCTACATTTAAGGAGTTCTTTGTACATCTTTTTCCATTTGGCCAATTTTGCTTTTTAAGGAATTTTAAAGGAATTCTCTTCAGTGGATTTTTACCAGTTTTTTGACTTTTCCCCCCCAAGATTTTCTTGCATTATTGTCATTTCTTTTCTCATTTTTTTTTCTTGATTTATTTTACTTGATGTTGAAAAATCCTCTTTGACCTCTTCTAGGAATTCTTTTTGATCTTGACACAAATTCACATTTTCCATAAAGGTAACAGTTTTGATTTTGTTTTCTTTTTCTGAGTATGGATTTAGATTTTCCCTGTCTCCCTAGTAACTTTCTATGGACAGGATCTGGTTTTGTTATTTGCTCATTTATACAACCTATTTCTTGACTTTTAAACTGTATGTTAAAGTCAGGCTTTGCTTCTGGGGTTGGGTGGGATACTATCTCAAGCCTTCCATATTTTGTGGTCTCTTTTTTCAAAGGTAGTTCTGGGGGTCTGTAAGTTTTCACTTCTTTCAAGGTGGTGTGATGTAAGGAGAGGTGTGGTTACTATTCTTCTGGCCTGTGTTCTGATTTGTAAGTGACTACTAACATTGTTTTTATCCCTGCAATTCTGACCAGGGTCCCTATTCCCCTGCAATCTCTAGTCTGCTCATTCTCTTTTTCATACTGGGACCATGACATTAATCAGTGAAGAGGCAATAAAATAAAGTGCTGCCCCCAGTGAAAGCAACGGGGCCTTTATAATCCTTTTCTGCCCAGTTATCCAATGCTTTGACCATCTATGGGCCAAATGCCCTGGAAGACTGGCTTTCCCTAAGCCTTTTTCTTGGTTTGTTGGGGCTCTGTCTACTTGTCTACACTGAACTGTGCTCCACTCTCACCCTAGTGTAATAAACCTTTCCTTCTGACCTTCTAAGTATTGGGCTGGAGAATTGTTTTTACCCTATGCTTTTATGGGTTCTCCTGCTACAGAATTTCTTTTGAAGCATTATTTAAAGTTATTTGGGAGTGGGGAATTTGGTGGAACTCAGATGAATCCCTGCCTTTTGTCTACCATCTTGTCTCCATTCATTTCTTCCCTGATGTTCTCTAAATAATTATATCATTTGCAAAAGAGAGAATTTTGTTTACTTCTTGTGTGTGCTTAATCCTTCATCAGTTTTTTCTTATTTTGTTCTTTTCCAAGATATAGCTCTCATTTCTCACAGTATATAAAATAATAATATTGATAATTGATCTATTTTAATCCATTATCTCACGGGAAAAGGGCATTTCTTTATCCCCATGGCATATAATAATAGCTCTTAGTTTTAGAAAACTTTAGAAAGCAGTTTTATAGATTTGCAAAACCTAGTTGTCCAAACTAGTCTCCCATAAAACTTAAGGAGAATTCTTCAAGAGACTTGTCCCCCAACAGAGTGGTTTAAAGATAAGGGCAGAAGACTGAATCATTTAGACAAGAGGTTAGGCATTTTTCTACAGGATGGACAAGTACATAGGGAAAAGTCGAGGTTTCTAGAAAATGGATAGGACTGTTATTTGTAAAGATAACTGGGGGAAGGGGGAGAAACTGATTACGTTCATTAAGGGCATCGTTTCTTGAATGAAAACATACTGCCCCATGTGGGAATGACTGGGAATGCGAAGTTTCTTCTTCCCATCCTAACTGTATATTTCTTCAGATGTAACAGTTTTGGTATTTGTTCATAGTGATGTTTTGGACCCCTTTTCTTATTAAGCATTTGCTACTGACCAACAAAGCTTATACCTGGGCCCTAGCATTTGAGTCTTGTAGTGAAATACTTCCTACGAATGTCAGAATGTTATAGTTGGAAGAGACTTTAGAAACCGTTTCGTATACCACTCAATTTGTGAATAATAAAAAAAGAAAAAAACAACTGAGAGCAGAGGTTATTTTTGTGAGGCAACTTGTTAAAGGTCACATAGCAAACAAGTGGCAAAACTGGCACTCTCTTCTTGACTCTGTTTCTGTAGTGTCATTATACTTGTAATTCTTCTCACCTCCCAATTTATTTACCAGTTACTCTTATGCCTTTTCCAGGTGGCTCTCGGAAATCAACTTGTATACCAATATATAGTATATCCCACAAATCCTAGTGCAGCTTTAAGCTTTCAAAGTTTATAATACTTAAACACTTTACAACTAATAATTAAGTTTTACTAGCTTAAAACCACACTAAGACTTTTGGGGCACCATATATGTGAAAATTTTGAACCAGAATGCATTATATCATATCAGATTTCTTCTCTGTATGTATATGTGTGTGATGTATACATATATGTATATATACACACATATCAGAAGTTTCAGTGAATGTAGATATCTTGACAAATAAATGCATTATATTTCTTTCTAGGTCTCTGTTGCTAAGACTTGTTATTTAACAAAGTTGTTTTGCCTTCAACACTACTTTTTATGTTTAAAGAATGCACTTTGTTGGACACTTGTAATTTCAAAAAGGATATAAATTAAAATATATGAAAAGCAGAATTTATAATCAGTTACTATTTATAAAAGTTATAATGAAAGCTGAAGTCTTTATAAAATAATTGGCCTTGGCAATAAGAGACTAAAAAGCAACAAAAACTTAGAAGAATATCATTTTTCGGTCAAGCTCTACATCTAGCGATATGCTTGTTTCTTCCTTTATTGTTTTACAATCTAGGAATAAAACTTTTTGGGCCTGTTATCTAAGAGGTGATATTAAATGTCAAAATAATTCCATTAAATGTTAGTACCTTAGTCACAGTTTTGATATCAGAGTAATTTCTTCACAACTAAATGCAATTTTTAGAAATGGTCACTGTTGAATTTGAAATTGTTTTGCCACATAATTGCTGATAATAATAATAAAAAAATGTGAACCACAATTAATCTTATAATTCCACATTTTGTATAATTTTATTAAAATAATGTTAGTGCTTTTACAAACTGATCTATTCTCTTTTCATTTATGCTTTGTGAAAATGACCTTGTAAAATGTCCCAATTGGTAGTGAAAAGTACATAATTTTGATGTATTTAAAACTTTTCATTGAAGGTCAATGATTTTATTAAGGTATTTTCATCAGTAAAATGTTGACAAAAATTAAATAGGTGCTTGAATTATAACTGACAGTACACTTGCCTTTAAAAAAGTTTTTTGTTATAGCTCATTATTTATAATTGAGATGTGCTGTGTTAAAACTTGGAAGCCCCAAAGTTACAATTTTTGAGTATGTAGGGTGCCTGATTGTGATCGCTATGTACATATAAACTGGTAGTAATGGCCTGTTCCATGTCATGTCAGTAATTATGTCAACTTTAACCATTTAATTAACTTAATTCATTTTAATTTCATTAATTTAATTTATTCATTAATAAAATTAATTACATAAATTAATATAATTATACTGTGATTATATTATTATATAATTTATAGTGCAAGTAGAAATGATCATGTAATATAAAAATTAATTTATTGATTGAATTATTTAACCATTTAATTGATGTTTAATTATTAATCAGTTAATTTGAATTTCAATCATTTAATTAGTTAAAATTGATGTAATTATTAATTAATTGCTCATTGATGTTTGTTGCAACTGAAATTGAATATTTATATGTGTAGCTAGGAACTCATATTTCTGATTGAAAAGAGTCTGCCTTAAGTAGGGCACAGAGTATTGAATGCTGAGTTCATATCCTGCCTCAGTTTCCCGAATGACCAGGCTATTTAGCCTGGAGAAGAAAATTCTGAAGGCCTTTAAGTGATTGCTCCCATATAACAGAGTCATCAGCTTTGTTTTGTGTGAGGCCAGAATTAGGAACAATGGGGGGAAGCTATAGAAATACTATTTTTATCTCTATAAGAGGGAACGTTTCCAAATGGTTAGAACTACCTGATGGTAGAGTTCATGACCTTGCTGGAGTTCCTTGCTGGAGACTTTCAAGTACTGGCATGTTGACAACTTACTGTGTAGGATTCCTGATCAAGTATTCTGCTACTCCATGACTCAATTGATTACCTGTCCACTTCTGAGTTTCTGTGGTACCATGGAGAGGGTACTAGACTTGGAATTTGGATGATGAGTTCAAATTTGGCCTCAGACACTTGTTAGCTATATGACCTCGGGCATTTATTTTAATGTTCGTGTGCTTCATTTCCTCACATGTAAGGCATGAATAACAGCAGCACTTAATTGCAGCATCCTTGTGATGCTAAAATGAGATATTTATAAAGTGTTTTGCTAACTTTCAGAGACAGTATAAATGCTGTATTTTATCACCACAATTATGAGAAATTAGACCTTGACTCTTAAAGTATTGAAAGTTTTGTTTCAGTTTGCTATCTTTTTTTCTGAAGATTGTTAAGTCTTGGTCTATGCAAAGCATGAAAAATGGGCAGCTCTTTAAGGGTGTGCTATTTCTCTTTCTCCCCATTTTAGGCTGTCAATGTAAGAAAGTATTTTGTTTGATAGGTTTCTTGTTGGTGCATTAGAGGCTTCATGGAAAAGAAGAATTTAAATGAATAGTTTTGTGACTAGTCTTGCTTGTATTGATAGGAATTTGTAAGCAAAATTCTTTGAAAAATTTCCCTTCATATTTATAAGATTATTGATATTATGGTCCTTGTATTGTTATGTGTTACATATATGTCAACCTATGTTTTCTATGATCCTTCTAAAAATGTATAATCTTTCACATAGTACTCACCAAATTCATATTTATTCAGTTAAACAGTACAGTGACACTCAGACCACAAGAATTGATCCATATGTAGCTATTTAATTTGTAATTTTGTTGTTCTTAAAGAATGTTTTAGAATAAAGAGATACAAAGCCTATAGGCTTTCCAGTAGATGCAAGGCTCTTTTGCTTAATGGTGCTTGTCAAGGTGACAGATTTGAGACCTGACTGGCTTGAGATTTGTGAGTTGTCTCCTGCATTTTAGAACTGCATTGTTCTAGAGGGTATCCTCACTTGTCATTTCTATCTCCATTTTTTGCACAAGTCCATGTTTCCACAGTTTTGATGTATTAAATGTCATCCTTTCCACATTTTTTTTTGAAAAAGATGTTTCAGTGGGTAACTTCAACATCTAAAAGCAAGTAATTGAATCTAATAGCAAAAGAATTAAAGGAACTTAGTGATGATCGTGTCCAGTTCCTATTTCTACTTTTCGTCATACCATCCAATAAAATGGTGTTTGTTTTTATCATCTTAACCTTTCTTTGGCTCAAGAAGTAGAGGGTGTTTCCCTATTCACAGGTAAATTATACTGTGCTTTACTGAGGAAGCCAATGCATTTCTTATTAAATATCTTGCTAATTTCTGGTTCTTATGATCTGGGTTCTGTATTTTGCTATGATGGAAATAGTGGTTGTCATTGTTGGGTCATTTCCTTCCTGTCCAAGTGTCAAGCATTTGGCTTGTTCCTTGCAAAGATATTGGAGTTGCTTGCCTCTTCCTTCTCCTTTTAAAGATGAACAGAGATAAAACAGATTTAAGTGACTTACTCAGGGTCATCCAGGTAATTATAAATAGGCAGATTTGAATTCAGATCTTCTTCATTCCAGGCCCAACCTTTTATCCACTGCACCATGAACTGTTCTATAGGTGCGTTAAACACCACTTTAAAAGTGGTGCTCTTAAATCATTTTTTTGTATTGCACATTAGGAAAAGTAGTAATTAGTGAATAATAATCTTTATCCACTGGGATGATTTTAGTATAATATGTATATGTTACAGTTTTACTTATCACCCACTGGTATAGCGGTGGAAATGTTTTATTTGGACATATTCACTGTTATGATTTGCTGAATGCATTTTTTAAAAAGACCACTGAATTTTAAGGCCCCAACCCATTCGAGCGATTATTTCCCTTAACTTATTATATGTGTCCCAAATGCATTAATTTATAAAAATCGATTGACCATATTATTTATCTTAAGTGTGAGAGGAATATAATGAATAGTGTTGATTATCTAACTGGTGGATTATTCATGAAGATTTTCCAAATCTAGAACAAGCTTCTGTTGAAGCAATTCATTTCTTTCTCCCATTTACTTCCTGAATCCTGATCTGATCATCTTGAATGCCCATTTCTCCTTTTCTTTTTTCCATTTCTCCTAGCAGGATTGTGCTTCAGCCAAATCAATGTATCTGCCTTTTATACAAGTTGTTATGGTGACCTAAATGCTTTTCCATATGATTTCCTGTAAGAAAAAAATATCCTATAGCTTCTGTTTATCAACTAGGTTTGAAGTTCCTATCTCAGAACCAGGCTCAAAACACATCTTTCTAGAAAGTCTTGTCTACTCTAATTTTTTTTATTCTTTTTTTTTAAAGCACAGACTTGATAGATATCAACGTAAGTATTTCAGTATTCCAAAAAAAGACAAAATAAGAGTGCATATGAAACTATGAACTCCTATATTACGTATATAAAATTGATACTTAATTTCTTGACTCAATTACTTTGTCAGTTCAGTGCCCAGGGAAAGCAAACTCATTTGAATATTTGCCTGAGCAGAATTAGGTGAATATAGCAGATGTATGTGTATCCCATTATGCTTTACAGTGTCATTTATTTTTTTAATTTTGAATTATCAAATATACTCATTCATAGTTCTCTGCCTCTGATGTTTTTCTTTTGATTAGGCTAGAACAAAAATGGGTAAGAGAGATTGAAAATCCAAGCTAAATTATCAAGTATTTTTAAGTGCCTACTATGTATCAAGGATTATGAGATTTTTATATATAAATATATATATATATATATATATATATATATATATATATATATATATTAAGGTAAAATGGCCTTGACCTCCTAGAGGTTAGTTACTAAAGATATAATAAAAGAATACCTAGCTACTGCCCTCAAAAAATTTAAGAAATCTAATGAAAATAATTGAAATTACAGGGAATAGAAAGGACTTATAATTTTGGTGGTTGAAGTCAAATGATCTTTGCAAAGTCTGACAGCAGGTGAAGTGCTGTACAGATTGAAGCCGAATAACTGTTATCTTGATTTTTTTAAAAAGTAAAGAATAAAGAGCCTTCTGTGAGGGATGTAGAAGACCCTTACCCAAAATGACTACTCAGAGATCATTCAGTAGAAAGCAGAAAAGTTGCTTATTAAAACCTTCAGAGGATGAGCCGTCCCATCAATAGATAAGAAAGAGAAAGCTCCTGGTAGGAGGGCTAAAGAATTAGTAAAGATATACAGCTTTTATAGTCTCTGTTACAAATGATTACATCATAAGTTGGGGAGCATTGAGAAATAGGTGCCCTCTCCCCTAACTGAATGTTAAACATTGGTGCCAAAGGCAGATTAAAATGGAATGCTTTGTTTCCCTGGTTCCGAGAGGAATCATCCATCAGACCTTCAAACTTCAGATCACTGAGCTGACATCATTTAAACTAAAAGTCTAAATATTGATAACAATGAAGAAAGATAAATGCCATCATATCTGGTTAAGTAAATATGTCTAAAGTTTTAAGTAAATATTGGCTTGAACACACTGTACTTATGTAGGTCACAGAGACAACGAAATAATAAAAAATACAGAAAAAGAATTTAAACATTTCTGTAAGTTCTTCACCTTATCTCTCCATTCCACACACTTCTAACTATGAACTAGTGAACTCAGGCTTGAATTTGGCAAAACATTAGAACACATTATTATTTTAATTTTTTTATAATAATAGCTTATTATTTTTTGAAATACATGCAAATATGTTTAACCTACATTGATTTACTTGCTGTCTAGGGGAGGAGGTGGGGGAGAAGGGAGGGGAAAATTGGAACATAAGGTTTTGCAAGGATGAATGTTGAAAAATATCTGTGCATGTGTTTTGAAAATAAAAAGCTTGAATAAAAATAAACAAAATACATTCAAATATAATTTTTAATATTCACCCTTATAAAGCCTTGTGTTCCACATTTTCATTTCTCCCTAGGACAGCAAGTAATTCAATATAGGATAAACATGTGCAGTGAAACACATTTTTAAAGAAATGGTCTCTGAGCCTTTAGAAAGGATGGCCTTTTTCAAGAAGAGAGAATTTCAGGCTTACCACATTTCATTTTTGACAGTTACTAGAAGAATATATTAAGAAAATGTCATAATCACAGCATTCTTTTAGGAAGGTGTTTCCTCTCTATCATGGTCTCCGTTGGCAAGATAGAGAAATGTATTCTGTATGATATTAGTCAGATTAGAACTAGCTGAGTAAAGGGATCCCATGTTGCTTCATGGATTCACATTACACAGGAAGACAATAAGTAGTAGAATTCTTTAGGGTCCAATTCTATTGAAAATTTTTGTCATTGAATTAAATAGAGGCCCAGAGGACATACTTTTTCGATTTGCACATGATCCAGCTGGGCAGAATGCTGGGTGACAAAGGCAGTCTCTGAGGTCTGGTTAAGTCATTCAGTGGCCTAAATCTAACAGCACTGAGTTTAAAGGAAGCAATAATATGAGATAGATATATGAAATAGATTTGGGAGAGCATAATGGTTAGCAACATGATATCCATCCCAAGTGAGATTTGCCTTTGATTATCTGAAATAGCTTCTGGAATTCTGAAATAGCTTCCAAGGATGACTAGGCCAGGCAGAGTCAGGGGATTAAGCAACTTTTTCCTTTTTCTTTTCTTTTCTTTTTTTTTTTTTTTTTTTTAGGATTAGTGAATTTTTTCATTATAACTTTTTATTGACAGAACATATGCATGGGTAATTTTTTACATTATCTCTTGCACTCACTTCTGTTCCGACTTTTGCCTTCCCTCCCTTCACCCCCTCCCTTAGATGGCAGGCAGCCCCATACATATTAAATGTATTATAGTATATCCTAAATACAGTATATGTGTGCAGAATTGAACAGTTCTCTTGTTGCACAGGAAGAATTGGATTTGGAAGGTAAAAGTGACCTGGGAAGAAAAACAAAAGTGCAAACAGTTTACACTCATTTCCCAGTGTTCCTTCTCTGGGTGTAGCTGATTCTGTCCATCATTGATCAATTGGAACTGAATTAGATCTTCTCTTTGTTGAAGATATCCACTTACATCAGAATACATCCTCATACAGCATCATTGTTGAAGTGTATAATGATCCCCTAGTTCTGCTCGTTTCACTCAGCATCAGTTCATGTAAATCTCTCCAGCCCTCTCTGAAATCATTCTGCTGGCCATTTCTTACAGAACAATGATATTCCATAACATTCATATACCTTAATTTACCCAACCATTCTCCAGTGGATGGGCATCCATTCATTTTCCAATTTCTAGCCACTATAAAAAGGGCTGCCACAAACATTTTGGCACATGCAGGTCCCTTTCCCCTCTTTAGTATTTCTTGGGGATATAAGCCCAGTAGTGACACTGCTGGATCAAAGGGTGTGCACAGTTTGATAACTTTTTGGGCATAATTCCAGATTGCTCTCCAGAATGGCCAGATTCTTTCACAATTCTACCTACAATGCATCAGTGCCCCAGTTTTCCCACATCCCCTCCAACATTCATCATTATTTTTTCCTGTCACCTTAGCCAATCTGACAGGTGTGTAATGGTATTTCAGAGTTGTCTTAATTTGCATTTCTCAGATCAATAGTGATTTGGAACACTCTTTCATATGAGTGGAAATAATTTCAATTTCATCATCTGAAAATTGTTCATATCCTTTGACACTGAATTGGCATTTTGATAATTGAGTAAAATATTTAGTTCTATGAAAATTTACATTATGAGTTGATTTGAATAACACAGTATTTTCTAATGAGTTCTCTGAAATTTGGAATGTCTTCTCTGTATTTTGTTCATTCAGATGGACAAAAATAAAAAAATAGAATTATTCTCTAAATCTTTTTTTCATTTTCTCCATAAGTGAGAAGAAAATGGCACCTATCAATTGTTCCCCAGTCTAAGACAATTTGAGCTCGTTACTTGAAAGTCATTTTAGTGCTTTTGGACATCTGTCACTCCAGGAGTCTCTTCTGGCATCTTTCAGGATTCCAGTATATTTTAAGACAATACTAAACTTGTCTGTTCCAGTTCTTGAAGACTGTCTGTCTTACAGTCTCTTGCTGTGCTGGCTTCACAAGAACATGTTTGCTTTATAAACTTCAAGAGATCAGAGAATATTTTGTGTCTTAAATTTTACAAACACATGAACTATTTATTAGTCTTCATAGACATAACTTTATAGTTAGATTTGTGAAATAGCGGCAGTATGCTTTAGGATCAGAGACTCTAGATTTGAATCCAAGCCTGACACTTAATATCTGTATCAACTTATGCAAGGCATTTACTTTCCCTTGGCCTCAGTTTCCTCCTTTGTAAAAAGAGGTAGGTTGAACGAGTTGACTTGTCGGGTTTCTGTCAGTCTAAATCTTTAGTCCTTTAAAACTAAATTGCCCACTGAAATTATGAATCCCTCTGAAAAGATTGTTCCTTGTAATGATCATAGTGTTCACTGTTCAAACCTGTAGCCTTAAGTCTCACCTGCCTAGCAGCCCCAGAAATAAATTTTAGAGAGATGCCCTATTAGCTATTGCTTAAAGTCATCAATATAATTGCATGTACATGTAAATCCCAGATAAGTATCTTTTATAGATGCACCTAAAGTAATTCTTAAAATTAGGATTCCTATTTAAAGATTCCTGTTTCTTCATAAGTTTTCCCTCCATCTACAATATTGTACTTCAATTCAGCATTCATTTGAAGAACATTTATTGATCACCTATTTGGTGTCCAACTTTGCACAGTGCTCTGGGATGGGAAAACAAAAGTAAATGATTCGAATCCCTTTCTCCATGAAACTTCTAAAGAGGGAAGAACAGTTAATACATTTAAAGGAGACTGAGTTTGAAATCAGGCTGTAAGGATCCTAGCTTCAATTATACCATAAATTAGTTACAAAAGTAAGAGTAATCATACCTAGCATACATAGAGAATTTTAAGGTCTGCAAAATAATTTACAAATATTATTTGATCATCACAACAGATCTGGAAGTCGAGGGCTATTGTTACCTTCATTTTACAGATAAGAAAATTGAGTCAGGGAGTGGTTAGGTGATTTACTCAGTCAGGGTCTGAGGCTGGATTTGTACTTTAAGGCCTTCTTTTAAGCCAGATTCTCCCAGTTCTCTCTCCACTGTAGCGCCACCTAGTTGCCTCCAGAAGGCTCTTCTTTATCCCAAAATTGCTAATACGGTATGCCTTTCCATATAAAACTTCCTTATTATCTACTTTGTATAAGATACACACATACATATATAAACACATCTACACACACACAGATTTGTCTCCCCATTAGTCTGAAAGCAACTACTGTCTACTCTGTGGGTTCTTAGTGGATCACCAGAAGCCTGGCATACTAGTACAATTTTGTGGTGACATAAGTTCCACTCTGTCAAAATGTTGATGATGAGTATCATCTTTTTTTTTTTTTTTTACTTGAATCAGTTGGGAATCAGCTCACTGGGTGTGAAATCGACTTGCTATTTTTCTTTTCATGAAATCTAAGCTCATTGTTGGGTAATTTATTTTCATGAAATTTGAAGATGATAATAAATGCTGGATTCTTTTTTGAGGTTAAATTGTTCTCATTTATTTGTCTTGGAGAATACCTTAAACTATGAGTTTGATTCATTTAAAATGATTTAGCAGAAAATAGGACAAACAAACAAACAAACAAAAGATATTTGGTACAATTAGAACACACTCAATGGCAGCTAGTTATTTTAAAATGCTGTTTTTCCACCTCTATAACATGTAATGACTTCTGGGCAGTTTTATGGGAGAGACTAAGAATAAAAGCTAATCAGCTTTCTTTATATCCATTTAAGTACTACACCACACATAATATCATTTTTAGCATTAAGAGAATGATTCTATTGATGGTTATCATTGTGTGCTTGTAAACACCAGAATGTGACTGCCATTTACTTTCATGACTCTTCTTGGCCCAAGATACAGCCTGCTACTTTTGATACTCTTGCCTAATGGGTTTAATATTTTCCTAGTGCACATTGTCTAAAAGAATTACCCCATTCCAATTTGCTGAATGTTAGATTTGTCTGTCTGGTACTACTGTCATTTCCCAGCTGTCCCCAGATATCCTGCTTTATTTGAAATTGTGTGCCAGTGTTTCTTAAATTATTGCTTTTCTCCATCTTGTTTACATTTGCCCCAGAACAAAAGAGTGTGTGTGAGTCATAGGATCATAGGAATTTAGGATTTAAAGACAATTTAGGAATCTTCTTCCTGATTAAGTAACAATACTGGAATTTGAATCTATAGTTTCTCACTTCCAGTTGAACTCTTAATACATATTCTTTGGGTGTCTATTTCCTGGTCTAGGACCAAATCACAGCCAGGCCAGTAGTGTTCTATAGTAGTAGTAGATATTACTTTAATTCTCTTAGAGTAGCTGGGGAAATTTGGGGTGACCAACTAAAGTGCAATCTCCCAGGTCAGGCATGATGCCATATTCTTTATTAAATTGAAATGTGGGAAGGAACCTGGGAGAGAGATGTAGAATGCACTAATACTTTGATGTTAGTTGCAGTTCTGGTGCTAATTAGCTGTGCAGCTCTGGATCTCTTCTTCCTAAAGGTAGAGCTTCTTCATCTTTAAAATGAGGGGATTAGATGAGACTAAGGGCTGTTTCACTTTTAGGCTCCCCATGCTGAGCCCAGGTTCCTTCACTTAAAATGCCACTATTACCATACCCTTTGATAGGTCTTGCTGCCTCAAGTCTCTCCCCTCTCCAGCCCATCCTTCACATATAGGCACCAAAGGGATTTTTCTAAAGTTCAAGCCTGACTACCTCCTCCATAAACTCCATTGGTTTCCTGTTACTTCTATGATCAGCTCATTTGGCTGGCCTTTAAAGGTCTTCATCATCTGGTCCTATCCTACATCGTCATCCAGCCTCAGTAGGCCTATCTCTTTGTATCATCTATGGAGCAGTCAAATTGACTTTCTTGTTCTTCACACAGCACTCTAATTTTCATTCCCCAACCTTTTTTTTTTTGCTAGTTTCCTCTTGTCTGGTTACCTTTTGACACTGCATCTGGGTGTCTTCTCTGGTTGTGTCCTACACCTGCAATACCTTCCACCTTCATCTCTATTTCTTGGCTTCCCTGTTTTTCTTTGAGTTCCAGCTAAAATCCCTACAGAAGCTTTTCTATATACCCTGTAATGCTAATGCCTTCCATCTATTTATCATTCTAGGTGCCACACTAAGGTCTAGGATTCCAAGAAGGATAAAAACAAACCAAAACCCTGTACTCTCAAGGAGCTCACAGTCCAGTGTTTGTCACCTTTTCTATCATGGGCCACTCCCCTTTTTCCTCCTACCTTGAGTCAAGCCAAAGGGTCCCTGGTCAGATTCATGGTTTTAAATGCATAAAAAATTACAGAGAATTAAAAAGAAAACCAATTACACTGAAGGCAAGGGAAGGAAAAAGGGAATGAACAACAATTAAGTGTCTACTATGTGCCAGGCTTTCTTTAAGTATTTCCCAATTATATGTAAACAATTTTTAGCATTCATTTTTTAAAATTTCAAATTACAAATTCTCTTCCTACCTCCCCTTGAGAAGGCAAGCCATCTATCAGTTATACATGTGAACTCATGAAAAACAACTTTCCATAATTAGCTATGTTGCAAAAGAAAACATAGACTCACCCCAGAAAAAATATACTTATGCATATTAGAATATGCATTCAGAGTTCAGTAACTCTCAGGAGGTGTATAGCATTTTTCCTCATGGATCCTTTGGAATTAGCATGGATCATGCATAGATCAGAGTAGCTAAGTCTTTCCCATTTGATCATTCCATAATATTGTTATTAATGTGTACAGTGTTTTCCTGTTTCTACTCACCTTATTTTGCATCAGTTTATTTAAGTTTTCCAAGGGTTTTTTGAAAGCATTTTGTTGGTTATTTCTTAGAGTACAGTAGCATCCTTCACAAACATGTACCTCAACTTGTTTTGCCCTTCTCCATTTGATGGGTATCGGCTCTCTTTCTAATTCTTTACCACAATAAGAGCTACTAGAAATAGTTTGGTACATATAACTCATTTCCTCTTTCCTTTGATCTCTTTAGGGTACAAATCTAATAATGGTATGTCTGAGTCAAAGGGTGTGTATGCTTTTATAACCTTATGACAACTTTTATAGAACTTTATGGTTGCAGTTTCATTTGCAGTGACAAATATATATGTTCTCCCCATTAAAGCACCACCTCTGATTGTTGGCAAGTATGCAGTTGTCCTCACACCACCAAAAGACATGGCAGTGTCATGCTTTTGAGAAACTCAGCTTGCCTATGGGAAAAAAATGGGGAAATTAAAAAATCTAAAAATTTCTATTTGGGGCTTAGTTCCTTATCTCATCAATATTATCTTATTTGATCCTCAAACATCCCTGTTATGTGGATGCTATTATTATCCCCATTTTCCAGTTGAGGAAAGAGAGGTAAATCAATTGTCTTTCCCTGCAAATTTCTGAGGATGGCTTTGAAATCAGGTCTTCTTGACTTCAGGCCAAGCATTCTATCCACTCTGCTACCAGCTGTCTCACCAAAACATATTTAATATGGATAGGTAGATAGCATCATAGTGAATAGAGCATTGGGCCTGGTATTAGGAAGACTCATTTTCCTGAATTCAAATCTAACTTTAGACAATTATTAGCTTCATTGATTAGTTAGAAACTGTTACCACCTTTTTTGAAGTTAAAAATGGTTACAAATAGCCTTATATCTACATTAGACGATGTAAAATTCTATTTCTAGATTTCTCTGTCTGTGTTTCTCTCCCCCTCTTTTTCCCTTTTTGTACATGTATGCACACACATATATTATCTATTGTGATAGGGCTGAAGGTTTAAAATTTTCATTTTTAATCCATTGAAATCTCTTTGCCTTAATGAGAGAATCATTCTTGATTTTTAGCTGAAAATTGAAATGTGGACTTAATAAATCTGTTTTTTTGTAAGTATATGGTATGTACATCATTTTCAAGAGGAATATCAATGATATAATGGAACCCCATGTTTATTAAGAATTTCTAATAAGTTGGTGGTAGTTTCACAAACATTTCATTTCTGCTTTTGTATTTAATGATGTCTTGTCCAGAAATTGGAACTGGTAGCCAAATTTTTAATGGAAAAATATTGATCATTTGCTATATACCTGTCAATAGTAATTTAATAACTTAGATTGATTGATAACCATTTTTAGCTAATGTATTTAGTAATATTATAATTTGAACTATGTATGCTTTAGAATATTTTGAAAATCACAATAAATGGTTCAGTTCTGTTTTATCCATTTAGCAGAGAATGTTCCATTTATTGATTCTCCTTCTCTATTCTCCTTTTAAAGTGTTAAAAGAAAAAGGACTTGACTGAAAAACTAAGGCTGTTAGTGAAGATCTATAACTCAGGAAAGACTGAGATTGCCATGTCATTATGTAAAACAGATGCCTAAAGGACAAAGGGCAATTGCTAATACCATGATTCCTGTTCTTGGATTATCCCTGTATTCTAAAGGGAATAGAGATGATGGTAGCTTGCTGGCAACTGCATCCATGGGAATTTTAAGTAACTGGAAATACAAACTCATCACCATACAATATCACCATTGGTACATTAGAAAGGAAAAACTATAGTATGGTTGGAAGCACTTTTGAACTAGAATACAGCTGAAGCATATCTTGAGATATACAGTATTCCACAGACAAAACATCTAATTTAGTGCTATATTCAGAAGGATGCAGGCCTTTTGTGGGCCTTATTTCTTATTAAGTAAAATGAATGGCTATATATTTAGCAAGGTGCTCTTATATTATCTCCAGTTAAAAACTGGCATTATGTGCCAGAATTGTTTAAAATAAATTGCTTATGAGATGGGGATAACATTTTTATGATGACCTCATATTCTTCATTGGTGGAATTTTATACTGATCATGAGAGATGATTACTGGAGCTGGCTCAGATTGGCTCATGAGAGTCGTTTGTAAAATTTTTAGTGTGAGCATTTTTGCACATTGGAAATTAGCAAATGCTACTAATAATGGGTAGGTTTTTAAATGTTTTTTGTGTAGACTTGAAAGTGATGAAGAAATGCTGGTTGCTAAAAATTTACCAGTACTCCCCAGTCATGAGTGATAGTGAATTTTTTTTAACCTAATGGTATTTTATTTTTTTCCAGTTACGTGTAAAGATCTTATCTTCTTCAACGTTCACTTTTTGTAAGATTTTGAGTTCCAGTTTTTTTTTCTTTTCCCTTCCACTCTTATGTCCCCTTTCTCCAAGACAATAAGTAATCTGATATAGGTTATATATGTGCAGTCATTTTAAACACATTTCCATATTAGTCATATTGTAAAAGAAAAAAATTAAAACAACAGGGTAAAAAATAACAAGAATGAAAAAACATACAATGTGAAAACAGTATGCTTTGGTCTGCATTCAATTCCCATAGTTCTTTCTCTGGGTACACATGACCTTTTCCAAGTGATAGTGAATTTAAACTGAACTGATTTAAAATTTGAAGAAAACAAGATAAGGACTAGTTGACTTTAACAAGAAATAGAGGATAGATAATTTATTGATATTGCAGTAAGATTGATAATATGACCTCAGGCCAAGTATTTAGAATACTTTATACCTTGCTATTAAGGTTAAATTACTGAGGACTGGATAGATCAGTGTTAATAACACATGGTCTCCAAGCCAGTTTGTTTAAGCTATAGCCTGCGAAGTCAAATGATTTCTTTTAACCAGTGTGAAATCATTAGCCCTGCTGCTTCAATCATTTAGAATGATAACTATGATCTAAATTCAGTAAAAATTCAAATGTATAGAATTTTAATCTCTTTCATAAAAAAGAAAAAAAATGAAAAATATCTATGTCCATTTTTGAAATATATCCAGACATGTTTTTGAAAGAAAGATTTATTTGAAAGTGAGTAAATTCTTTCAAATATAACTTTAATTCATCCATATATGAGTTTAGTAGGTAAGACTTGCTTTCCTCTTAATATGCCATTTTGTGGATTTTTTTTTGGTTTTTGATTCACACTTATTAGTAGTTTGAAATTACTCATTATAGCTCTGTTGACTTGAATTCCACCAATGTCACTAGGATTGTTGCTGTTTACATTTTCATATTTTTAATTGTTTTGTTTTGCATATCAGGTTGACTGTTTTTCTTACCTTTTCATTATTCCCACAATTTTCTTTTTGATAGGCTTCAATGAATTTTACATGCTTTCATCATCTTTCTGAAACTGTAATTGATTTAGATTCTCCTAAAGTCTTGTGGTTGAATGGAAGGTATTACCAGTCCATGCTTTTTAAAATGCGTATTTTCTTTGGAATGTTAGTATATGAAAATATATCTATATATATATCTATATCTATATCTGTGTTTTTAACTTCTGCCATATTAAATATTTATAAGAACAACGTATTTGAAATAGAGTTAGATTCGCACTGTACAGCATAAAGAATGTAGCTACCAAGAATCAAAGGGCATCCTGTGATTCTTTACTGACAAAAGATTTATGAGACTTCATATTTTATTTGCCATTTACTTTTTATCCATATAATCTAATAGTTTAAACTCTGTATCTTGATCATCCATAGCTCTACTTTTTGGCAGTTATGCTAAAATAAAACATTTTCAGTTAGGAGATAAGTGAGGTTGACAAATCTACTTTGGTATTGCCTCAAGGAAGCAAAATGTCTATCAGGGGTTCTCAAACTACGGTCTGCGGGCCAGATGAGCCTTCTGAGGACGTTTATGCTGCCTGCTGGGTTATGGCAAATGGGCTGAGGGGCAGAGACAGAGTGTGAGCTTTTGTTTTTACTATAGTCCGACCCTCCAACAGTCTGAGGGACAGGGAACTGGCCCCCTATTTAAAAAGTTTGAGGACCACTGGTCTACAGGAATGAATTTTGATCAATAAGAGACCATTTAAAAATAGATACTTTTTAGCTTTACAAACTGTTCTCTATTCAGAATATGTAAGGTAAAGATTGCGGCTTGGTTGGAGATGGAGGGAAGGGAGGAATCCCCCAAATGAAGCTGTAGAACTTTTCATGTGCAAAGAGTGAAACTCCATCAAATATAAAGTTCAAAACCTTAGCTCCTACTTTGGGGTTCAAGGTCCTTGCATTATTTTGGGGGGAAATTAGGATAGAAAAATGTGGAAAATGTTAAAAATAGAGAGACTTGTTATTTCACCAATTGGGTTGCTATGCAGTTAAATAGGTTAGGTACAGTTGAAATAGTTTTTATTTTTTGGTATTTCACTTAGAATATGATTCTAAATTTATCCATGAGATTTGTTGAAAATAAAACATTACAGGGGCGGATAGGTGGCGCAGTGGATAGAGCACCAGCTCTGAAGTCAGGAGGACCTGAGGTCAAATATGGTCTCAGACACTTAAGCCTTCCTAGCTGTGTGAGCCTGGGCAAGTCACTTAACCCCAACTGCCTCAGGAAAAAAAAAAAAATAAAATAAAATAAATGAAGGAATGAATGAATGAATGAATAGATAGATAGATAAATAAATAAATGAATGAATAAATAAATAAAATTTAAAAATAAAATAAAAATAAAACATCACAAATTTGGAACTAGAAATGTAACTGATGTCCCCTCTAAGAAGGGAAGAAATTTTTAATTCCCTGGTTGTCATCCTGGTCCTTCATAGCATCTGAAATGACTCCCCAGGAGTGTTGTTCATTTCTTAGACCTAGACAAGATTATCTTTAAACTACACGTAGATTTAGGTCATCCCCATAGCTGGAAAATACATGCTGTGTTTCTTGTGGGATTAACCATACAGGCTAGAACTGGTCTTCATATTGTGTATAAATTCCTCAGTTTCCTAAGGCTGAATCACAGAAATGAAAGGAAATCCTTTTCTCTCAATAAATTGAAATAGGGTAAAATAGAAATAAAACTCATTTCTAATTAGCACTACCTCACCAGTAGAACTTTCAGAGTATATTTCCACTGGCTTGAGCCAATTGTTATATTTGACATGATTATAACTTTGGAATAGTGAGAATTCAAATACATTCCCTTTAATGACTTCATGGGATTCATTATTCTCACTAATCAAGACCTAGTTGCAGAGAGTTGTGAGCAGAACTTGGGTATTTAAATTTACTTTCAGTCCTGAGTTGTAAGAGAGTTCAAGAGTTAATATATAATTAAATCTCATTGGTGACTCCCAAGCTACATTTCATGCAAAAATTTAAATTCCTTAATTTCCAAAATAAAGTTATTCTGGAATAGCCAAACACTTGAATATTCAATCTGTTATATCTACAAAAAGCAACAATTTAAAAAAATTCTGATGTTTTTCCTTCAATTTCTCCCTCATATTATTGCTATAATTAGTATTTCTAGAATTATATTAACTAATAGAGATAACAATGAACATCTTTTCCCTTGACTGGCTTCTTTCCTTTATTATATGTAATTCTTTTGATTTTAGATACTATTTGCCATATTAATGAAAGGTTCATTTACTTTTGTTTTATTAAATATTTTAAAAACATAAATACATATTAAGAGTTTATCAAAATGTTTTTCTTCTTCAATTGTGGTTTTCAGTTTTTTAATTATTGATACTTTATTGTAGTTGTAGTTTTATCAATTGTTAAGTAACCCTGAATTCCTAGCATAAATATAATATGGTCATAGTGTATAATCTTCTGTGGATGTTGCTTAGCCTCTTTGCTAATATTTTATTTAATATTTTTGCATTCATATCCAGGAATATTGGCTTTTTTGGGGGGGTTCCCCCTTATACTTTGTTTTTCTCTGTTTATGTGATATCTTTCATTGAAAGAGTTTGAAAGAATGTCTTCTTTCCCTTTTTTCCAGTTTATATAATATTGAAGTTAAATGTTCCTTGAATATTAATAGAGATCACTTGTAAATTCATCTGTTCCTTTCTTGGAATTTTTCCTTGGAAATTCCTTTGAAATTTGTTTAGGTTTTGTTTTGTTTTGTTTTCTGAGACTGGGTTATTAAATTTTCTATTTCTTATTCTGCTAAGCTGAATATTTTATATTTCACATGTACCTATCCATTTCATTTATCCATCTTATTTACATTTTTATTGGAGAAACAATTTCTAATAACTTATTTTGTTTCTCCTTCATTTGTTAGAATTTTTTTATATTTAGCAATTTGCTTTTTCCTCTTTTAATAAAATCAGATAAGTAAATAATTTTGTCTCTTTTTATTAGTTCCCTCCATTCTCTAAAGAGTTACTAGTTTTATTTATTAATTTTGTTGGTCACATTGATTTTCAGAATTTTTGTTTTTATCAAGTTTTTAAATTTGTTGCTTTTCTAGATTGTTTTTGGTTTATTTTTTTGTGTTCTGTTCATTAAACTATACTTTCTCTTTATAGTTTGGGAAAGTATTTAAAGATATAAATATTTCTCTAAGGATTATTTTAGGTGTACTTCAAAAGTTTTGGTATGTTATCTTATCATTGTAATTTTTTTTTATGAAATTAAAGATATAAATATTTCTTTAAGGATTATTTTAGGTGTACTTCAAAAGTTTTATTTTCTTTTATGAAATCATCTATTATTTTTCTGTTTTGTTCTTAAACTGATTATTTCTTTATGATTAAATTATTTAGTCTTCATTTAAGTTTTAATCCTTTCTTTTAAAGGATTACAATATAGCTTTTTTTTTTTAATTGTACTGTGACTAGTAGGTTTCTCTTATTTCCTGTTAGCTTTTCAGAAATTCTACCCAGCACTTGTCTGTTTTTTTTTTTTTAATAAGAAATGTTTATATATTCTTTATTCTATTAAATCCCCAAAATAATTATTCTGTCCTGTAGGAAACATTCATAGTATTGTCTTCTGAGATCCTGACTGATTTCTTGGTACTTGAGCTCATTCTTGGTTGCTTGCACTATTTTTTTCTTGTGCCTTATCAGTTTTGGTTAATCATTGCTGAGTGTTTTCAGTTTCATGTTGCTGTCAGGAGTTTACTAGTCTATTCTCTTCTCATTTTGTCTTCTGATTCTAATACATCTGGACAGGTTATTTTATGATTTCTTGAAATAAGGTATTTAGAGCTTTTGTTTGATTATGGTTTTCAAGGGAGTTGGGTGATTTTCAAATTCTCTCCCTGATCTGTTTTCTAGGTAAATTGTTTTTAGTAATAGATTCTTCATATGCTTTTTCCTAATTTTAAGTCTTATAATTTTATAATTTTGTTCTAACATTTCCTGTTGTCATATTTCTCATTGAATCATACCTATTTTCTAGGCAATTTTCACTACTTGAGTAAGGTTTTCTGTCTTCTTTTCATAGCAATCATTGTCCATCTGAATAAAAACAAAAAACTTTTTCTCACTTTTAATTAAATCTGTTTTTATTTTTACTTAGTTTGAGATGAGGATTGCTACCCTTGCCTTTTTTTTTTTTTTACTTCAGCTGAAGCATAATTCTGTTCCAGCCTTTTACCTTAACAAAATCTCTTGCTTTGCCCAGTCACTATTAGACTTTTTTTGTTTTATGGTCATTGCTACCATCAACTAAATTTCTGAATGGGTTGTCTTAAATCAGTTCTTGCCTTCTGTCATGATTCCTGACTTCTTTTATCTCTTCTGCTGGCCCCATAATGATATAGGCCTAGTCTCGTAACTGTTGCCTTGTCCTTGCCCAATATCATATTGACAATCACTTTGTTCCTGAAAGGCCTCATTAAGATGCTGGAGGTCTTGTTGGTCTAAGATTTCCTGCAAAGCCACCCTTTTGTGTCTACAAGTTATCAGTTCTGCAGTACCCTGCCAGTTACCTATGTTAAGTCATCTGACTGGCTTTGTCTTTTGTTCTAGAATGGAATGGAACAGGTATGTCATGGATTATACAACACTATTCCCACCCCCAATCCCTCCATCCCTTACTTTGCCTTGTCCTGGCTTCTGGCTTCCTTGCTAAGACTGCCTGCATATTTCAGGCTGAAACTTCTGAGTGACTGCTCTGTTATGCTTCAGGAAGCTCAATATGAGGGAAATCTAGACTAGATTTTCACCAGGCCCTTGTATCTGGTACCTTCTCCCCTTCCCCTTCTCCAACCCTTTCCTTTCACCTTTCCTCTCCCTCTTTTAGTTTCCTTTCATGTGTTGCTTTCCTCTGTTAGATTTCAAGCTCCTTGTGGGAAGAGACTGTCTTTTCTGATTTCAATTTGTATTCTCTTTACTTAGCATGGTATCTGGCACATATTAGGTGCTTAATAAATGTTTATTGATATATTGATTGAACACAGAAACTTGCATTGACTTCTGTTTCCTCAGTTATGACTTCTTTCTGTTCCTATTGGTGTCCAAAACCAGGCAGAGAAGCTATCTTTTATTTTCTTCTGATCTTTTTGATTCTTCTCCACCTGGTGATTTAAAAAAATCTTTGCTGTTGTATTTGTGAAAGAATGTACTTCTTTGGGACCTTCAGCAGAGGTTTTTATGATTGTTGCTTTAGAATATAATTTAAGATCTAGAAGAACTGTTATCTTTCTATTCCTATTGATATTGTACTTGAAATTAAGACAACAGAGAAACCTTGGAACTTTTGATTTGAAATTGTAAATAAGAGTATGGCTATGAGAGAGAAGGGAGTAAGAGGAAAGGTAGAGGATAGCCCCCATTCTCAAGAAGTGCACAGTGTAATAGCAGAGATAACAGGGAAACATCTTTGTACAAAAAGCATAGATTGGATATGATGGAAAAAATCAACAGAGGGAAAGCTCCAAAATTAACAGGGATACGGAAAGACTTCCTGTTGAAAAATGCCAAAAGAAATAGAGAATGAATCAGAGACAAGCAGGCCAGCTTGGAAAGTTATAGGTTAAATTTATTTTATACTTAAAAAGGAGTAAAATTCTACACAACAATCATAGTTTATTTTTTCTCTATTTTTGGCCTATTCGTTTATATTACTTAATTTTTTTTTTGTTATATGTTAAGGAATGCTAAACAAAATAAGGCAAAACAAAAAGAGAACATTGTCCTATGCCCAGCAGGGCATCAGGGAGGATTCAAAATATAAAACAACCATCATAGTTTCATTTGCAATTTTCTTCTTTGGTTTTACAGCATGAATGAAAAAGCTTACTTTATTTAGTGTTTAAGTTCAGAATTTTAAAAATCAAAAATTCAAATTAACTAGAGAATTTAAAAAAAAAACAAAATTTAAATTGAAGGTGGCTCTCTTGATTTTTTTACTTGGCTCAGGTTCTAGACTGCTTTTCTACTTTCTAATAAACTCCTCTATTCCATTAAAGCCCTTCACAATCTAACCTTTTTTTCCAGCCTTATTAATTATTACTTCTTTCCCATGCTTCTGCACTGGCAATTGGCAATTCCCTGTCACTGTAAGACGTGTGCCTCACGAAATCTTCAGTTACTCTGTTGTCTCCACTCCTAAACTTTTCAGCTGCTAGAGCTTCTTAAATTATCTGGTATTTATTTTGTTACACACTGCTCTATTAGACTTACCTGTTATCTTCCCCAATCTAATGTAAGTTCCTGGAGGGCTGGGACCATCGCATGTATTTCTTGGCATGCACAGTACCTAACCCAGTGGCTGACAGAGAATCATTATGGACTATATGAAATGCTTGTTAGTTACTTGGTTCTTTTTGTCTGTCAGCTGCCAAGGAAAAGAACTCACTATCCTCAAACAGCATCTCTGAACACTCTTAGTTGCTTGTCACCGATGATCTAAAATAAACTTCCAAAGAGAAGCTCTTATTCTTTGGATCTTGGTTGAAGCCCAGATCTACTGTTTACTTTGCAAAAGTCATTTGATATCTCTTTGTGTGAGTCCTGATTGTATCATGAATAAGAACTTTACACTTCCATGACATTGGCATGTAAACATGTAAGTACACAATCATTTGATTACAACCACTACTTCAAAACAATGGCCCAGTCTAAGATATGATGTTCATGGAAAGAACACCTTCCATAAATGCCTTTTCAATATATAATTGAATTAAGTTCTCCTGTGCATAATCGAGTTAAAGCTGTAAGCACTGATAGCCTAAAGCATGTTTGTCAGAAATGTTTTTTATTAATACACTCAAGTGATAAAATATAACCCTAAATGTTGACTCTGTGTGATATATGATTATAAATCAGCTTGTAATAGTTCTACAAAATAGACACAGATACCAAATTGACCTTAAGAATGACACATGTGGCCCTGCTGCAGCTGGGCCATTGTGCTGGAGCCTCCCAGAGGAGGCCTCCCAAGAATTATTTGTATGTTCCCTTTGTGTCAAGTTTTTGTCTGGAAAGTCGCTGTGCAAACAGTAGCCATTCGATAGCACCTGCTTCTATTGAAGGGAGATTGAGGGGCCTTTATTTGGAGAGCATCAGTAGCCATTCCATTCATTGCTGCACAAAGGGCCTACATAAAGAGGACTATTCCCATGACGCCTGAAACAAACCCAAGTTTCCCAAGAACAGGGGCCCTTGGTAGTGCTTGAACTCCCTTCCTTCCTTCCTTCCTTCCTTCCTTCCTTCCTTCCTTCCTTCCTTCCTTCCTTCCTTCCTTCCTTCCTTCCTTCCTTCCTTCCTTCCTTCCTTCCTCCCTCCCTCCCTCCCTCCCTCCCTCCCTCCCTTCCTCCCTTCCTTCCTTCCTCCCTCCCTCCCTCCTTTCCTCCCTCCCTCCTTCCTTTCCTCCCTCCCTCCCTTCCCCGCTCCTCCCTCTATCTATCTCTCTCTTTCCCTCTCCCCCCCTCTCTCTCCCTCTCTCCCTTCCTCTCCCTTCCTCTCCCTCCCTTCCTCCATCCATTCCTTCTTCCCTGCCTGCCATTCATGAAATTTTGTTTGAGTGATGATTTTGAGAGGGGAGAAAAGAAGTGATTCAGAATTATAGTGGTCAAGTATTAAGTTGCATTTTTGAATATAAAAAGTACTGGCGATGTAATATATGAATGTAATTACTTGTATGAACATTACTGTAATCTCATTAAAAAAAAGTAGAAAAATTAATTACATTATAAAAGTAAAGATACTGAAGGATATGTGTGTGTGTTTGTGTGTGTGTGTGTGTGTGTGTGTGTATATATATATATATATGTATACATACATACTTTACAAAATTGTTTTAAATAGAATTATGGTTCTAGCTTCTTAATAAATACATTTGATGCCTTATTCTTTTCAGGGCTATTCCTTTAACAAAATTCTGTACTCACTTGCCTCTTTCCTTTATCACCACGTTTTCCTTTCAACATACTCCATCTTTTCTAGCTTTGCCACTCCACTGAAATTACTCTTTTGAAACTCTTCTTTTCCTAATGAAAAAAACTGGCTTTTTATAGCCTTCTTGCCCTGGGTTGGGCACCATGATCACTCCCCTGTCATCTCTTGTCTCTCTGCTGTCCTGCTGCTATTCTTTCCATACTTATCACTCTTCATTATTCTCCTATTCCCATCTCACACAACTCCTTTGGTTGATTCTCAATCGAGCTGAAATATCCTTTTGTATTGAAATACTTAGTCAGTGCTACAGACCTCCTCTTGGTGCTAGAGGAACGAGCTATTTATGGATATATCTCAGCGTAGCATGGCACAACTCCTTTATACTCATTTGTAAAATGAGTGCAGTAATTCCTTACAATTCAGATGTGGCTTTGAAGAAAGTACTTTGAAACTCTAAGCTATTTGCTATTAAAAGTTAAAAAGTTTAATTGCTAAATAGGCAATAATAAAGGATTGATATTATGATATAATGATTCAAAAATTGATCCTGAGCAAATGATTTATAAAAACTTATATTTGTCCAATAATAAATTTTCAAAAAAAGAAAATATCAGCTATTAATTTTAATATTTATATTTATTTCCCTGAAGATTTTAGAGTATTTTTAATGGGAAAGTGTGATAAGGGGAAGGTTAGCAGAATTACCAGCCTGGCCTGATGCTCTTGATATCACTGTACCATATTTGGACTTATTTAGTTTGTATGGATTTCTCCATAACACTTGGTACAATGTTCTCTGAATGCAACAAATACGCACATTTTTCACCCTGACCATCATAGAGATTTTGCTCATCTTGTACTTTGTGGCTAAAGTCATATTTAGCCCTCTTTATTCTTTGCCTTCCCTTTTCCCCCACAAATCATTCTCTTCAAAAAGCAGAATGGTAAAATGTCTTTTCTTACAAATATAAGATGTTTTTGTGAATGGTTCTGGTATGCTATGTGTGTACTCAGAGATTATAACTGAGATCTGGCATCTAGGAAGAGGGGAAAAATCTGGAGAAAAATGATCCCTATATGATTTGTAATTTGTGTTAGTGACATCAACGTTACTCTTGCTCCACCTACACAGCAGACATTACATGTGTTTTTGGTGTAGCAATGCACAAACCTATTTACAGACAATATACTGTGAATAGTTCGTCATCAAGGTCACGTTTTCTTAAGGTACAAAATTACCATTAACTCTTCTGAATTTTTATTTAAATGCATTTTCATGGAACAGTTGAAAATAAAATTGAACCACTGATTGCACCACTCTTGAATTACTAATGATTGTAAATTAATGCTCTGGTTTATATATTAGTAGAGGTAGACATAGGCTAAAAATACCTTGAATGTACTTGAGGAATATTTGTATTCTTTAAAGTACTAAGAAAATGTGTATAAAGACCACCTGATTAAATGTTTTTTTCCCTTTTCTTTCAAATATTCTTACCTTTTGTTTTTACATCTTAGTCACTTTGTATCTTGCACCCCTTTTCCCCCATATTGAATGAATGTCAGAATCAGAAGTCAGAATCAGTGGCATTCTAGTCTAACTCATACCCAAGAAGAATTCTCACTAAAAATGCTGGCCAAGTCACAGATCCATCTAGATTTTCCTTGAAATCCTTTACTGAAGAAGTGTTTCTCTTTCTCTTCCCTTCCTCCCATAGGTGGCAAATTCCACTTTTAATTACCTATCATTTTTAGGAAAGATTTCCCTCCCACCCAAATATCCGGCTTAAATTTGCCCTTTTGTAGCTTCTGCCCATTGCTTCTAGTTCTGCTCATTTTGACCAATCAGAAGAAATCTAAACTTGTGTTCCATGTGACAGCATTTCAAATACTTGAAGACAGCTGGTATACCTTATCTTCTCTGATTTAAATATCCCCAGTTCTTTTCAGCATTCTTCAAGTCAAGTCAAGGCTCTTCATCATCTTAGTTGTTTTACTCTTGATATTCTCCATTTTATTAAAGTCCTTCCTAAAATGTGGGTTCTAGAACTGAACACTGTATTCCAAGTATGTATGGTCTAACTATAATGGAGAATGAAAATTCTCAATGGAAGTAGAGAATGTTTTGGATTGTAGTCAGGAAGACCTGGGTTGGAATCTGCTCTCAGACTAGTTGTGAAGTCTTGGGAAAGTAATAACCTCACAGCTTCGATTTCTTCATCTGCAAAATAGGAACAAAATAACACCCATTTCAAATAAAGTTGTTGAAAAGTTCCAATTAGATAATATATGCAAAGTGCTTTGCAAACCTTAAAGCACTCTATAAATATTAGTTGTCATCATCTTCATCCCCATCATCATCACTGAAACAACAAATTACATTACTCAATGACCATCACAACAGAGATTCCCTAGAGCCCCCAGACATTTTTTCAAATACAGTTGTCTAATCATATTCCTTTCCCATCTTGTAATCATAGTTTATCTTTTGTCCCAAGTAGAAGAGTTTATCCCTGTTATATTTCTTGTACTATGTTAAGCCCAGTTTTATAGATTATTCAGATATTTTTTTCATTTCTATATTGTAAGGATCTGCTAATTTATTTTCTGTCCCTTATTCTTGCTACATAAAAATGTAAACCATGCCTAAATAGCTATATTTTCATTTCATTTTAACTTATAAAATAAGCTCTTTAAAGAATGTTTAAATATGTAATTATGTTTAAATTCTATTTTTCCTTAAAAGTTGGTATCTCTATATATCTGGTATTTCAGAGCAGCTAGATGGCACAGTAGATAGGATTTTGGAAATGCAGTCCTTAAAGAGCTACTATTTTTATTATTTTTATTTCCAAGGCCTATTTTTTTGGTTGAGTAACTAGCCATTGTATATTTTGCTGCCCTAAAGAATAAAGCCAGATTTTATGTCTTAGAGGGCTAGAGATATTTGCTGGAATCTACATCTTGAAAATTCCATAGGAGAATTTCCATTTATCAATTTTGGATTTTTTTTCATTTTTATCAATAACTTTTTACCTTTTCTTTTCTTTTCTTCTGAATACATCTTTCCCCCTTCCTTGTGGCAACAGATAAAAAAAGAACAGGAGCAATTAAACAAAACTACCCACAGCCTCATTCCAGGATAGAAAAACATAAGAAACTTATAAAAATCTGCAAGTGAAGAATATTGCCTTATTATTTCTATCTTTAGCTTTATTTCTGTCTTTTTGTTGTAATGTAGTAGATATAATATTCTATGCCCATGTTGGTTTCCTACCCTCTACCAAGAACGTAGAAGGTGGAGGCTATGCCTAGTCATGATTATAGTCTTGTAGCCATTCTATATCTTGTTTGTCTCGTTCTGCTTCTTTTACTTTGCATCATGCTTCTCTAAATTCATCATATTTGTCATTACAGCACAGATTCCATTTCATTTATAGTGTGTTTAGCCATTGCCATTTGATTTACATATAATTTATTTTCAGTTTCAAGTGAGATCTCTGTGTTAAAAGGTATAGGCATTTTAGTCACTTCTTTTGAAGTGTTATTTCATCTTCTTTTCCATAATGTGGGGACAAATTCATAATTTTTACAGTAGTATTTTAGTGGGCTTATCATTCCATAGCCTTTGTACTATTGTTTGTCATTCAAGAGACATATAATAAGAACCTTCACTGGACCTGTGAGGTGGGTGTTACTGTTATCACCATTTTACAGATGAGGATACTGAGGCTGAAAGGAGTTAAATCATTTGCCTAAGATTACACATTTTGCTGGAGTGAAGCAGGCTCAAAATTCAGATCTTCTTGCTTCCAAGTCCAGGGCTGTATTGATTAAACCAACAATGCTTCCTAATGGAAATGAGGAGGGAAGCAAGCTCAAAGATTTCATCAGAAGGAAACTTTAAAGTTTGATGTTTCCATTTACAATTCCTTCAAATATGCCATTTTTTTTACCTCCTCTTGGGATTCTGACCTTGCTTTTACTTTGTTTGGCTTTCCTATTCGTATTTTTTTTTAATTTTTTTATTCTATGCTTTGTTTCATCTACTTGTTTTCTATATTTATTTGTCTTAGGAAGCCTCTTTTTTTGTGGGTATTTTATATAGTTATGTACATAATGGGGGGGGGGTGACAAGGAAAGGGCCCTGTGATTCTGTCTGCATCCTTTTTGAAATACTAGTCAACATACTGATTTAAATACCAAAGAGAAACTTTAGAAAAGCATTTGCCTGAATGATTGATTTGTTTAGTGAACGTTGGAGCCTTTAAAACGAGTATAAAATTACAGGGAATTTTTTAGCAAAATACATGTACAACATAAAGCAAGATTGGTCTTTAATGAATATCTGACCTTACTAGACAATATTTAAACTTTTAGACACCCTCCATATGGGCCTTGTTAAAAAAAAAAAAAAAACCTATAAGAAACTTCTGTTTCTTATATTGTTTTGTTATATCTATCTATAGCTCTATTTTTATTTTTTTTGTTGTTGTAAAGATCAGGTCAATTTGTCACTTTCTCAGTTTTTTAGATTTTGTTTTTTTTCCATTTGAATATATCATATTCAGAAGCCACTCATTCTAATTGTTTTTCTACCTCCATTCACTAGAAAATTATTCCCAGTGCATTAATTTTAGACTGTTGGTACAACTTGACCTGCATATATAGTTAAGTTTCTATCTAAAGGCTAATAGCTATTTGGAGGGGGGCAGGCATGTATATAAAAATGGAATTAGACAATGAGAAAATAATTATAACTAGTTAGCAACATTTAATACTAGAAAACATTCCATCCAAAGTAGTCTTATTTTCCAGTCTGGAAATACCATTTGACACCAGTAAGATGCAAGACCTATTAAATGGAGTTTGTTGCATTGGAGCAGTAGTAAATGTCTTTTTAAAAGGTCACCACCATTAGTTCCTCTTCTGTTGTCCTTGAAATTTTTTAAAAAGATCTCTGGCATACCATAACTTAACTTTTAACTAAATTAAAATTACTTAAACCCTTAAAATTTTTCAAAGCACTATGAATGTATGCAACATATACATATTAAAAATGTTGAGCCAAAGATGAGATTTCAAATTCATTGTCACAAAAAATTAATTAATTTCATAGGGTCAATTACTTAGGAATCTCCTTGTTCACTTTCTTTATGGTTGGTTGATGAGGGTTATTAAAAAAAGGTTTTTGAGCATACGAAGGCAACTTAAAACTATATTATAATCTTGATAATGAAAATAAAGCTATGAGGGTATATTGGACATCAAAATCCAAAGATTAACATGTACACATTTGTAGAGGACTGAAGTGTTTTAATTTGCTTTTTATACAATATTTTATTTAGGCAACATGGCATAATAAATATAAAGTTTGCCTCAAACATGGAAGCCCTAGATTCAAGTTCTGCTTCTGACACAAATTCCCAGTGAGCACTGAACACATCAGTTAGTCATTCAATATTTTAGCAGTTGCCTAAGGTTTTAAGTTGTAGCGAAGTTACTAGATTGAATTGGTAGAGGGAAGTTGTTCATTTAGTTTCTTATGCTAATGGAATCTCAAACCCAATATATATTGGGTTTTTTTCTTCAAATTTATTTGTTTATTATTTTCCCCCAGTTATATTCAAAATAATTTTTTAATATTTGTTTTTAAGATTTTTGAGTTCTAGGTTCTCTTATGCCTGCCTACAATTAAGAAATCATATGTGAAGTTATGCAAAAGATTTCCATAAGAGTCAAGTTGTGAAAGAAAACAGAGATTTCTCACCCTAATGAAAATAAAAGCCGTCAAGAAAAATTAAGCTAAAAAGAAAGAGAAAAATAGAGAAAGAGAGAATACTTCAGTCTGTATTCAAATCAAATTACTTCCTTCTCTGGATATAAATAGGATTTTTTCATCATAAGTCCTTCAATATAGGTGTGGATGATTGTACTACTGAGAACAACAAAGTCATTTACAAGTGATCATCCCAGGACATTGCTATTATTTTGTATCCAGTATGTTTTACTTTGTTCATGGAGGACTTTCCAAGTTTTATTTTCCCTGAGAGCATCCTGTTTATCATTTCCCAGAGAACAACAATATTCTGCACATAAACACATACTATTGTTTATTGAGTCATTCCCCGATTGATGGGCATTCCCATGATTTCTGATTTTTTTTTTTTGTCCTGAGAAGACAGCTGCTATGAATATTTTTTGTAGATAAGTCATTTTCATTTTGTCTCCTCTGTTGTTTTTTTCCAGATCTCTTTCATGCATAGGAGTGGTATTGTTAGGTCAAAGGATGTGCATGAACTTATACCCTTTTGGGCACAGATCATATCTTTTGATTATTAACCGGGGCATGTTTCTTATTTTTTTTGGCAATTTGATTCAGTTCCCTCTATGTCTGAGAAATGAGACCTTATCAGAGAAACTTGCTTTGAAAAAATTTTATAACTACTATTGCTAATTGTACTTCCCCCCATATATTCTCTCTCTCTTCTTTCACCCTGTTCCTCCTCAAAAGTGTTTTTCTGCTTTCTTATTTTTAAATTTTATTTCATTTTTTATTTTTTAATTGAAATTTTAAAATTTAAAATCTATTTTTTCTTCCACTTTCCTCATGAATATTGAGTGAAGCAAAAGTAATTCTCTCATTGCCCATTTCTCTTTTCTTTTTAAGAATAAGTTTTTAATTTGTCTTGTTTCTTTTTATATAAAATTTTCCCCATTATTCCTCCCATTCTCCCTAAAAGAGATCATGTCATCATAATGAATAGTATTTTGAAATAAAATACAGAAAGAGAAAAAATCAATAACTACATTTAAAAATTCTGAAAAATGCACATTGTAGAAGACTTGTGGTCCTCTCCAGCTTTGCAGAGAGGTGGTTTGGGGTGTCTTCCCCTATCTCTTTTAAGTCATTCTTTGTTCATTTTTTACCATACTACAGTTTTACCATCTGTTTATGCACCACAGTTTGTTCAACCATTCCCCAAATCTGTGAGTGTCTTTGTTTCCATTTCTTTATTATCACAAAAAAGTGTTCCTGTAAATATTTTGCTGTGTATGAGGACTCTCTCCTTCAGTGACCTCTTGGGCTTATAAACAGTGATGGAATTACTATGTGAAAAGATACAGATATTCTACTCAGTTTTCTATCAACTTACATATTATTTTCCAAAAATGGATTCATAATTCCACCAATGTGTCTTCTCATAGCCCTTTCAATATTGACAATTTTTGTCTTATTATTTTTGCAATTTGCAGAATGTAAGGTGAAACTGCAGGGTTCTTTTAATGTGTACTTTTTTATTATTAGTGATTTGGAGCATTCTTTCTATTATTGTCTCTTGAATTTTGTTATTATGTTGAAATGTTGTTAATATGTGAGGTTATATTTTGTAACCTGCAACTTTTCTGAATTCATTTATTGTTTGAACTCATATTTTTGTTGATTCCCAAGGATTTTCTAAGTCATATCATCACTCGATTGAAATGATTTTATCTGTGCTTTACCTATATTTATGCCTTCACTTTCTTTTTCTTGTCTCACTGCTACTGCTCACATTTTCAGAATTTTTACCAAATAATAGTGGGGAAATTTGATATCTTTAATTTACTGAAAGCTTCTAGTGTATCACAATTGTGTTTAATACTGTAACTTTTGCCTTTGGTTTTCTGGATACTGGGAGGTGAGAAGTAGGCTGGAGTAATGTTGTTTAATTTTGGTTAACTTGGTTTGGCTTGTGTAGCACTATTGGAGCTTGGTGGATAATGAGAGAAAGAGGCAGAGTCACATTAGGAGTTCAGGGTCAGTCTTTTTTTTTTTTTTTTTTTGCTAATTATTGTTTCCTTGATTGTGCAGCCAGGTAAAATTACCTTTTATTTCTTACTCATAAGTCACGCTTTTGTAAGATTTGAACAGCCATGCAGATCAGAGAAAATGTCTAGTCTTTTATCTTGTTGGTCCTATGACCCTAAAGCTGTCACATCTTTCTTATGTTAGATTGTAAACTTCTTGAGTAAAAGGATTGTTTTTTTGTTTTTGTTTTTGTTTTTCGGTGTATCCCCAACACTGGGTACATAAAATATAGCAGATTCTGAAGAAATGTTTGTTGTGGTTGTTTTTATATAATCTACAACTTTATTTTTGCATAATCCCAATGGATCCTTCCCTCTGCCTCCCCCAGAGGACACTGCTTTATAACAAAGAATAAAAAAATGACAGTTTTGAAAAGGTATGACATTATCCAAAATTGCCCTATATCTCTTTGAAGGAAGGAAGGAGGTACTCCTCTTCTTTGGGGTCAGTTTCGGTCTTTTATATATTTCACAGCATGCAGTTTCAGGTTTTAGTCATTCTCCCTCCTGCCCATTACATGTTTTAGTTGAGCCTACTTTTTTCCTGGTTCTGCTTATTTTACTTTATCTCATTTTATACAAGGTTTCCGGTGCTACTCTGTGTCTATTTTACTTATTTTTTCCATTACATTAATTTACTAAAAACTTGTCTATCTATTCTCCAATCTATTGGCATCTACCTGATTTCCAATTCTTCGCTGCTACAAAAAGTATTATAATAATCATTTGGGTGTGTTTGGAGGCTTGCTTTTCATCTTAGACTTCCTCAAATTATGTGGGCTTTATGCATGACAATGGAATCTTGGGATTTGAAATTCTAGATTTCTTTCTAGAATATGTGAACAGATTCACAGGTTTACCAAGAATACATTAGTGTTGGAGTCCCTCTTACATTTTTCCGACTTTTTATTACTTTAGCCTGTTTTCTGGGTATAAGATGACTTCTCAAGATTGTTTTAATTTACATTTGTTTTATTATCAGTTATTTGGAGCATTCTTTTATATAGTTGTAAATCATTTGTAGTTCTTCCTTGGAGACCCTTTTGTTCATATGTTTTGACCAGTTATCTATTGGGGAATGGTTCTTGTTCTTATATGTTTGTTAGTTACCTAGGTATTTTGTGTAATAGATCTTTATCACATATTTGAGGAAAAGTGTTTTGTTTTGTTTTTTCCTCCTAGTTGACCACTGACTTTTTATCTTAGTTGCATTGATTTTATTGATCTAAAAGTCTTTCAGTGGCATATGATTGGAATGATTTACTGTGTCTTTTGTAATTGTCTTTGTCCTTTTTTGGTTAAATATTCAGCCATAATTCTTTTTGATTCTTTTTGATTCTATTTTCTCATTTTTAATGGTTTGTCCTATGATACTTAAGTCACATACCTTTTGAATTTATTGTATTTTGGCTAGGAAAATGTTAGTCTAACCTAATTTCTTGCAGGCTGCTTCTAAGTTTTATTAGCAGTTCTTGTCAGCTGTATGGTGTTTTTCATAAGTAATTCATATTTTTAAGTTTTCCACACCTGGGATATCAGGTCTAATTATTTCTGATTCTTCCTTGTTTACTTGGTTTCAGTGATCAATTTTTTCTATTTTTAAATGAATACTAATTACTTTCAATAAATATTCTCCCTATAATGCTAGAAATACTATTTCTTCATTATCCCTACTTCAAAAATGTTTCACTTTATATTCTACATATTTTGCCTCATTAAGTGAATATGGGGGACATCCAGTTCTTTAAAGTATACCCTTGGTAGTTTGACATAGCACTAAATTATTAAATTAATTTTGGTGGAATTTTTATTACTTTGGCACAGCCCAGCCAGGAGCACTGAAGCATTTAGTTCTTTATTTCTTTAAGGAATATTTTGTAGTTATATCTATATAGATCTTAAGTGTGCACTGGTAGATATACTTCTAGATATTTGATGCTTTTATAGTTATTTTGAGTGAGAATACCCTTTCTTTCCTCCTGTATTTAAAATTTTCTATATAGAATTTTTTTAAGCTTTTGTTGGCTTGTTTTATATTCTGCTACTTTGCTGATGCTACTAATTGCTGCAATTACTTCTTTTGCTGATTGCTTGATTTATTTGAAACACGTCACCATGTCATGAGCAGAAATGGTTAGTATTGTTTCTTTTTGCCTACCTTTATATACTTGTTTTTCTCTTATTTTGTTATTGCTAACAATAATATTCATTGTATTAATAGGCCTTTTAAAAACACCAACAAACAACAACCTATAAATAGTGTATGAGCTAGGGCTTTAAAACAAAATATTGTCACCCTAAGGTTGCAAAGAATAGGAAAGTGAAAATCAATGTGTATTGTCAAGACTGCAGAATCTCTTACCTTGGCAATGCACAGAATTAGTTCTGAAGAGAAAGTAAAATACTTCCTTCTCTAGCAATGTTCTTTCATAATACAGAGCTGGGGGGGGGAGATAAAAATGAAACTTGAACCATGTAATGATTTAAAAATCAATCCATACCTGAGACCCCTGCACTGCTGTATTATTTTAATCTAATCTTCTGTCACTTAGTACAAGCTGGATTTGGTCTGTTAATAGTGAAGGTAAGAATATATTGTCATGGTAACTGCTGAACAAACTCTGTTATTTTAATTTTTGAAACCGTTTCTTAAAAAGAAAATTATGGTTTTGTTTGTTTGTTTGTTTTAGGATGGGGCAAGGGTTTTGCTTTTGGCTTTTATGGGAAACATGATACTTGGCTATAGAATAATCTAGGGAAAATCTCCCTCTACCAGTAAACTTGGTATTTTTCTAACCAATGTTGGTCTCAGAGGTCCCCATTAAAAAGAATAAGGATTGCTCCTTCTCCAGCTTTGTCAGATATTGGTCATATTACCTGCATGCACAATCAAGACACTGAGATTACCCATCTACCATTGTGATAACCTTGTTTATACACTTAGAGAACATATTGACTACTGGATGCATTATTTCTACAACATGACCAGAGCTTGCCTTGTAAAGATTTTGTAAGAAATCCACAAGAGGAAGGAAACACACAGGCCTCGAACCTGGAATATCTAATTCAGACACAGTGATACAGTGTTCAAATGAACTATAGCAGATTTAATGAGCAGTCTTGGACAGACACACATATAGTGGACACATGAGGGAAAGAGATTACATGTATGGGGACTAATTAGCATGAAATTTGAATACATTCATTTAAGTATTTTTGATGTATGGGGCATCTACATTATAGAGTATGATTTTGCATGAATTTAATGAAGAGAAATTCTGAAGTTAAAACAGTATACATTTTTTTAAAGTAGAATTTTCAGGCTTTGAATTGGAGAAGTCTCAGTTTCTGTAATCAAATAATCTGGGAGCTTTAAAAAGGCAAGAACAAATTAAGGTAGACCTAGTTCTCTGCAAAGTCCCAAGTAGGCAAGTGTGGCACTGTCCTTTCATTATAAGCAATTAACTTAATGAGAAAAGAGTTTACCTTCAATCTCCTGAAAGCCAAGGTTGGTCAAAAGTGAGACCTAGCTTTTATTTAAAATAAAAGCAGTTTGAGTGATACTGTATTCAAAAAAGAGGATGTGTATCCTGGGAGTTGAAAAGCTTGGTCTCTGTGTTCTTCGAGGATTCCAAGGTAACTTTCCTAATGAAATCAGGCTTGTGCCAGGATTCAAGAAAAGAAATTACTTGCCAAGTTCTTAAAAGAGTCATGGGAACAGAAGTAATAGTAAAGAAAAGGGTATGAAACAATTTTTCTTCTCATTGAGTAGTCTTTGTCATTCAGATTGACTAATGTAAAGTCACCTAATTTTTAAACTAACAATGAATGAATGCCCAAGCATTATTAAGCATATAATGTGTGCCAGGCACTGTGCTGAATTTCAGGGACACATAGGAAGGCAGAAACAGTTCCGTTGTTTAAGGAGCTTAATTATTTTGATTTTTAACAATAAATGGGAATATAAAAGATATTTTGGAATCTGGCTATGCTCCATATTATCACATTACTTCTCTGTGCCTCTGTTTTCTCATTTTTATCCTCATGAAACTCACATCTCTGGAAGGCCCTCTCCACTTATAAATTGTATGTTCTTTTACAAATGAAGGTTCTGTTCTTTTATGAATAATTTTTAAATATTAGAATATACCCTTTGCTCACCAGTGTCTCCCTCACCCTTATTCCCTTAAAAGATGTTAATGATTAGTTAAATTGATTAGTAATCTTAAAATAGAGCATTAACAGCAGATGGGGTCATATACTGTATTGCAGTGTATACTGCATTTGACATTTAGAATACAAATTGGAATCCTAGCTTTGCCCTTTGCTGCTGTCTGATCATCCCCCAATTTCTTCTCTCTGGGCCTTTTTTTGTCATCTGCAGAATGAGAAGCTTTGACTATATGACTTCGTTAATTCCCTTTGAATATTGTTCTTTAGTTGACTCAGATCAAATGGCTTTACGTGCTTCTTATAGAGTAATACTGCCATCATCTGTAGTAATAATAATAATAGCATTTATATAGCTTGTTAAGGTTTATCAAATATTACAAATGTTATTTACAGTGATATTAGAGATATTATCCCATTTTATCCTCACAACAAACCTGGGAGGTAGATGCTATTATTATACCCATTGTACAGATGAAGAAAGAGATACAGAGATTAAGTGATTTGCTGGGGGTCACCACTATCTCAGAAGCTGCTTCAGGAATGCAGTCAGTACTCTTGAAGTTGCATTTGAGGTATGAAAAAAATAAAAAAAAAAAAAAAAAAAAAACTATCTGCTTGTATCTTACACTCCCCCTTTGGACCTTATTCCACTGAAACGAAATCCTCCAAAGTGAACTCTAAAATCTCTTGGTTGTCCAATCGGATGACTTATTCTGACTCCCCATGGACTTCTCTGTAGCTTTTAGACACTGTTGTTGAGCCTTCTCTTGTCCTTGATATTCTCTTCTCTTTAAGGTTTTTGGGATACATTTTTCATTCCTTCTTAGTTTCCTTTGATGGCTTCTCATCCAGAGCATAGCCTGTTACCCATAAGTGCCTCTCAGAGTTCTGTTCTGAGCCCTCTTTTTTTCTCCATCTGTACTACTTTACTTGGTGAGCTCATTAGCTTCTCTGGATTTGATGATCATCTCTATGCTGATGATTGTCACATTCCTCTATTCTGCCTCAGCCTCTCTACTGACCTCCAGTCTCACCTTTCCCACTGTCTTTCAGACATGTTGAACTGGATATCCAGTAGATGTCTTAAGGTAAACATGGCCAAAACAGCCACCAGTGATTTTCCTAAAGTGCAGATCCTACTATGTGATACAACAAAGTCTAGTGGCTCTTCTAGGATCAAATGCAAAATATTTTGTGTGACATTCAAATCCTTTCATATCCTAGCCCCCTCCTACCTTTCCAATCCTTTGCACCTTCCTGCCTGACATGTACTCTTCAGGTCAGTGACACTGGCCTTCAAGAACCAGATGTTTCATCTCTTACCTCCAGTCATTTTCTCTAGTTGGCCTATATGCGTAGGAAGCTCTCCCTCTTCAATTCTTCCTAATGACTTGCCAGGCTTCTCAACCTTTCTTGATTTTAGGGCCTTCCCCCTGTTAATTATCTCCCCTTTGTACTGTATTTGTTTGCATGTTATCTCCCTGACTGGATTGTAAACTCCTTGAGGACAGAAATTGTCTTTATTTAAAATTTGTAGTTGTATTCCCAGTGCCTGGCCCTCTCTAGGTGCTTATTTAATGTTGATTAATTGATTTATGGGAGGAGAGGTCTGGAGTTCCTTGGTTCATGCAGTCTCTGATGTATCCTAGCACAAATCACTTCAGCTTATCTATTTCAACTAATTATCCAGCTATTCCAACTAATCTCTTCAACTTATTCAACACATGCCAACTACAATTTGCAAAAAAAAAAAAAAAAAAAAAAAAGGTTATGTAAAAGTAGAAGGATTTCATGGTAGAAGGTCCTTATCTCAGTGAAATCACACTTCTCTTTCTGTTACCCAGTAGCCTATACCTTACAATAAAAACATTAAAAAAATAAAGAAAAAAAATTTGTTAAGTAAAACTAACTAATATATTAGGGGCACATAGGGGACATAGTAGAAAGAGCTGAGGGCCTAGAGTCAGGAAGACCTGAGTTCAAATTTGGCTTCAGATACTTAGCAGCTGTGTGATGCTGGGCAAGTGACTTCACCTTGTTTACCTCAGTTTCCTCATCTGTAACATTAACTGGAAAAAGAAATGGCAAATCATTCCAGCAGCTTTGCCGAAAAACACTCTCCCCCCAAAAGAACCATATAAATTGAGACTGACAGTGCACTATACTTGTGTTATATATCCATGACCACTCACATGTCCAATAAATGGAAGGCGGTACTTTTTCTTCAATTTGGAGACTTGGAGACAAGACAAGTTTGATCATTCCATTTTTGTAGAAGATATTTTTGGTCTCTGGGTTTTACTATTATCTACTAATTTGTAGTAGATGTACTTTTCTGGCTAGTAGCTGAAATCAAATTTATATGCACTTTATGCATGTTATGTAAATTAAGAGGCTTGCCATAGATTTTATCATATCTAACTTTAAAAAAAATATATATATATATATATATATTCATATTCTTAATGTCCTTTCTTTTTTTTTCTCAGATTGGTCTAGGTTTGACAGCGATACATTGAAACCCCCAACTGTTTTACTGCATGTTTCTCATTATAACTTATTTAACTTTTAAATATTTAGATACTCTGCCATTTGGTCTATTTTATATTTTGATATTAATTTGTTGCCTGTAGTGCAGTGAAGCACAGTGCAGTTTCCTTATATATCTTTTTTTCTAAGATCATGATTGCTATCCCTACTTTTTTTTTGTTTGTTTAGGTGAAGTATATTAGATTTTGTTGCAGCCCCTTCATTTTATGTGAATCTTTATATTTTAAGTATGGTGTTTCTTATAAAAACACAAACAAACTCAGCATGTTGTTGAATTCCATTTTCTAGTTCAGTTTTCTATCTTCTTCTATTTTATGGGTGAGTTCTTTTTATTCTTAGTTGTGGATTATTAGATTATTAGAAATTTCCCTCCATTCTGTTTTATTATGCTTTTTCTTCTCTATACTTTGTTTATTTTTTTCTGAAGAAGAAAAAGTGGTAAGAGACAGGGAGTATACAGAATGTGGTATATGCTTGGTCTATATATGTCATCAACTTCCTCACAGCTCTCTTCCCTTCCTCTTTCCTAGATCCCAATGAGATGTTCGTGTCCTTTCTTTCTTTATTTCCTTTTAACACTCTTCTCATCTCTTATCACTTCTTTTGCTACTGATCCTGCTTTGGGTTTTGTGCCAGGAGCTTGCCCTGGTTGAAGTTCCAGTAGACTGCTTTTAGCCACAGCTTTTATCATATGAAGAGCTCCCTGCTTTGGTTATTTATCTTCAGGTCTAATCCTGGATCTGTGTGTGAAATCTTTTGTTCTGTGCTAAGAAATACTTACACACATCTTACTGCTACCTTCTATCTGAAGGCAACTAGGTATTATAGTGCAAAGTTTTAAACTGTTACTGAATGTGGGGCTCGTTAAAATAGTGAAAGGTTTCTGAATGCTATGACCAAAAACTAATTCAAAATCAAATGTGTAATGAATCCAAGGTGTTTCTGGAAGCTCTTGCCTTTGTTGCATTGTGGGATTTGACTGTAGCCTTGGTTCTAAACACATAATAAGCATACTTTATTAATAAATGCTGTCAGAAACATCTTGGTTTGGATTCGAGGTTGAGTTGCATAAAAAGTTCTTGGAAGAAAAAGGGGTTGGAAGTAAAACAAAAAAGTTTTAAGAAGCCTTGCTTATAGATAGAAAACTGTTCCTGGTATCAGGAAGATGAATTTGAATGTGGCCTGAAAATTTTATGCATAAACTATGTGACCTTGGCCAAGTCACTTACCCTATTTGTCTTGGTTTCCTCTCTAAAAGAGGTAAATAATTACACCTTATCAAGTTTGTTGTGATGCATAGTAGGAGCTGGAAAATGTTTGATATTGTTATAATTTATTATATTCTTGTTCCTTTCCGAGTCTCTATCTAGCCCAAAAGAACAAACGGTTGCTGCTTCTCATATACCATTGTAGCTTTCATCTTCAGCTGACATTAAACTGTTTTTTTTTCTTTCAGTTTATGTTGTTGCATTCATTGTAGATACGTTTTTCTGTGATACTTATTTCAATTTTCATTGGTTTACTTAAGTCTTTACCTATCTTCCTACATTATTCATATTTATAGCTTTTTTTTGCACAGAAATATTATCTTGTCTTATGCACCAGGATTTGCTTTGGGTATCTCGTTTTTTCCCCAGTTGTATTCTCCTACATATAAAAATACTACTACAAATTCTTTGATGTATATGGTGCTTTTCTTGTCTTTGACCTCCTTGGATTTTATGTCTAGTAACAGCATGTGTGGGTAGAAAAAAAGAAAGCTGTTTAAAAAAATACGCACTTATTTTCAAACTAGTCATTCTTTCCTACAGCTAAATATTATGACAAGTAAAACTATCTCTTTTGAATGTTTTTCTAAGTTTCAAATTGATTTCATATTTTTAATATTCTTAGTTGAAACTGGTTTTTAAAAATCAGAGATTTTTTTTGTTTTTATATATATTTTTATTAAAGCTTTTTATTTTCACAACATATGCATGGAAATTTTTTTCAACATTGAGCCTTGTAAAAACCCTGTGCTCCAAATTTTCCCCTCCTTTCCCCTGCCCCCTCACCTAGATGGCAAGCAGTCTAATATGTGTTAAACATGTTAAAACATATGTTAAATCCAGTATGTGTATACATCTTTGTACAATTATCTTGCTGCACAAGAAAATTCAGATCAAAAAGGAAAAAAATGAGAAAGAAAATAAAATTCAAGCAAACAACAATAGAAGTGAAAATGTTATTTTGTTGTTCACACTCTGTTCCCACAGTCCTCTGTCTGGGTGTAGATGGCTCTCTTTCATCACAAGATTATTGGAACTGGCCTCAATCATGAGATTTTTTTTTTAATACTTTGATGTTCCCTTTAAAGAAAAATCATTGAGATGTGGAATCCATTAACTGAGGTGTTTATAGTTTTTATGCTTTTCATTATGTTTTGTTTTGTCTTGCTGTTCACCCAAAATGTAAAGTATTTTATTCACGAATAATGTGATCAGACATGAGGTGAGATTAGCCATCAGATAGTGGTAGACAATTGTGTGACAGACTGGCCAACTCAATAGAGGATATTATCCAGAGATCTCTGAGAGAACCAGGACAAGAATTGTGTCAGTGAACAAAAGTTGTATGGGTTGCCATTTTCACCATCAGAGAAAGTTAGTAACATCAAGACATCATGATTTTGCCATGTCAGAGAGACCTTCATGATCAGCTTATCCAGTACTTTCTTTTTACATATGAGGAAATTTTAAGTACCTTCTCCAAGGTTACATAGGCAGTCCATTTCAGAGCCAGGACTGGAGCCCATCTAATTAGGCTCAAAATCCAGCCTTCTATCCATTCTAGCATTACAGATCCATTGAAATGTTAAAGTTTTATCAGTGTCAGTCAAAACTGATAGAAATTTTGCTTTCATAATTATGCTCCTCTTATGATTGCCGGATTTACTCATGATTTGTAATTCTTTCCCTAGAGCAAGTTTTTGATTGATGCATTTCTCTGTGGACTACCTATTGACTCTTTGTTTTTCTACCTGTGGATGCAAGATTTTCTACCTTCTACCCCTTTTTCTTCTCTGCTACTATCCTTTTTTTCCATTCAGATCATCTGCCTCATCACCTTGGGCTCTTACAAAATGGGAGAGGTGAGCTCCTGCTGCCTCCCCATTCCTTCTACATAGAAAGTGTGCACATAGCCTTTCTTCAGGTTTTAGTGGCTGATGGGATGCTAATGACTTTACAATGATATCCTCACAACAACCCTGGGAGGTGGGTTTCATTATTAGCTCTATTGCATACTTGTGGAAACAAGCAAATAAGATTAAGGGACTTGCCAGTGTCACACAGCTAGTAACTAAGGCCACCTTTGAATTCACAAACTTGTCATATCAGTAGTTAGAGACAGGATGGGACCATAGGTATTAAATGGTTCTTAAATTTGATCCAGGACTGAATGGGGTATTCTCTTTGTGAGGAGGCCCCAGAGTGCCTCCTTTCCACCCCTTCTTTCTTTTAACTACATTTCCACCCAAAATCATTCAGAGCTGTTGAACTAATTTGGGAATAGAGAAATGACTTCTAATGGGAGTCCTCTGCAAAATGAGAGTAGGCTTTGGGTTGGTTTGTGAAGAAAGAAAAGGAAATAGAAAACATAAGGGTGTGTCAAGGGCATTATCTGCTTAAAGGTGGGATTCACACTTTTCAGTTATCAAAAATCATAATTGTGAGTAATATTTATGTAGTAGTTTAAAGATTTCAATATTATTTATTGCAGGTATACATTTATTAAGGATCAGGCATTGTAGTAAGTGCTGTATTATTACATTTGATTTCTTTCAACTCTATGACATAGGTCCCCATTTTTACAAATAATAAAACTGAGGCTTTGAGAGGTTAAATGACTGATTTTGAGACCCACAGCCAGTTCAGGTTGTCTTTCTTCCAAGTTCAATATTGTCTCCACTTCATTATCTTCCCAGCTGAATACATTATTTGGAGCCAGAAGCTCTGGATTCTAACATTCTTTGTACAATTTCACGTTGATCTTTTGGGGAAGTTAGGTTACCACTTGCAGTATGTGCAGTGTCACTCATAACATTTGATCTTTTTATATAGGGTAATTGCAATTTAGTCTTATTGAAATCAAGTAGAGGGTATTTATGGATAGCATTTGTCTTTGCAAAGTATTTGGAGGGTCAACCATGTAGCCCCTGTGTAAATGTGCTATTAATACAATAATGCTGCTGTTAGACTAGAAGTATGAACAAGACAGAATTCTAGTGACTGTCTCCTTTTCTGAACCCTTTTCCCTCCTTACATTTGCATTTAGAAAGCTCTAAATTAAAATGCTAAGAGGAAAGCAAACAATTTCAGCCAGTGCTGTGGGTACAACATACTTAATCAACATAATTTGGAAGAAATATTCCAGCCATGCAGGCACCAAGCTTTCTTCTCATTAATGGTGACGCAGGAAACAGCAGGCAGGTTGAAGCCGGGCATGATGTCCACCACAATATAATCATAATTGTGTGTTTCTGCATCCCCAAATTAAATTTGCCCAGTCTTTGTACAAAAGCAGCAGAAGAAAAGAGTCACTTGTTTATCGGCTTGATTATCTGTGAGATAGTTGTTCCATTTCTGACTCATTAGAGCTCTCCATTTGGAGAGATAACAAAGGGAAGTTGTTATTTGGCTATGTTAGATAATGTTTCACAACATCATTGAGAAATGGTCACGTTTTCAGCTTTTAAAAAATCTCCTACTAAATTAGTATGACTTCATTTTAAGTTGTTTTCATTATTTTTTGCAATTATCCAGCAGATAATTGTGTTTCCCTCCACATACCATATACCACTTTAATGTATACTAATGTATGGATCCTAATGAAAGAAAGCAGACTAAGATGAGGAAGAAATGGGGACACTTCGTGAATGTGTATGCCAGTGGTCCTCAAACTTTTTAAATAGGGGGCCAGTTCACTGTCCCTCAGACTGTTAGAGGGCCGGACTATAGTAAAAACAAAAACTCACGCTCTTCTCCGCCCCTCAGCCCATTTGCCATAACCCAGCCTGCCGCATAAACGTCCTCATCTGGCTGCATCTGGCCCATGGGCCGTAGTTTGAGAACCCCTGGTCTATACAGTGCAGTGTTTTGGAAAAGAACAGTGATTCAAGTCCAAGAAAACCTGACTTCTTGTAATTCTGTTCCATTTGGGCTATGTCACCTGACAGACAGGAGTCTCTTAATACTTTTAGTTTTACTTTCCTTATCTGAAAATGAGCATGTTTGATAATATCTAAGATTCCTTTCATCTTCATTCATCTGTATTCTTAACCATCATATCTATTAAGAGAAACAGAAAAGTATTACTTTCCCAAAGTAATCATAAGCTGAATTTGGGATGTGATGAATAGAAATTTCTGCAGGCCATTTAAACATAGGGAAACAACTGTCCCAGGTGAGAGAACTACCATCAGGTATTGATCTATCACAACCCTCAAAGAGTGAAGAGGAAAAGCAGCTAGTGTACTTGGTTCTGATTGGCCTTGTTGATTAATTACAAGGGAAGGCTTTTATTTGAGGGAGGAGACAAGTAAGAGGCCAGGTTAGAGGGGGGATAGGATTTGCTAATTAAAAAAAAAAAAAAAAAAGCTGTTAATGAAGCATTTAATACAAGGAAGAAAGCCAAAGCAAATTCAGAAGATAGTATGCTTGCCAAGGGTGGTATTTATAACAATGTTAAATTTTATATGTGTGTGTGTGTGTGTGTGTGTGTGTGTGTGTGTGTGCGCGTGTGTGTGCGCGTGTGTGTGCGTGTGTGTGTGCGCACGTGTGTACTTTTAAATAAGTTGTAGGTCAGGGAGATTCAGCGTTTCAAAGGTAGTCTTCTCTTTTCTTCTTTCTGTGGGAAAATATTTGTTTGATGTTCATATTAATAAAAAGGGAAAAATTTAAAAAGGAGGGTTGTAGTAGGGGTGTGAGGGTTTCATGGGATTGTAGTGTTGAAGGCATCACAGACCTTAGAAGTCATTATTTAGTTTAGCACCCCCCCCCTTTTTACAGAGAAGGAAATTGAGGCCCAGAGAGATAAAGTAGCTCATTTATAGAGTCAGGATTCGATTTCTTGACTTCCATCTCCAGTTTTATTTCTATTGAAGCATGCTGGGAATTAGATGCAGTTATACGGGATATTTGAGAATGCTATCTCCCAGAGACAATTGTTGAAGGCATGAAAATGGCTGTGCCTGTCAAAGGAGAAAGTGTTAAAAAGAGAACAAAAACAGGCTGAAGATAAATATTTGAGCATTGTCACCATTTATACCCCACATTAGATTATTTTCTTTTAGAGGCATCTGTGCTTTTTAAAAATGGTGTATAGTGTGAAAAAGAAGAGATAACATTTTTGATTGTGTTTCCTGAACATGTATTACCCTTCTTTTTAGACAGTAATAACATTTAAAATAGTACCTGGGCTGTTTTTTCCCTTTAATAGAAAGTCCAGTGTGAGAATACTAGGTAGTGTATTAGGAAACACTATAAAAGGATGGATACCGGTAGCTTAATTTGCAATAATATATTTTTAAAATGATAAAACACTAAGTGTGAAAAATATAATTAGGGTATAACCTTTTTAGTCAAAACATAGGTTTTCACTTTTCTTTTCAACATGGCTCATTGGAAGTAGTCCAATTGAAAGGTTATTGCAAGTACGTATGTAGCGTCTTAATTATAATTATAGTTTTAGAGGTGAGGAGTTTTTGTTTAATAGCAATTAGTGTGTGCAGAGGAAGAATAGCAAATACTTGGCTGTCCTTGAATAAAGAAAAGACTCCTACACTGTCTAATAACCAGATATTAACCCTCTGGCTGAGTTACTTCTGTAACTCAATTAAGAACACAGAACTTACCAACGCTACACAGGGTCAGACCAGTAAATCATCTAGCTTAAGAAGATTTTGTGACAGTGCCTTGTAGGTCACTTCTATGACACCAAACTCAAAGAGTTGGAAACAGAAATCATGGATGACACTAAGTCACTCTTCAAAACCCAATCTGGCTCAATAAGGGTTATCTCAACTTTTTTTGAACCTACTTAGATGCTCATCTTGTAAAAGCTCTAGGGAATGGACTCCAGATGGCTACTCCCCTCTGTCTAAAGTAGACCTTTCTTTTGCAGTACTTTTCATTTTCATTTTCAATGGTAAAGTAGTTTTTGATGAAACACACTCTGACAAATTTCCTTTGGGAAAGACGGTGGTATTCTTCTTTAATCCTGTTTATTTGCAACCCTAATTCCTTTCTGAAAGATCGGCTCCTTCTGGACCATCCACATTCCTCTCCTTATTCTAAAATCGCCTTTCTGCTAAACAGTTTTCCCAGACAGAAAAAAGCATAGTAAGTTGTTGTCATGAATACCTAGCTTCTATTGTCTTGTTCCTTAGCAGAAGAGCAAGTGTCTCGCTTCAGCTTTAAAGGCAGTTACAGAGCCTTTGCATGTAGTAGGTGCTTAATAAACATTTGTGCAACATTTGTCCACTATGAATTAATGACAATAATTTGAGCTTTCTTCAGCATTGCTTCTTGAGCAGTATGACTAGATGTTTTGGTCAAATAAGACATTATATGAGAACAGAGAATATAAGTGCTTTGCACTTTTTAGCTTCCTTGTTGTGTTGTTTTTTTCTTCAGTTACTTGGTATCTGATATTGAAGCTAGTCACACTTTTCAATTTGTTTTTCTGATCACTGTACTCTCTTTCAAAATCTATCTCCACACACCTGTCAATTCTGTCCTAAATCCTTCTTGAATAGATGCTATGACTTCCATCCTTTATTGTAGCATGGAAATAATCATTTAATGATGGCTTTGGGGAATAGTTTTATATGCCCTAAGTCTTAAAGTATCTGTATCCAGGTTTCTTTGAGACTCATTTGTGTTTTATACAAGTTCCTTTATTTACTTTGAATATCTTTTTGTAAATTGTCACATTAATTAGTGCTGATAATAATGGCATAATGTTAAAAGATTTTTCAGTCCCATCATACTGACTGAATCTGAAAGAGACCTTGACAAGTGATAGGCATATGCTGGAACCATAGTTTTCCAGTGAGTGGACTTGTATATTACTAACAGTAAATCTGGAGTGAGCTTGGACTTTATTTAGTGTTTAAAAAAAAGGCAGGTATGGGAGTCGGAAGGCAGGAGAGTCTTGTGATATTTGAGTAATACATTAAGCCTCCTATTTAACCATTCCTTTTGGTTAATCATTCCTTTGATTGTGTCCATCTTTTAAAAACTCGGTTTTAGATTTTAATGTCCACACTGCAGGCTGAGTTTGCAGATAACTTAGATTTAATTGAATTCTATAGAATTTTTTAAACATTTACATATATATATGTAGTTACATTCTTTTGTCACCTTATTATAGCTTTCTCCTTTAACAAAAAGAAATTAAAATATAACATCCTTGAATTTTTGAGAGTTTTATTTATCATTTACTTTTATATAGTTTCTAGTATATGTTTTGAACTGGATCTTTGATTTTAGTGGCATTAGGGACTCCCAGTGTGGGAAACTCCCTCCACCAATGCAGTCTTGTTTTTAGTCTTAAAAGCTGCCTGAAGCACTTCAGTAGTTTGCCTAGACTTCCACAGCCAATATATATTAGTCAGAATTTAAACCCAGGTCTTCTCCCTAATTCCAAAGTTAGCTGCTTCTACTCAATGCCATATTGCCTTTCCTTGATCAGCACATAGCCATTTAAATGTGTGCATTTTTGTTTGTTCTTTGTTTTTAGGGATGATGTTGTAAAATTCTATAGGAAATCAAGGCGCCCCTCCCACTTTCACAACCTACAACATACTTAAAGTGATAGTTAAGACTGATTATAATTTTTAAAAGTAGTACAAATATAATTCTTTATCTTTATCTCCCTTGACAGGGTTGTTAACTTTTATGATTACTGAGAGGGTAGAAATGCAATGGAGACACTTTATTTATTTTCTCTTCAGAAGAAGGTTGTCCAATTTGCATTCTTTCCAGGTGGCTCTGGGAATATGTGGATTGATCACACAGCTGCTGACTTAATCGACGTGTTTGTATTGAGGGGGCTGTGGTTAGCAGATGCTTGACAAACCTGAATTTTAAAATATTTTCAAATGTATTTCTGAGTATCTAGAAGAATAGTTGCCTGTTCTCAGGCTTCACTTTTCAAGCAATATCTCTGTTTGACATCTTAAGTTTTCTATAATATTTTTTTTTGCTTTCCCTCTCCAAAGATACAGCTTTTTCCCCCCAATTTTTTATTTACTGTTCACTTGATAAATAGAAGCAAATAGAAACATTTCCAAATAAAAAAAAGACAGAAAAGCGAGATTGTAGATAAAGTTTTTTTTTTAATTTTTTATTATATATATATTTTTATAATATTATCCCTTGTATTCATTTTTCCAAATTATCCCCCCCTCCCTCTATTCCCTCCCCCCGATGACAGGCAATCCCATACATTTTACATGTGTTACAATATAGTCTAGGTACAATACATGTGTGTGAATATCATTTTCTTGTTGCACAATAAACATTAGAATCCGAAGGTACATGCAACCTGGGCAGACAGATATTAGTGCTAACAATTTACATTCACTTCCCAGTGTTCCTTCTCTGGGTGTAGCTACCTCTGTCCATCATTGATCAACTGGAAGTGAGTTGTATCTTCTTTATGTTGAAGATTTCCACCTCCATCAGAATACATCCTCATACAGTATTGTTGTTGAAGTGTACAGTGATCTTCTGGTTCTGCTCATTTCACTCAGCATCAGTTGATTTAAGTCTCTCCAGGCCTCTCTGTATTCCTCCTGCTGGTCATTTCTTACAGAGCAATAATATTCCATAACCTTCATATACCACAATTTACCCAACCATTCTGTAGATAAAGTTTTAAAGTATATATTACGCTTAACGTGACAGTACTAACACTGCCATGCTTGTCTATGGCCCCTTCCAAATATTCTCTTTTCCTCTTCATTGTATTTTAAAAATATTTTATTGATGCTTTTTGCAATCTTTCTTTCTGTCTCGAATTCTACAAAATATAAGCCCTCCTTTATAACAAATAAGCATAGCCAAGCAAAACAAATCCATTATTTGACTGTGTCTGAAAATGCCTATCTCATTCTGCCCAGCAGTTCATCACTTCTCTGGTAGGAGGAGAATGGTCTGCACTTTTCTTGAGTCATGATTGGTCATTGCATTGATCAGAATTCTTAAGATTTTCTAAATTACCTTTTACATTCTTACAATCATTGTACAAATTCCTTTGTTTTTTTTCTGTTCTCTTCATTATCAGCTTATAAAAGTCTTTCCAGGTTTTTCTGTCCTTTCATCATTTCTTACATTGCTATAATATTCTGTTAGATTCCTATACTATAAATTATCCAGCCACTTCCCACTTTTCCTCCCAGTTCTTTGTTGCAACAAAAAGTGTTGCTGTCAATAGTTCTTTCTTTGACCTCTTTGGGGCATGTGCCTCATAGTGGTAACATTGGATCAAATCCCCTCCCAACAGTCACTTTTTAAAATCTGAGACCAGAAGGGATTTTGGAGGCTCTCCAGAACAAACTGTATCCAACTAAAATCCCTTCTCCAATATCTCAACAAATGGTCCTCTAGCCTCAGCTTAAAAGCCTACAGGAAAGTGACTCATAGTGCCTCCAGAGTTGCTCATTCTTCCTTTTTTTTTCTGACTTATTAAGAAATTCTTCTGCACATGAATACTGAATGTGCTTTTTCTCTTCAGTATCCCTGTTCTACCCTTTGAGGCTAGAAAGAAAAAATCTAATCTTTCTTACACTTAACCCTCAAAATGCTTCAAGAAAGCTTTTATTTTCCTTGTTGGTTTTGCCTTGGCTAAACGTTTTCCCCTAAATTCCTTCAGTAGAGTTTCTAATTAATAAGCTTTTCAGCTCTCTAAACTTCTGACTTGCCTTCTACCCTTCTGATAAACCATAGCTTGTCTGTTTTTCCTTCATGAGAAGCCAGGATTGATCAGAATCCTCCAAGTATGGTAGCTGACTAAGGGCAGAGTGGAGCTGTTATTGTTCTCACACACAGTTGTCTCTTAGACCTCTCCTAAAGAAATGTTCTTGAGATTCCATCTGCAGCTTCTACTGCCCTGTTAGGGTTTTGGCTGCCATTGATTTTATATTCCACTACACCCCCATCTCCTCAGTCAGTACTAGAGAAGCTGGATTTTTATCCCTCTCCTGTACCATGTCACTTGTTTTTTATTGCTGGTCTTCTAGATGTATTTAATTTACTTATTCTGATTTGCTAGAGCTTCTCAACCCAGTAAAATCACAGATCTGGGACTTAAAGTCAAGATGTTTTTTTTAATTGAGAAAATCTACAACAGTATGTTTTAATGTGACTGTGTAGGCATTATGTCTGATTTACTGGGCTTTTTTTTTTTGCCAGGTATACATATGTGTATATGTTTATGTATATATGGACAGGTAGGTAGTACATTGGATAGAGTGCCAGCCCTGGAAAGAAAAATTCAGATGATGTTCATGAAGAGTCAGAATTGAAGTGAAACAACAACATATGTACATATATTTGCAGCTTCATCTGCATCTATTCAAAACGTATACATCTAAATGTTGGTAAACTACTTTTCCTTCAGCCAGTGATAGCAGGACCTCAAGTAGTGTCATGATTGGCCCTATTAGAGAGGTTAACAAATGTCTCCTGATATTATAGGTTTTGTCATCTTGTTCATGACACCAAACCTTTGAAACTGAAGATCTTAACTCCTAGTAATTTAGTGCGTATAGGTCCAGAAAATATGTGTGATACTTGCTCACACTAAAAAGCAAGATTATCAAAAATTCTAGGTCCATTGTTTGTTCTACCCTAGTGCTACATGGCCAGAATCAGAATTGGAAACTAATTTAGAAATCATCTAGTCCAATTATCTCATTTTATCAATTGTTTTTTTAGGTGATAAAAAAATCTTTCTAAATTCTGAAAGGATATGTATTTTGTAAAAAGTCAATTTTTTAAAAAAGTAAACTTGGAAATTACGGAGTTTTCTTTTGTTTTAATATACCCACCACCCATCCTGGAATTATTTGTTGTAATTTCCCTCCACCCAATGTATATCGAGTACTTTATCTTTAGCCATCTCTTTCTTTTCCCCTTGTAAAAAAGAATCAGTGATCTTTTTGGAGGTTTCCAAGTGTCCATTTGAAGTACTATTACTCAAATTGCCTAGCCAAATATGACAAAATACTTTCTGTAATCAAAGAACAACCATAGCTATAAAAAGTTGGAGAGGGCAGAGGCCAAAATTCTGAATTCTTGTGCCAGTTATCCCGCTAACATGAACTTGGATGATCGTTTCTCTTCCTTGAGCCTCCTTCCTTCATCTTCTCTGTTAAAATGACTGGGCTGGAAATGATCAGAGAATTTTCAAGGAGTGAATTCTGGAAAGTGTAACGCTCAAAAATCTGCTGAAAAAGTAGTTCTTAGACACTGTTGCTTGATCATTTCTACTTTCTCCATTTCTCTTTGCTTCTCTACCTTAAACTATAATGATTTCCTGTTTTTTTTTTTCTCCTTTCAGTATTTTACCTTCAGTAAGATTAGGCCTGTTGATGTATCAGTTTTCAAGTGGTAGTACTTAGATCTTTTACAAAACAATCTTGATTCTCCCTTGCCCACTACCCCCTCAAAACTCATTAGTAAAATTTACACACATACATGTCATACACATATACACTTTGTAAATGGAATAAGTCCTTGTGAAAATGGAAGCAAATGAGAATTATGAGAAATGACCAACTTGAAAATGATTTTGTTGTTGATAAATATAGAAACAAGGAAAGTCATGTTTCTGAATTTGTTGATTAGCAAAAGAATCACAGCAAGACATCAAGTCATGAAACTTGGAACAACTGTTTAAATAAATTCTAGGACTTAATTAAGCATTACTGTGTCTGCCCTTGAAGAGTTTTTTTTTTTTTTTTTCCATCAGGGGACTTGAAAAGGTACGTGCAGTAACAAAACAAGGTAAACATGGGAATGGCAAAAGAACCATTGGTAGCAGAGGAGAGGAGGGATGGATCAAGAAAAACTTATAATCCTTGATCAGTGGTGAAGAAGAAGCAATGATGAGAGAGAATATTCTAGACATGGGGACAGCCAGTATAAAAGTGAAGAAATGGAAGATTCACTGTCTTACATGGCTGGGTGGGAGAAGGGAATAAGCCATATTAAGTACCTACTAAGTGTCAGTATTTTACAAATATTTTATTTGATATAGCAAGAAGGCTCAGCCCAAAGACGGTAAGGGGTCAGGCAACTTGGTAGAAGGAGATTACAAGCATCCCTTTGCTGTCACTGGGGCAGGACTCTAGTGCATTGTTCATATATAGAATCAAATTGCAGTCCTGAGGCAAGAAGGAGAATTAGCACATAAGAGCATGTGGCTTCACAGGAGCAGGAACCCTGATTATAGCTCCATGGGTAAAAAAGAGCTCTTTTGGTCCTTCACAGACCAGAACACAGTCTGGGAAAGTAATGACCTCGCCTCACCTTAGGTCACAGTGAAAACTTAGATATTCCCATATCTCTAGCTCTGAAAAATAGCAGCATGAAAAATCTGAAGCTTAGGACAATACCTTTTCCTCCCTAGAAAGTTGACACAGAAATCAATTTTAACAAAATGAGCAAACAACAAAAAAAGAACCGGATCATAGAAAGTTTCTGTGTTGTCAGAGAAGATCAAAATACAAACTCAGAAGACAACAAAATCAAAACTGCTACATCCAAAGCCACAAATAAGAAGGCGAATTAGTACTAGACTCAAAAAAAATTCATGGGAGAACTCAAAAAGTTTTTTTTTCCATAATTAAATAAGAGAAGGTAGGGGAGACATTGGGAAAAGAAATGAGAGTATTAGAAGAAAATCATGGGAAAGAAGAGTCAATAGTTTGGTAAAGGAGGCACAAAAATTTTGCCTTTTTAAGAAACAGAATAGGCCAGATGGTGAAAGAGGCCCAAAAACCCACTGAAGAAAAGAATTCCTTTAAAAGCACAATTGACTAAATAGAAAAAAGATGTAAAAAAATTCACTGAATCAGTATAAGAAATAGGGTTAAGCCATTGGTTGTTGTCCTTTGTACTCAAAGAGGATCAAAATGATTTCACTATGTTTGCGTCGAGTTACAGTATGTCTGTGGCTGATCAGACCAATACAAAAAATGATAACTGTCTGGGGAATTAAGTAATATAAAATAAGGTTAGGAAGATAGTTTTGGTCTAGGATGAAAAAGGCTTTGAATGCTAAACAGAAATCTATTTGAATTTTTTTATTAGGTGAATATTATGATGTCTTTGATTTTAATTTCTTTACTACCACAGAAAGAGCTATTTGCAATATTCATTTATGTATGGGGCTTCTCACAAGATCTTACAAGATCACAGATATAAAGCCAGAAGGAAGCTTAGCTGCCATCCAATCCAACCTTTTGTTTTACTGTTGATTAAAATGAATTTTAGAGAGATGTTGTGATTTCCAGAATCACACAGCTAATTAATGCCTGAAGCAGGTTTTGAACTCAAGTTTTCATGACACCAAGTCCAGTGTTTTGGTCCCTGCACCTCTTAGATGCTGCTTTTTCTTTATGACCTCTTTGGGATAGGTGCCTGGCAGTTCTAGCTGAAGGGAGTGTTCCAACAGGGACCCTTCATTCATATACTAACATTAAAGGTCGTTGTGTTCCATGAGTCTTTGACTATTAATAGTCAAATAGAAGGAGAGCTGTGTCCAACCAAGGTACTTACCCCTGTCATGAAGGACATTTAGTTCAGAGTTCAAAAGAAAGTTACAAAGATCTAGTTCACAGAGACCCTTCACTTATTCTTTTTGGGGGAATGATATTGTTAATTCCTTTGAGCTCTTAAGTGACATCCATGGTCACTTCTGGTTAGTCTGTCCATCCATTTAAAAAAAATTAAGAGGGGATGAAGAATGCTAATTATCCAGATAATTAGCCACTTGAACAAATAGCACTGATCCCTCTTTATATATGTGTTCAATATGTGATCATTGAATTGGACCAAGTTTTGAATAGCAGTTCTACTGCCAAGAGGATCAAGTGTTTGGTTTGGAGTCAGGAAGATGTGGTTTTCACTATGGTTTCTCACACTTAATAGTTGTGTGACTCTGGGTAAATACATCAGATTACTCCACCACACATTTTATCCATTAGTTGCCTTTATTCTGCCTTTAAGCTTACCTAAAAAAGACACTTCACTCTATCCTAACAATCCCTCAAAATGTAATCCCATGTGTGTCTCCTTCCTTTCTCAGCCAAACTCCTAGAAAAAAGCATTCATATTCATTGCTTCCACTTTCTCTCTTCCCATTCATTCTTTGATTCTTTGCAATCTACCTTCTGCTCTTCTGGTAATAATTCTCTCCAAGGTTCCACAAATCTTTTTTTAAAATTAAGTTTAATGTAGTAATACCAACATTGCAATATTTGATGATCTCTTCTTATTCCTTCTTCTTCTTAACCTCTTGGCTGCACTGAGTCCTATTTACCACTACCTTCTGCTCCTAATTTTTCTGTCACTCCTCTCCTGGTTCTCTTCTTAGATGTCTAGTCTTTCTTAGAATCTATTGTTGGTTCACTTCTGAGTTCTCTCTGTACTCTCTCTCTTGTTTCTAACATAAGGAAGAACTGAATTCAAATCCTACCTGATCTTGCACTATGATTATAGGCAAGTTATTTAAGCTCTCTAAGAATCAATCTCTTTATTATGAAGTTAGGGGGTTGACGACCCTTTTTTTCTAGTCCTTTCCAGATATAAAACTTTAATCTATAATCCTCTGCAGATGTTTCTAGCCCCTGCTGTCTCTGAGTTTCCATCCCATGGCATTATCATCATCTGTTAAGTATTTCCAACTGGATATCCTGAAAACATCTCAAATTCAGTACGTCTAAAAATGAAAATCATTGTCTTCAGCTTTTTTATAAATGTTTCTTTTTCTGTCAAAGGCACTGCCTTTTCCCTCCACCCCAGTCTCCTAGGTTTATAAGTGCAGTATTCTCCCAGACTCATCATTCTCCCTTATAACACAAATACAATAAGTTGCCCAGTCTTAGAAACTGTTATTTTCTTGCTTTAAACTTTGTGAGCCTTCATTTCCTCAAGGGGAAAATGGAGATAATAATTTTTAAAAAGTGAAGCAAACCCTACCCTCAAGTAGCTTCCCTTCCTATTAGAGAAGATAACATGCACATAGATAAATTGATACTGAAAAAATATTATCATATAAATCATTACAAAGTGAGTCATGAGCAGTTGAAGAAGTAGACAATAGGAAATGATTCTCATTGTTTTCAGCTTTAAATGAGATAATGTTTGAAGTGTTAGGTTTTTTTTTTGCTAAATAATTTTATATCTTATATATTACATATTATATGTTATGTAATATATATTATATAAAATCTTATGTAATCTTATATAAATGTCAATAGCTCTACTTATCTGGTACAATAACTTGATATTGCAGGATTTTGCCATAGGGAAATGGGTTAGAGCTGCTGCCTGCCACTATTAAAGGATTGAAAAACAGAGATCAATGCTAGCTCTTTATTTTGTGGTCTGCTTGAGAAGGAGATATAAAACTAAATAGGCTCCTTTCTGTCCTTAGATAGGAATCTACTTTGATGAATTGGTATGGAAGGTTAAAATAAATTTTGTAATATTTAATAGAGACAACATATAATTTCAAAAGATGTGTTTAAAATATATTTCACTAGAAAAATTATAATCTGAAGCATAGTCTGATTGTATCAGTTGACGAATTTTTTAAATCGCTCAAATTTGAGCACTTGCTGCTTAGTTTCCTAGCAACTCATTCCATCTGTTTTTAAAAGCTCTCAGAGACACCCACCTTGATATGATGTTGTGGAATTTCAGATCGTTCCTAATAGGACATAATTTTTATATAAGAAGTAAAAAGGGATAGAGTGAACTCTTTTTGAAATGATCAACTTAGTCATTTACCCATTTTGTGTTGACTGCATAGTTCACTTTTGTGAATTTTCATCATGAAAAGGTTCTAATGTAGCCAGAAGCTAACTCGTTCCCTGACAGTTTGTTTCTTTGTTTTTTGACTAGGAAAGTTTCATTTTATTTTGTCCAATGAATGAATGAATAAAAATAAGTAGGGAGTGACTTGGTCAGACCTGTACCTTCAGGTAGATGGACTAGAGAGATGAGACTTGTGGAAGAGAGAGATCAAATTGCCCGGCTATTTAAAAGAGTGGGGGTATGGACAAGAAGGGCAAAAGATTGTTTATGAAGCCTCACAAAACTCTTAGAGTTGTGTGGTTATTGTCCTTACTGAGTTAAACTGAGGAACTCAAAGGTTATGTGACTTTTCTAGGATCACACAGCTAATAAGTGTCTGAGGCTGGATTTCAACTCGGGTCCTCCTGACCCCAGGACTGGTGCTCTAGCCATTGTAGTACCACCTGGCTCCCTATTTTACTCATCCAGGCATGAGGAAATGAGGGACTATATCTGACAGTGTCAGAAGGGAGAAGGGAGTATATTCAAGAAGTGTTACAAAGGTATATTAAATAGGCCTTGCCAACAGATTGGATATGAGAGATGCGAGACAGTGAGGATTCAAGGATGCTACTTTGCAGATTCTGACCCTTTCTAAAAAGATTTTTATTGATCATTCTTATTCTACATAGATAATCTCATCTTTTTCTTTCTTTTCACTTTAACATTTCTTAAGAATTTTGCCTATACCAGTTGCCTCCTGAAAAAAAAAATTGTATTTGATGCCTCTTCTTCCTCCTTCTACTACTCCATCTCAGCATCTTGCAATTGGGTTTGTGTACCCACCACTCTTCGGAAGCACCACCATTCAGACTATAAATATCCCTTTTCTTCAGGCCTCATTCTCCCTCCCCTCTCTAGCTTTTGAAGTACTTGTTAATTGCTTCTTGCTGAAGACTTTCTTCAGCTATGTATATGGACAACATAATTGCTTTGTTTTCTTATCACATTTCTAACACCTCTATCTCTGTCTTTGTCAATAATTCTTTTTCTTCTTCATGTTCTTCTTCATATGTTGCCCTCAGGTTCAGACTGCTAAAATCAAATTTTCCTCAAAACCTGCTATACTCCTGACTTCACTGTTTCTTGGCTCTCAGACTACTATTTTACCTAGTCTCTCATATTCATAATCTTGGTGTTTTTGCTGAGTGTACCCTTCTCCTCCCCTTTCACATCTAGCCAGTTACCATCTTTTGTCCATTATATCTTCCTTATTTGTCTCTCCATCACCTCATTGCTTATTTTACCTCTGCCATTCAAGCCCTTGACCTGTTGATAATAAGTACTAATCAGGGCCTCATTATTGCTTTCCCAGTTGTAGATCTTCCAGTTTTAAGCCCTCCTATAACCTCTCATTTCTTTCTTCAGAGCATTGCTAGAAAAAGCTTTCTTTCCTGTACATCTATCTGGTCATATTGCTCCTTTTAAAAAATCTTTTAAGTGACTTCCTGTCACAGTCCTTTCCTGAACACTCAAGGCTCTCCACAATAACCACCCTTCCTTCCTAGCCTTATATCTTTCTTCTCTACTGATCTTTGCACTTGAATCAACTTGGTTTGTTTCTTACCTATGCCCTCCCATCCTCAGCTAGGTAGGTGTTACTACTCTCCTTTTTCTGTGCTTTTGCTCATGATATTGAATAAGTGGAATAGCTTCCCTACTCTATTTCTGTTAAAATTCCTATCTACCTCAAATGTCATTTCTAAGAAAAAGCTTTTCCTGATCCCTTAGTTGATAATGGTACTCTCTCAGAACATACATACATAGTCCTTTCTTCTGTACCTTCCCAGTGCATTTATTGTGTACTATCATGAATGATAGTTGTTTCTATTGGTATCTTATATATCTATTATACCGCAAACTTTATGAGGGCAGGTACTGGGTCTTATCTACTCTTTGTAATCCTCCACTGTCTAATATAATTATACCTTAGACAGAATGGAAATTTAGGAAATAGAGATTGCATTGATTTCATTGAATACTTCTTATCTTACATGCTCTTTTCTTCCTGTTCCATGAAGTTTATGTTTTGTACATGCTACTTCATTGATCAAGTTTTTGTCATGGAATTGACCCTAGAGGTTTTCCTTCTGCAAAAGGGCTTGTTTTCTGTCAAAGACAATGCAAATGCATTCAATTAAGTGAGGGTGTCATGTGTGGTCTCATTGATGTAATTCATGCCTGTCCAGTTGTGCTTGGTGTGGTGGGCATCTTTTAGAACATTTATTACGCCCTTCTGCTTGGAGGTTTGCACAGCCTCAGTAAGCTGCACAGGTTTTTGCAGCCAGTTTATTTTCCATAGGTAATGGTGTGTAGAAGACCTTGATGTAGCAGAACATCCACAATGAACATTAGAAAACTTTTAACTTCGTGAAATGTTCATTTCTCTCTTACCCATTAAGTTGTGATGGTGATGGTGTTATGTGGTTTTTGTAATCATAAATATCTTCCTCACATATTATTGAAATCCTATCTGTAGTCATGAGTTGTTTCACATAACTAGATCTGCCTGATGGCTAGTTTCTTCAAGGACAGTTGTAGATAAGTCAGTCTTGTGTACCATATGTATATTTGGTTCAGAAGGCACTAATAGCCTGGGTGTGGAGGATTCTTAGTGTCACATCTTCATTTTTCTTTTCTATTTCTGTTGTGTCATCAGAAAATAAAGGGCAGAGAGGTGGTTCTCTATTGACCATGGATTGAGTGACTTTATATCAAAGAATAAAAACCTTTGTAAGTGCTCTATCATCTTTCTTATTTATCTTTCAATATTGATGCAATAATGATGAACATTATTGACTTTTTTAAAAGGAATTTTATTGATCTTTTCTAGTAAATCATCATAGGGAGAAGGGAATAAGTATTTATACAGGACCTACTATGTGCCAGGTGCTGTGCTAAATATTTTATTTGATCCTCACAGCATCCTTGAGAGGTAGGTGCTGTTATTGTCCCAATATCCTTTTGAGAAAATGAATGCAGACTGAGGTTAAGTGACTTTTCTCAATATCCCAGCTAATAATCCCTGTCGGAGGTTGGAATTGAACTCAGTGCTCTGCGATCTATTCTGTGTTCCACTCATTGCCTCTGATATAGACCGGTTTTATGCTGAAATTATCTCTATTAGTCAAGTTGCTCTTGAATTCAATACTTCTGTGCTTTCTTGTAATGTTAAAACATATAAAACTCTATCCTGATCAGTCCTTTCCTCTAGTCCCCAAATCATGTGTGGAGAAGAATATCATGCTAGAATGGAAAAAGCTGTGTATTTGGAATCAGGCTACCTGGCCTAGAGGCTTGGCTGTAGAAATGCTTTCTCTTTGCTGAGCCAAGGTTTTCTTTTCTGTCACTACTTCCTAGTATCGTTGTAATATGCATCTGAGATAATGTGGGCGAGACATTTTGTCATCTTTAAAACAGTCACTTACTAGCCATGTGAAGCTGACCAACCAATGTACCTCCGTCTCAGTTTCCTCATTTGTAAAAATGGGGATATTTATAGTACCTCCTTACCAAGATTATTGTGAAGATCAAAAAAAAATGTGTATTTCACTTTGCAAACCTTATGATGATGCTATCTAAATGTTAGCTCTTATTTGGAATCTTCACTTTGTGGCCCACCGCACCAGCTATCCCTCATTCTCTAAATCATGGTACATAGGCCTTCCTGAGTCCATCCTTCTCCTGCTCCATTTTACAGTTCCACTTTATTTGTGGACTTCTCACAGTTAGAATTTGAGCTTCTTGAGGACTGGTCTCTTTTGGTTCCCTGTGCTTTCTGGGTAGTGCCTAGGGCCACGCCCAAGGCTTCTCCCCTATATATATATATTTTTTTTTTCTTATTATAAGGATGATAAAATTGTCAAGAGAGATTATAGTTCTATATATGGAAAAAGTTGCTGAATTCCTTTATTCCTCAATTCAGAGTTTGCTCTTCCTGTCATTGGAATGCACAGAAATGAATTGGTAGGAGTAACAGAGAATACACACAAAATAGTCCTTGACCTCTTAAATATCTTTATTTCTATCACATTTAGCTTCCTGTACATACACAGATAAATACTGCTTGAGAGCTACAATGTGAGTTATTGAGACTAGGGTCTTCTTGTTGCCTAGTGCTTCCAGTGCCAGATATGGAATTGTCACCATCCCCCTCTAAGTTTCTCTGATACTTAGTCTGCATTTCAGAGATTACAGGCTCATCAAATTTAGATCTAGCATGACCTAGTTTGTCTACAGCACAGAGAGGTTAAATGAATTTCTCATTTTAATGACTTGGAGGATTTGAACTTAGGAGTTTTTGTTCTTATCCTCTCACAAATCCTCCACGGATAACCTGCCCAACATACTAGAGGCCTGCCTACATAGTTGCTGGATGCCAGTGCCATCACTAGACTATGCTGCTACCCTCTTGTGATAACACGATCTGAGTATCTGTCTCTCTGTCTATTCATTTTCATACTTTTGAGTGACATCAAAAACCGAACTTGCTCTTATTTCTTTACATTCGTTATCCTTGTTGTTCTTTATGTTAATTTCATGCAGTAATATTCTTTTATGTTCTTATTTCATAATTGTCCATTCATTATGGCACATGTTTGTTTCCAGCTATAAATGTTACTTGATTACTGGTCAGAGAATATCTGAGGGTATGACTGATAATATCTGTATTTTGCCTGCATCCTGAGTAGAGAGGTATCCCGGTATGGTAGCAGGCACTGCTGAGATTTTGAGTATGAGGGCTTGGGTTGAAATTAAATTTTCTGACTCCCTAGTCCAATATTTTTTTCTCTCTAATTCCTGCTCACTGCCTAAAGCTATGGTCTATGCTGAGGATAAAATCAATAGGTCTTTAGGTTAAAGAGTGGCCACATTTATATGGTAGCAGGGTTGATGGACATCATGGGAAAACACCTCGCTTGAAACATGAACGGTCTCAGTTTACTAATATATGATTTTCATCAAGCCATTGGTTCTTTCTGAGTCTCTGTAACTGGTTTTGAGTTAATAATACTTCTCATAAGTTTCGTATCTTTTTATAGATTATGAATGTGAGAGAGGCGTTAGTAGTAATGGATTGGACTTAGAGTCAGATATGTCTAGGACTGTATCTTGCAATTGGTAAATATTATCTTTGTTGTACTATGGTCAAACCATCAAACCTCATAGGGTCCCACGTGCAGATTAATTGTAGTTTTGCCTTGGTGCAAGCAATTTATATATTAGGAGAGCTGTAGGCCATTTTGGGAGGACGAGTACTTAACTTATTTAGGGCGGTTGTGCCAACTCCACAGAAACAATGTATTTAGTGAAGCAAAGATCAAACTTCTATTAGACAGAGTGGCACAGAAACATTTTGCTAGGATAGAGTTATACAGTCCTAGTTCTGAGTCTCTTCTTTCTTTTATATTTAAAGAATTCAAGGCAGTTCTATTGTTTTTGAAATTCAATTTTTCTTTGATTAACAAGCATTTATTTTTTTTTTCTTCTTCCCACTCTCCCTGCCTAGTGGAAAATATAAGAAAAACAAAAACTTCCTAAAAATATGCATGGTCAAGTAAAAAACAAACACACACCAAATTTCCTCTTTTATCGTGCACCCATCCTCTCTCTGTCAGGAGGCGAGTAGAGTACTTCATCATCAATCTTCTAGAATCATGACTGCTTATCACATTGATGAGAGTTGTCAAGTTTCTTTCTCAACTTCCTCTACTTACTTTGGTCTGCATCAGTGGATATAAGTTTTGACAGGTTTCTTTGATAGTATCTTTTTTATCACCCATTGCTTAGCAGCACATAATAATAGTTTCTAACTCATTGCCACTACAAAAAAAGAGATGAGAAAGAAATGATAGAGTCTGAATACAGACTGAAGTATATATTCTTTTCCTTCCTCCTTCCCTTTCTCTCTGTCATTTGTCTTCTTTCACAAGTTATATTTTACAGTAAGATTGTTTAACATATCAGGAAGGGGAGAGAAGAGGTAGGAGGGAGGGATAGAATTTAGAGTTCAGAATTTTAAAAAATGTTAAAAAAATTTTAATGTAATTAGGGAAAATAAAATATTATAGAAAAAGAATATTACTATTCCAAGGCTTCACTATTCTTGTTTTTAAAAACATATGCCTTGTTACTCCATATTACTTCCCTGTTAATTTTTCTTTCAGTTTAGGCAATTAAAATCCTTATTGAAAATTAAATTTCTCCTTGCTGCAACATTTACAAGAAAATAACAGCATAACAACTGTAAATATTCACAGAACAAACTGGCTTAAATGATAAATTTATATTGTAGGAAGAAAGTTAAACCAACTTTCAGCTCTAGGTATTGCTTACAAAACAGGTATTTTGGATTTTAAAAGTCAGTAAATCGATAAGTCCTTGAGAGCATAGAAAGAAAATTCTACCAAACTGAAGTCAGAATGGCTCTATGAGTTCTCTTGAGCCTTTTAATAATTAACCATGTTCAACCATACTACCTGATGTATTTCTCCATGAAGTGTTTTTGAAATTCTGATCGAAACATATCATTTATAAATCGTTTTCCTAGTCAGCTCACTTGTGCGTTTAGCACACTTCTTAAAGCTATCACCATCCTTCCTTCTCTTTGCTCTGAAGGTAGCTTGAGGCTGGAATAGATCAGTAAGTTTAAGGTGTTTCCACTCTGAAGATTTTCCATCTGCATCCTTTCTTCTTCAGTCTTTTGTTCTTATTCCTTCCAGGATTACTCCTTGGTTCTTCCTTATTAAAGTTTTTTCTAACTCTGCCAGTGGAGCTGCAGTAACACCATCATCCCTTTATCTAAACCATTTCCCATCTTCAGTTTCCTTATTTCTTAGGGACTCCCAGGCCTCACAGTTTGCTGCACTTCTCTGATCCACCCAAAACTTTGCAGACACAGCCGACAAGGTTGGATGCTCTCTAGTTGAAGGATCCTGATTTGTTTCTTTTGCAGCAGCTCTCTTATAGTTCTTTCCTGAAATCCCAGTTCAGAATCTCTCTAGGAGCATGTGGAACAGTTTGTATTGAAACATGTAAGAAGTTATATCTCTGCTTCAATCATGCTCACAGAAATCTGACTGAAATCATCTCATCATTTTCCTCTTCTACCTCTTGCAGGCTCAAGGATAAACCTTAGTACTCTAATCATCTTGTAATATGCCCCCTCTCCAATATCTGGCCAACATCATTCTTCCTCTTCCTGCTCACAACTCATTCTTTCCATGTTAATTCTACATATTTAATAATAGCAGCAGTTCTTTGAGAAGCCAATTCAAGAAAACTATACATTTCAGATGGGTATTGCTCTGGAATTTCCTGTCCTACTTTCAACTTTATCTGTATATAACACATACCATTATAGCTAGGATAAGAACCTTGCTAATTCTCTTTTTATCTTAAAGAAAGAAGGAAACACATCCATACATGGTGAACAGTGCCCAGTCAATCTCATTTAAATGAGTAACCGTTTATATGCTATGCTACATCATTTAACATTAATTTAAAAAAAATCTGTTCTCCTGGTACTGAGAATGTGATCTTAATGGCAGACTTTGTTTTCCAAGGAGCACTCTAGCTCAGAGAAAGTCATTACAACCTGACTTTTAGGTGATGAATTATTTAGTCATAGGGACCCAGGAAAGAAAGAAAACCACAAAGTGATCTTTTCAGGGCAGCCCCTTTTAAGTTATACAGTGCTTGGGGCAAGGTGACAGAAAAGCATGCTTAGAAGCCATTCTAAGCCTTCTTTCCTCCAAGCTTTTCTCACCCCCCCCCCATCTCCACTATTTTTAGCTGCGGTCCTCAACTCATACTTGGCTGAGAAAAGAGGGGCTCATGGCTGTCAATGAGGTTCCCTCTGATTATCTCAATCCCCTGCTCAGTAACCTTCAGTGACTTTACCAAACATGTACATTTCCAACTTTGAAAGTCTTTCACATCCCGACTCCAGCCTGTCTCCCTAACTTTATCATACATCGCTCCCTTTCCCATAATCTGTAGTCCAACCAGAGTGGCCTTTTAGCTTTTTCTCCTATTTTTTTTCTCTATGCCAAGGCACTCAGCTGCCCTTCATGCCTTAGCTGTCCCCACTTCTTCCCTCTGCTGTGTAGCATCTCTTCTAGCTTTCAAGACTGTTCAAAGGCTGCCTCGCACCTTCTCCATCATACCTTTCCTGATCCCTAGCTCCCCTCCTGCTTTACTTCTTGCATATAGTTGATCTTGTATATATTTTGTATAAACTTTTATATATATACATATATGTATATATGTATATATATATATATATATACATAATGATTTAATAATAATGAATAAATTTAAGCTCTTCAAAGTCTGAGACTTTCATTTTTGTGTTTTGTTGTCAATATTTGCCATAGGGCCTTGCACAGAGTATGTAATAAATGCTGGTTAATTGCTTATCCCCTATTCTATGTCTCAAAGTCTCTGAACATTTCCCCTCTTTTTCTGCTTACTTTAGATACAGAAATGGTCCATCTGCTTGCCTGAGCCAACTCCACCATATGTATGCTTGATCCATCTCTCCCCATCTTCTCTTGTGTATTGTCCCCATAATGCCCTATTCTTGTGCTCTTGCTATCATTATCAAAATAGAAAAAAAAACCTGCTTACATTCATTGCTTATACCTTTTGTCTCGCTTTCCAACCTCTTGTAGCATGCTTTCCAGTCTTATCACCAGATTGATCCTATTCTCTCCAAGGTTACTGATAAATGATTTCATTTCAAAACATGTTTTATTGCTCTCTTATTTTTATATAATTTCCCAATATAGCCCTCTAACTTTCCCACTCAGAGATCCATTCTTATTATTAGGAATAAAAAAAAATCAAGTGGGGAAAACTGCTTAGTGAAACTAACTAACACATCAATAAAATCCAACAGTGTATGCTATGTTCCACCTTTACATTCATCTCCATCTCTACAGAGAAGTGAAGGGCTGTTCAGTGCCAGGCTTGCGTATTTTAATTATACTTCATTGAATTTTGAGGCAGCTAAGTGCTCCATTGGCTATGTGACTCTAGGCCAGTCACTTAGCTTCTGTCTCCATTGCTTTCTTCATCTATAAAATGAAGATAATGATATCACTGACCTCAGAGTTGTAAGATTCAAATGAGATCATCTTTGTCATAGGCTTAGAACAGTGCTCAAAATATAATGACTGTTTCCTACTTCCTTCCCTTCCTTTCTAACTCTCCTTCATCCTTCCCTCCCTCCTTCCCTTTCTTCTTCCCTCCCTCCCTCTCTCCCTCCCTTTCTCTTTCCCTTCCTTCTTTCCTTCCTCCTTCCCTCCCTCCCTCCCTTCCTTCCTGTATTGTTGTCCCATTTCTGATTGCTTCACTTTCTATCAGTATATATGCATCTTCTTATAATATTCATATTTTCCTCTTTTCACATTGCATTAGTATTTCATTATATTTAAGGACTGCAGTTTATGGACCTATTCTCCAGTCAGGGAGTATCTATCTTATTTCCCATTTATTGCTATTTCTCAAGTACTGTAAAAAATATTTTGCTGTTTGTGGGGTGTTTGTTTGTGTTTCCCTTTCTTGTAGTAGGCATTGAGATGATATAATGGACAAAGTCAGGGAGACTTCAGTCAGAGGCCAAATTTAGCCTCAGACAATTATTGCCTGTATGACCCTGGGCAAGCCACAACCTCTGGTTACTTCAGTTATCCTATGTATAAAATGGGGCTAATAATTACACCTACCACTCAGAATGTTGTGAAGATGAAATATCTATATAGCACTTAACACAGTGCCTGAAACACAGCAAACATTTAATAAATGCTTATTCTCTTCCTCTTCCTCCATAATATAATGCCACACTTACTAGCTATGTGACTGAGCAGATGATCTAACCTTTATCTGTCTCAGTTTCCTTTGTCTGCAAAATGGGGATGAAAATAGCATCCATCTCTCAGGATTGTGGTGGTAATGAAATATGACAATATTTGTAAAGATTTAGCATAGTGACCTTTTGACCCAGCATTGCTGTTATTGGGCTTATATCCCAAAGAAATACTAAAGAGTGGAAAGGGACCTGTATGTGCCAAAATGTTTGTGGCAGCCCTTTTTGTAGCTAGAAACTGGAAGATGAATGGATGTCCATCCATTGGAGAATGGTTGGGTAAATTGTGGCATATGAATGTTATGGAATATTCTTGTTCTGTAAGAAATGACCAACAGGAGGAATACAGAGAGGCTTGGAGAGACTTACATCCACTGATGCTGAGTGAAATGAATAGAACAAGAAGATCACTATACACTTCAACAACAATACTGTATGAAGATGTATTCTGATGGAAGTGGCTATCTTCAACATAAAGAAGATCCAACTCACTTCCAGCTGATCAATGATGGACAGAAAGAACTACACCCAGAGAAGGAACACTGGGAACTGAATGCAAATTGTTAGCACTACTGTCTATCTACCCAGGTTACTTATACCTTCGGAAGCTAATACTTAATGTGCAACAAGAAAATGGTATTTACACACATATATTGTATCTAGGTTATATTGTAACATATGTAAAATGTATGGGATTGCCTGTCATCGGGAGGAGGGTGTGGAGGGGGGTAATTTGGAAAAATGAATACAAGGGATAATATTATTTTAAAAATTACTCATGCATATATACTGTGGTAAAAAAATTCTAAATAAAATTTAAAAAAAAAGATTTAGCATAGTGCCTGCCACAGAGTAGGAGATAGAAAAATACTATTATTAATATAATGATTGTAGGATATGCCTAGCAGTAGACTCTTTGGGTCCAATATGTTCAGGGTATGAAGATTTAAATCCTCTTTTTAAAAGTATAATTCAAAATTGCTTCCATGAATGGGTAGTTCAATGCAAAAGTCCCCTAACAGTGTATTAATGTATCTGTCTTTTTGTAATCCATCCATAATTGATGATTCACTCATTTCATCATTTTGGCCAATTTGCTTGGTGTGATGTGAAACATCAAGCTTTTTAAAAAAAAAAAATTGCCATTATTAGTGATGTAGCATGGTCATTCACATGTCTATTACTAGTTTGTCATCCTTATTTTAAGAACTGTTGGTTCATATTCTTTGGTCATTTATCCATGGGGGGCTGGCTTTCACTGTGACATATTTGTCGTAGTTCCCTATGTTCTGACATCTCAGACTTCAGATACTTATTAATTGTATTTGGTGCCCAGATTTCTTCTTAATGGATTATTTCCCCATCATTTGTTATAGAAGCAGACATGGTAAGCAGTTGTTCTTATCTCCAGAGGATGAGAAAGAGGAAATGCCAAAAAGGACAGTTTGCTTAGGCATCAGAAAGGACTCTGGCTGCAAGTGTGATTAAAGATGGGGTTGATGTTTCATGGGGCACTGTTAGCATCTTTCTCCTCTCAACCATCTGTCTTGGATGCTTTAGTAATAGACCTTCATGAGGCACCTGTTGAGTTCCTTCTGGAACTCTGGTTCTCTGGCGATTTGTTTGCTGTCCTCTCTTGCTCAGCAAAAGGACTTGCCTCAGGTGCCTTACGCATGTGCTTGGTGTGATTGAAGAGAAAACACAGAGCAAACAGTTTGGAGGGAAGAAATTGAAGTGAGATCTTCAGGAAATTGAAGACGACCATATTGTGTTAGGTTGGTGGTATAAATGTGTGCTAGTCTTATGTTCCAGTGCATTTTCCTCATTCATAATCTTAGGAGGAGGGTTTGTAGTCTTCTGGGTTTTTTGGGTTGTGAAATTCATCTTCAGAGTTGTGAAAGTTCATGGAATTCTGCTCAGTGAAATGTACATATGGTGAGCCCACTAGCTTCATCTACAAGATGAAGAGAACCATATGCTTGCAGGCAGATACTCAGACACTCCAATAGATTTGTGATCTCATCGATGATCTGCAAAGGTATTTCCTTCAAAGATAAGCATCTCACCCTATATTTTCCCAGGCTTCTTATATAATTCTGGTCCACATTCTCCAATAAATGTGTAGGTCTGTCTGCTGGGAAGGAAATTCAGTGGTGAATTAAGGAGGACCCAGAAGGAGAAGTTATTAAAAGCCTAACAGGAAGGACCGGGGACAATTTCATTCAGCAGCCAGGTTTTTCTATTTCCCAGTATGAGATTAGGCAGCACATCCCGTTTTCAGGCTTCTGAGCAGCATTTCAATCTTATTTTTCTTTCTTTCTTGTTGTTTTTAGAGAAAGCCACAAACAAGTAAGCCCTTCAAACTCTGAAGATGATAATCTTTGACCTTTGCATGCTGCCACCTGGGCTGTTGAGCTCCCTCCTAAAATATAAAAAATTAACTGCGTTGTTAAAGCCAGTATTCTGGTGACATTTAGCTGTCGTTAGTAATTGGCTTAATGAACAGGTGTACAAGTCTATTAGTCATGCAGATGTTAATTTCAGAGTAACATGTGCTCCCTGGTTTGGGGGGTGCTTTTATAAACTCCAACCAGTAAGGTTTGTTCCTTAATTAGGGCCTCATTATAAGGTATTTGTGTGTGATTCCTGCCATTAGGAGCGTTAGTCTTGTTTGAATATGCTCTAAACTTCTGGAACACTTGTGGTAATGTCATCTCGATTACTTAAGGTACCACGTGGGTGTCACAATGAATCTCTCTTTCTGGAGGCTGCATTAGTTAGTGCACAGCTGTAGGCAATAGGGAAAGTCCAAATTTCACAGCTGTAGCAGCACATACTGTGACTGGTTCAAGTGAAAACCAATTTCTTCCTGCATATTGTATCAGCTTTTTCTTTATAAGCTTTGGTAAACAAATATGTTACTCTTCACCAAATAAACTGGAAAACAATTGAAAAGCAAAGCTTGCTTGCTTACTAGCTTTGTTGATCTGCTTTGCTATTCTGGCCTGGGCCTTGCCAGGTATGCCCAGGCAGTCGGCCTAAGCCTCCTTTAAATGGGAGAGGGGGAGATTTGTGCCCAGTGCCACAACTTGGACTCTGCCATCTTTAATTACAGGATCTTTCTAGTACCAACGTATTAAAACCTCTGGAACTTCTTGCACAGTTTCTCTACCCACTCTAGCTAGATACTTTGGGCCTGGCTCCATTTTTCGTTCTAAAGATCGATACACAGCGAGTGTTCCCTTTGTCTTCTGGGAGAAGAGAAAGGTCAAGAGTGGGAGAAAAGGGGGAGGCGATAGACAATTTCAGTTATTTGAAGGGCCTTTATCAAAGGAGGATTGCCTCCTTGGGCCCTGAGAGCAGATCTTGGAACAATGCTTTCGCGTTGCTAAGAGGCAATTTTGAGGGTAAGTTTCTAAGAATTGTTGTGGTTCACTCCCCTCTGACTCTTCACAATCTCATTTGTGTTTTCTTGGGAAAGATTCTGGAGTAGTGTGCCATTTTCTTCTCCAGCTCATTTTGCAGGTGAGGAAACTGAGGCAAATAGGGTGAAGTGGCTTGCCCAGCATCTCACAGCTAGCAGGAATCTGAGGTTGTATTTGAAATCAGGTCTTCCTGATTGCAGGCTCAACCCTCTATTCACTGAGCCATCAATTCCTAAGAATTAGAAGCACCTGAAAGTAGAAAAAGGGGGTCTTAGTCTGCTTTCTCTCCCTGGAGATATGGAAGCAAAAGCTGAAAGTTCTGATGTCTGGTAGGTTGTAGAGCAGATTTTTCTTTGGGGTGGCTTATCTATTCAGTGGCTCTTAAAGGTTTATCCTACTCTAAAGTTAGGGGGTATTACACATTTCACCAGTTTTTTTTTTCTGGTATCTGATGACACAGGGTAGATGTTTATTTATTGGAGTGTGTGTGTGTGTGTGTGTGTGTGTGTGTGTTTGTGTGTGTGTGTATATATATATATATATATATATATATATATATACACACACATGTATACACACACACACACACACACATATATATATGCTTTTATAACATACAGATTATACTCACCTGAGACGTTCTTCTTTCAGTGAATCACTGTTTTCTGTACATGAATGAAAAGTGGTGGTCTTTTCTTTTTCACAGACATGCATTATGTTATCTATAGAAATGGGGGGTATGTATATATACTTCTTCATAGGTAATTGATGTTTCACAAATATAATACTCAATTTTTTAATTACTCTTTCTCATAATGTGAAGAGGATCCTCTGATTTGGGTATTATGCATCCAAGCTATACCATGAAAAAATATCAGAATTCAGTTGAAAATTCAGTTGAATTATTGTTGAAAAAAAATCAATATTTTAAATTACACACTGGAGTCATGAATAATATTAATAGTTTCCCCGGCTACTAGGGCTTTTACTTCTGAGATTTCCTTCCATCAACATGGCGCCAATCTGTGCCAAACTTTTGACTTTTTTTCTCCATCATTGGAATGATTGCTTGCAGGGCAGGGACTGTTTTGGCCTTTGATTGTATCCCCATAGATTAACACAGTTCCTGACCCATAGTATAAGCTTAATAAATGTTTATTGTCTGGGTGACTAACAAAAATATTTAAAAGAAAAGGCCATCAGTTTAAGTCATAACAGTATGGATTTTCAATATAGCAGCAACCGATTTCACTTTTTACACAAAATGGATTAACTTAATGGGCTACACACTTTTGATTATAATATATAGTTTAGCATCAGAAAGGACCTCATAATAACCTCATGATCACTGTCCAAAAGGTTTTCTAAGTGTGATCCCTGGGGGCCCTCACACCCTTTCCTTGAGCACAATGCTGTTATCATAATAATAGTAAGATTTTTTTTGATTTTCAATAAAGTAAACATTGATGAAAACTCCTTGAGGTCTTCAATCATTTTTAAGATTGTAAAGGAATCCTGAGACACTTTTTTTTTTTTTTTTTTTTTTTTTTAATTTTTTATTTTATTTTATAATTATAACATTTTTTGACAGTACATATATATGCATGGGTAATTTTTTACAACATTATCCCTTGCACTTACTTCTATTCAGATTTTTTCCCTTCCTCCCCCAACCCCCTCCCCCTGATGGCAAGCAGTCTTATATATGTTAAATATATTACAGTATAATTTAGATACAATATATGTGTGTAGAACCGAATTTTTTGTTGCACAGGAAGAATTGGATTCAGAAGGTAAAAATAACAGTTTACATTCATTTCCCAGTCCTTTTCTGGATGTAGCTGGTTCTGTCCATCATTAATCAATTGGAATTGGATTAGCTCTTCTCTATGTTGAAGAAATCCACTTCCATCAGCATACATCCTCGTACAGTATCATTGTTGAAGTGTATAATGATCTTCTGGTTCTGCTCGTTTCACTCAGCATCAGTTGATGTAAGTCTCTCCAAGCCTCTCTGTATTTCTCCTGTTGGTCATTTCTTATAGAACAATAATATTCCATAACATTCATATACCATAGTTTACCCAACCATTCTCCAATTGATGGACATCCATTCATCTTCCAGCTTCTAGCCACTATGAAAAGGGCTGCCACAAACATTTTGGCACATACAGGACCCTTTCCCTTCTCTAGTAGTTCCTTGGGGTATAAGCCCAGTAGTAGTATGGCTGGGTCAAAGGGTATGCACATTTTGATAACTTTTTGGGCATAATTCCAGATTGCTCTCCAGAATGGTTGGATTCTTTCACAACTCCACCAACAATGCATCAGTGTCCCAGTTTTCCCACAGCCCCTCCAACATTCATCGTTATTTGTTCCTGTCATTTTAGCCAATCTGACAGGTGTGTAATGATACCTCAGAGTTGTCTTAATTTGCATTTCTCTGATCAATAGTGATTTGGAACACTCTTTCATATGAGTGGAAATAGTTTTAATTTCATCATCTGAAAATTGTCTGTTCATATCCTTTGACCATTTATCAATTGGAGAATGGCTTGATTTCTTATAAATTAAAGTCAATTCTCTGTATATTTTGGAGATGAGGCCTTTATCAGAACCTTTAACTGTAAAAATTTTTTCCCAATTTGTTACTTCCCTTCTAATCTTGTTTGCATTAGTTTTGTTTGTGCAGAAACTTTTTAATTTGGTGTAATCAAAATGTTCTATTTTGTGATCAATAATGGTCTCTAGTTCTCCCTTGGACACAAACTCCTTCCTCCTCCACAAGTCTGAGAGGTAAACCATCCCATGTTCCTCCAATTTATTTATGATTTCGTTCTTTATGCCTAAATCTTGGACCCATTTTGATCTAATCTTAGTATGTGGTGTTAAATGTGGGTCCATGCCTAGTTTCTGCCATACTAATTTCCAGTTTTCCCAGCAGTTTTTGTTAAATAATGAATTCTTATCCCAAAATTTGGGATCTTTGGGTTTGTCAAAGATTAGATTGCTATTTTTATTCACTATCTTGTCCTGTGAACCTAACCTATGCCACTGATCAACTAGTCTATTTCTTAGCCAATACCAAATGGTTTTGGTGACTGTTGCTTTATAATATAGCTTTAAATCAGGTACACTTAGACCACCTTCCTCTGACTTTTTTTTCATTAGTTCCCTTGCAATTCTCGACCTTTTATTCTTCCATATGAATTTTGTTGTTATTTTTTCTAGGTCATTAAAATAGTTTCTTGGGAGTCTGATTGGTATAGCACTAAATAAATAGATTAGTTTGGGGAGTATTGTCATCTTTATTATATTCGCTCGGCCTATCCAAGAACATTGAATGTCTTTCTAATTATTTAAATCTGACTTTATTTTTGTGGCAAGTGTTTTGTAATTTTGCTCATATAATTCCTGACTCTCCTTTGGTAGATATATTCCCAAATATTTGATACTATCGACTGTTATTTTGAATGGAATTTCTCTTTGTATCTCTTGCTGTTGGATTGTGTTGGTAATGTATAAAAATCCTGAGGATTTATGTGGATTTATTTTGTATCCTGCGACTTTGCTAAAATTCTGAATTATTTCTAATAGCTTTTTAGCAGAGTCTTTGGGGTTCTCTAAGTATACCATCATGTCATCTGCGAAAAGTGACAATTTGATTTCTTCATTTCCTACTCTAATTCCTTGGATCTCTTTCTCGGCTCTTATTGCCAAGGCTAGAGTTTCTAGTACTATATTGAATAGTAATGGTGATAGTGGGCAACCTTGTTTCACTCCTGATCTTACAGGGAAAGGTTCTAGTTTATCACCATTACATATGATGTTTACTGAAGGTTTTAAATATATGCTCCTTATTATTTTAAGGAATAGTCCATTTATTCCTATACTCTCAAGCGTTTTTAGTAGGAATGGATGTTGGATTTTATCAAATGCCTTTTCTGCATCTATTGAGATGATCATATGGTTTTTATTAATTTGATTATTAATATGGTCAATTATACTAATAGTTTTCCTAATATTAAACCATCCCTGCATTCCTGGTATAAATCCCACTTGGTCATAGTGTATTATCCTGGGGATGATTTTCTGAAGTCTATTTGCTAATATCTTATTTAAGATTTTAGCATCAATATTCATTAAGGAAATTGGTCTATAGTTTTCTTTCTCAGTTTTCGATCTACCTGGTTTAGGTATCAGTACCATGTCTGTGTCATAGAAGGAATTTGGTAGGACTCCTTCAATCCCTATTTTTTCAAATAGTTTACATAGCATTGGAGTTAGTTGTTCTTTAAATGTTTGGTAGAATTCACCTGTAAATCCATCTGGTCCTGGGGACTTTTTCTTAGGAAGTTGGTTAATAGCTTGGTCTATTTCTTTTTCTGAGATGGGACTATTTAAACTACTTACTTCTTCCTCTGTTAATCTGGGCAAGCTATATTTTTGAAGGTATTCTTCCATTTCATTTAAGTTATCGAATTTATCGGCATAAAGTTGAGCAAAGTAGCTCCTAACTATTGTTCTAATTTCCTCTTCATTAGTGGTGAGTTCACCCTTTTCATTTTCAAGACTATCAATTTGCTTTTTCTCTTTCCTTTTTTTAATCAGGTTTACTAAGGGTTTGTCTATTTTGTTGGTTTTTTCATAAAACCAACTCTTAGTTTTATTAATTAATTCAATAGTTTTTTTACTTTCAATTTTATTAATCTCACCTTTTATTTTTTGAATTTCAAGTTTTGTGTTTGTCTGGGGGTTTTTAATTTGTTCCTTTTCTAGCAATTTTAGTTGTAAACCCAATTCGTTGGCCCTCTCTTTCTCTATTTTATGCAGGTAGGCCTGTAGAGATATAAAACTTCCCCTAATTACTGCTTTGGCTGTATCCCACACATTTTGGTATGATGTCTCATTATTGTCATTTTCTTGGGTGAAGTTATTAATTATGTCTATGATTTGCTGTTTTACCCAATCATTCTTTAGTATAAGATTATTTAGTTTCCAATTATTTTTTGGTCTATTTTCCCCTGGCTTTTTATTAAATGTTATTTTGATTGCATTATGGTCTGAAAAGGATGCATTTACTATTTCTGCCTTACTGCATTTGATTTTGAGGTTTTTATGCCCTAGTATATGATCAATTTTTGTATAGGTTCCATGAACTGCTGAGAAGAAAGTATATTCCTTTCTGTCTCCATTTAGCTTTCGCCAAAGATCTATCATATCAAACTTTTCTAGTATTCTATTTACCTCTTTGACTTCTTTCTTATTTATTTTGTGGTTTGATTTATCTAATTCTGAGAGTGCAAGGTTGAGATCTCCCGCTATTATAGTTTTGCTATCTATTTCCTCTTGCAGCTCTCTTAATTTCTCTTTTAAGAATTTAGATGCTGCACCACTTGGTGCATACATGTTTAATATTGATACTGCTTCACTATTGATGCTTCCCTTTAGCAGGATATAATGCCCTTCCTTATCTCTTTTAATTAGATCAATTTTTGTTTTTGCTTGATCTGAGATGAGGATGGCTACTCCTGCTTTTTTGGTTTTGCCTGAAGCATAATAGATTCTGCTCCACCCTTTTACTTTTAGTTTGAATGTCTCATCCTGTTTCAGGTGTGTTTCCTGTAAACAACATATAGTAGGATTCTGACTTTTAATCCAGTCTGCTAACTGCTTCCTCTTTATGAGGCAGTTTGCCCCATTCACATTTATGGTTAGAAGGACTAATTCTATATTGCTTGCCATCCTATTAACCCCTGCTTATGCTTTTCCCCTTTCCTTCCCTTTTACCCTCCTATCCAGTATTAAACTGGTAAACACCACTTGCTTTTCACAGCCCTCCCTTTTTAGGATCCCTCCCCCACCTTAAAGATCCTCCCCTTATTTTACCCCTTTTCCTCGAAATTACTGTATTCCCTTCCCCTTAGCTTACTCCTTCCCTTTCACTTTTCAATGAAGTGGAAGAAGTTTCACCATAAATCGAATATGTCTATTGATACACGCTATGTTCATCTCCCTCCTTTCTTTCTCTCAGATATAATAGGTTACCTTTGCCTCTTCATGAGATGTAGTACCACCACTTTGTACTTTTTTATGATATAATCTCCTTTCCACCTCTATTTTCTAAGACAAATTGTACATATGTTCTTTACATATTTTTTTGACAGAAGTATAGTTCTCAAGGTTTCTTTTTACCTTTTTTAGAAGTCTCTTGAGTTCTGTATTTGAAGATCAAACCTCTTATGTAGGTCTGGTTTTTTCATCAAAAATAGATGGAATTCATTTATTTCGTTAAATGTCCATCTTCTTCCCTGGAAAACGATGCTCATTCTTGCTGGGTAAGTTATTCTTGGCTGCATACCAAGTTCCTTAGCCTTTCGGAATATCATGTTCCAGGCCCTGCGTTCTTTTAATGTGGACGCTGCTAGATCCTGTGTTATCCTTATTGTGGATCCTCCATATCTGAATTGTTTTTTTCTAGCAGCTTCCAATATCTTTTCCTTTGTCTGATGGTTCTTGAACTTGGCCACTATATTTCTTGGCGTTTTGATTTTAGGGTCCCTTTCAGTAGGTGATCGATGAATTTTCTCAATGTCTATTTTACCCTCTCTTTCCAAAACGTCTGGGCAGTTCTCTTTGATAATTTCCTCGAAAATGGTGTCCAAGCTCTTTTTTTCCTCCCATTTTTCAGGGAGTCCGATTATTCTCAAATTGTCTCTCCTGGATCTGTTTTCCAGGTCTGTTGTCTTTCTGGTAAGGTACTTGACAGTCTTTTCAATTGTCTCATTTCTCTGGTTTTGCTTGACTCCCTCTTGGTTTCTCCTTGAGTCATTCATTTCTACTTGTTCCAGTCTAATTTTCAATGATGTATTTTCTTCACTCACTTTTTTTATATCTCTTTGTAATTGTCCAATTGAGTTTTTATCTTCTATGGAATTTTTTTCCATTTTATCCATTTTATTTTTTAGAGAGCTGATTTCTTTTTCCAGCTCACTAATCCTGTTTTCCTTGGAGTTGTTTACCTTTTCCAGCTCACTAATCTTGTTTCTCAATGATTTGATTTCTTTATCCATTCTGTCTTTGAATGCATGGGATGACTTCTCCAGGCTCTCTTGCCAAGCTTCCCTTTCCTTTTCCCATTTCTCTTCCAGCTCTCTTGTGAGAGCCTTTTTTATTTCCTCTATGAGGTTCTTTTGTATTGAGGAGCAGCTTATATCCCTCCCAGGGGATACATCTGGGGACATTCTGTTCCTAGTCTCCTCAGCATTTGAAGTCTGCTCCCTCTCCACACAAAAGCTGTCAATGGTTAGAGCCCTTTTGAATTTTTTATTCATTTTGTCAGAATCAAAGAAAACAAACTGACAAGAGAAACAATTGGTCTGTTTTGCGGGGGATAGGGCTGGATGTTATTAATGGGCTTCCTCTACAGACTGGGGATAGGGCAGCAGAGAGCCACTAACAGAACAGCAATGACTGTACTGAGTCTGCGCTCTGAGGCTCCGAGAACGCACCGAGTCAGTCCAGGTGGGGGTTGGGGGTGGCCGGGCTCTGAGAGACGCTGGCTTTCTGGGGTTTTAATCTTCACCTCCGGTGTTTACACCCTCTCTGCTGCTCCTGGCTTGCTGCCAAGACGGAGCATCCACACTGGGGCAAAAGCCCTTTCGCAGAAACTGCAGAGATCACACCCCTCCCCCTCCGGTCTGAGCTGTGTGAGCTGCCTGTCTTGCTCTGGCTGTCTGCCCTCAGTCTGCGCCCAGTCTGATTGACCCTCCCCCGAACAAACACAGACCTTTTCTGGCGACTCTCAAGGATGTCTTCTCTTGGTGATAATTTGTGGATTTCTTTCTGGGTCAAGCATTAAGTCAGAGGCTTGTCATGAAGTAAGTTCTGAGAGAAAGCGAGGAGCTCAAGCAGCTGTCTGCCTCCACGCCGCCATCTTAGCCGGAAGTCCCTGAGACACTTTTCAGAGGGCAATCCTAGATCACAAAATTATAGAATCTGAGAGCTGGGAGAATCCTTAAGAATTGCTTTATTAAAAAATAAAGTGGGATTTAAACTTCAAAAAAAAAAGAATTCCTTTATTATCTACTCACCAAGTATTCTCTCAGTCTCTCTCTATAGAGTCCTAAGGGGAGGGGACCCTACCCTGGGAGTTAGCCTGCTGCACTTTGTAAACATTTTGTAGTTATGAACCTTTCCTGTGCATCAAGACTGAGGAGCAGCAAATTTTGGGACATAGAGTGTAGGATATAGCTTGACTACTTAGAGTCACAATACCTTCAGCCTTATCTTACTTTTAATGTATTTTGGTTGGTTCTGTGAGGAAGCAAGTTACATAATCTCTTAGTGACTTGGTGTTATGTCACAGTTCCTTTTTATTGTCCTGACTCATTTTCCTTAATTATCCTGACTCTGTCCTGCCTCGTTTTCCCTGCTTCTCACTTCTATTAAACCTCCCCTCCCTCTTCATCAGAATACTTAATAAGGATAAAAGATCTTGTGTTTTAGAATAACAGAATGCCTTTCTCCATTCCAACCTATTAGAATATCAGATACTGTCTTGTCAAGATGCCTCTCCCCCACTGATATATTGTTGGTGGAATTGTGAATACATCCAGCCATTCTGGAGAGCAATTTGGAACTATGCTCAAAAAGTTATCCAACTGTGCATACCCTTTAACCCAGCAGTGTTACTACTGGGCTTATATCACAAAGAGATCTTAAAGAAGGGAAAGGGAGCTGTATGTGCAAGAATGTTTGTGGCAGCCCTCTTTGTGGTGGCCAGAAACTGGAAAATGAATGGATGTCCATCAATTGGAGAATGGCTGAATAAATGGTCGTATATGAATATTATGGAATATTATTGTTCTGTAAGAAATGACCAGCAGGAGGAATACAGAGAGGCCTGGAGATACTTACATCAACTGATGCTGAGTGAAATGAGCAGGACCAGGAGATCATTATATATTTCAACAGCAATACTACATGATGATCAATTCTGATGGACGTGGCCCTCTTCAACAATGAGATGAACCAAATCAGTTCCAGTAGAGCAGTAATGAACTGAACCAGCTATGCCCAGTGAAAGAACTCTGGGAGATGACTATGAACATATGACATAGAATTCCCAATCCCTCTATTTTGGTCCGCCTGCATTTTTGATTTCCTTCACAGGCTAATGGTACACTATTTCAAAGTCTGATTCTTTTTGTACAGCAAAACAACTGTTTGGACATGTATACATATATTGTATTTAATTTATGCTTTAGCATATTTAATATGTATTGGTCAACCTGCCATCTGGGGAAAGGGGTGGGGGAAAGGAGGGGAAAAGTTGGAACAAAAAGTTTTGCAATTGTCAATGCTGATAAATTACTCATGCATATATCTTGTAAATAAATAGCTATAATAAAGATGCCTCTCCCCATGTCCTAGTGCCTCCCCCGATTATATCATCCCATTTGTGGTGGCTCACCCCACCCAGTCAGAGTCCCCTTCCCACTCTCTGCACCCGGACTCGGCCCCTGCCTCAGGACCACATTGTTTGCTGGATTCTTGGAGAAGATAGTCTCATTCAGCCCAGGGACCAAACCATGGATTCATTTAGTTCCAATATATCTCTCCCATTTTAATAAATTATTAAATACTCTCTAATCTCTATTTTTCTCAGTTTCTCTGGCATTACATTGGCAGCTCTAAGACTTTAAGCTGCATTTATCCATTGTACAGAGAGTTGCTTCCTTGGGAGTTTTGTACAGTAATGGAATAATAGAGCTGGGAATAGAGAGAAAGGAGAGGAGAGAAAGAAAGAGAAGAAGGGAGAACAAAAGAAGTTAAGCCTAAGTCTTTTAGTCTTCTGCTTTGTGTCCCTGGATCCAGGTAACTGAACTAGGAATCTTAGGCAATGAATGTTCTGTCTTACAATTTGTGATAGAGTCATCCAGGAAAGAGTCATATTTGATATCTACTCTACATTGGGATATTAAAAACACTAGAAGAAGCCTGGGAGAATAGTCTTGGAAGCTAAAAGAAAAGACCCTCCTAAGAAGCCCTGGGTATTCAGCTAAGTGGAGACCCAAGAGAATGATGCTTTAGAAAATCTATTGAATGGAACCATTTGGATGACTTTCTTATCAGCATAACACTTACTATCCATTTAAAAAAAATGTATTTCCTACCAGTATGATCATAGTTGTCATTGTCTTTAAATAGTGTTGATTTAAATACTCAAATTAGCACAATATGTTGGCTTCAACCCCCTTGGCTTTCTAGATTGCATTTGCATGAGGAAGCATCTCCTCAAAATATAGTCCTCATCCTTTAGAAGGATATGTGTTCTAGTAGTTATGCCGATAAGGAATAAAAATTCTCGTGTCGCCCATGTTTGGACAATAAAAACATCATGTTTATTTCCATCCAAATAGTTCACAATTTCCAAATTGGTCTGTGTCCAAAATTGTTTCTGTTTGTAGTGGAGAAACGTGAAAAGATAAACAACTCCGTAAAAATTTGTAGTCACTGTGGAACCTAGCATTTTTAACATATCACAGTTGTACTGCTATGGGGAGAAGTGTGATGTTTCAGTGCTAATCAGGACGCAGTCCCTCAAGTGTGAGGTGGCGATTTCCCAGGAAAGCATTTAGAAATAACAAATACTATTTCAAAAAATAGTAGCTCCTCATTTGGATAGTGCATTGAAAGTTTCTTGGCTATTGGAAAAGGTGAGTAGCTTCAATGACCTGTTGAATTGTTTTCAGCACTGGATTTCACTCATTGATTTCAGTTGTAATTTCAAAAATTTGATCTCAGGTTTCATTTCTTCAACCAAAATATTCCTTGCCCTCAAGGATTCCATTTTCTAACTGGGGACACCTAGATAAAGAAATTATCTAGGCAAGGTTCTGTAAGGGAGGAATGAACAGGGAGAGAAGGAAGTAAGAGAAACTTGAGTGACCAGGAACCCCTTCTGCAGAAAGTGAAATAGAAGCAGAGGTGAAGAGGGACACCATTTCAGGCATGAGGGAAGAGCCAGTGCAAACACATGGAGATGAAAGATGAAGCACCATTTTTGAGAAACAACCAGTAGTTCTGTGTAGCTGGATCCTATAGGTGTGGATGGGGATAAAGCATAAGAAGACAGCAAAGACTGAGTCTGAGGCCAAACTGACGACTTTATATTTGGCCCTGGGCATGTTTGGGAGCCACTGCAGTTCATTGTAGAGGGCAGCATGGTCAGCTCTGTAGACTTGAGGAAAAGGCTTTGGCACCTGTGATGGTGACTGAGGAGGAATGCTTTATCAGCAGGGAGGAATCTGAGGAAAAAGCAGCTGAGATTTTCATTAGGAAAGGAAATTTCCTTCTAGAATATCCCTCACAACAATAAAAGATTGCCTTTCCCTTAAACAAAGTTGATTGGCTTCTCTGAAGCTGGCAAGTCATCATTCTTTATGCTGGTTAGGCCTTCTTTGTTCTTGCACAACCAAAATATTTCTTTCCAAATAGTGTGTTGTAGTTCAGTTCTTCATATGCTAGATATTCAGGTTTATATTCAAAGGTAATTTATGCCTTCGAATGAATATTCTTCTGCTTGATTTCTTGCTGTAAAGTCTTGCTTTCCGAGTTCTGTGATGCTGCCTGTCAGTCTTTAGGGACCCAATTCCTACTCCCACTCCATAGCAGAGTGGAGTGAGTGCTGGGGGAGGCCAAAGCTTGGCTTGATTCAGGCTAGCCTCAATGGGGCTCAAGCCTAGCTTTCTTCCTCTGACAAGAGAGTTGGCCAAAGGAAATAATCTTAATGAACCCCGGTGACTTTTATGTAGCTCTTTAAGTTTGATAAAGTGCTTTACATAGGTTGTCTTATTTAAGCCCCCAAACCACTTCTGAGTTGGCTAGGCCAGGTTTGCAGACGAGAAAACAGAAACTTGGGAGTTCCAGTGATTTGCCTTTCATCACCCAGCTATTAAATATTAAAAGTTGGGATTTGAAGCCAAGTTCCCTTGCCTCTAATCCCCTCCTTACTAAAGGGAGATAGTAGATTTTCAGATACTTTATGTATATTCATAGTAATGCCAGTAATGGGATTATGAGACATAAGTCTTCTCTAATGTTGCCAGTAGACTCAGCAGTATTGAATTAGCACATTCCTAGCAGTTAATGTTATCTCTGCTTCAATATAATAATATTGAATGAATCAACCATATAGATTACAAAATGTTGTAAAAGGGGTATGCAGTGGCCACCACGTCCAGCCAAATTATCTGATTTTATTGCATATTAATTACAGTGATATTGTTGGTAATGGTAGTGATAATTAATGTTACACAATTAGTTAAGAAGCAACGATTGATTTTGGTTCTCTTTCACTTATCTGTTTTACTTAAGTGCTAGTATTTAATTTGCCTGGAAACCTCTAAACAGGTCTATATCTTTCTATTTCTCCTCCTCCTTGAACTAATGAAATAAACACATTTATTGATTGCAGAATGAACTTTATTAATGTAGTTAATATGGCTTACTCTAATATTGCAATTGTGTATTTTCAATTTTTTTCAGCTAAAAAGAACATCGATGTTCCAGAAGAAAAGAAAGTTGCTGCCAAGAAAAAAATTAAAGAACTGAGAATTTTGGATGGAAAAACTGCTCAGAATCTCTGTATGTAAATCATTGTTTGTGTTCCTTTACCCTCTTCCCCCATTTTTACTAAATTCTTTAAAGAAAAATGTGCATTCTTAATTTCTTCAAATATGAAATTATCAGCTCAATATTATGTTTTGCTTGTTTCCTTGAATATCCTTTTCTTCCAGCTAATTTTTGTCTATAGCTTTCCTGGGAGAAGGTATTTTCTCTTTTTTTAAGATCATTAAAAATTGGTTGCAATCATAGCTGATTTGTGATAAAATTGTTATACATATTAAATGATTCTGAAACGTTTCCTTTGGGAACTTTACCTTCACAATATTTGTCTTAGTTCTGCTGTCTTGTTTTATATTCTTTTCTATCTCTCTAAAAGGTATATACATGATCCCACTGAATAGATGTACTTTTTGCACAAAGATGGCAAATTTTCTGGTTTTTTTCTGTGCACACAGAGGATTCTGTATTCAAAATATAGTCTGATCTTTGAAACCTCTAGCTAGCCAGTTTACAGTTTGCAAAAGCAAATATGTAATTGATGTTCTTTATTGATGTATACATCCAAGTCTTTAATCTGGGATAATTTTCACTCTGGGGTCAAAACATGCTCAGTGGAATATATTTTGATCAATGGCTGGGTGGGTCATTTATGTATCAAAGTTTTTTTTTTTAATATAACAACAACTTTTTTTTTTTTTTACAATGACTGCAGTACTATATCAAGGTCCATTTCGTTAAAGATTATTATGCAGGGAATATGAGTTGCTGTGTGGGAGGATTCACTTGGATTCTCCCATTGACTGTATTAGAGATATTGGGACTGGGCCACACCACATCTAAGAAGTGTTTTTGTATGCCATTATTCAGCATGTAATTAGAAGTTTCTCATTAATAGTTCTAATGCTGATGCTTTTTATTGGCCCTTGAAACTTAACTTAGTAGTTCTTAAACTCTAATCTCAGGACCTGTTTAAATTCTAAAATATTACCGAGAATCCTCCAAAGAGTTTTTTTGTTTGTTTGTTTGTTTATATGAGTTATATCAATTAATATTTTTGGGTTAAAAATTAAAAGGTCTTAGTAATTTTGAAAATGATCTTGCCCTCCTGATATTTCAGGTATTATGCTTTGAGAAGCACTCCCCTAGATTACCTCGAAAATCAAGACCTTTTTTGATTTCCAAGCAAATGACTTACTCGCTTGACTAGTGCAGTTTTAGGCACAAGAAAGGGACTCAGAACTTTTGGCACAAATTTAAGTTCAGTGGAAAACTAAGATGAAATGGTATTGCTTAAAAAAAAAAAAAAAACTTTAAGAGAAGCTGTGGCACTTTTGTGTGTATAATTTGCAAATGGCTATAGTAAGACATAATGATATGTGTCCAGTTAAATGCTTTACAGAGGAAACAGGGAGTCCAAATAGAAAGCAGTTCAGACCACTCTGGAGGAGTCTCAGCAGGGATGCACCTAACATTGACTATTCAGACACCTTGAATTTTTTTGAGGAAAAGTAATTGTAGTACTAATGATACGGTTACTTAGTAGGTTACTATAACTTCATGCCTGAGAAAAAGTAATTGAAGTGTTCTCTCAATCATTTGGGGATGCTTTTGACTATCTCCACTGGAGCTCCTGCTTTGAGATAAAAGGAGGCACCCTAGGAACAGAAGCATTGTCACTTTGGCTTTATTTGTAATATATATATATCAGCAGTGAATCTTGGACTCCAAGACCACAGCTTTTAATAACAAGTATGGATCTCATGATTAGAAGTGGCTCTTGCTTATGTGATGAAAATGAAAATAAAAATATGAAATATTCATTGAGAGGTTTGATTTTTTAATATTGAGATTAATTTTTATTAAATCTGTTATTTTAGCTATCTTCTTGGGTTCTTACCGCATGTCTTACGAAGATATAAAAAACATCATTTTGGAGGTGAATGAAGACATGTTGAGTGAATCCTTAATTCATGTAAGTCAAATTGGTTCATAATGTTTACTTCATTGTGCAGAAGATTTTTCTAGGTTATTGTTTCCTTATTGAGGGAAATGGTTTAGATGTCCAATGTTGTATATTCAGTTTATACTAAATCAGGAGTATTGAGGAGCATTTGTAATAATTATGCACATGGAGTTGTATTTTTTATTTCTGGAACAAATAATTATCAAGAGCTTGTGCACAGGTGGAAGGAAACCTTTGCTATGACCTATTCTTTTCTCCCATCTCCCCCTTCCCTTCCTGATTTGTTCATTTGGACATAGCATGATATCATGCTGTTATTTTGTGAAAGTTACCACTTTAGTGTGAACCTGAAAGTCTCTTGGGGTCCCTTGCACTGTGCTTCTGTACTTCAAGCACCATGACACTCCCGCTTCATTGGGTGGGAATATGCAATTGCATCATGACTTATTAGATCTCTGGACATGAGACATACCAAACAAGTTTTTAATGAGCTTGTACAGTGTTTCTCTTATTCCCATTAAGATACATATACACAAGTACACTTAGAGATATTCTTTTGTGGGTTAAATATAGCAGAAAAACGATCCCTGACATCTCTGTGCCTACAAGCAGTCATTATGTATATCACTTGGATTCTAGCAATTTCATACTGCATCATTTTAAATACTTGACTTTGAGCTCTTCTTGCAGTGGTATTCAGACTCCTTCCTTTTGGGCTCTCTTCCTTTTCCCTTTTGCTGCATCCTTTGGTTCTTCTCTGTTCCAGACTTTGGACACGCATTGCACTTGATTCTATTTAGACTAAATCTAATTAAAACTTGTTTGTCCTTTCAATTGGCCTCTGGCTGAATGTGCCACCGGGAAAGTCAGAATCTTCCTTAACTTGGTTCTTAGTGTTTCTTGCATAGTGTCACAATGGTGAAAAGAGTGCCTTTGCTTAATCCCTCTTAGTACAATAGCTGTTTCTTTGCTAGGAAGGAAGTGGGCCAGAATGAAGTGGTCCTAAAATAAGAAACATACTGGAAACAGAGTGATAATAATACACAATTTTGTCCCTTACATAAATTAGACTATGATGAGTTCTAAATGATTGTTATTAAAAATAAGGTCTATAGAAGTTCACACAGGGAAGATATCTTCATGGTTTACTTTGACCAGTGAAGTCTTAGGATACAGTACAGCTAACTCTGATTAGACACCCACTCTGTACAAAGCACTATGTATGCTAAACCCTGCAGGGGCTGCCATATTGAGCAATGCTGTGGTTCGTGCTGTTAAGAAGATAACAAAATGCCTCTTGTAATTCACGGTAACATTTGATAAACTCTGGTTCAAAGTACCATGTAATAAGTACATTAGAAACATATAAAGGAAGGTACTTCATGAAGAAAAAGCTTTGTGGAAGAAATTGCATTTAGGGTGAATTTTCAGGAGGCATAGGAATTAATTCGATGAAGTAGAAGAGGTGGGTCAACCTATGCATAAAGGAAAAACCTGAGCAAAGGTATGGAGGTAGAGGGTGCAGCATGGATTTGGATTCAGAGATTGGGTTGAGGGTCATAATAGGAAGATAAGACTGCAGAGTGAAGTTGTTACCAATTTTTTTTTCTTTACATGGGAGAATTCAGCAGAATGTTGGGTTTTTTTATTTATTTTTATTTTAAAAAAAAAATTTTTATGGGAGAGTAACTACCAAGTAGATTAGAAATAGAAGTTCAAAGTAGCTTCAAGAGTTCTTGAATGCCATCCTCAGGATTTTTGACAATCTGAAGATATTTGGAAAATCCTAAAGATGTTTTTAACAGGAAAACAATACAATCAGATGGTGTTACAGAAAGATGGTCTTCTGGTGTCATATAGAATTGATTAGAAGGGAGATTTGAGAGCCAAGAGATTAAGAGTTGGGCCCACACTGAAACCATCAAGGTAGGACTAACAAAAGTGGCAGGTGGAAGAAGCTTTACAGTGGAGGAAGTGACAGATGTGTTTTTTGATTGCTGGGGAATAGGAAAAGGTATGATTCTGAGTCAAAAGTAGATTAAAAATAATTCTGAAATTTCAGAACTGGGTAACAGTAAGACATGTGGAAGCCACATCATAGAGAGTGGATATTTTTTGGAGTGGATCAGTAGAAGATAGAGGTTTTATACATATTGATTATAGACATGATGGAGTGACTTTATAAGCAGAAATCTGGGACAGGCAAAGAGGAGTCATCCTTGGAGAAATTTTGAAGTCTTGGCATCAGAGACTTCGTGCTAGAAGGGAACCTAACCTTATTGATTTTTGTAGGGGAAAACTGTGCCTGAAGCCATTAAGTCACTCATCCTTGTTCACACAGATAGTAGCAGAGCCAAGATTCAAACTGAGATCCTTTTCCTCCCAATTCACACAACAATAGAGATGATAGTTGACACTATGAGAATGGATTTTTTTAAAAGAGGGCACAGAGAATAACTTTGAGAATACCTACATTTTAGCTTCAGAAATTCAAAGAAGAAATAGTGGATTGGTCAGAAGGGCAGAAGAACTAAGTCACTCTACCATAGTGAACGAATAGACTTTCTAGACGAGAGAGTGGCTAGGTGGATAGAACATCATAAAGTCAAGAGAAATCATTCTCTTTTGGCACTTAACTTGTTGGGATTTGGGCAGCTCTGTTAATATAGTACATGCCTTCTGACTCTTTATTTGGTACATCCCAGGCTTGTGGATTCCTTTAGTGAAACTTCCATTTATTCTAAAACCTTTGACTACTAATTTAGAAATTGTGTTCTAGGGTGAGCTGCACCCCTGCTGGACCTGTATGTGTTGTTTGTTTTCTCTCCATTCTCCGCTCACATTTTCTTTCCTTCTCTTCTTTGCATTGCTCCAAATGAACTGCCGTCTTTATTCTCCTGAGTGCTCATTTTGTGCCTTAGCAGAAGAGAAATAAAGCCCCTGGGTTCTCCTTTCATCTCTGGACCTAGAGAAACGTCTCCATGGAGGATATCTTGCCACTGCTCCTTATCAATAGTCTGGTCTCCTTCCCCTCTCATTTGTAGATGATATATGTTTGTGTGGGATATTGTACTTCGCTAGAGCCTTCTGGCTGTATGGCACAGCCGCATCAAAGCAGCACCTCTTTTCTTGCCACATGAATCTTTTCCGGGTGTGGTGTCACATGACATCAAATCACATCATCTTTTAAATCTGCTGTTCAGCAGAGGCAACACAGACAAGAATACTTGACTTGGCCTGCAGGCCCACTATACCTATCATCAAATACAGGTGACTGTGTCTCTTCTACCTTAGAGATGAAAATAGTTTCTGCAAGTCCCCCAATTAACTCATTTTAGAGCATAATTATTCCTACAAACAGAATCACATTGTACTTCAATAATTGTTCTTACATTCATGGTTAATAGGCTCCCCCTTTCCCCCCATCTATCTTACTCTATTTAGTCAGTCAACATTTATGAATTACTTACTATGTCCAAGTATTGTGTTTAAGTTCTAGGGACACAAAGAAAGCCAAAAAGGAAGTCTTTGTCCTCAAGGAGCTAACAATTTAGTTGGGAAAGATAACACATAAAAAGAATTTAAAAGAGGGAAGAGAGGGAGCATGTTCCCTTGCATGAGGGTACAGTGATGTCCAGAGAAATGTTACTAGGTGGGAAATGATGAAATAACTCCCCTGGGCATCATCCTTAAATTGGGGATCCAGTCAGAGGGAGGGAGGGGGTCTAGGGACAGGGGCAGCTGAAGACTTTGGAGTTTTAAAGTTGATGTCAACTTGCTGGATGAAGGGATTCTGAAGAACATCAAACACTGAAATGTGTCTGTATTTATCTGTCTCTCATGCAGTTTGGTGCATCCAAGGTCTATGACTTCCAAAGACACTGAGTATATCAGTTAAGTCTAGAGTTCCAGTAAGGTTGTAGAACTTCAGTGCATTTTTCTATTAATTAAGAACTTATATTAACCAAGTTCATTTTCATGGTTCTTTAGGGGAAAGTGAAATATTGGCAATAACAGTAACAATAATTAAATATTTTTTACAGTTCATCTTCATTGTGAAATGTATAATTAATTACTTTTAATGAGATGATAAAAATATGAAAAGCATTTTTTTCAAACTACTTTGGGCATTTTCATTCTCTTGCTTCCACACTTCTTAATTCATTGGTCTTTTGTAGCTCCTGTTGGCTTCCTTCCTAGTAATTCTCTTTGACCCAGCTATATTTTTTCATTTCTTTGGGTCCTTTGACATATCTGTCTAATTTAATGGCTGCTTTTTTCCATGTATTTTTTTTCTTTATATTTCTAACTCTTCATATGTCTTTCACATTCATGTGATACAACTACCACCTTTGTCTGGTTATATTCATATTTTGAGATATCAGTTCTGGTCATACTTGTCCTCAAAAAGATCTTTGATACAATTTCATAAGTGTAAGTCATCCCTTATAATCTGCTATGGGCTAATTAGTCCCACTATGCATTTTTCCATTGCCTTAAAAAGCTGTTTGTACTCAGTAGTGATCACAGTAGCTCTCGCGTCTTAATCCAGTTGCCTCCTCAGGCAGCAAACTTCTTCCCATTGTTACAATTTTGTTCTTAACTTTATATCTGTACTTATGCCGTGGTAGTGGTGGTGATGGAAAAACAGGTTATACATCTTTCTTCTAGTATGTCTTTCAGTCTCATTGTGTTTTAACTTTGCCCATTGTTTTATTTTCCCTTTCTATACCTATAGGATCTTGACTACTAAATTTTAAGCAAAACGAAGTCAAGGAACATGTCTTATTGGTGGCTCTGTTGTATGCCTTGCCCTCAGTAAATGTTTAATAGATTTAGGTTGGATATTGATGAAAAAGTTCTTCATTACTGACTGTTAAGAAGCTTTAGAAATATAACAGCATGATGTAGAGAAAAGAGCCCAGGATTGAATAGTGAAAGACCTTAGTTCTAGTCTTTGATCTATCCATATGACCTTGGGCAAGTAACTTTTCCTCTGTGGACTCGAGTAACAATCTGTAAAGAGGCTGCTTCCAAAGGCCTCAAGGGTCACTTTGAGCTTGAAATCCGTGACTCCTTGAAATAAAGCACTTTGTTCATCAACAACCAAGTGTCCCTTCTTAATTACATGTGACCTTGTCTTTTTTTTTTAAACCCATTGCTACCTTTTTTGGGGTGAGGAGTGGAGCTTTAGTGGATCCTTAGCTCTTAGCACAATGCTTAAAAATTAGGACACACATTAAATGGCTTGTTCACTAACTGACAATATTTTCCCTGAATATGAGTGATAAGTCATTAAATGACACAAAGCAAAGATTTTTCTTTTTTAATTAATAATTTTTTGAAAAAAAATTGAAAAATATAGAACCAGGCTGGGAGATAGGAGGATATTTATCAAGAAGAAGATATTGGTCACAACTCAGTGTATATACTAAGTCATAAGGAAGTATAAAGAGAAAAGAGCTGCCATTCATCACGTCAATATCTAAGAGTGATGCCTACTTAAGATGAGGCATGGTCCCTCTCATGTACACACAACCTCTGGTGTAGAAATCATATACAAGTAACTGTCAGTGCTACATGACCACTGTAGGATGGAAAGATAAAGAAACAGGGGCTTTGGTGGGGTAGTGGGGTTTGGAGAGAGGAAGAGTCTTACATGCAATAGCATTTCATATTGCTCTGAAAGGATTTCAGCAAGCAGAGATGTGGGGAGCAAGAAGGTTTTGGATGTTCTGGAAATAGGGAACTTGGCTACAGATTGAGGAGGCTTAGGTCATTTCTTCTCTCTTTATTTCAGTTATGGGATGTCATTCTTCTTGTTGTTACCCATAATTCCCATTTCGTAGTTGCTTTGCATTGAATTCTCCAATACTTCTACCTATACTGTTGAAACTCAGCAAGTTCATTCTAGTGGTAGAGATAGTGAGATAGACTTGGAAATCCTTTGTAACTTGTGGCTCTTTTGTTTTTGACTTGGATTAATAGGACTGTGAATATGAGTATAGGAACCAAGCTTATGGATGTCTCATTGATGGGTGGAGATAGGGGAGCAACCTTCTCTACATGTGGTGGGAAAGTCAGGTTGAAATTTCTTACGCTAAATCCATCTCTGGTCTATACTAGGTGGTAGAATTTTCTTTAAGTGGGCAAAAGACTACAGTATTCTCCTTCCCATTTAACTCTTAGAGTATATATTTTGTCCTAGCCTTGTTAGAGTTGTCTATCAAGCTAGAAACCTTTGTTAAGGCCAGGAGACAACATGGCTCAGTGGGGAAAGAGCTGGCTTTCTGGTCAGGAAACCCTCGGCAAGTCCCAAATTGCCAGTGCCCCAGGAATCTTTTTAAGACTTTATAAACTGAAGAGCTTTCTTCTCCTAGTTATGAGATGCCCTGGAAGGAAAGTGTTTCCTCTCCAGAGTTCCCTATACTCATGAAATCACATTTTGTATTTGGATTGTTTTTCAGTTCTGTCCAATTCCTTGTCACCCCATTTGGGGTTTTCTCAACAAAGATAATGGAGTAGTTTGCCATTTCCTTCTCCAGTTCATTTTGCGTGAGGAAACTGAGGCAAATGATGCATTGACTTCCTCATGTTCACACAACTAATAAGTATCTAAGTCCAGATTTCAAACCTGGAAGATCAGTCTTCTTGATCCAGACCCAGCAATCTATCCATCACACCATTTAGCTGCCCTGATGAAATCATAGGTCCAAGCTACAAAGTAAAATGAAGGACAGTACAATTATGAGATCCTCTTTTCCCTAGTTGTACTTAGGTACTTTTCACATAATGCTTTTTCCTTTTACATAAAGTTGGAAGGGAGCTGAGCAAAAACTCAATTCAAGTTAGATTTCACTTTTCATCACTGTTTCACTCATAATTTTCAAGCGACTAGAGAAAATGAAAATGCTTTAAAAAAAAACCTTTGATTTCAGAAATTTCAATGATAATATTTAAAAAGGTTATGAAGTACAATTTTTAATGTTTTATTTTCAGTAAGAATTATATGAACTCCTGAAAGCTAAATTTATAGGACATCTGATACTGGCATAAAGAAAATAAATTAATATGACTTGTTTATAGATCTGCTTGTTATCGTTTTCCTTACCATTGAAGTCACTCAGATTGAACTGCCAATTTTGAGAGGAAAACTAATAATAGCTCTTAAATTGCAAAAATCCAGTCATATATTGTATAAAGTACAGCCTATCACTATGAATTACAAAGGTGCATTGGTTGGGGTTGGGGTTTCTGTTACTTGTCTTTGAAGTTTTTTTTTTTTTTACTATTTCTAGTAACTTACTGTTAGTGAGTAGAGTAGTTTTTAATTTGTTTGTAAAGACCAAATTCATGCTTTGACAAGAAGCTTAGTGTTGCTGTCTTTGTTGTCAGATGAGCCTTCCTATTGGATCTGAGATTCTTGTACAAGATTTTGAGCCTACCTAATGCTTTTTAGTTATTTGACCCTGGGCGCAAGTCACTTAACCCAAGTTATTTTGAGAAGAAGGAGAAGGAGAAGGAACATATTCTTAAACAAGATTAGAAAATTCTATAAAAAGACCTCAGCATTGATGGTTGAGTTTGTATAGCTATTAGAAGCACTAAATCTCTTATAAAGAGATAGACTTGAAATTTCTATCTCAGAATAGAGAGTTAATTTTCAAAATCAAGAATATTGAGATGAACTTTGTGTATCATATCTCAGTGCCCAAAGATTAAAATTTGCTATATTACTCTCACCTACTTTCTTTACATCCCTCTCCTATTTCTTTCTCATGTATTAATATAACTTTTTTCCCCAAATTAAAAAAAAATTAAGAGGAATTGTGCAAAGATAGACATGTTCATCTAATCTTTGTCTTTGAAATGCAGATAACTTATATTATTTTGAATATTTGTTATAATAATTATTATGTATCTTCTTTTAGGATAAAATTGTACTCTTGAACCAAAAGTTTTAAAATATATTTGATGTATTCCCATCTCCTGAAAAAAAATAAAAGATGGAGTCTTTCTGGTGAGAGTTCTTAGACTGGATGATTTGTGCTAGATGTATAAGCCACAGCCTCTACCCTCATTTAACTTAATGTATAAAAGGGTAGAGAAATTCTGTGTGAATGTAAATAGTCAATGTAAAATAGGCCAAAATATTTCATTTGCACTGACTAGAAATGGCATAGGACCAGGTCCTGCTTAATTGCCAAGATAGTGAAATAATTTCTTTTTTTGGATGGTTAAAGAAAGCAAGGGAAGATTTGAGTTTGGAATTGGGTCCTGTTAAATTTGCATAGGAAAAGGTCAGGCTAACATTCCCAGTGGCTACTTTGGTCTTCTCCAAAGGATAGTCAGTCTAAGTATATTTGCAGGAGAGTGAATAAGATATTTGAGATAGAGTGAAGTGTTTGTAAAGGTGAAGACTTTTAGGACTGGCTGATGGGTGTGAGATTCTGAAGAACATTGAATGCACTGGTAAAGAATTTGGGTTTCATCTTGGGAGAAATGGAAAATTCTAAAAATGGACAACATTTAGATGCATATCATCACCAATCCTCACTCCACATATACACAAGATAACTTTAGCAGAGAAAGAATTTACAACTGAGTGGCTGGGGTTGGTACGGGAGATACAGCAAAAACATGGATTTGGGAAATGGAGCATTGTGTATGAAGAACAGCAAGGAACTTGGAGCTTTCAGATTGGTGGGCACATGGAGGAGAGCAATGTGGTAAAAGAGTGGAAAGTGATCAGTCACCAGAGACAAATACTACAGGTATGTCAGGAAGCATGAGGAGTTGAGAGGGGCAGTTGTTCCAGTAGATCTGCTTAAAAGGTGTCCTTGCCCCATTGGTTGTTTTTACTATTAAAAGCAGGCTCCTTGATTAGATGGCTTCCAGATCTTGCTTAACTTGTCTTTTTCAGTGATTAACCATATATTTTTAATCAATACTATATGCTCTTAATGATTATTGCTTTATAATATAGTTTAAGTGCTGATTTCCCTTTGTGCCTTTTTTTAAGAAAATATTTCCCTAGAATTCATAGGCCTTTTATAATTATTTTGCCAAATTTTATAACATAATCTTTTGGTAATTTGGCATAGTGTGAAGTGAACAATATTATTTACAAGTGTCATTGTTTTTATCATTTTGAAATGGTCCAACCACGAACAATAAATATCTGTCCAATTATTTAAACCATATTTTATTTCTGTGTAGAGTGTGGTGTTGTTTTATTTGTATATATTTTGAGTCTTGGAAGAGCATCTGACAGATATTTAATGCATTTAAAAATTATTATAAGTGGAATTTCTTCTTTCTTGTCAAGTTTGTTTTTAATAAATGGAAAGACTGATTATTTTTGTGGGTTTATTTTACATTCTGGCATTTGCTGGAAGTTATTCATTGTTTCTGCATAAAGAAAATTAATTATACTTAAGAAGGGAAGCCATCAAATGGGGGGGGAACATGTTTGTATCAAATTTTCATGAAAAGGGTTTGTTATCAAAGACTTATTCACAGTTGGCATATACGGGGTGTCTCAAAAGTCTCAATATATAGTTTTAAGGTTTAGTAGCTTAATTATGTTATTTAGACTCCATTTAAAATTCTTTTTTCCAATGCCACTCTCTGATTATAATTTTTATTGTGCTGTGGTCAATAAAACGTTATTTAATAGTTCTGGTTTTCCATGTATGTTTGTTTGAATAAAAACATGAAAGAGCAATAAATAGCATTGCTAAAGAACGTGTGTCCAACAATAAATCACAAAAACAATAGTTAATTTTCTCAAAATAACTAATGTAAGCCAACATACTAGAACACTTGGAATGCAACCAAAGCAGCAGTCTTTGGGGGGAAAGTTTATATCTCTAAACACTTTCATCAACAAAGCAGAGGAAGCACAAACCTCTGAACTGGGCTTATAACTAAAAAGCCAAATAAACATTAAAATAACTATATATATGTGTGTATATATATACCATTATTAAAAATGAAAGAGCACCAATTACTGAAATCTGAATAAAAAAAGAAAAAAAAAGATGTAATGAAAAAGTAATTGAAATCATTAGAAAGTACTTTGCCCATTTACATTCCAATAAAACTGATGATTTAAATGAAACGAGTGAATATTTTTTTAAAATATAGAAAGCTTAGATGAACAGAATAAGAAATGCAAGATTTTCATAAACAGATCTCTGCCATGAATGAATTTCCAAAAGAAGGACCACGACCATCACTTTGATTTTTGAATTAATTGTATTAATGTTCACTGAGTAGTCGATTTCAGAATTGCCAAAATAAGAACAGAAGACATTCTACGAGATTCTTTCTATGGACAAATTTAATTTTAGTAAATAAACCAGTTAGAATCAGTAAAAATTAAACTATAGGATCAGTAGAAAAATTGAAATAAAATATTAGCAAAGAAGCTACTGCAATATGTCTCAATAGGATATTCAGTTTGGTTTTATAACAAGAATGAAATGTTGGTTCGATATCAGGAAAATTATAAATATACTAGGTTATATCAATAAGAATGATTTTAAAAGTATATATATATATATATCGGTATCGGTAGGTACAAAAAAATCCCTCAAAATTAATTCAATATCCATCTGTCTTGGGGGGAAAAAGGCAGAAAAATAAATGGATACTATCAAATTGTATCTGTCTAAAGGGTTTGCATTGTATGTAATGGGGATAAATTGGTAGGCCTTTCTAGTGACATTAGGAGTAAATCAAAGAACTCTTTAATAACTATTGTTACTTAGTCCAGTACTGGAAATACTAGGTCAGATAACTAAAAGAAATTGTGGTAATAAGCTTAGGGAAAGGAGAAATAAAATTTTTTTAAACAACATAGAGTTTACTTACAGAATGTTAGAGGATTAGTTAAATATTGATTAAAACATTTCTGAAAAGCTGCAGAAAATAAAATAAATGGGATGGGAATAAACATTTATGTACTATCTACTATGTGCCATGTACTCTTCTCAGTGCCTTACAAATGGTATGCCACTTGATCCTCACAGCAACCCTGAGAAAGGTGGCATTATTATCTCCTTTATAGTTGAGAAGAGTGAGACAAGTAGAAGTTAAGGGACTTTCCCTCTGTCATAGAGCTAATAGATATGAGGTCAGATTTGAATTTGGATCTTCTTGGAGCTCTACTAAACCATCAAAGTACCTCACAATTCTCATAAAATGTAAACATTTTTCTGTATTATTAATGAAACTCGAGAGAGAGAGAGAAGAAAAATTTCTTTTTAAAATTACCACAAAATGCATTAAATATTTGATTGTCTATGTACAAAGATAGCCAAGAACTTTGATTGTAGTTGATCAGAAAACACTTTTATATATATATATATATATATATATATATGTGTGTATATATATATATATATATATATACAAATCTAAATAATTGAAGTCATATTTTGTTTAGTTTTTCTTTTTTAAAATTTAATATTTTGTTGATATTTATTAATATTGATTGGGCTCTATCTCACCTGGTGAGAAGGACCTTGGCTGCCAAAGTTCTAAGTTGTGTTGGGATAGAAAAATGTTTTTGTCCCGTTCTTTTATGGATTTTGCCACTTCAGCATTTGTTTTAGGGCATTATTTAAAAGTCTTTGGAGGAGTTTTATTACATCTCAGTCAAGTCCCTGCCTTTTATCTACCATCTTGGTTCTGCCCTCTTTCTAATTAGACATATTTACTTGTTCATTGGTAGTTTGAGCCAATGTGATGGAAATAATCACAAAATGATTTATATATTAAGTTCCATAGCACTTAAAGTATCAAATGATTATTATGTAATGATTAAAAAATAATAAAATTTATCTGAAAGGACCAAAAGTTCACAAATTCATGAAATCATGAAAAAAAGTAGAAGGAAGGGCAGTAGGTACCAAATATTCATCTCAGTAATTAACTAGGTTCATAGTGTAGACATTAAACTTTCTCCCACTCATCCCACATATGTAATTTGTCACCACATCTTCCTATTAGTACCTTCTCAACATCTGTCATTGTCTTCCACTGGCAGAGATTGTGATGAGCCTGTTTTTCACCCATAGCAGCTCTTGCTTGTACTGTTGCAGTAGGCATCTAGTTGATCTTTGTGTGTTAACTTTCTCCTCCCTCTAATCCATCCTCCACTCAGCTGATAGGCTTTTTTGGAAGCCAGGTATCTGAGTATGTTCCTGTCATGTTCAGTGAGCTCCTGGAGCAGATTATTATCCCCTGGAAGAAATATTGAGAAGTTTGTTTGGCATTTAAAGGCCTTTGTAGCCTTCCCTCTTCCTACTTCTTATACTTTATTCACACACACACACACACACACACTTCCATCTCTAGGGTTTTTAAATACAATATTTTCTTTCCTGTCACCTATCTTTATATTGGGTTTCTCACATGCCAGGAACGTTGTGTTCCTCATGGTCACCTTTGTGTTTCTAAGCCTTAGTTATTCTTCCAATTTTTTTTCCTGAGCCTTCCACCAACTTCCCTGGTGCCCAGTGGCTGCCCTCGTGAAATTACCTTCCTCCTATTCTGAAGCCTCCTTTGCTCCCAATTATTTACTTGTTACCTCCTTTATTAGAGAGGATGATCCTTGAGAGCAGGAAATGTTTTGGCATTTCCTTGTTTCCCCAGTGCTTATCACATAGTAAGTGCTTACTGAGTGCTTGCTGATGTCTGATTGCCCAACTGACTGACAGCAAGATATTATGGTGAATCCCTTAGTGAACAAATTCCTGAATTCTAATAATTGCTTTTCCCTCCCTCCTTATCATCAAGCTCATTACTGATCCGTCTATATACAGCCTTGACATTATAGTTAGTTTTGTTTAATTTGTTTGTTCCTTCCTTTCTTCCTTTTCTTTTTTATCTTTTTCCTGCCCAATTTTTTTTTTTTCATTTCTGTTTGTCCTCACCTTTCAGAAATACTGTATGTTTAATTATAAAGTGCTTAGCAAAATGTCTTATACATCGTAAGCACTAAATAAATGTTAGGTGCTGCTGCTGTTGTTTGGAAAAAAAAATTATAGTTTTTGAATGATTAACATGCTAGATTGAAGATGGTGAGACATGTATGAAATAACAATTGTATTTACTGACTCTCTCTTGACTCACCATCTTGTGCATGTTGGGTAATAAGCAATTTATATTTTTATAGTGTTCATCAAACATTATTGAAAATCTATTCTGCTTTTTGCCATTTCATTGTTTCAGATTTAATATTGGTGGGCTCTTCTGGATGAATGTATATTAGAATAAATATTTGCATGTATTTCTAGTTTGGAAAACAAATCAATTTTTAAGAAATAAAGCAAGGGCTATTACTGATATTATGTCTCTTTGAAACCTGATACCCCAGGATAGATATACTGTTATCTGTTAGAATATTGTCTCTGGGGAATTATTTCAAATAAAATGAGCTTTTAAGATTTGATATTTCATTTTTTCTCTTTGTTCAGCTAGTTAACTTTTCTTGAATTCATTCATTTTACTCATTTAAATTGTGCACCTATGAATACTAAAGCTGACCATTTCACTTCAAAACTATCTCTTTCCTTCAAACTTGATCATTTTCTTAAGAACTATGGATAATTTTGAGACGTATCAGAGGAAAGCTCCCAAAATGTTAACTGGACACATATTGTCTCTGTATAGGCTCAAAGAAGATTTTTTTTTTAGCCTGTAGTGGTGGACTTTCAAATATGACTTTATGGTGGCCAAAAGAATGGTGTTAATTTGGGAATTATATGATCTTCCTTGATGGGAAACCTTGCTGGGGAAACTTTCTCCATTTTCATAATGATAATACAAAGAATGTTGGGGAGTTGCCAGGGATACCAGGAACTTACCTGTACACAGGATTTGCCTGTGGTCACCTGGCTATTATGTGTTGAGGCAGGAGAAAAGCTTTGGACATCTTGAATTAGGTCAACCCTCTGCTTACCATTACTACATTGTCTCATATATAGTCAGCAAGCATTTACAAAGTAACTACCATAAGCTAGATAATTTTCTCTGTTTTAGAAAGACAAAACCAAAATTGAAACAGTTTCTTGTGAAGTCCCAGGCTAGCTTCCTGGAGGCCTCAGAATCAGCCACAATCAGGATGAACAAAAGTCCTTGGTAACTTTAGGGGCAGAAGTAAAGGAGAATCTACAAGACTGCCTGGAGCTTTGCCAAGGATCCTTCCTTGACTCTAGAGTTCAGAGTGTCCATGAATCTCCACACTTTTCTCCTCCTCCTCCTGAGGCAAAGTGAAGATTTCTCACCTCTCTCACTCCACCCCCTAATTCTTCCCTACAATTCTCTTAATCCCAAGCATTGAGCTAGCATTAACTGTGAGAAGAGAAATTCCAACCATGCTAATAGAGCTATTGTCCACTAGTTATTAGCCTTAAGTGCTTGGTTGTCTGATTCTAATGCACTTATTCAGAGTTTCAGCCCTTTACATTTTCTGACCTCAAAGAGCTTACATTTTAAGGGGGGCAAAATATTGTGTAAGTTTGTAAGAATTTATAGGAAATATACCAAATAAATGCAAGGTATATGCACAGAAGGCACTAAATCCTAGATGGAAAACCATTGTAGTCTTCATTTAGCAGGTCCTGTTTGAGCCAATCCTAGAGATAAAGCAGAGATTCTAAAAAGTGGAAGTGAAGCTTAAGTATTTTCCAGGTGTGAAGGATAGCCAACAGGAAGACAAAGAGATGGAAGATGGATCATAGGAGGAGCAGCAAGAAGGCTAATCTGACTTGACCCTAGATCATTGGAAGAAGAATATTGTTAAGTCAGCACTTTTCTTTCTGTCCCCAAGGTTTAGCACTGGGCTTAGCATATATAATAGTGCCAAATAATTGCATATTGATTCTTTGACTTAATTTTTCTGAGTCTCACTTTTCTCATCTGTAAAATGAGGGAGTTGAACTAGATGGCCTTCAACAATTGAGATCACTTCCATTTCTGAGTTTCTGATTTTCCTTGCATTATGTTGTGCAATTATGGAACAGAGACAGTTTCTAGTGTTGGCGTGATGATAGCCAACTTAGGCAATGTAAGTAGGGGCGCTTGTGAGCATCTCAGAACATGGCCATATTTTCTGTCCAGTGTTTCAGGAGGATACTTTCTTTATTTTTGCACATTTTCCATTTGAAGTGATTTGAATTTCAATCTAGCTATCCATGGCTCTGAAAAGGAGTTCCTCTCTAGTGAAGGAGGATGTTTTCCCAGTTATCTTTCTGTGCCCTTACTGGAGTAGTTCTATTGTGACAGCACACCTTGTTTCTGTTTTTTGACCTTGTGTCACAGGCAGAATTATGTCACTGTCAACTTGGGCTCCCTATACCCCACCTCATTTCCTTCTTAAAGAAATACAAGAAATTGTGAAACATCAAATGACTGTCCACTTCTCTTAGTGGCATTTGTCTTTCTACTTTGTATGGAAATAAAAATTTTAATTAATGAGCCATTGAAACAGAATCTATTTTCACAAAAAAGGCAGTGTACCAGTAGTGCCATTTGTACTGTTCTTTGTAAGGACTCTCCAATTGCAGATACTAACATGAATGGACCACATGCTTTCTGGTCATCAAAAGAGTGTGAATGTTGTTTAGGAGGATTTTGAATTTCAATACCATTATGTAAAGCCTTGATGATTTGTGATTCTCTTTAAGCACAAATTGGGACAGAAACAGAATAAAAGATGGTTGGCATCAAAAGCGTATTTTTTGATAAATATCTTTTGACTTAATTATAAATCATAGAAATTAATTTAGAAATGATAGATTCCTTCTGTAAATAAGATCATGACATTTGTGGGAGTTGTTTTATATGCATAATGTATTCAGTTACTTTTCTTTTTAATTACAGGAGTTGTAAACCTGTATTAATATAGAATGCAGAATTAGAAAGCTTTGAGGAATTTAATTGAACTTAAATTAGAAAATGCTTAAGTCCCATGTGTTGTTGTCTGGACTAGAAAATGGATGACAAGGTTTGAACTTAAGAGACTGGAGAATGGGCACGGCTTAGTGACTGATTGGATGCCAGGGATGGAAGAGGTAGAGAAATAAAAAATAACTTTGAGATTAGAAATCTAGAAAATACTAAATAGTAACTTTTCTATAGAACTTTAAAGTTTGCTAAGTTTTTTCGTGCTATTACTCCTATGAAGGAAGTAACATTAACAACATGAAGCTCATTGAGTCTGCATAATTTGCCTAAGGTCCTACAGCTAGTAACTTGGACCCAGGATTTGGCTGCAGTCTTTCTTAATTCTGCATCTAGGCCTGTTTCCAGTCTGTCAGTTTCTAATTGGGAAAATGAGTGTGATACTGATCCCCCTTCCAAAAAAGGGAAATTGAGAAAAAAACTATCTGAAGAAAATATATGCCTTATTTTTTTTGTTTTGTTTTTTTTGTTTTTTTATTTTTAAAGAGTGCTGGGATATCAAAGTGGAAAATTCCCTACAGGTAGCTAGTGACTTTGGAATTGGTCCATTGGTCAGGGAAAGAGAGATTTAAGGGAAGGAAGGTACAGAAACTTCCCCCTGGGAGTAGAACAACCTGATGCACACTGTATCTTGTTATACACTATTCTTACAAATGACACTGTTGGACAGAGCAATTGGTTCCAGAGGCATCAAGCTGAAGAGTTGCATGATGAGGGGTACCTGGTTAGAAGGGCAGGTGATTCAGTGGAGACACATGGAGAGAGCACAAGAATAGAAGCCTAGAAAGCCAGATTAGCCCCAGGGTATACAAACAAAGGGGGAAGATAGGTACAAGGTGGCAGGTTGGGTATTAATCCCTAGGGCTAAACTCTCACTAATGTGAGATAGTCAAGTTTGCAACATCATGCTAGGCTTTGGTAATATTCCTTCACATTGTATTGGGAGGGCTTTTTAGTTGGGCCAGCATTATGCAAGATATGTTGCTAAAACAGAAGATTGTCCCTAATAATTGTTTTTATTATTTTTGGAGACTGAGTGTCTGTATCTTTCTCAAGCCAGAATTACAAGTACCCATTCGTGATCCCCATCTTTTACTAATAAGAACAGGAATTTTGAGCTTTTCTCATTTCTGATCTTCTGAACCACTTTTGACATTTCTGACATTTTTGAACTACTTCTCCCTTCCTTATGGGGAATGTTCTGCAGGCCCACCATATTGGTTCTGGTCTTAATTGGTAACTTGTCTTTAGCTCTACGGTGCCACTAAAGTCCTTAGTTCAAGCAATCACTGCCTTAGCCTGCCCCAGCAGCAGGAATTACTGATGACTGTCAATAAACATAACTGCTCTCTTCAGTACCATATGAATTTCCTCCACCAATGGACAGTGGAATACTAGGCTTTAGGAGTTTCCAGAACCATAAGGGTTCATATCCCAGCTCATAACCCAGGGGTCACTGTTTTGAGCATGAATCTGTCCAAAGTTAGAACGTTTCTTAGGCAGTACACCTAGTCTATTGATGGCCAGTGTGCCACCTTTTCTGTGACGTTTGGCCATAGGCACTGGGAGGTTGAATGCCTTGCATAAGACTCTGCATAGGGTCACAGAATTTGTATGTTAAAAATAGCATTCTAGATCAAGTCTTTCAGGCCTGCTCCTTAATCCTCCCCTCATTCTTAAAGCTAAAGACAGTGATGTCGTGCTCTTACAGCAAACAAATGGTGGCTTTGTGGAACACACATCTGTCTTATGCATTAGAGGTATTATTCTACTTTAGAACTTGTTTAATTATAAAGATAACTGACTGTCCTCACAAAGCCTATAGAAAGAGATTGGGGGGAGCTTGGTGTACCCTCAAATATAGTAGGTACTTTCTTGCTACTGTCTTTGACTTCATGTTGCTTTGCCTTTAGGAAATGTTCTTTTGGTTATCAAAATTGTATTTGTTCTTCAAAGTATAGAGTAAATGTTATTTCTTCCATGATATTTTTTCTCATCCCTCTGAGCTAGAACTATCTCCTTCCTTTGTGCTCCTGCAGACTTTTCCTCCTTTTAAGTAGGTTTTCTCATTTATACTATTTCATTTAGCAATCTGACCAGCTTCTATGGTTTCATTGATCAGTTCTATGCAGATGATTGTCACATATCCTGGTTTATCTCTGCTGATGCCCCAGTCTCATATTTCCAAGTGTCTCTTACGCATCTTGGACTGAATGCCCCATAAAGATGTTAAAACTCAACATGTCCAAAATCGAACTGATTGTCTTTTGCCTTACCCCTAAAGTCTCCCCACTTCAAAACTTCTGTATTGCTGGGGGGGGGGCACCACCTTTTCATCAACCAGGCTCATGACCTAGGTATTATCCTCAATCCTTCACTCTCTCTCACCTCCCATATCTAATCTGTGGTCAAGTTCTGTCATTTCCAGCTTTTCTCATATACTTCCCCTTCTCTTCTCTGATACTCTTACCACCCTACTTCAGGCGCTCCTCCCTTGATGCCTGGATTATTACAGTAGATACTGGTTGTTTTCCCCCTCAAATCTCTCACCTTTCCAGTCTACCCTACACTAGCTATCAAGTTAATCTCGCTGAATTGCAGGTCTGACCATATCCTTTTCTGATAAGTTTCGTTGGCTCAGGGACCAAATATAACATCCTCTATTTGGCTTTCAAAGCCTTCTATAACCCAGCCCCTTCCTACCTTTCTAGTCTGCTTATACCTTACTATCTCTGAGTGCTTTGGGATCCAGTAACACCATCCACATGGCCATTCTCCTGGCTAGTCCACACTTGACATGCCATTCTACTTACCCAAATTGAGCACTTTTGCTGCCTGTTCTTCATGTCTCTTTCCTTGTCCTTGCCTCCTGACTTCCCTGGCTTACTTCAAGTCTTACCTAAAGACTCCCCTTTGGCAAGAAGCTGTCCTTAGTCCTCCTTAATCTTAGGACTGTCTCTGAGACTACCTCCCGGTTTAGTCAGTGTCCATCTTGTTTTCACTTAGTTGTTTACATATGGTCTACCCTCTTAGACTGGGGGCTCCTTGATGGCAGGGATTCTTTTTGCCTTTCTCTGTATCCTCAGTTCTTGAACACTGGTACATATGTAATTAATGTGTTGTCTTCCTTTTGATCCCTTGTAGTACCTGAAAAAGTATCTTACTCGAGCCATTCACTAAATATTTTGTTGAATTGGGCTGAGTAGACTTAATCATAAAGAACACTTAATATGTTCTTCTAATACTGGAGTGACTTAATGAGATGATATGAGACAGGAAAGAAAGGTTATGTTTTGGCAAGAAGGAAAGGGCATCAGGGTTCAATACCTGCACTAAACTAACCTTTAAGTGGGCAATTAACATTTAAAGAAAATAAAGTTTGGAAGTATTTGTGGAGTAATTGCAAAAATGGAGAAAGTAAGTTCAAGGTCCCTGTTTTGTTGAGGAATTCTTTTTCCTCACATTGACAGTCATTAGAAAATGGAGGTTTTGATCTCTAAAAGATGAAGAGAAAAATCTATTCAAATGGCAACAATTTCCTTGTTGGGAGAATTAAGAGGAGGCTTTCTTTGTGAGGTTTTTCTTCTTAACTTCCCCGTACTGATATTTTTTTCAGGCTGAAACTTGGAATCTTTTAAATCTTTTAAACCTAAACTATTTTTCCATTTGCTGGACATTAAGTAATAATATCTCACAGGAAAAACAGGTCCTAGTAGAGCGAATTCACCTCAGGGAATGATGATCCTTTCTATGGCTTAGAGGGGAGGTCAGCCAGCCACAGTGGCCTCAGCTAGGGGGCTGACTTCCACAGTGAACACTGAGCTTTCCATTGAGCCTGCAGCCTGAATCCAGCACTAGACATGGATTAGCTGTGCAGCCTGGGTCAGTCACTTAACCTTTGTTTTTACAGTACCTAACACACAGTAGGTGCTGTAACATATATATTTTTTCTAGCTACTGTTATTATTATTATTATTATTATTATTATTATTATTATTATTATTATTATTATTACTATTATTAATGTTATTATAATGTAGTGGCCAATTGAATACCAGCAGTGAAAGATTTCAAAGGCACCTGAATCATTGACCATCAATTGACACTTCCAGCCTTACTAGAAACTTTAATCTGCCACAAATTCAAGAGAAGTCATTTCATCCTGAGACTTGTTTATACACTGACCTTACTGGGCATTGCTAGTTGTACAGTATTTGTCCTGTAAGGGAAAGAGGTGCCTCAAATCAGGATCCCAGTTCTATGAATGGCTTTAACTTTGTGGAGTTGCTAAGAACAAAGGCAGAATGTGTCAGGGCTTGCTGTGGTATGTAGGATGGAGCTTTTCAAAAGAACTAGCAGGGTACCTGTTGCATGGAGTAACAAACAGTAATAGAAAAACAGTCTAGATGCCAAGCTTATTTCCTCTTGGGGCTTTATCCATTCCATAATCTTTGTTTTGGTAGTTAAAACTTATCATTGAGATACAGAGTTTGATGTATGCATAATTGTTTTTTTCCTAATTTTAATGGCATTATCCCTAATCTTTCTAATTTAGTTTGCACTGTAAGTGAAAATCACTCAAGTTATCAAAATCAGTCTTGTTTTCCCTTAATGGAATACTTCACAAAATCCCATTAACAGCAAGCAAACAAAAAATGAATAATTTTCATGCATCGACAAATATTTTGATTTTGAAAACATAAGATGAGCCTTTTTATATATCCTTTTCCCATTCTCTGGACAAACAGAAATCAATCTTTAATCTTCATTCCTCTTTTTCTGAACATAAAACTCTCAATATGCCCTTTTCCTTATATCAAAAAGGTTGTATTTTTGAATAATGTAAATTTGTTTTCCCCAGATATTTTTACATTTATAAATATGTCCATACATTTCCTAAGTCTGAGGCCAGCAATATATTTAGCCCCAAGGGAAAGCAGAATGTAGGGGAAAGGGAAAGAGTGAAGAGAAAAAGAAACCCACAACATGTGATGTAGAAAAATCAGGACTGTTCTTGCCTTGAATGTTATTTGTTAGGGGTCAGGTTCTCGTCCCTGTTCTAAAGCTTTATGGCAATGTCTGGTCTTATTTTGTAATGTCATGTTCCTAACCGATTGAAATTCTATAAAATTTCCTCACATGTTGGTTGAAGGCCAACATGACAACAATTAGGTCTGTCCCAAAATCTAGGATTAACTGGAGCTGTTCAAATGAATTAATCAATTTTTATTCTCTCAGGCATCAAACATGAGTATGCAGCAGATGTTATCATTTTTGCTTAATTCCCCATTAAACATAGGGATGCATTATATGCATAAATAGTGCCATTTTTGATAATGGGGAATTTTCATTTAGGCCAAGTACAGTTTATTAGGTTTATGCTGGCCAGAGTTTTTTCTTTGTTTTATGACATTTTTGAAATATAGGTAGTTTTTTGAAGTATGAATTTACATGAGGCTGCGAGTCAGTTTTCTTTCTTGCTTTATAGACACATCCATACACATACCAAGACACATGCTTATATAAGTTTGCTTTAGTTTACAAATGTTTTCCTATTAAAAATGAAGATGGAAAATTTGACTCCAATTCTTAAGTTTAGAATACTATTCCCATCTTTATAATATAAATTAATATAATATGGGCATGTCAAAAGCATGATATATTTACTGTTGAATTAGAGTCCAGCAACATCAGTCATTGGTCATCTCTGAAACTCCAATAACTTAAAATATAGCACTTAGGGAATAAACCATTTCATAAGCAAATGAAGTTTTTTACAGAGAACCCCATGTCATGCTATTGGCTATTGAAGTCACACTGTCAACTTGTTAAAACTTTTCTTTTGACTAAAAATCATAGAGAAAGAGAGAGATTGATGCATGATTCATGTGTCTCTGTGCTGTATCTGAATATTCACATGTTAAAGGTGGTTGTGTACAGCAGTCAAGAGTTTAGCTTAAACAGCTAACCCTTGTCGTGGCCATCTTGAACATATGTTGTGGATCTGAAGCCAAGAAGAGCAGCCTTTGTGCCTCCTTCTCATGAGTGACCTTGCTATGGGCAAGGCCTCCATTTCCTTATCAGAAAAACAGGAGTAGTAATTTCCATAGTTGCCTGCCTCAGGACCTTGTTACAAAGCTTAGATGGGCTGATGGATGGAACAGCCTGATATGTTATAGAAATGCTCATGACTTCAGTGTGGGGCCCTTTTGGTTTACTGTCCCTTCCATTGGGAAAGAGTGCACACACATGTACACATACATACCCCTACTTTATTTATGTTAGCAAAAAGCCACAGTGAAAACTTTATCTTAAAACTCCTCTCCTGAAATACATAGAGACAATAAGACCTGTCTTACATATATATATATATTTGTGTACACTTTTTACTTTCTTTCAGAACCTGGTAAAGAATCTTCCGGAGCAGAAGGAACTTAGTGCCTTAGCCCAACTGAAGAATGAATATGATGACCTCTGTGAGCCTGAACAATTTGGAGTTGTGGTATGTAATGGAGGGACTCATACCTTCATTTTAGAGTTACTGTGTGCTACATTTACAAGAAAGGCATTTTAGTTGTTGATTTAATTTTGTAATTACTCTTAAGGCTGTTCAGTTGGTATTTTGTTGTCAAAGATAGTGGCGTTTTTTGCCATTTCCTTTTCTAGCTCATTTTCCAATTGAGGAAACTGAGGAAAAGAGTGAAATGACTTGTCTAGTTGGTGTCTGAGCACAGATTTGGACTCAGAAAGAAGAGTGTTCCTGATTCCAAGCTCAGTGTTCTATCCATTGTGTTGCCAAGCTTCCCAGTTAGTATTAATGTGTCCCTTTTCAATTGGACTGATTGTTATAATACATTTTTTTCTCAGTAGCATTTTATTTTTCAAAATACACATATAGTTGTAAACATTCATTTTTGTAAGTTTGTGTTCCAAAGTTTGTCTCTCTCCCTCCTTTACTTCTCCTCTTGCCAAGATGCCCTGCATTATGATACAAGTTATGTATGTACAATTTTCTTAAACATATTTCCATATTTGTCATATTGTGCAAGAAAAATCAGACCAAAAAAAAAAAACATAAGAAAAAGCATATAAACAAACAAGCAAGGTGAAAATACTATGGTTTGATGCACAGTCTACATAGTTCTTTCTCTGGATGCGCATGGCATTTTCAATCCCAAGTCTAATGGAATTGTCTTACATCACTACATTGCTGAGAAGAGCTAAGTCTGTCATAGTTGATCATCACATAATCTTACTGTTACTGTATATAATGTTGTCCTGGTTCTGTTCACTTTTCTCAGCATCAGTTCATGTAAGTCTTTCAAGCTTTTCTGAAATCAGCCTGCTTATCATTTCTTTTAGAACAGTAAGATTCCATTACATTTGTATACTGTAACTTATTTGACCATTCCCCAATTGATGGGCATCTATTCACTTTCCAGTTCCTTGCCACTACAAAAGGAGTTACTACAACCATTTTTGTACATGTGGGTCTTTTTCCTTCCTTTATGCTTTGATGGAGAACATTTTTATCCTAAGTCCTTTGGAATTGTCTTAGATCATTGTATTGCTGAGAATAGCCAGATCATTCACAATTGATCATTGTACAATACATGTACTGTTAAATAATTACTTATCCTAATCTGGAAGCAACCAAGAAGCTGAATGACTTTCATTAAGAGTCCTCAAGCTCCATGTCAAGGCTTCGGTAGCTCATCATAGAGCTAAGCAATTGGCATCTTTTATGCTATTCTTCCACTCAAATTATTGTTTATTGATCCTTTTCTTCAAAGGGGGGGTCCTTTGAGATAGAATTTTATATTTCCAAAATCTAGCTTTAGATTAAAATTTGAGAGAATTCTTGCAAAGCAGATTATGACCAAACTCTTGTTTTTGGAGATGTAAAAAAGGGCTTTTTACACACACTTGCGTTTTAATAGTTTTGCTCACTTAAATAGGTGTAATAGATTACATAATGCTAAGTGGCATAATAGAGCAGTGAAGCTGGAGTCAGAAAAACTTGAATTCAAAGGTCATCTAATACACCTATTAGCTTGGTGACCCTGGGTAAGCTACTTAATTTGTTTGTCTCAGTTTCACTATCTATAAAATGAAGATTATACTGACACATACTTCTGAGGTTTATAAGAATCAATGGGCATAATATTTATAAAGCACTACATATTTTAAACAGCTATATAAGTGTTATCTCTTATCGTTATTATTTTTATCATTATTATTATATATCTACTGTATGTACCTTTGAATGCCATAAACAATCCAAGTGCCCAGGGAAAGAATTTTTAGTTAAATTTCAGTTTAATTTTGGTTTTAGAATTAAGGAAAAAGTGAACCAAATTAATTAGGTATTAGATACACTTTAAGTGGCATTTTTTAGATTATATTACCTCTGGAATATTCTTCTGTGTGTGATGGTTATGTGTTTTCCATCAGGATACCATTAAGGGCTGTGGAAGACGTTTATCATGAGTTTAGTTTTTCTTGGGAAAATTATTATTTTTTTAAAGAAGTCATTCAGAAAGAATCTTTTTGGTTTCATGTTGAAGAAATGAAGTTAGAGACATAAAATAACAATAGACCTTTAGAATGAAAAACAAAATGTAAAATTGAACAATTTTCTTATTTATGTTCATAACCGTAAATCTTTCCTTTAAGTATTTAAAGAGTAAGTTGGCCATTTTTTTTTCCGTTTTCATTCCATCATCCTTTCACACCCACTTGTGGACAGATCAAAAACATTATAAAACAGTGTTTTTAGACAATGACTTATTTAATACACTACCATCTGAAATACTTAGAGAAGTTAGTGAAATATAGTACTTAGGAAGAAAATTACTAAGATAATAATTGTGTCCCCAAATTTCAGCTTTGTAGATTGATTGTGATAAATGTTATAAATAATTCCAATTGATGTCTTCTTTGGATGTCTCATTATGACCTTGAGACTATGCCAAGTGAATGTAAGCTCTGTCAAATCCAACCCAGCTGGAAAGGCTTGGAGGGGATGGAATGTAAAAGGAAACTGTTTTCCAAAGAAGTGACCTACTTAAATTTGGAAATGAACATTCCTAAGAAGGGATTTGGGAAGCATTGCTAAATGAAGAGGTGTTCAATGTAGCTATTTCTGTTTTGGTCCATTATTCCTAGAGTTCAAGACTTTTCTATATCTTGCTTTGCTCATCTTTTGGCTATGTCTCCTAACTTTGTATTATCTCTATTTTGATGAACATATGCACACACACACATACTGTTACATATGTATTTTTTCAGGGCAATTATAGAAATGATTGAAAAATATTTAACAGGAAAACCTTAGGGATAACATCCCATAGTCTTCCTCTGCAGATGTTTTTCTTGATTGATGTTGTACCTCTCTTCATACTCTTCATGCTTAGTCTTTTAGGTGGTTCTAAACTGCTCTAAAAGTGCTGCCATTCAGCCTATATTTCTTCATCTTTTTTTAAATAGTATTTTATTTTTCCCAACACATGAATATATTATTTTCATCATTCTCCTTGACAAAACGTTGTCTTTCAAATTTTTCTCCCTCTGTCCACCCTTCCCTAAGATGGCAAGCAATCTGATATAGATTAAACATGTACAATTCTTCTTCTTTTTTTAATAGTTTTTATTTACTAGATATATGCATGGGTAATTTTACAGGATTGACAATTGCCAAACCTTTTGTTCTAATTTTTCCCCTTCTTCCCCCACCAGAGATGGCAGGTTGAGCAATACATGTTAAATATGTTAAAGTATAAATTAAATACAATCTATGTATACATGTCCAAACAGTTGTTTTGCTGTACAAAAAGAATCGGACTTTGAAATAGTGATGTACAGTTATTCTAAATATGTTTTCATATTCATCATGCTGCACAAAAATCAGATTTATAGTGAAAAAAGTAAGGAAAAAATGGAACCAAACAATAACAAAAAAGTGAAAATGCTATGCTTTTGATCCACATTCAGTCTTCATTCTTGTGTCTCTGGATGTGGATAGTACTTTCTGTCTGAAGTCTTTTGAATTGCCTTGAATCACCTCATTATTGTATAGAGCCAAGTCTATCAATAGGTGATCAGCACATGTTCTTGTTACTGTGTACAATGTCTTCTGGGTTCTGCTCACTTCCCTGAAAACCAGATCATTTAAATCTTTCCAGGCTTTTCTGAAATTGGCCTGCTCTTCATTTCTTACAGAACAACAATATTCCATTACCTTCATGTAAAATAATTTCCTGAGCCATTTCCAGCTGAGGGCCATCCACTCAATTTCCAGTTCCTTGCCCTTACAAAAAGGGCCGCTACAAACATTTTTTCCCCATAGGAGTCTTTTCCCCTCTTTTATCTTCTTCTTTTCTACAAGAATATTATGAGAAACTTTTATCAAGTGCTTTCTTAGTGTCCCCAGTTACTAGCTTAGTAACTTTAATGAAGAAGACTTCTAATAGATAGCATTATTTTTTAGCATAAAAATGTAGTTAAATTTTACTTTTACCTAGGACTCAGCATGATTCTTTTAAAGAAAATTATGTCATGTAATTGGATTAGCAACTATATTTAGAGTCTTTTTTTATAGGAAAAAAGTTCACTAAGGGCAATCTGACTTGTGTTATTAGTAAGAATATGTTTCATACACAAGTATGAGAGAAAATAAGATATTAGAAACTGAATTAAAGAAAAGTAGATTTCTTAGCATCAATACATTGGTGTTTTAATAATTTATCTTAATCACATAATCAATATGCCCATCAGTTTTAATAAAGTCAGTTAGATATTTAAAATTAATTTAGCAAAGGAATATATTGTAATTGAGTTACTCATTGAAACATCCAACTTGATATCTATCCTGTTTGTGAATGAAAATTGACATACATTTTCATAGCTTTAGCACAATTATATGTTAAATCAAACATTTGGATTCTTTTGATGCTTTATCTTCATTTCAAGTGAAAATCATAATCAACGTCATTTCTAGTTGTGATAGAGATTTGGAAGCATATCTCTATGCCACTGGTGATGCTACTATACTTATTGGTATTGGAGATATTAGCATATGCTTGGGCCTCTGGTTCTCAAAACATGCTCTCAGAACTCTTGTGCATCTTTGACACCCTTTAGGGATCTTATAAGGTCAAAACTATTTTCACAGTAATCTTTTTGGTAACCTACATAAACGAAAGCTCTCTGGAACCTCTTAAGTTCTTAAGAATATAAAGGGGAAAGGAGTTGTAAGATTAAACATTTTAAGAACCAGTGTCTTAGACTTATGCTAAAAGTAGTACTTAAGTTCTTGCAAGTTTTCCTGAAATGCCTGATAACAATCATGGGAGGCCTGACATCATGGCTTTCTTAGCCTTGTGTAATGGGCTTAAGGCAATACTCATCCTTCTGGGGAAGCCTGGCCACACAGCCTGCCAATGGCTTGTCCTTTAACCTTTCCCTTTCAGAATCAGCTTTAGGACATCATTCCAACTATACATATTTCCATCGCTTTAAGAAAAATCCACACACTTCCTCTGGAAAGGCTTTGGCAGTTTGAATTCCTAGTTGACCTGTGGAAGGTTGAGTATCTGTAGCTGCAGTCCCAGGTACCTGGGCCTGATTCCTGCTGGCCCATTTTCTTTGTGTTTAACAATGTCTGGGGCAAGAGGGCCCCTGCTTTTCCAGTTACATTTGGAGGCAACATTCCCAGGCTAAGTTATTGTGCTCTCTGCTTCTTTAATAAAGATGAACTGAACTGAACTCATTCTATTAAAGACGGTGCGATCAGGTAAAAAGAAAATACTCATTTCCCCCCTGCATCTGAGGACAGAAATCAGTTGCATTTTAGTTTAGCAAAATATTGTGTGGTTCCTACTGCCTGGCACAGTGTTCTGCACACAGTTAAGTGCTAAACTTGAACAGATTTCCATTCAGAATGCTGACTTCTCTGGAATGATAGCAATGCAGTATTTTGCACATTTGCTTACTCACTGAGGAAGCCACATTCTTTCTCTTTCCTTTCCCTTTCCCTTTGATTTCCCCTTCCCTTTCCTTTTCCTTTTTCTTTTCTCTTTCCTTTTCCCTTTCCTTTTCCATGTATTCTATATTTTCTAATGTTATGTCTTTAATATATCCATTTATTTTACTTCTCATGTATATGTGAGCCATATGTTCATCTTGAGAAATACCTCAATTTTCTGTGGGGAAAAAATCAGTCGGCTTGATTTTTGGAGGGACAAATTGATTACATAAAATACTCTGTATATTATATTTTTCCCAAGCAGGCTTTCATGTTCTTGTTCCCTTTATTTTTTCCTCCTAATTCATGTGCCTATTTCTGTCAGTGGTACTGCCATTAATTCAGTCACCCTGGCTGTTATCTTTGCCTCCTTCTCCCTCATCACCCACATTCACAGCATTTTCAAATCTTGTTGATTATATCTTAGCAATGCCTTTCACAGACCTCCAATCCTTTCTATTTTTAGTGCAACTGCCCTAATACAGGCCTGCCTTGCCACATTTATGGACTGTTTTAATCCAATGACAAATTTGTATTAAGTACCTGTGCTGCACAAGTCCCTGTACTTTGGTACTGAGCCTATATGGAAGAAAAACAATGAAGTCCCTACCTCAGAGGAGCTTATGCTAAGTATAGTGCAGGGATGTGACATTTACAGATCTCAGTATCATATAGCATGCCACCATTCCACATGCATGGAAAGTACTCCCTCTTTACCTCTACTCTAGCTCTTTTACAAGGCTCCCCCCCCCAGAAGGGAACATAATTTTTCTGGTTCCCTCTATTAGCGGCCCTCCCCCAATTATTTTGTATTTCTTTTTTATATGTAAGGGAAAATTGGCACCTGAATTGTAAGTACCCTCCCTATTTAGTCCCAATATTTTTATTAGGTGATAATCATTCTCCTGAGTCCATTGTAAGGATGAACTAAGTGTGAACAAGGCCTACACACTTCTATTGAATCAGTCAGTCAAAAGCATTAGTATAGTTGCAGGTATCCTTGGTTAATTTAGAACTGCTCAGATTTATCTCAATTTGCATTTGCTCAAATCCAGTTACTTTTTTATATTTTTCTTGATTCCTAGGTTTTCATTTTTTTAAATTTCTGCTCAGTTTTTATCTTTTCATTAGTATGCTTGAAGGTCCTCCATGTTATTAAAGTTCCATTTTTTCCTTGCAAGATTATACTCAGTTTTACATACTGAATGGTTCATGGGTAGAAGTGTAATAACTCTCAAGAGTCCTCTCTCAAGTTGTGTTCACCTCCACAAATTGCCATCCCAGAGGGTAGACTGCTCTCAGGACTCTAGAGGGTAATAGTGTGGGTGGCTACCCCTACTAGTATAGTTCATAAGCTCCTGTTGTTATGTTTCCCATTTACAGTAAGCCAATAGACTCAGCCTTTATTAAAGACACAGGCTGTGTATCTCATATTATGCCACAACTTTTTCCACCTTTCACCAGTTGATGGGTACCCCCTCAATATTCAAATCATTGCTACTGTAAAAAGTAATATGTACCATTTCATTTTTCCTCTTTATTTGCTCTCTTTGGAGATATATGCCTAGAATTGGTGTAAATGTATCAAAAGGGTAATGCACATTTTAAGAACATTGGGAGGAATAGTTTCAAATTACTTTCCAGAATGACTGAACAAGTTCACATTTTCACCAATATTATATTAATGTACTGATTTTCTCATAGAACATCTGGCATTTTCCTTTTTTTTTTTTTTGGTTAATTTTTGCCAATTTCAGTAGTATGGCATTAGAACTTCAGATTTGGTTTTAATTTTCATTTTTCTAATTAGGGATTTAGAGAATTTTTATGTAGCTATTAATAGTTCAAGTTGACTTATTTCCCTGTATATATTAGAAATGAGTCTTCCATCAGATATAGTTCTGGTGGTTTTTCCCCATTTTTCTTGCAATATTATCTGTATTGGTTTTGTTGGTGCTAAGCAATTTTCAATTTTATGTATTCAAAATTGTTCATTTTACTTTTTCTAATTCTTTCCATCTCTTTTTTAGTCATGAGTTCTTCCCCGCACCCTAGATTTGATGGGTTATTTCTTTTTTACTCCTCTCATTTACTTACATTTACACCTTTTATGCTTTAAGTCTTATAGTTATCTATAGCTTATCTTAGTATACAGCATGAAGACTTCATCTGAAGCTCATTTATGCTGGAATTGCTTTTAGTTTTCCCAACAATTTTGAGTTCATGCCCAAATAGCCAGGATCTTTGGATTTATCAAAAACCAGACTATTGCATTCATTTGCTTCTATATATTATGTACCTAATTTGTTCCACTGATGAACTTCTTTTTCCTTGCTAGTACCCAATTGTTTCTATGATTATCGATTTGAAACATAAATTGAGATCTGGTACTGCTGTGCCTTGTTCCCTCCTCCTTTTTTCAGTAATGTTTTTTTAACTGATTTTGTGTTTCATTAATCATAGTATCTAAATTTGGGTTAAATAATGTAATGTCTGTTTACAGTTTCTGCTGTACACTTTTTTGTTTATTATTCTCATTCCTTCCTGCACATTTTTGGACCTAAATGAAATTTAGCATGGCAATATTTAATACATATATGGATTCAGAGATCTCTTGTAATAATTTTATTGCCCCTCATAGGTCTAGAGCCCACAGTTTTCTAACTCTTGCCCTAAATATATTACAAGAAAGAAAAGGCCAGGGATCTCTCAATGCAGAAGTATTTATTGCTCTTTGATTTGTGCTAGGTAACAATTGGAAATAATTTCTATTTCCAATCTTGGGAAATTATTGAGTAAGTTATGGGAGGTTATTATGGTACCAAAAAAAATGAGAAATATAAAAAGTACAAGAAAATCTGAAAAGATCTATGTGCCACGATGAAAAATGAGGTAAACAGTGTCAAAGAGAAGCAGGAATACATTAGATGTAAACAGTGAAGATAGCAGATCCTTTTAAATGTATGGAAGCATTTTGCTTCACTTGAAAGAGAATTGGGTTTGGAATCAGATAACCTGCATTGAAATTGTGCCTGCTACTTCCTCCTCATTTGATCTTGGGCAAGTCACTTAACATGTCTGTTTGCTTTTCTGTAAAAAGAAGGAGTTGGACTAAGTGATGCCTAACATACCTTTTAGGAACAAATAAATGTCCATATTTGCATAGTATATCTAAAGTATATTATTTTTCTTTTTTTGGTATAAAATTGCATTTGCCAATTTGAAATAAAAATTAAAATTATTTATATTTTTGAGTTTTAGCATGGAAATGTCACCCCTCTTTGTTTTTTACTAGCTCATTTATTAGCTTTTGACAAGAACATACAGGTATATATGTACAGGGAAGAAAGAGCTCTGGCTTTAGAGAGGCTTGACCAAAATGCCTCTGGAGGTCCCTTCCAGCTCCAAATAGATGACCTTAAACAAGACTGCATTCTAGTGATGCGCTGTCTCTTTCTGTGTTGCTCTTCGTTATAGAGATCAGTCTGGTGTGTTCTTTAATGTTTGTTCCCTCTTTCTGCAAATGAGTGTGATGCTTGGATTGCAGAGCAATATTCACCAGCTGCAAAGGTAGTGAAGTGTATAAGACTTAGATTATAAACAAAAGTACCTCCAACTCTTTGGGGAAATAACCCACTTGTAGCTGCTCTCACTGCATTTTTTTAATATAGTGTAAATCAGCCCAAGAAATGAGAGCCCTTTGATGTGGTTTTGATAGACAAGTACCTCATAACACAAATAAATCCCTGCTATAATACAGCACCATGGTCAATGTCCCACAGCACTTGAAGGAATGAATTATGAAACAGAGAATGCCAGTCATCTCCTGCGCTGCAAGGGATGACAACTGAAAACAAACATATATTGCAGCATAGTGTTTGTTTTATTTACTTATATCACTTAAGTGTACTCAAGTGCTTTTTAATAATTCTGTACCTGGCTGGAGATGCATTATCTGTACATGTTAGTTAGCCTAGACCACTGCCAGGCGCCCTAGTAACTTGTTTAATTGATTGGAATCAAAGCATTCTCTTAAACAGGAAATGCTGTGGCTTGTTATGTTCGTTTCCTGCTGGAATGGAGTCATTGACTCTCTCTTGTCTGTAGGATTCCATACAGACTCCTCAGTGTGGCAGCTATAGCCCTTTAGAGATTACTTCCAAGTGATCTTTCCAGGCAGATTCCACATCACTTCCCCTCAGGCACTTGATATTCTAGACAGACTGTTGTATTTGATGTTCTCCATTTTTTTACCTCTGTGCCTGTAACATTCTTTTGCATCACTTCACCCTTATGGAATCTCAGCTCCTTTCAAGGCTCAGCTCAGCTGCCATCTACTACAAGAAGCTTCTTCTGATTTTTCTTGTGTAATGTTTCTTCCCTACCTTGCCCATCCTGCCTTTATTACTGGGCATTTATTTTGTATATATTCTCTAATTCCTTTTATGTGTACATTAAGTTCCTACATAAAGGGATGAATTTTATCCCCAGAAGTCTAGTATCAAGCTTGACACACAGTAGGTACTTAATAACTGTGTGTTGAAGTGTGGACCTAGGAATGGATGTTTGTTTGCATAATTATGCCATTTCATTTGAAATGCCCTCTAATGACTTCACAAATCTCATTTTTCTACATTATAATCTTGGAATTCTCACTGAAGCCCTTTTAGAAAATTAGGTTCAGGGTTGAAATGGCCATTCGATAGAAAAGAAAACTTAGATCCACAAAGTTAAGTGACTGCTCATGCTCTGGCCTTGACCATCAGGCTTCAGCTACCTTCTCCCTCCACCACCTCTGTAAGCACCTTGTCCTGCCAGTGAGTCTCTCACAGAATCTCCATTTTGAAGGCCTCAGAGTAGCCATGTTTCATTCTCCATGTTATACCAGTAAGCTCCTCAACTCCTCATGGCTATTTCCTTCCCATTTTAAAATTATGTATTGTTTATTGTCTTTTCTCATAAGAACATAAACTCCTTGAAGGCAGGAGCTGCATGATATCCCCAGTGGAGTGCCTACCAAGTGCCAGGCATTGTGCTAAGCACTTTTTACCAATGTTGCTTTATTTGACAAGCACAGCACTGTATCCTCATGGTAGAGCCTTAATAATTGTTCATTAACTTCCAACTAACTTAGCTAATGAATGATAGAACTACTCAGACAGACTAAGGAAAAGAACTCCCCACCTTTCCTCTGAGGTAAACTGCCTCTTGGGAACATGCTTTTGACCTTCTTTTCATATTGGTCCCTGGGCAAATCTGTTAACCTGTGTCCCCACAACTCTATTAAGTGCCATAGAAGGTGTGAAAAGTGTATTGCTAGAGAGAGATTGTTTGTCTGGGAGTCTCGATTCAGTGAAAGCCCACATCTAGTTATTATCTTTTTTTGCTAAGGCAATTGGGATTAAGTGACTTGGCCAGGGTCACACAGCTAGGAAGCATTAAGTGTCTGAGGTCACATTTGAACTCAGGTCCTTCTGACTTCAGGGCTGGTGCTCTATCTACTGCACTACCTAGTTGCCCTGATCTAGTTATTATTTGTTATTGACAATGAAACCTCATGAAGAAAAATAGGAAAGATAGTCCTCATTGTTAAGGAACTTATTCCATTAGGGGGAAAGAAGGAAGGAGGGAGGGGGAGAGACAGAGACAGAAAGAGACACAGAGAGAGAGAAAATGTAAGGAAGAGTTCAGTGGTAAGGTTGGTTAAAAGAGTCTGGTGCTCCTAAGGGGGGCAGCTTCAGAATGGATGGCAAAGCCATAGATGGTCATTAGGGGCATTGTCAATTCCTGGGAGTCTGGTGGGCATGGTCATAGAGCAGATATTAAGGTCTAGTGGGCTAAGGAGGATGGTTAGAATCAATATGTATTTATTAAATGCTTACTGTCTACCAACCACAAATGGTGGTTCTTGTTCTTAGTGGAAGAATTGCCATTGCAACTGTCTATGCCAAAACACAAAATAATAACTGCCACCTAGAGTTGTTATAATTTTCTTTTTTTTTTCTTTTTTTTCCCTGAGGCTGGGGTTAAATGACTTGCCCAGGGTCACACAGCTAGGAAGTGTTAGGTGTCTGAGATCAGATTTGAACTTAGGTCCTCCTGAATTCAGGGCTGGTGCTCTATCCACTGCGCTACCTAGCTGCCCCGAGTTGTTATAATTTTCAAATGATTTGATGTGTATAAAATGCTTTACAAACAGTAACACCTTGTATTAATGCTAGTTATTTTTATAACAGCTAGGGAGTTTAAGTCATGAAGGCTGGAGTTGAAATTCAGCTTCCCATACTTATTGCTGTGCAATCCTCAATATATTACATGAGGTTTTTTTTGTTTTTTGTTTTTTAGCAGAGACTGAATAATTCATTCATTGTCAGGGAGGTAGAATATATGTCCATGAAAGTTGTTTTGAACTTTAAACTTCAAAGACTGAATTAGGAATATAAATTGATAGATCACAGTCAGCATACACTACTTGTTTGGAGTAAGGCTAAGTGATTATTCAAACTCAGAGACCTTGAAGTTATATTGCAGTTATTTTTTTAAGAATCCCCCCCAAAATAATAAATCACTTGTATAGAATTCCCACTTCATTTGTAAGTTGGAATATTGGAAAATGGACTGGAATTTCCCACAGAAAAGGAAATGGAAAAGAAGTGGCATCAGCATTTGAAAGCCTTTGACAGGTAACATAGCAAATGATGGCCTCCGAGTGCCTGTTCACAAGTGACTATCTTCAAACAAAACTGGGTCATATGCTAAAATTGATCTAGGGATAGAATAAGACCCCCTCTATCAAGAGGCTTCACATAATCTTCTGACTTTAGAATTATTCTGTAAACCGCCTTGTTTTGTTTGGGAAGGAAGCCCATTGAGATGGGTGACAAAGTATCTTCCTCCCAGGAGAGACTTTATCCAAAGCAGAGACCCAAAGAAAGTTGGTGCAGTAGAGTGAAGAAAGATAAATAATTTCTTTTTCAAGACCCAACTTGATTATAATTTCCCCCTCTGATAGATCAGATTGCAAGAACTCCCACAAAGGCTATGCTTTTCTGATTGGGAAAGGTTGGTTGTGCTATAGACATCCTCATGGAGGTAGCTGAGTGGTACAGTTGATAGAGCTCTGGACTTGGTGTTCAGAAGACCCAAGTTCAGATCACACTAGCTGTAGGATCCTGGGTAATTTGCTTTATCTCTCTCCCCCTCAGTTTCTTCATCTATAAAATGGAGATAATAATAGCACCTAACTCAGAGGGTTGTTGTGAGGATATAATTACACATGTAATTTATATTTATACATACTTGTGTACAAACATATATTGGCAATCCCTAAAGACATGTGAATAACTATTATTATTATTTCTGTTTTAGTGGTCAAATAGCCTTTTTAAACATCAGGACAACAATATTTGCTGCTGTTGTATACATATGTACTATATGTCTTGCATTTTTTTTAAGACAAAGAATGTGTAAGAATACTTTTGTGATTTAAATTAGAATCTTTTTTTTTCTTTTCTTTTCTTTAAAATATGCTTCTCTCCTAGCCTATTCACTCATCACTAGACTAAAAATTGTTATGTGTAGGCCAGGTTTTTTTTTTTTTATTCATAGGTTATGAAAAATTAAGAAAGCATTCATAAGAGTGGTAACTGTTCCAAAGGGAATGTCTAATGTGCAGTCAGGCTCTGAAACAAGTAATTAAAACCGAGATGAACTGCTTTGGACAAAACAAATATAATGTGTACTTGAAAGTAAGTTCCTATGATTTCACCATGACACATTTAGCAGCCACATCTTGCCAAGTGTTTGAAATTCTTTATAGAGAACATGAATGCTAGATATAGATATATCACACACACACGTGATATTACAAAAGGTAATTTCTCAAAAAATCAGGCCTCAACAGTGTTGTTTGCTCTTGTGTCTCTTGTTTCTTTGCATTTGGCCTACTAGTTCCTCTCAATATCTTGCAACAGATTTTCCTACATCATCTAGAAGGAGGCCCTTAAAAGTTAGTTATATGCATTGGAGGAGCCCATTAAAAGTGTAGTCAGTATAGGTAAAGGCATTTGTTGAACTTAAATGATTCTCTAATGAATGTGGTCACTTTCATTATATTGAGCTGTCCAGGGTGACTAGCTCACTGTTTTCTGAGAAAGTTCTGGTACATTCTCCCAAGTGAATATCTAAGGAAAGGCATAATATTAAAAAGACAACAGCTTAAGGAGTTGTTATAATCCAGAGCTCTGCATGAGCTTCTCTCTAGCCAGAGGGAAGTTTTAAAAAATCTTTTTTTTTTTTTCCAATGTGCATTCTTACTAAGAATCCCTTTGTCTTGCAGATGAGCTCAGTGAAAATGTTAAGACCTCGTCTCCATAGCATCCTTTTCAAGCTCACATTTGAAGAACATGTAAACAACATCAAACCAGGCATCATGGCAGTAACTCTCGCCTGTGAAGAAATGAAAAAAAGTGAAAGCTTTAATCGACTTTTAGAGCTGGTACTCCTAGTTGGCAACTACATGAACTCAGGCTCCCGTAATGCCCAATCTCTGGGTTTCAACATCAACTTTCTTTGTAAGGTAGGTTGAAATTTAATTGCATTCATGGAGAAGCTCATGCTTTTTGCTTGTGAAGACCGTTGTGACTACTTACATTACCGATTTAAATTGTTAAAAACAAAGAGACTTGGAAACACCAAAGGAAAAACTGAGTTAGGAAAAGAAGCAGAGAGTTCTTTTGTGCTCCTTCCATGCTGTGACCCGTGTAGACTCGAATTTCAGTGCCATAGTATTTTCCTCTCTGAGTTTCATTTTAAATGTGATTTAGAAATCTGAAAACTCCAGCCTTCACGCAAGTCATAATGAATATGAATCACTCTTTAAGCTCTCATTTTATACCGACTAAGACAAAATAAAAGATTATTAAATAAATGGAAAATGGATGAGATGAGGTTGTAGAATACTTAAGCCTTTGTATGCCCAGACATGCATGCAAATTAGGCATGGCTTAACTAGTTTTTACTATGTACAGAGGCTGCACTGTAACACATCTGGAATATGGGGATTGGGCATGCAACCTTTATATTCCTGAGCAAAATCTCACAACTCTTTTCTTTATCATTGAATTGAATATAATCTTTCTTGCCAACCCTAAAGAAAAAGGAATGCTTTAGCAGTTATCACGTTTGCTTTTGTATTACTCATTTTTCAGTGATTTATTTTCCTTTTCAACATTTGCTGGTTCCAGAAGTCTCTTGCAGTAATTGAAAGTTTGAATTCTGTAGTGAATTGACTATCATATTTGAACTTGATGACTGCTTTGCTTTTGCTGGTGTTTTAAGGACTAATATCTGTAGTAGACATTATAGGAAGTGAGTGTGCATTTGTCAGATGGTCCTAGGTCCTTTTCCCAGATGAGCTCTGTCTCCTATAGAGAGGGCTAACACACAGGCATCAAATTAGAAAGCAGCTTGAGAAAAAGCCCAGATTTGACAAGGAACAGGCCCCCTTGGACACATGAAAATTCCCTGTTCTGGGTGGTTTGGGGATTTTTTTTCCTCTTTCACATCTGAAGATAGAGAGTAGTGTGAGTTTTTAGATATGTATTTGAGGAATTCCAGATCTTGTGAGAAAGGTAAGACATACTTATTGTTTGTGTGATAAATGAAGGCAAGCATTATCTGTAGGTCTCAATATTTCTCAGTGAGGGACCTGAACTGATCCACCTTATTACCTGTTCTGTGATGAGAAGCCTTCAATTTAGGACTTGCCAATCACCTAGTCCCTCCCTCTGCATTGAGAAAGAACAGAGGCATCCAGCTCCTCCTGACTTCTCAGCCAGGGTGGCCATTTATCAAATAACAAACATTGCAGTTGGGGTCAAAGGCCCTAAGCTATTCTACATTTACCATGTGAACACAGGCAGGACTTAAGCCTCTTGGAATCTTGTCACTGGAACCATCTTTTGGAGACTATACTTGTCTTGCTCTAGTATCTCCTAGGATTATCTGTCCTAGTCCCAGTGGCCATTTAACCCAGCCTCTACATGAAGGGAATTTTCTCGTCTTGAAAATCCTTGAGGAAGGGAACCATCCCACCCCATCTTTGTGGTAGCTCAGATTATTAGGACATTGGATCTAAACCAGCCTCTTTTGCCATCAGTTGTCTTTGGTTCCTGCCAAGTAGAAGAAATCTTAATTCTTTTCCACATAAGAGCCCTTCAAATATTTGGAGACAACCATCTTGTCATCCTTGGGTCTACTTGTCTTTAGGCTAAACATTCCCAATTCCTTCAAGTGATCTTCACATGTAGTGATCCCAAAGCTCTTCATCATCCTAAATATGCTCTAGTTTATCAATTTCCTTAATATTTTGTGCTTAAAGCTGGACCCAGGTGATGTCTGATTGGGCCTAAGTCCAGTAGGATGACACTCAACCTGTTCTTAGAAACGGTTTCCTTTAATGCAGTACAGCATCAAATGTGCTTTTTTTTTTTTTGACTGTGTCATCACTTCATTAACTCATACTGACCTTACAATCCTTGAAAACTTCCCATTCTTTTCCAGAACTTCAGTATGGCCATGCCTCTCCTGTATTGGACTTAAGAAGTTCATTTTCTTGACCAAAGTGCAAGACATTGCATTCATTGCTATTGAATCTCATTGTATTTGATTCAGTGCAATGCTCTTGGCTGTCCTTTGGATCGTTGCTCCAAGTAAAAATATCTATCTTAGCTTTACGCTTTCTGTAAAGTTAAGGAGCCTTTAAATAGCACAGAACCAAGCCCACCTTCCTGGGACCCTTCACCAAAAAGCCCTTGCCCCATTGACACTGAGAGTCTTTTTTAACAGAAGCAAGGCTTCTTCCAGCCTGGCCATCCAATGAGTTCTGAATCCATTGGAAATTGCGTTAGCAACGAATGTAGAAACACCCCAAATGGGTTTTGAAAAAAATGAACTTTATGTTGTTTGTTAATTTTCTTAGATAATTTAAGATTTTACTACAAGAATTCTGCCAAAGGATTCTTTGTTTTTTAACTAAAGAGTTCTGCCACTATAGAAGAATTTGAGAACCACAATTTGAGAGAGAACTGTTCCTTTTCTTCATGCTTTCTACAAGATGGTGAGATGTTTTAGAAAAACTTTGTAAAAATCTGGTTAAACTTTTTGTCTAGCATCCTCTTCCTCTACTCATTAGTAATCCTATCACAAAAAGAAAATGTAGTTATTCTTGCCAGATCTACTTCATTCGTTCATTCATTTAAAGCCTTTTATTTACAAAATATATGCATGGCTAATTTTTCAACATTGACCATTGCAAAAAACTTCTGTTCCAAAATTTCCTCCCTCCGTCTCCCCTAGATGGCAGGTAGTACAATACATGTTAAATATGTTTAAATATATGTTAAATCCAATATAGGTATACATAGTTATATAGTTATCTTGTTGCACAAGAAAAATCAGATCAAGAAGGAAAACAAACTGAGAAAGAAAACAAAATGCAAGCAAGCAACAACAGAAAGAGTAAAAAATGCTATGTTGTGATCCACACACAGTTCCCACAGTCTTTTCTCTGGGTGTAGATGGCTTTCCTCATGACTGAAAAATTGGAACTGGTTTGAATCATCTCATTGTTGAAGAGAGCCACGTCCATCAGAATTGATCATTGTATAGTCTTGTTACCGTGTACAATAATCTCCTGATTCTGCTCATTTCCCTTAGCATCAATTCATATAAGTTTCTCTCTAGGCTTCTCTGAAATCATCCTGGCTGGTCACTTCTTACAGAAAAATAATATGCCATAACATGCATATTCCACAACTTGTTCAGCCATTCTCCAACTGACGGGCATCCACTCAGTTTCCAGTTCTTTGTCACTACAAAAAGGGCTGCCACAAACATTTTTTGCATATGTTGGATTTTTTCCCTCCTTTAAGATCTCTTTGGGATATACATCCAGTAGTAACACTGCTGGGTCAAAGGGTATGCACAGTTAGATAACTTTTCGAGCATTCTTGCAAATTGCTCTTCAGAATGGTTGCATCTGGTCACAGTTCCACCAAAAATGTATCATTGTCCCAGTTTTCCCACATCCCCTCCAACATTCATCATTATCTTTTTCTGTCATCTTAGCTGATTTGACAGGTGTGTAGTGGTATCTCAGAGTTGTCTTAATTTGCATTTCTCTGATCAGTAGTGATTTAGAGCACCTTTTCATGTGACTAGAAATAGTTTAAATTTCTTCATCTGAAAATTGTCTGTTCCTATCCTTTGACCATTTATTAATTGGAGAATGGCTTGAATTCTTATAAATTTGAGTCACTTCTCTATATATTTTAGAAATGAGGCCTTTATCAGAATCTTTGAATGTACAAATGTCTTCCCAGTTTATTGCTTCCCTTCTAATCTTGTCTGCAAAAAACTTTTTAACTTAATATAATCAAAATTATTTATTTTGTGATCAATAATGATCTCTAGTTCTTCTTTGGTCACAAATTCCTTCCTCCACAGATCTGAGAGGTAATATATGTTCTTCTAATTTATTTATAATCTCATTCTTTATGTCTAGATCACGAACCCATTTTGACCTTCTCTTGGCATATGATGTTAAATGTTGGTCAATGCCTAGTTTCTGCCATTCTAGTTTCCAATTTTCTTAGCAGTTTTTGTTAAATAGTGAGTTATTTTCTCAAAAGCTGGGGTCTTTGGGTTTGTTAAACACTAGATTGCTATAGTTATTAATTATTTTGTCCTGTGAACCTAACCTATTCTACCAATCAACTAGTCTATTTCTTAGCCAGTACCAAATGGTTTTGATGTCTGCTGCTTTATAATATAGTTTTACATCTGGTACAGCTAGGCCACCTTCATTTGCTTTTTTTTTTTTCATCAGTTCCCTTGAAATTCTTGATCAGATGTACTCTTGATGAAGCCATGCCCCTTCTTTGGGATTACTGCTTCTGATTCTCCATGTTCACTTATCATGTGTTTAACAGTTCCTCCTTGACTTTTCCTCAGGATTGAAGGGACATTGACTGGCCTATGCTTTACACTGTTTCCTTCCCCTTTTTTGGAAGTTGGAACATCATTTTTCTTCTCCAGTCCTGTGTTAACCTTTGCATTGTCTAGGTTCTTTGCAGTACCATTGATAATGGCTCGGATGGAGTTCATCAGAGCTAGGTGATGTGAATTTGAAAGGGACAACTGGGGCTCTTTAATGCTGACTTTATTTCTACGAGGAGCTACTCTCTCTTAGTTGTTTTGTTTCTTAGTTTCCAGTGTAAAGGAACTTGGCCAAGAGCGAAAGCACCAGTTGAACAGCTGTCTCTGCCTTCTCTCTCCTATTCGTTACCATTGTACCATGTACCCCAGGTGAAGACCTTCCCCTTTCTTAGATGTTCCTTTCCCTCTGAATATCACTACAAAATCCCAAACCAAAGCAAACCTTTTTTTTTTGTTATCCTTTGCTTCTCTCTTCTGATCTTTAGTATTCCTGACACTTTCACAGTACTCTGCCTTGCTCTTCTATTCATCTTCTGCACATTTCTTTTAATATCTAATTTGGCTTGTAAGTGTCTTTTGCCTACACATCAGTATTGTCAGACAAATCTCATTTTTCCTCCTCATTGAAATTGTTTCTCTTTATGTCTAGAGCATTTCCCATTCCTCCTAGCTGACTTCCCCCTGAAGCATTTAGTCCATGGGATCATCCTACCTATGTTTCCTCTGACTCTTTTAAAATACCTATCACTGATAGTCCCTTAGGTCATGAAAGAGGTTTGATAATTGCTTTTTTTTTCTTTTTGGTACCAACCTTTGGGATAAGGAAACTCACTAAATAAATGCAAATCTGTAACTGTTAGGCAGCTTTTAGTTGAAAGGCTAATGGAGAATGGATTCCCTTAAAGAGTGTTCTCTTTCTCTTTCCTGAAGGTCTTCAAGCAAAGGCTGGGCCACCTTTTGATAGGTGTGAATTAGTGAGAGTTGAGTTTGTAAATGAGTTGGGCTAGATTACTGTTCCAGTCCCTTTTGATTCCTGGATTTTGTTATCTTGTGGTTTTGCTCTACGGGTTTGAGTCCAGGAGAGTTGCTTGTAGCCCTAAGAGGGGATGTGATTTTCCAGTGTGAGTCTGTGGAAGGCAGTAAACCTAGGAAGTGCATTTTTCAGTCAGAACTATCAGATTCCCTAGGCAGCTTGGTCCATTGGAAAATGGCTTCAGGCAAGGAAATTCTTTCAAAGCCAAGGTCAGAAAATGACCACCTGTGTGATCTTATCTTAGACAAGTTGTTGAACATGTATGGGTGGGATTAACTTTTTGAATCAATGAAATGGGGGGTTTATGGGAGGGTACCTCAGAGGTCCCTTCTAGTGTGCTAGTGTGAATTCTGGCCTTGTGTCTAGTTAGTGCTCTTTATAAAATGAAAAACATAAAAATATATCAAAACTAAATATCATCTACATTTATAATTTTTTTTTAAATTGCCATTTGTTTATATAGCACCTTCATTTCCAAATACCTTTTTTACTTTGGCCTTTGTCTCATGGCAAAGAATAAGGGAGAGGGAGAGAGAGAAAGAGGGAGGGTGAGTAAGAGAAAAGGGAGGAAGTGAGAATGGAGAGGTGACAGAGAGGGATATTGAGAGCAGTTCAGATTTTTTTGATGTAACTGATCAGTTCTGTCACATTTTTTTGCTCTTTTTTACCCATTGGGAAAACATATTTTGCTAATGGATACCTCTCTCAGAGGAGGAAGGGATAGAGATATAGCAGATAGCTAGGCAATGTCTAAACAAAAACCATCAATCAATTTTTAAAAAAAGAATTAGGAAGGAAAGGCAAGAGCTTAGGAATAAGTGCAAGAGCTTGTAGTTTATCACACATGTAAACACCAGTTGAATCTGAGAGTGCAGGTCTTGTTTCCTACTCAGAGGCCCTCTTCCAGTTTGACAATAAAACAAGATCTGTGGTTTCTTTCCTTAGTTTCAGGGCTAGCTTGATCATTATAATGACCAGATATTAGGGAGGTCTTGTCACTGTTCTTTCCATTTGGGTTATAGCCATTGAGTATAAAATGGTTCTGTTTATTTCATGTTGGTTCATTTCATAGACTTAGGCCTGATCCTCCTCCTCTGTATTTTTCATGTATTCTTCATTTCTTTCAGCAAATCAGGTTCCATTTCACTAATATACCACATTTTAGGAGAAAAGCTGTTCTTACATATTAGTAATACCCCTTTTTTCTTTAATTAAATTAATGTGCTTTGAAGAGTGCCCCATACATATACATTTTATATTTACATGATTCATACTATTTATGGACATAAATGGGTTTCTTTGAAACCAGAATGAGTAAGTTATTTATACTTTGAAACAAAAGAGAACATTAATCTTACAGGCAAATTTTATACTTCCAGACTCTGTTTGGGAGATTGCCTTCTTCCTGTCATCTACCTGTCAAATAAAAGTTCTTCTATACAGCACTGATCTGACATGTATCACTAGAGGCATACTCAAAAGATTCAGCACAAAGATTTTTGCCATCTTCAAATAAAATAAAAATAATCTACTGGGAAATGGTATCATGTAGTAAAAGAGAGAGACCTAAGGATTTTTAAACCCCTTTCTTCCTCCATCCTTCCCTGTTCTCCCACACCCACTTCAACATGGACATGCATGCATAAGCATGCACATACATGCTGTTTCTCTGTTTCTCTCTCCACGTTCTCTTCCCTTTCTACTCCCCTCTTCTCCCCTTTCCTCTTTTCCCACTCCTTCTGTCTCTCTCCCTTTCCCTCATTTCTTTCTGTGTCTCTTTGTTTGTGTTTGTGTGCATGTGAGATTGATTTTTCATCCTTTGGGAAATGCCTTCTAGGGAACTACTTGTTATTAGGAAAAAGAAATACTGTCTGCTATGTGCAAACATATAATTGTGAAGACAAAATGCAGGCAGTTGGTTGTAACTGTGTCAAATGGCAGAGATGTTAACTGGACTCCATAAGGAGAACACCGTTATGTAAATTGTTCTGAACTGAATTAGCCAGATACTAAAGCATGATTAGCTGTGGTTGCTGAAAACTTGAAACTAAAGTTTCAGAGAATAATTGGATACTGTTCTTTCTCAACTATATCTTCAGAAAGGGGGGGGGAACTGTCCCTCCTAACCCACTGATTATGCTAAAAATAAATGACACCATTTTTCCCACCTAAATTGTTCTAATGCTAATTTCCATTTTCAGTGATGTTAAGAACACAATTTGCTGCTTTCAGCAAGAAGCCCTAGACCATTTAAGTATACACTTAATTACGAAGGACCTAAGGCCTACATTGTGGAGTCTTCCAAATGTATGGCGAAGTTTGATAATGTCCCTGGACAATGCCACATTGGATATTTTGCTTCTAGTAGATGGCAAGCTCCTTAAGGGCAACAATAGTTTTATTTTTCACCTAACACGGTGCCTGGTGCAGTAAATACTCATTCAACTGAAATGAATCTGAAGCTCCCAACTGAGGCTCTGGGAAGTACAGTGGATGAGGCTCTAGACTAGGAATCCAGAAGATAGGATTTGGAATTGTACATCAACTGTGGAACTCTGGGGAGGTGATCTGGCTGATTATCCTGCCCGGCTTCTGGGATCTGATATTCATTTTATAGTATACTTAATACCTTGGAAATGGACAGGGCTTGATTTATTTTTTTGTTGTTGTTGATTGTCTAGGCTTAAGAAAGTGATGGAGAAAATGTAGCCAAATTTCCCAGTGTCCCCCTGGACAAACCACTTGACCTCTCTCAGCCCATTTCCTCTGTAATAATAATTATATGGATGATAATTAGAACCTTGCTCATGGGATTGTTATGAGAATCTAACAAAATAATGTGTAATCCACTTTTGAAACCTCAGGTACCTTATAAATCCTAATAATTATTATTAATAATTACTATTATTAGAGACAGTCAGGTGGTACAGAAAGGTCTTGGAATTAGGAAGACCTCAAATGTGGCCTCAGACATCTCTTATCTTTATCATCCTGAGCAAGTCACTTAACTGTGTTTGCCTTGGTTTCCTTTTCTATAAAATAGGGATAATGATAACACCCATTTTCCAGGGTTGATACAAGAATCAAATAAGGTAATATTTATAAAGCACAAAGAGTTTCTGGAGTGTAGTAGACACCACACCAATGTTGACTATTGTTATTTCTAGCTGTTCTGTATATATGACATGGCATTTGCCCCATCTCCATGCCTTTTTTCACTATCTGTTTCCTTCTTTCACTTCTTGAACCCACAGCTCTTTTTAAGGACTGTCTAAAGTGCTCTATTTCAGAAGGTCTTTCCTGCCTCCTCCCAATTGTTAGTACTATGCTCTATCTGTGCCTCCCTCAATTCCTGACTGTTTATATATATATATATATATATATATATATATATATATTTTCCTTTATTTAGCATTTGTTTATTCATCTCTTAGCATCTTCTTAGTGGAAGCTGGTGCTTCCCTAGGAGAATGGAAGGTTCTTGAGCCCAAGGAATTTCTTGTCTTTGCCTTTGTTTCCCTAGAACTTAGCATAACTATTTAGAACATAGTAGAAGCCATAGAAATCTTGGATGGTCAGTCTTGTGGTATCCTATTATTATTGCAAGATTTCCTTGATGAGCTTAAATACTTTTGAGACTTGTCATTTGATGAAGCCAAAGTAAATCTAATTTGCATTGTCTTAAACTGGCATCATTTCCAGGTACTCTCATGAATTGAGCTTCCTTTTCCCATGATTTTGCCTCGTTTTTTTTTTTAACATTTTAATAGCTTTTTATTTTACCAAATACATGCAAAGATAGTTTTTAACATTCACCCAGTTTTCACCCTCCCTCCCTCCCCTCACCTTCTCCCATAGGCAATTAAGCAATCCAATATAGGTTAAACATATGTAATTCTTCTGAACTTCTTTCCATATTTGTCATACTGCACAAGAAAAATTAGATTAAAAGGTGAAAGGAAACAAAATAGGAAGAAAAAAAGCAAAGAAACAAGAACAATTACAACAAAAATATGGTGAAAATAACTATACTTTGATTCCCATTCAGTCTCTATAGTTCTGTCTCTAGAAGTGGATAGCTTCCCATCACAAGTCTTTTGAAATTGCCTTGAAATCACCTCAGTGTTGAAAAGGGCCAAGTCTATCATAGTTGATTGTAATGTTCTCTCTAAAATGTAGTGTTCTCTGTTGAGGTTTTCTTGGGGTCTCTGGAGGCAGCCTTCATTTTAATTCAGTAATCACTACCCGAGTAGCCAGGGATTAAAGTCCAAATCCTTTATTGCTTCCCTCAAAGTCTTGTCTCCTTCACTTGGGGCTTGGCTAGTTTTTCTGGAAGGCTCTCTCTCTCCGTGGTTCTGAGAGCTTGAGCTCCCATCTGCCTTCTCTGGCTTTTGAATCTCCCGACTTCAAAGGTTTGTGCTTCAGCCTCCAGCCACCACAAAGGTGGACGGTGGAATGAATGTTTCAGCCTCTGAGAGCTTCTAGTGCACCTGTCCTTTCTGGCCCTGAGAGTTTCTTGCTTATATGCTGTACACTGAGTACAAACCAATCATTATATCACTAGGAAACTATTATTTGTTGTAGGATTAAATCATTGCTAAACTAGATTGTCTCCTCAATTGCACTTAGTACCTTGTTTCAAGTTCTGGCCCATAACATCTCCTTGTAGGATTAAATCAATGATACTGAACCATGCTGAATTAGATAACTATTGTCTCTATCAATTCCACTGACTTAGTACTTTGTAAGAATCCTTTGTGTCAAGTTCAGAGTTCTGGCCCATAACAGTTGATCATCACAAATCTTGCTGTTACTATGTACTATGTTCTCTTGGTTCTATTCCCTTCACTCAGCATCTTGGTAAATCTAAGTCAGGGACATAAGGCAGGAATTATTATTGCCAGTTTTCAGATAAGGAAAGTAAAAAGCTCTGACTAAATTCCTGTCCCATTGTCACAAGTCTGGGAAGTTTTTAGCCGTAACTAGCCACATATCTGGTTTTGTACCTCACCATCACTTACTTAAGAATGCTGCCAATGTTAGAAAAAAAGATGGGTAGGAACTCTGAAGTGTCACATTGTATCTGAAAAAGAAACGGCATATATAACAGGGCTTTTTAAACTTTTTCCACTTGTGACCCCTTTTTGCCTGAGAAATTTTTATGTGACCCTGGGTATAAAACTATATAAAGTACTTATACAAATCAAACATTTACTGATAATAAATGATAATTTCATACCCCCCACATTCAGTTATGAGACTCTATATGGGGTCACAAATTGCAGTTTAAGAAACTGGTATATTGTCTGTTATAATGACACATGGTTCCTTCTCTTCATAATTCATGACCACCAGATACAAACACCCAGTAGTTTATGGGTCAGCCTGGGCTTCAGTGCCTTTGAAATAACTAAGCACCACAGAGTGACTTAAGGAGAGAATATCTGTCTTCATGTTGAAAGAGTTGGTTTTGTTCAGATTATTTGATTCTTGACCTTTATTTAAGTTCATTGTATTTCATTGTATGCACTTAATGGATTCTCATTATCATTGTGAACCATGCATCATTTTTTTTTCCTGGACCGTAACAAGAATGTGTCACCTTTGTGGTTCTGAACCAGTAAGGAAATTTTTAATTTTGTTTTGGAGAAAGAGACAGAGGGAGAGAGGGGGAGAGAGGATATATATCTTTCATGGATTTCTTTTGATGTAATTTTTATTCTATAAAATTCTATACCAAATAATCTTTAAACAGCATACTATAATGTTTACTGAAGTAGATTATTGTATTAATGTACACAGAACATGAAATCATATGAAAATGTTTATGGTACTTTTAATAGAATTTTTCAATCAATCAGTTCCTATCTCTCATTCATGTCTAACTCTATAACATACGTGTTTATTAGTATTGGCTTTGCAGATGGCCAGATGGCGTACTCTCTGGTGACTCTGATGTTGATTCTGACATCAAGTGAAAATGGGCTTCTTTGTGTCTTCCTCTACCACTTTGAAGACCTTTCCTTTAAACAAGTCCTTCATCCTACTTGAAGAAACCTCTCAAGTTCTCCTACTTTTCTCTAAGCTAAATCATCCAGTTCTTTCACCTGATCCTCATTTGACAAAGACCCCAAAACTCTCACCCATCCTGGTTGCCACCTTCTAGACACTCTCCAACTTACCAATGCCCTTCTTAAACTATGGCTCAAGAACTGAATTCAGTACTCCCAAATGAGAGTTGACTAGGACAGGTTATACTGGTACCCCCAATTTCCAGAAACTATAGTACCCTAAATGCAGTCCAAGATCACATTAGCTTTTTGAGCTGCTCCATCACAATGTTAAATTCAAGCAGACCTCTAGATCTTTTTCAGAACTACCATTCTGTATCCAGACCTTCCTCTTTTATTTGTGAAGTTAATTTTTTTTGTATCAAAGGGCAAGGTTCAAATTTTATTTAAATGAATTTAAGCCAATTATTTATTCTGGGGGCAACATTATCTCATTTGCTTCTCAGATCAGCCTTGGGGTTTTGGGGAGTTAATATAAGTTGTATTCACCTGCTCTAACAATTGAAGAAACTCCAACTATGACCTTAAATGTCTTCCTGTGATCTCTCAGGAGGTACATGAGTGACAGTGTCATACATGGAATTCCATTCCTGACCTTTCCTTGTTCTGCGGGTTCTTCTGCTTTGTCATGTTTATTTTGGCTTTGTTTCTGACTTAATGGAAGATCCTTGCTAGGTGTGCTGTGTGAATTTTGGTCCATGTCCTTGGCCCTGCTTGTCTTTTATGGTATACCTTTGTTGGAAGATTGTGTTTGCAGGTCTTCCCCTGGGGGTACATAGCATATTTTGTCAGACTCACAACTTGCATTTCACCTTTTCTGCCCCTTTCAGCTTTTCATCTTCAGCACTTGAAAAAGCAGTGGTCACCTACTCTACTGGGTCACACATCTAGTAGATTCATCCTTGCTAGCATTTATGGTTACTTTTTTTTTCACTAGAAGGCTATGATACTTTATCATTATCATAGCTTTTAAAGATACTTTTAATCATATCATCTCAACTCTTCCTCATTGGAGCTACTTTCTTTTGAGAAAAATATTTGTAAGATGAAGGACATATATAGCATATATTACTTTTTCCTTCTCCATCATGGGCAAGAGCCAAGTATTTCCCATCAGAACATGGGGAAAGCTTTATAGTTTTTTGAAGGCCAGATGTCACAGAAAAAAATTTTAGCAATACTTAGACAATTTGATTTTTAGGTAGCTTTTTGTTTTCAATATTAACTTTTCCTCTCTTCCCCCACAGGTCTCCACAAAGAAAATCATACCACTGTCCCTTGAGTTTATTTAGGGATTGTTTTCTAAATATCCTGAATTTTGTTTTCATTGGTACAGATTAGTCAGCTAATATTTTCAATGTAACACTTGTTTGTTTTCCCAGAACTTGATTACATTAGATATCATCACATTTACAACACTATAGTTAAGGTTGTTTGAAGACTTCATTATAACCCCCAGTTTTCAGTTTATTAAATTCTCTGCAGAGCAGTAGTCTGTAAATGTAATTTGTCTGATCTCAAACTGATTAGTATTCCTTGTCAATACAGTCGGGGACACTTATCATACCTTGAGGATGCTTTCCATATTCTTTCCACTTACACTTCTATATCAAACTTTGGACTTTCCCCCTCTTATTCTCTCCTGGTTCTGGTTCCTGTCTTTTCTCCTTTTATTGTAATTGAACCTGTGACCACCATCATTGTCCATCACAGTCTATGTATAGTCTGTTCATGTGTGGGTTTAATATTGGTGCAGGTTTTACTTTTGAATATGCTAAAACTACTACTTTTACATCTGCCTCCCATGTGTCTCCATAAGATCTCTAGGGAGAATATGTGAATGCCCAGTGTACAAAGCAGCCAGACATATTGGGCATTGGCCATTTTGGTCTTTTTCTGTTATAGCATTATATTTTACAGTATGTGGATTTCATTTAGCCTCATTTTTGTTTTGGGGATGATAGAAAAGAAATAGTCATGTCAAATAAGAGTGGCTATGTTTTCTTAAATAAGACATAGGGTGATGATTTGAAATGGATTTTTAGAGAAAAATAGGATTGATGTATTGGCTGTTTGAAAGCCCCTATATGAATTGATGGGCATATGCTATTTCTAAAATACCAAGTAAGCATTCTTAAACTGAGTTATGACTTTGTGACACTATTAACAACACTCTAATATACTTAATCATGAAGTTGAATTGTGGGCATTTGTTTTTTAGTTTTGGAAATTGGCAAAACTATAGATTTAACTTCATTTGCTATCTCTAAATTTCACAAACACAAAGTGAGAGAGAATTAGAATAGTTCTACAACTAGAAGTGGATAATGTTAATGAGAGACGATAATCAGCTACTCTGACTTGGCTTTATGGGAGGGATCATCATCTGTCTAGGATCTGTTCCTTTGGTTTTACAGGTTTACAAACTCAATTATATCCACTTTAACTGGGGTTATTAGGTTTCAGAAAACCTATTTGCACTAATCCAACTCACAGATAATTGATTTATCAACCTGAATGCCAACTTGTTAATGTACCAGGGCAAATGCATATTGTTTCATAGTAAATATAATGCTATCTTGGTACCAAAGTACCTTAAAGAGTGAGCTATGCTTTGGAGGTTTTTCCTTGAGCAGGAAGTCATGGGTTGCATAAGTCTTCCGTGATATTCTTCCAGTCTCTGGTACCCCCTGCTAATTTTCCCATACTTTTCTGGAGTGGCTTCTTTCTAGTAGTCATCCAAAAGAATGTGCCTTCCTCTTAGCTTATGTTGTGAAGATGTCAGCCTTTGTGTTGTTTGCCTTTGACCACATGGATCTAAACCTTCTGTTAGGATGTCCTCTTCTATTGGCTCTGAGTCTCTTGCTGCTTGGTTTTCATTGGCAACATCCCAGGCATGGTATTTGAAGATTAGGAAAAGTTTCCTTAGGTCCTTGATGATTTGAGATGCACTTTTACACTATTAACAGTGAACTTAAAATCATTTCTCCATGGTGGGGTACTTCTGCAGAAAGTGAGTCTTATTTATTTGATCTGTTGTTTTGGGGGAGGGGAGGTCCATAGCCTTTGGATTTTTATTCCTCAAAATGAATGGTCCTTACTGGGCAGGGGGGAAGCTAATCCCCCCATCTCCTAACCAGATTCTTTCCAAGTCAGTAACCCCCAGCGGCTTCCTTCTCCTTCTAGGATAAAATATAAAGTCTATGTCCAAATGTATAGCCCTCCACTATCTGGACACAAGCCATTTTCCCATGCTTTTTAATTATTACTTTGCTCCATATATTCAGTGATCCTTCTGTGCTTCTTCCTATTTAGTGCTTCCTGTTCTGTCTCCAGGCCCTTATCAAGCCTCTTCGCATCCTCCATTTCCATTTTTTCTGAATATCTGGTTTCCTTCCAGGCTCAGTTCAAGGCTCACTTTCTCTATAAAAATTTTCCTGGTCCCCCCAGCTGCTGATACCTTCTTCACCCAAATCCCCATGACCTGCTAATCTGGCTTCACACACTTACTAGCTGTGTGATCCTGGCCACAAAATGCAGGATATAGACTACTTGGCCTCTGACTTCCCTTCTAGCCCCAAAGCCAGAAGCCTCTGCTTGTAGTTTGATGTGTACTAGACTGGACTGGAAACTCCTTGAGGTTAGAAACTTTTTTTTTTCCTCTTTGGATCATGAGCACATTACCTGACATAAGGCTGGTAATGAATACATGATGGCTAACGGAGTGATTGCTATCAATACATGAGTGTGTTCTCCTTGTCAAAGTAACTAACTCTGAAGTGACCTTGGAGGAGAGAAGATCTGGGTCCAACTCTGCCTCTGACACCTCTTCTCCATGTCATGCTGGGGGAGTTGCCCTCTTAGCCTCAGTTTCCTCATCGGCAAAATAACTTTTGACTCGGGGATTTCAAAATGTCTTTTTCAGTTCTAGCTCTAGAATCCTTTGAGCAGAGTTGCTTTTTTTCCCCTGAGGCAATTGGGGTTAAGTGACTTGCCCAGGGTCACACAGCTAGGAAGTTTTAAGTGTCTGAGGTCAGCTTTGAACTCAGGTGCTCCTGACTTCAGAGCTGCTGCTCTATCCACTGTGCCACCTAACTGCCCCAAGAGCTGCTTTCTTAACAAATAGGAAGTTAAGATTCCTGCCAAAGATGACCAATACCTCCATTTTCAGGACTTTAGACATTTTCAGGACATTCAGGACAATAGGGGTAATGTGTCCCTCACATATCTGTGTGACAGGGAATAATTTTGGCACTGGAACAGATCCCCAGAGTGATGATTTATAGGACTATATATGCAGGTTTTACTTGGATCTCCACAAAGATTGTTGCCATAGGGGATTTAAATGAACCCAGCTGGCTTAGTATTCTGTGAATTGCTATAGTCATTTTCTTGGTTTAATCTTATGACTGATTTTGTAATTCTCACAGTGGGGGAAAGTTGACAACATAAACAGCATTTAGTGGATATAATTAGTAAGTTTGAAAACAAATACCTTTTATTCCCTAAAACCATGCTCAAAGGGGATTTGGAGCCCATATGAAGCTATTGTTCATGAAATGATGCTCCAAGGTCCCTGTGTGCCCTGGCATCTCCTATATGTGTTTTTATATTGTTCTGAGTTGTCCCCTTGAAGAAACTATAGGACCTTTAACGGGCTAGCTTTGAGAATACCAAAAGACATGGATGAAAAGAGAAAGGGAGGGAAGAAAAAGAAAAAAAAAGAGCAGGAAGAAGAAGGCAAGTTTGAGCCAGGGAATGTTGTAGACAAGAATGGAAATCTTTTATGTACACATACACATACACACGTATATCTTAATGTGTCATTGTGAGTCTGTGAAAGAAGTGTTTTCATAAAAGTATTTAATCAATCAGTCAATAAACATTAAGTGCCTACTATGTGCTAGGCACTGTGCTAAGGGAGATACACAAAGAGTCAGTAGACTGCTTGCCTTCAAGAAGCCTGCTTTCTAGTAATAAAGAATTGTCAAGCAAGGGTTTTTGGCTTTTCTACTCTTACTTGGTGTGTTTTGAAGGGATTTGCCCACTCCAGTTATATCCAAGTTTGAAAGGCAACGTGTTGTCCAGCACAGGAGATCCCTGGACTTTGTAGTCAGCAGAATTGCTAGTTTACTTAGAGAAGAAGAATGAGTGCAATCCAGCTGTGAGCCCAGCTTCCACTATGTTGGCATTATGAGATCTTTCTGAGAGGTTAGCTAGAAATTTGCCCTTGTACCATCTGTGAAGTATGGGTTTACTTAAGTAAATGATTGGTGCAAACAAAATCCTTCATCTTTTGGGATACAAACCGAGTAGTGATATTGCTAGATCGACCAGTATTTAGAGTTGGATTGCCCTTTAAGCCTAATTCAGAATTGATCTCCAGAATGGTTGGACTCCTTTGCCACTCCACTAGCAGTTCATTAGTGTACCTATTTCTCCTTCATCCCCTCTAGGATTTGTCATTTTTAATAGATTTGAGATGGTACCTCAGGGTTGTTTTAATTTTCCTTTTTCTAATCAATAGTGATTTAGAGCATTTTTTCATATGTCTCTAAAAAGTTTTGATTTCTTCTTTTGAAAACTGCCTGCTTATTTCCTGAGAATGAATTTGATTCTGATTCCATTCTGTAATTGACTTTATTCTATATCACCCCCAATATGTTATAAAAATTAGAATTGGGCAAGTGAAAGTTTGGCTTGGTAGATTATTTGTAGCTGTAATCCTAGCTCCTTTGCTTTCTGGAATAATTTATTCTAAGCCCTCTACTCTTCTGAATGTGGAAGCCACTAAACACTAAATCTTGTATGCTCTTACCTGTGGCTCCATACTATTTTAATTGTTTCTTTCTGACTGCTTCAAATTACTTTCTCTTTGACCTGGAAGCTCTGGACCTAGGAAAATTTTTTTTTCATTTTAGGATTTCTTTCATGAGGTGATTAATGCGTTTTCAGCTTCTATATTATCCTTTAGATCTAAGATATCAGAGCAGTTTTCCTTGATAATTTCTTAAAATATGATATTTAAGTTCTTTATTTTGATCATGGCTTTCAGGTAATACAATAATTCTTAGATTATTTCTCCTTGATATATTTTCTTTTTTTATTATAACTTTTTATTTACAAGATATATGCATAAGTAAGTTTTCAGCATTGACAATTGCAAAACTTTTTGTTCAAACTTTTCCCCTCCATCCCCCCACTCCCTCCCCAAGATGGCAGGTTGACCAATACATGTTAAATATTTAAAGTATAAATTAAATACAATATATGTATACATGCTCAAGTAGTTATTTTGCTGTACAAAAGGAATTGAACTTTGAAATAGTGAACAATTAGCCTGTGAAGGAAATCAGAAATGCAGGTGGACAAATATAGAGGGATTGGGAATTCTATGTAGTGGTTCATAGTCATCTCCCAGAGTTCTTTCGCTGGGTGTAGCTGGTTCAGTTCATTACTGCTCTATTGGAACTGCTTTGGTTCATCTGATTGTTGAAAATGGCCACGTCCATCAGATTTGATTATCATATAGTATTGTTGTTGAAGTATATAATGATCTCCTGGTCCTGCTCATTTCACTCTTGTTAGGTTCTGGCATTTTTAGAGTACCTTTTACCTTTGGCTTTAATTTCTCTGCTGGTCTCCTGCTTCGGAATCAAGACAGAGTCGTCTCTATAACTTTTCTAGCCACAGAGGCTACCCTGCCCCTGACGACAGTCTTTCTTATTTCCCTGCTAGGGCTGATATGGCTCCAGCCTCTCAGGACAAACCTGTTCTGGTAGTTTTCCAGATTGTCTTGGATTGTACTTCTAATCTTCATGAATTTTACCACTCAAGAGCTGTTTTTGAGGCTGAATTTAATAATTGGTCGTGAGGGTATAAGAGGAGCTTAGGAAGTCACATGTGCCTTCGCCGCCATCTTGCTTCCATCTCCGCCATCTTGCTTCCATCTCCCTCCTTGATATATTTTCAATGTGCCAAGTTTTTCTAGTGAGATATTTTACATTTTCTTCTATTTTCCCTAGTCTTTTGACATTTAAAAAATATGTTTTAATGTCTCATGGAGTCAGCTTCCACTTTCCCAATTCTAATTTTTTGGGAACTATTGTGTTCAGTAAGAATTTGTGCCTCTTTTCCCATTTGGCCCATTCTCCTTTCAAAGAGTTCTTTCCTTTCTTGAAGCCTTCCAGGAATTCTTCTTGGGCTTGGTAAAATTAGTATTTTTCTTTGAGGCTTTGATTATAGTCGTTTTTTTATGTTTTTATCTTCTGCAGCTATAATAGATTTTTATGGTCAAGTTCTTTTTTTTTTTGTTATTTCATTTCCCAGTCTTTATCTTCACTTTGATTTTTGTTAAAGTTGGTCTGTACTCAGCTGGTGGTGGGCAGACGTTGTTCCAAGCTTCAGGTTTGTTGGATTTTGTTTTTGTACTGCTGTTTTCACAGCTACTTTGGGGAATCTGTAAGTTTTTGTGGCTTGTAAGGTGGTATGGTGCTGGGAGAGTTGTGGTCATCGCTTTACTGGTTTGTGCCATGATCTGTACCAAGAAAAGCCTCTTGTTCCCTACAGCCAAATACTAGTCCTACCCTTTGAAATTCTATTCAGGGCTTCTATTCCCTTGTAAACTGACTCCAAGAACTCTTTTCTATGCTGGAACTGCAACCCAGAACTGTGTATTGGAATAAAGGTGCTATTTCTATCTAATTCCTGCAAATGGCCTCCTGTAGTTTTTCTTTCTTTCTTTTTTATTTATGATCCAATGTCTGATATATTATGGAATGGAAAAAATGTAAAAAAAAAAAAAAAAAAAAAGATGTCACGACACATGGAAATACAACAGAACCAGTTCCTGTATCTTGTGAATTTTGGGGACTTCTTCCTGCACCAGCCCCTTTCTTCTATAATCTCTTCTGACCAGTTGCCTGATCCCATTACTATCTTGGGCCTGAGAGTTCCCAAAACTGGTGCAGCTAATGCTGCTACGGTTGCTTCTGCTGTGGCTACTATTGGTGCTGCTTAGTTGTGTTGGCTCTGAATGGGCTTCCCCCTGAAGTCATAAAGTTACCCTGCTAACCTTTTATGTTTTCTTAAGGCAGAAAAATGGCTCATTATGACCTTTTGTTGGAACTGCTGATTTAAAATTTTACTAGAGGTGTTATTTTATTTTATTTATTTTATTTATTAATTTTTATAATTATAACATTTTCTTTGACAGTACATATGCATAGGTAATTTTTTTTTACAACATTATCCCTTGTACTCCCTTCTGTTCATAATTTTTCCCCTCCTTCCCTCCATCCCCTCCCCTAGATGGCAGGCATTCCCATACATATTAAATATCTTATCTTATATCTTAGGTACAATATATATGTGCAGAACCGAATTTTGTTGTTGTTGTTGCAAAGGAAGGATTGTATTCGCAAGGTAAAAATAATCTGGGAAGAAAAACAAAACAAAACAAAACAAAACAAAAAACAATGTAGAGGTGTTATTTTAAAATTATATAGAGGGGAATGTTGAGAGAGTCCAAATGAGCCTGTCACTAATCTGACATCTTGGCTCTATCCCCATACTATCTCTTGGTGATTTCTCTAGCTCTTATAGATTGGATTATCTTCTCTATGCAGATTTAACTTTCTTGTCATTCTGTAGTTTTAGTTGTATTCTACCCTTTGTGACCCCATTTTGGGGTTTTCTGTTAAGTCATATTGTTAGTGATAAACTTGATCCTATTTACTAAAAAGACCAGGCTCTGGGAATGGGAATCTCATAGTACTTAGGCCTTCTACCCACATTCAATAGAAATAAAGTAGAAGTGCCAGGCTCTTAGCCAAAGTACCATTTAAAAATATTTCATGCATTTCAACCATTTTAGACATTCAAAGTAGTTGTTCTCTTGCTGGATTGAAATAGAAGCAGTTTGACTTTGTTTAATATTTTAGCTATATTGGAGAGTCTGGGGAGTGTGCATTTTTTCATCCCCTTTTTTTCCCTTTGCCAGTGCTTCAATCCATCTCTTTCCCATTGGTATGGATTTTATTGATGGAGTTTGTTTGCAATTCTGGTGTTTGTTGCAATTAAAACAATGTATCCGATGCATATGTAGAACTTTGCAATCAATAAATATTCTATTATTTTGATCTTATCTAAATAAGTTACTAACCACATTGTTGCTGAACTTCTTTGGGGATCACTTATCTTTCCATAGAATGACTCATTTTATGTTAATCCTTTATCACTGACCAATTTTCTCTATACTTAGATTTTTTATGGGGCCTGGTAAGATTTCAATGTATATCTAAGAAACATTTTATTTTTTTTTTTCTGGGAAAAATTTCTATTTTGTTCTGTTAAGTTAAATAATTTTCTACAGTTACTGAATAGCAGACCTATACCCCTTGCAGTTGTGCAACCACAAATGTAGTTAGTATTCATTTGCAAAAGCCTCTGTTCTATTCTTCCTTTTGCATCAAGGATGGCCTTTCTGTCTCTAAAACAATAACTCATATTTCCTTGGATCTTTAATGTTTGCAAAACACTTTACTTGCAGAATTATCTCAAAAATCTTAACCTGTAATGGCTTATTGATACAGAGAACCCCGTGAAATGAATGCCTTTATTGTCCCTACTTTATGATTATCATCATCACTCTTGAGGAAACTGAACTTTTAAGAATTTGAATACCCAAGGATCACACAGCTGATAAGTTTTTGAAGCAAGAGTTGCTCCTTGGGTACTATACCGTACTAAACAATAATAATAACAATAACTTGACATTTACATAGATCATTAGAAAGTTTGTAAAGCACTTTCTATACTTTAATTATTGAAGGGAAACATCTGGCTTATGAGTAAGTAGCTGTTGATATCTTAGTTACCTTGTTTTAGTTCATACATTCATGCAGGTATACACACACATACACACACACACACACACACACACAATCCCAATCCCAATGTACATGCTGATCCTTTATGTTTTTTTGGAATCTTCTTTTTGGAAATACTTTGAAAATCAGTTCCTGAGTACCTTTCAGATTGAGTTGCCTCCAGCATGAATTTCTATCATATTCTTTATCTGATCTTGTCCTTCTTCCTGCCTTCCTGTGGGGAGGCATGTGGGGAGAGCCTTAAGCCTTACCCTGTATATCCTTAGCAAGCACTGAGAGAAAATTTTTTAAAAATTGGTCTTGCAAATGAACAAAAGAAGTGGTGAGGCAGAAATGCATAAATGTGGGTAATTGCCCAATGCTTTAAATGATCTTCAATCCTTCACTACTGTATGATCACTTTAGGCCAGCATTAAGCTATGTGATTGTAAATCATGGCACACCATGGTTTGGGAAGAATTAAAATAAAGAATGACACCTTACAGAAAGAGAGAGCTATGGCTAACCAGGAAATTATATGGGCCTCTTTGGTAGAAATGGCCAGCCCACAATGAAGAGGAGTTCTCGCAAATGACAAGAGGGAAGTGTGAAGCATGTTGGGTCAATCCTCTCTAGAAGATTTCTGGCAAAAAACAGAAGCCTGAGTGATGTGAAGGTGTGTCAGGGCTCCAGTCTGTGTCAGTCAAGTGATAAGGTGACCAAGCCATCCGAGTATCATAGAAGGTTGTGAGATGAGCATCCAGGCTCATGAATAAATGGAGTATTCTTCTGGTTGAGTTGTGTGGGCTAAACATTCTGGGTTGGGATGAGGAGGAGGGGAGAGCAGGGAGGACAGTACAGCTCGAATATTCTTCTTTGGCAGACCACAGGACTAGGTGGACTTGAAGGTGATAATGAAGTTGAATTAGTATTGCATTTAATGTCGTCAGAATTTGAAATTTAAAGGCTCATTCCTCAGATTGCTACCATAAATTAAGCTAACAAGTATGAAACTCACAAAATTGTTTGACTTTTGTGCTGTTGACATCATCTGTTCTCCTTTTGAAATACTATTATAACCATAAAATTAAGAGAAAAAGGAAAAGACTAGGTTTCCAAGAGGAATGGAGACATGCTTTCAATATAAATTGAATTTGGTTAAATTAGTGTCAGCCCTGGTCCTATAGTGCCCAGAAAAGCATTTTTGGTGACAGATTTAGAAATAAAGCCAGGAAAGCATGTATTCAACCTGTCTGGTCATAGCTCCAGAGCTAATGTCTTTATGGTAATTGCAAATCCTTAAAAATACATTATCTTTCTGGGTGTTATTGCAGTGTGTGGTATTTTTGAAGAAAGCAATAATTTGTAAACAACCCTTGGCAGAGAGCACAGAACTTAATTTTGTTTAAATAAAGGCGACTAACATTAGAATTCATGTGCTGTATCCAGGCTGGCAAGCAGGAGTAGCTGTTTTGATATAGGCACCAGAGCATTCATGATTACTTAAATATTAACTGTTCTATGAATATACAAATATGATCGTGAAAAGCAGCTGTGTGTGATGGAGAGAAAAGAAAAAGCAAGCACACTCAAAGAATTGTGGTAGAATTGTATGATGTGATGGCTTGTCGCCATGGCTTTCCACTGTTGACCCACCCAGCCTGCTTCACTGCATTTCAATATCTTTTATTTCCAAGGATGAGCCAGTGTAAATGAATGTTGGGCAGACTTGCTCTGGGTTAGAACTGTTTCTTTAAAAGAGAAATTGGTTAATTATATTTTTTCATGTAGTTCAGAACCTGTTGATTAGATTACTAAGGAACATGTGGACATTTGTGTAGCTATAAAAGCAAGCAATCTGAATCTCTTCAAATGCAGTCTTTATGATATTCTCTTTAATCTTCAGAGAATATATATGACTCTTTGAACTGGTAGCAATCCTGTAAAAAATAGTGATGTTTAAATGCTTTGTGAAGCTTTTCTCTAAGTAATACCCTTAGTGTTTTACATTTAGTTTGTATGTTTTGAGAAGCTCAGTTTTCCTTTCTAAGAAATCCATATTCCCTAGCCAGAATGGGAGGGGAAGGTCATTTGTGTTCCTTCTCCAGCCTCTGCTCATCTTCTTTGCTTAGACTTCTTTTCAGGAAACAATCATTTTTGTGCAGCTAGTGCCAGTTTGATTGCTGATGGCGATCTGTCTGAAGGTGTGCCAAGGGGGACTGGAAGCCAAAATATTCTTCCCCTCTTATGCCGATGGAACACCAGAACATGTGCAGACCCAGCCTTTCTGGCTTAGGGGCTGCAAAACTGTTTGCAAATTGGTTCTGTCACAAGTACCAAAAGAAAAATGAGTGAGACAGAAATGATCCTAGAAGGACCTTGGCAACTCCTTTCTCTAATTGGCATAACAGTTTTGGTAGCCTCCTGTTGTGATTCGAGGTTCTTAGTGAAAGATGCTATTAAAAGACAAGTCAGGTTTATTGGGCAGAAGTGACTTTGCATCTGGAGTTATATGTGAAAGAGAGAAACGCTCTAGACCAGATTTGTGTTCTGGATCATCATTGGCGATACAGCAGGCAATACATCCCACGGCAGCAGTTTTAGATTTTCATATATTTCATACATTTTGGGGGGAGTGAGGAAGTGAGGAAGGATGTTGTAAAACATTAGGATCCAGGAGTCTCCATTAGATAGCCTCTTGCACCCATTTCAGCTGATGTTGCTCGTTCTCAGTATATGCTAGGTAGCAATGCTAATCTTTCCAAATAATTATAGATATTCAAGTGTTCTCATATTAAGAGCTGTAATTGTGGGAGCTGCCCTACCTCCCATAAGCTATAATCAGGGTAGAAGTTGAAATTCTATACAATGCATACATACAATGTTATATCTAAAGCAATGGTGAAGAACATCTAGCCTGCAAGTGGTTGTCTGGCAGACATTGGTGAGCTGAAACTTAGGTACCACAGCCTCCTACTGCTTGAGTTTTTAAGTTGATAATGATGCTATAAATATACAAACGTTTTGTAGGCTGTTTGCTAGTTTTCTTCCATGTGTATAACCTCACTCATTCTTTACTCCTTACTCACTCAAACTTGAGTTGCTCATAGTCTTTTTAACATCTTTTTAATTGCTGTCTTCCCTTATATATTGCTGCTCCTCAAATGATGTTTTCTCATTGCCTTTATTTCCTTACTTCTCATTTTTATCCTTCCGTCTGTTATCTGGTTCCCCCTTATGTCTCACTGCTTAACTGATGAAATATACCTAGAAGTTGCAAACGACTTCTTACTAACTGAATCCATTGGCTTTCTTTTCAGTCCTCATCCTCTAGAGCATGAGGCCCTGGTGACCAAGTCTGTCCCTGTCATCCTATCCCACTAATGTTCTTTGTGGTTCACTTCTTGAAAAAATCTTGTATGACAGGTACATCCATTTTCTCTTTTTCTCATTCTCTTCTTAACCTCTTCCAACCCAACTCCCAACCCCATTATTCCATTTTAACTGCTTTCTCAAAAGTTACTGTTGATGTTTTAGTTGTCTGATCTAATTGCCATTTTTCAGTCCTCATTCTCCTTGGCTTCTCTACAGTCTTTAACACTATTAGTCATCCCTAATCCCTTGATACCTTTATTTAGACCTTTATTTAGGGTCCTAGCTGCTAATTGCCTCCAGAAGAAAGTTCCAGTCTCTTAGTCTGTCATTCAAGTCCATCTATGGTAGTCTTTTTCTTCCTGCTTGTACTTGTCTTCCTCCATTTCCACGTACAAACCATTTGCTTGTTCCAAACTGATACAGTCTGCACTCCTGAATTTGACTGTCCTACTTTGCCACCTTTCTGTGTTATTTCAATAAAGATGCCCTCTTTGACTTTTTTTTGCCACACTTTGACCTTATTGTCATTTCCATCTATTGGAATTATACCTGTCCTCCTGGTCCCAGTTCAGTTGTTGAAGTTTTCACTTGTTCCAACCAGATGTATTTTCTCCTTCCTCTGATGCAGCACTCATTATCTACCTCCCTTCAGTGACTCTATGTACTACTTTGTCTTTTTATTTGTGTACACGCATCTCCTCAATTAGACTATCGGTCCTTGGAAGACATATTTTAGACTTCTGTGCATCTCCTCACATCATCCAGTCTTGTGCTTTTGTGAACACATAGAAAATCATGAAGGCACTGAAAGCAAGCACTATCATCCCTGCGTTGGGTCACATACCCCTGTAAATTGAGACTTTGGACTGAGTGTCCTTCTTCTTTTGGTATGCTGGTCTTTTTTCTCAATTACAACTAGACATTTTTCACATTTTTGTATTTTGAGTTATTTAGTTATTTAATATTTTTACCCAGTTACATTCAAAATAATTTTTTTTTACATTTTAAAAATTTTTTTGAGTTCTAGGTTGTTTTCCTTATCCCCTCTCACATTTAACAAACCACATGTGAAGTTTTCCCATCCTTTTTAAAGTTTTCTCTTTATAGTCTTAATTTCTCTGTTTCTCAAGCCTCTATAATTTTTGACTGATGTTAAATTGTTCTTTAACTGTTTTGACTATGTCACTTCAGTATTTTAGGGCTCACTAATTGTTGGTTGAGAATATCATCATTATCAGAAGCCATTTGAATTTAATTTTAATAATTTTAATTTTTAAATTTAGATTTGTAATTTAATTACGTTTTACATTGCCTTTAATTGGATGCTCAGGTTTTCTTTTTCTTGTGCTAGACAGATATTGCAATGATCTTCCCATGGTGAAAAATTAAGCAACATAAAAGGCAAACATAATAATAAAAAGTCCATTTTAAAAAGTAGTTTGCTCTAGCTATATTTGTCATAGTGATATTTAATTCCTGTTCTTAGGGTTGTTACTAAATAGTTCTATTTTTGCACTTGTAATACTTCCTATGGCAACATCTACAGTTGTACACAGTCAACTGAATTTTTATATTCTCTGTCAAATATTGTGGGAAAATAGAGTGATTCAAGGGATTTGTGCTGTCTTTATGGTAGTATATCTTGAATTCTGGTAGAATTACCTTGGTTTTGAATAATTGATCTGTTAGTTGTATCTCTTTTGTTAAATTCAGAAAAGCTTTTTAAAATTCCGTTTTCAGTACATTCATCTCCTCTTCAAAATTATTCAAGTCCTTTGCATGACTTTTACCTTCTCTTTCATTATCAGTAAGATTTTTCTGGAGTGTGTAGGTTTTCAATATCTTGAAATCCTTCATCTTTAAATAATTCCTCAGTTGTTACAATTTTATTTAATATGCAATTAGGAATATAATTACTTATTATGATTATTCTGCCTTGTTCCGTAATACGTTGTTATGTAACTTTCAATAGAGGATATCATTGATCTAGAGTAGCATGAAATCCCCTGTTGCCATCCACTTTCCCATTCTTATTCTATTTTTTTATTAAAGTTTTTTTTTGTTTTCAAAACATATGCAAGGATAATTTTGCAACATTGACCCTTACAAAAATCTTTTGTTCCAAATTTTCCCCTCCTTCCTCCCTCCCTCCCCTAGATGGCAAATAATACAAAATATGTTAAATCTGTTAAAATATATGTTAAATCCTATATATGCATGCATGTTTGTACAATAATTTTGCTGCACAAGAAAAATCAGATCAAGAAGGAAAAAAAAAAAAGAGGGAAAAAAGTGTAATCAAACAACAACAAAGAGTGTGACAAAGAGTGTGAATGTTATGTTGTGATCCACTCTCAGTTCCCACGGTCTTCTCTCTGAGTGAAAATGGCTCTCTTCATCACAAGATCACTGTAACTGTCCTCAATCATCTCATTAGTGGAAACAGCAACGTCCATCAGAATTTATCATCGTATAGTCTTGGCTATTGCCGTATACAGTGATCTCCTGGTTCTGCTCATTTCACTCAGCATCAGTCAATGTAAGTCTCTCCAAGCTTCTCTGAAATCATCCTGCTGGTCATTTCTTACAGAACAATAATATTCCATAACATTCATATACCACAATTTTTTCAGCCATTCTCCAGTTGATGGGCATCCACTCAGTTTCCAGTTTCTAGCCACTACTAAAAGGGCTGCCACAAACACTTTTGCACATAACAGGTCCCTTTCCCTCCTTTAGGATATAAGCACAGGAGAGGAACTGCTAGATCAAAGGGTATGCACAGTTTGATGATTTTTTGAGCATTGTTCCAAATTGCTCTCCAGAATGGCTGGATCTGTTCAGAATTCCACCAACAATGTATTAGTGTTCCAGTTTTCTCACATCCCCTCCAACATTTATCATTATATTTTACTGTCATTTTAGCCAATCTGAGAGGTGTATCTTAGAGTTGTCTTAATTTGCATTTCTCTAATTGAGTGATTTAGAGCACCTTCTCATATGACTAGAAATGGTTTTAATTTTTTCATCTGAAAATTGTTTGTTCATATCCTTTGACCGTTTATCAATTGGAGTCCCATTCTTATTCTAACTCAAAATTGAAATGCAGAGGGTCTGCTTTAGATGTCATGTCAATTTAACTAATATTCTTAGAAAGTAAAAGATCCTTGCTCTCTTTCAGTTGATAACCTTTTCCTTGTCTCACTGATTTCAAGAAGGTCCCTTCTGGGATATAGAATTTTAAGCTTGCTTTTAAATGATGCTTCCATCTTTACAGAACTATCTCAAGAGGCCAATAATATTAATGTAAAATTGAAATTAAGCATGGATATAGATGACATACCTCATTCCTACTCCAACCCCAACTTCCCCCATAAAGAAACAGTTCCAAAAATGTGTGTTCTAAAATTGAATTTGAGTAAAATTTGAGTAAAAAGAGGTGATTCATTCTTTTTCTACTACATTGTAAACTCTTATAGAGTCTTAGCAGAAGAAAGCTGTAATAGCATACTTACTCATATATGTATTACTAAAGTGTCCTCTGGCAGTTTTCATGGATTTCTTCCTCGTAAAGATTTGATCTTAGTAGCTAGCCATTTCATATATTGTTTTAGATGTTTAATTTAAAAGGACAACTACCACTCTTAATAGAAAAAAAATACTCATCTTCAAAGTAAGTCATGGGTGGCTGTTTTAGCTGTCTTCTAGCCTATTAAAAACTGTTCTAACTGTATTAATTCATGTTTCTTTCTTCTTGTGATTTTTTATATTAAATTTTATATGATATATGTATGTATATCTATAGATATAGATATAGATATGTATAGATATAGTGTCTAGCATGTACCTCCCCTCCAAAGGACTGTGAAGGTACTTCAAAAAAAACAAGCATTCATGAAATAATTAGCACACAATGAAAGGCATTCAGTATGTCACTAAATGCTGAATTAAGCAGTCAAGAATTAAGCATTGGCTTATGGCAGCCTTCTTTGTAGTGGCCAGAAACTGGAAACTGAGTGCATGCCCATCAATTGGAGAATGGCTGAATAAATTGTGGTATGTGAATGTTATGGAATACTATTGTTCTGTAAGAAATGACCAACAGTGGAGGAGGAAGGAATTGGAGGAGGAAGGAATTTATGACCAGAGGAGAACTAGAGATCATTATCGATCAGAAAATAGAAGATTTTGATTACATCAAACTAAAAAGTTTCTGTACAAACAATACTAATGCAAACAAGATTAGAAGGGAAGTAACAAATTGGGGAAACATTTTTAAAGTTAAAGATTCTGAGAAAGGTCTCATTTCTAAAATATATAGAGAACTGACCCTAATTTATAAGAAATCAAACCATTCTCCAATTGATAAATGGTCAAAGGATATGAACAGACAATTCTCAGATAATGAAAATGAAATTATATCCACTCATATGAAAGAGTGTTCCAAATCACTACTGATCAGAGAAATGCAAAGTAAGACAACTCTGAGATACCACTACACACCTGTCAGATTGGCTAAGATGACAGGAACAAATAACGATGAATGTTGGAGGGGATGTGGGAAAACTGGGACACTGATGCATTGTTGGTGGAGTGGTGAAAGAATCCAGCCATTCTGGAGAGCAATCTGGAACTATGCCCAAAAAGTTATCAAACTGTGCATACCCTTTGACCCAGCATTGCTGCTATTGGGCTTATATCCCAAAGAAATACTAAGAAGGGGAAAGAGACCTGTATGTGCCAAAATGTTTGTGGCAGCCCTTTTCGTAGTGGCTAGAAACTGGAAGATGAATGAATGTCCATCCATTGGAGAATGGTTGGGTAAATTATGGTATATAAATGTTATGGAATATTATTGCTCTGTAAGAAATGACCAGCAGGAGGAATACAGAGAGGCCTGGAGAGACTTACATCCACTGATGCTGAATGAAATGAATAGAACCAGAAGATCGCTGTACACTTCAACAACAATATTGTATGAAGATATATTCTGATGGAAGTGGATATCTTCAACATAAAGAAGATCCAACTCACTTCCAGTTGATCAATGATGGACAGAAACAACTACACCCAGAGAAGGAACACTGGGAAGTGAATGTAAATTGTTAGCACTACTGTCTATCTACCCAGGTTACTTATACCTTCGGAAGCTAATAATTAATGTGCAACAAGAAAATGGTATTTACACACATATATTGTATCTAGGTTATATTGTAACATATGTAAGATGTATGGGATTACCTGCCATCGGGGGGAGGGAGTGGAGGGAGGGAGGGGATAATTTGGAAAAATGAATACAAGGGATAATATTATTAAAAAAATTACTCATGCATATATACTGTGGAAAAAAATTATAAATAAAAAAATAAAAATGGAAAAAAAAAAAAAAGAAATGATTATCCAGACTTCATTGGAAGATCTACAATAAGAGGGAAACTACTACCTCTCATGCCAGATCATTCTACTTGAGGATATTTCTATCTATTAGTCTTTCATTATCACTAGTCTTACATCTTTGTAACTTTGATCCATTGGTCCTAACTTGACTTTCTTTTAGTTGCATTTGTATTTTTGTGTATGTATATTAGATTGTCAAAACTTAGCGTGGTGCCAGACACATACTAAGCAATTAATAAATGCTTGTTGACTTTCAAAAAAAAAAAAAAAAGAAAGAAAGAAAAAGAAATGACCAACAGGATGATTTCAGAAAGGCCTGGAGAGACTTACATCAACTGATGCTGAGTGAAATGAGCAAAACCAGGAGATCGTTATATAGTTCAACAACAGTACTACATGATGATCAATTCTGATGGACGTGGCCCTCTTCAACAGTGAGATGAACCAAATCAGTTCCCATAGAGCAGTTCATAACTGAACCAGCTGCACCCAGAGAAAGAACTCTGGGAGATGACTATGAACCACTACATAGAATTCCCAATCCCTCTATTTTTGTCCACCTGCATTTTTGATTTCCTTCACAGGGTAATTGTACCCTATTTCAAAGTCCAATTCTTTTTGTACAGTAAAATAACTGTATGGACATATATACATATATTGTATGTAACTTATACTTTAACATATTTAACATGTATTGGTCAACCTGCCATCTGGGGGAGGGAGTGGGGGGAAGGAGGGGAAAAGTTGGAACAAAAGGTTTTGCAGTTGTCAATGCTGAAAAATTACCCATACACATATCTTGTAAATAAAAAAACTATAACAAAAAAACAATTAAGTGATGGGGGTGGTAGCCCCTTTAAGATTCCTTTCCTGATCTCCAACTTCCTTTGGGACTGACCTTTGATTTACAAGATCTGGTCAAAACCACCCTTTTGTATTCCAAGGGGAAAGATCTGGATCTGAGCCAGTTTGGGCTGTACCCAGCCCTCATTCTGATGATCTGCTCAGATAGCCCAACCCCCACCTAGTGGGTTCTGGCTCTAGAGAAATCAACCTGGACTCCACCCTAGGCCCCTTCAAGCAAATAAAAGAGCCAAGCTGGAATCATCTCTTGGCAGAGAGTTGAAACATGCTTTGCATCACAGACTCTCTGTCCTGCCGCTTTTGGTGTATTTCTTTCTCTATCTAATACCTTTTACTAACCAGACTTTAACCTTACTTCCAAACCCTACAATAAACCTCTTTTTATCAATCTAGGTTTTCGGGCCTGTAAATTCATTTACAGGGGACTCTCGCTGCCACTAGACCTCATTTAACTTTGTATCCTTGCGCCGAATCCAAAGGGGTTGCAGGGGAGCTCCATTTGACGCCCTGTACCCCAAACCTGCCACTAGACCTCAATTAATCCTAATTTTATTGAGGTATAGATCTCCTCATTTGGTTTTACCTCATCATTAAGCATTGAAGTTCATTTTTAAAAATTCACTGACATTTATGCAGATATGTGGAATTAAATTAAATGTTTCTTGTTTATAATATATTCCCTTATCACTGACTGACCGTATGGCAACATTACAGCTTTCCTTTTGTTTTTCTTTGCCTACATATGGACTGTTTGTGCCTGACCTGTGGTAGAGCCTTCCAAGCTACTATTAGTCTAATCAACCATACTTGGACACAGTGTATCTTGACTCTTACAAAGTAATGGCCCCTTAGTCCTAAACTTAATTATGAAGTGCGAAGGCCCCATCTTGTGGATGCCAATATGTAAAGTTCTGTTGTCGCCAGAGACTGCAGATGGATCCGCTCTCTGGAGATCTGCTGTCTCAACTCAATCTCTCAGCCGCCAACTCTGACCTAGAATAGATACTCCTCTCCCTCCAGAGAGCAGCCCCAGGTCTGGCCTACCCTAGACTCTCTCCTAGTTCTATGGTGTCTTCTTTTATCCTCCCAGAGAATGAGTGTGGAATAATTCAGGGGCTTCCTGAAAAAATACTTCAACCAATGAACTTGCTCTTCTTAAATATATAAGCTCCTCCCCAGGAGTTCTAAGGGGGTAAAACTGCCCTTAAGGGCTGGAACTAGAGAATTGTTAAGTACCGACTTAGCACTTAGTAAGAACCTATCATCTCATTATCTCATTAGCACTTAGTAAGAACCTAACAATGAAGGACTACAGCCAGATATTTTTATTTTTCCTTCCCTGTCCCCACCCATTATTAGATTAGATTGCCTGAGATAATATGTTTTCTGCCTGTTTTGAATTGCTCCAGTTCCATTCACCACAGTCTTTCCCAAAGAATTACCTTTGGCTTAATCCAATTCAGATGGAAATCATTGTTTTTCTCTGAGGCATAAAAGGGCTCTGTCCTTTCCTCTAGCTTTGGACCAGAGAAGGAGTTGAAACTGGTTTGACAGGGGTGATGGCCTGCCATTGTTTGGAATGTTGGGTTAGCTGCTTTTCTGTAGTCCAGTGCATGCTAGCCATATACAAGTAGCATTATCATGTCCAAAGTCAGTTGTGTGCATAGTCAAAATACAGAATGCCTTTGTTATGGACTTTTGGGGAAAGAAGTTGGATGGAGACTAAAGGTCTTTCACGGTTATGACTTTGCATTAATATGAGATTGTTACTTTGCTTTAACATACAACATCATTAGGTGGCCATTGCCTCTCAGTGACAATTTTGACTCTCTGTAAGAATAAAGAGACAAAAATAAATATTTTGACCTCAAGGAGTTTACATGTTACTGGGGAATGAGCATGGGGATGGGAAGTGAAGCCACTACAAAGATACAGAAGTGGGGAGTGGAGATGTACCAAGTGAATAGATAAATAACTGCAACATAATTTGATGATTGAGAGAACACGAACAAGTGGGGGACCAGAGCCAAGCCTTGGAAGAATCTAAGGTTCCTAAGAATTTGAGTTAAGACCTTTTTAATCAGGGAAAAGAGCCTGAAAGCAAAGGTAGATGTTGGATTCAAATTCTGATTATTCCCTTCCTCTTCTGTGGGGATGCTTGATTGGGCTACATTCATGACCCAACCCCTGGCGACTCACATGAATCTAAGAGCCATTTTGTTTACCTATAAGAAATAATGAAAGATCATCACCAAGCATTGCTCACAATCTTAATATAGAGAAACCCCATTGCCAATCCAATCCCAGTGCCAATCTATACCTGTGATTTCACATTAAAAATCTACTTGTCTTCACTAACTGACACCCATTCCATAGAAGGTAAGAAGTTTAAGTGGACTCTTGCTCACCTGCTAAACTTTAGAAGTGCCTGCTTGTGACAATTCTAGGTCCTTTTACTCTTGTGGTGACCCATATGCTTTTGTTTTGATTTTAGCAACTTGTCATTGTCCAAATTCAATCTTTTAGCAAGCATTGTTTTTGTTCCTTATGAGGGGATTAGAATACTGAAATACCTAAGAGTGCTTCACTATCTTAACTGGGTTTCTCTATATTAAGATTGTGATTACTTTCCTTTGGAATGAGACAATCTCTGGCAGGTGGTGATGAACTCATTTACAATAAAACAAAAGTGTTAATAGAGCATGTGAATCAATCTGAAAAAAATGGTTCAAAAACAATTGTGAAAGGGATTTAGAATAAAAAAAACACAATAGTGACAAAGGTAGGGAAGAAAGAGCAGTTAACTCTAAGGTTTTCAGTATGTATTCAGTTTGTGAGGGCAACAAGAAAAAGTAATTTAGAGTTTCTCCTGCAAGATAACTAATTTGACCTCTCAGTACCACTGAGATTTGGCAGGATGAAACCAGTGACCAAGTTTTGCTATTAAGTGGTGTTACTTGTTAAAAAATAATAATAATAATAAAACCAGTAGGATAGGTAAAAGATGGTGGGGAAAGATAGGTAAAAGACTCAAGTCACATTGTTTGAAGATAAGTCATTTGTGAAAATCCATTTTCCAAAGGTAGGTGTGGAGAAATAAGTTAGGAGAGCATATGGGTAAAGATAAGCAAGGCAGAAATAAATCTGATATTGTGCTGAGACTATATCATAGACAAATTAATTAAGCAGTAGAAATAGTTGATGTCTGGAAATAGATGACAAATAGCATCTACCTTCCAGTATTGTTGTGATGATCCCATATTATTTATTTGTAAGGTGCTTTTCAAACCTCAAAGTGTTATAAATTTTAAATATGTATATAAAGAGAGTGCAAACACACACAAACTCTCTTAAGTGCTATATTGAAGATACTGGAGTGGTAGTCAGGCAAGAGTTCTTGCACAGATTGGTGTCTGAGCTACTCTTAAAGGAAATGCAGGTAAGGAGGGAATGAATTCTCAATATAGTGGGGTTGCAGGTGCAGAACAAAGGCACAGAGATGGGGATAGAATTTTGGATTTGAGTGACCTCTCCTTTAGTGGACATCTGTGATTAGTAGCTAACTGGCTACTTGTTGAATGTGTTGCTGATCAAGTCTTGTTGTCCATGTGGGACTAGATGGCCCCTGAAGTTCCTTTCCAACTCTGAGATTCTGAGAGGGTAGTGTTTGCATGCATGGTAGTTTTGATGGGTTACTTGGAAGAGATTCTGGAGCCATATGTGGAAAGATGAAAATAACAGGAATTTTTTTAGGTTTAAATATTAAACTATTAATTACTAAGTTCCATTGAATTCTTTTTTTAATCTTAAGATTTATTTAGTATTTTATTTTTCCCCAATAACATGTTAAAAACAATTTTGATATTCCTTTTTAAAGCTTTGGGTTCTAATGTCTCTCCCTTCCTCCCTTCTCACCTTCCCCTCCACCCCATTCTCATTGAGAAGTCAAGCAATTCAGTATAGTTGTTGTCATGCAAAACATTTCCATAATAGTCATGTTAAAGAAAATATAGACCAAAAAACCCCTCAAGAAAAAGTTTAAACAAAAAGGTGCTTCAGTCTTATTCTGACATCATCAGTTCTTTCTTTAGGGAGATATAGCATTTTTCATCATAAGTCCTTCCTTCAGAGTTGTCTTCACTCACTGTATTGCTGAGAATAGCAAAGCCATTCACAGTTGATCATCTTATACTAATGCTGTTATTTTGTACACTGTACATTTCATTTTATATCAGCTTATGTAAATCTTTCCAGGTTTTTCTAAGAGCATCTTGTGATATTGAATTCTATAAAAGGTTGTTAAACAGTGATTGGGCCACTCGTCTCCATCTTCACTGAGAGAAAAACAAGAAGAAATGGTCGAAAGTTCATCTGAAAAATAATACAACTTTAAAAGGAGCTGGGCCTAACAAGACTACATGCAGCTTACTGAGCTCAGTCATTCACAACGCAAGGGATCCACTAGAACCCTTGAGTCTGAGACTTTGCTTAGGTTTTCCATAAAACCTGATTCTGACCAAATATCAGAACATTGACATCAGTGTCTCTTGGCTAAATTTCTTTTTTCTTTTTTTTTTTTCAGTGTGCTTATTGACATTGGAAAGTTATTTACATTTATACAAATACATTTATACAAATATCCAAATTGGCAAACATCTATCAGATCTAAAGCAAAAATGATGCTTGAATGGCAGAACATCACAGCACATTATTAGCAAAGCTACAAATAGCCAAGCGGGACCTTGTCCAGTCAAGTCTTTTCTATTTGTGTACCACTTGAGAAAATGATTAGAGATAAGATAGATGCAGTTAATATAAATTTAGTTACTAATCTCCAAGTTTAATTATGTGTTGGTCAAATGATAATTAAAATTAAAATAGCAATACAGCTTAGTAATTGATGGTGCTTTGACAGTTAAGATAGTGAAGCACTCTTAGGTATTTCAGTATTATAATCCCCTCGTAATTCAGGTTAATGGAAAAATAAAATAGCAGACTTAAAAAAAAAAAAAAACTAAATTATTCCTAGCTTCTACAGTTGTGGATATTTGTTGGATATGAAGGGGCAGCTTTTTTACTTTGGGTTCTTCTTCTTAGTCCATGTTGCAAACAAAAAGTGACCCTTTTCCTCAGTCTCTTTGCTGCTAGAAAAGCAACTCCTTTCAGCTCATCCTAGCCCTCCCGTTCCTTTTTGTTTCCTTCTTTCTTGTCCACATCTGTAGTTAGACAGAATCAAGATGCTTTTTCTGTCTTGTCTATTCTCCAATATACGCAAACAACTCCGAAGTGATTTTTTCAAAGCAAAGGCCTCCTCACGTCACTTTGTTGCTCAATGAACCACAGTAGTTCCCTGTCCACTCTTGTGTCTTACATTTAAAGTTCTTCCCAGTGTGACCCCCTATTTTCTTTCTTGTTTCCATACACATTGTCGTTCCGTTGTTTTTCAGTTGTGTTTGCCTCTTCCTGACCCCTTTTAGGGTTTTCTTCTGGCCATTCTCTTCTCCAGTGCATTTTACAGATGAAGAGACCAAGGTATGCAGCATTAATTGACTTGCCCAGAATCACATAGCTAGGAAGTATCTGAGGCCAGATTTCATCTCAGGTCATCCTGACTCTAGGCCTGGTACTCTATTCACTCTAGAAAAATTTTGGTATTTGCCCTTACAAGTTCCTTTTGCGGTGCTCTCCTTTGTATGCTGTGTAGTGTCCAAACTGGCCTACTTTTTTTCCCCCTCTCACAGGATTTTTCCATCTTCTGTCCTCACCTTTGTCTATTGTACTCTCTTTTTAATCACAACCTTTTAAAATCCTTGCTGTTCTTCAGGGTTCAGCTTCAGGAGTTAGCACTTTCCCTTGCCTAAGGTATCTTGCCTTAATTTTGTATGTGCTTATTCATGTGTATGAATATTTATAAATGGAAAGGCAGTCTGGTACAGTGGATAGATAACTGGCTTCAAAGCCATAAAACCGTCAACTCAGTCCCTCTAGCTGATGTAAAACCCAAGTCCAATCCTTCCTCTGACATAGACTTTTTGTGTGATCCTGGGGAAGTCAAGCAACCTTTTAGTGCCCTGTGCCAACTTGTAAAGAAGCTGCCAAGATGCATGAGTAGATCAGCTGTCAAAAGTGATTTTGCTTGGGTGCTGGCCTATGTCCCTTCTGGATTTAATAAACTCCATCAGGTCTCTCTTCTTTCTGGGGTCAAATGTGAAGTCCTCTGTCTTTTAAAGTCTTTTCCATACCATCCTCTGTGTCCCTTTCTACACTTCTTATGCCTCATCATAGTCCCATGTGCTTTCTATAGTAAAGCTTATTGATTTGACATGCGCTTGAGGGTAGCAAATGTTTTATCTTTGTATCCCCAGCACTTAGCACAGTGCCTGGCTCCAGCACAAACAGTAAATGCTTGTTGACTATTTGATTGATTAAATGATCAGACCTAAAAATGAGTCATTAATAAGATGATGTCACCTTGCCAGAAAATCTCTGAGATCCCTTCCAACCCAGAAGCTTTTGAACTATCAATCTAAAATTGATTTGGATTTTAATTTTGCTTTGAAAATGTCACTTCTCTTTATGAATTATGACAGTGTAGTATGGTGAAAAGAATAGCAGAGAATAGGAGTAATGGTATTTGAGTTGCATAATTATGAAGAAAGCTTTTTTATGAGCCATATATCCTAGTACTAATATGGTATTATTCATAGCCATTGACAGATCTATGGGTGCATCAAGATGGGTGCCCTGGGAGTGGGGCAGATTGTTAGCCATCCATATTTATGCTTTATCTACAACTTTTGTCCTGCTCCTCCCATAATACTTCTATAGCTTAGCCTCAAACATTGGCTTTCCCCTCTATCTCACACATTTCCTTGATACCAGTATTAATCTTGGCTTTTTGTATATGACAAGCTGGCCTCCTTTTACACTGATTCAGTGCCATCTTTTCCCCTACTTCAGCCACAGAATCCTTTTCCAGAAGTATTGCTGCTGCCTACAGTCATCTACCATGGTGTTTGTCATTGCCTTTTGGCTGAGCCATAGCTTTATTTGTGAAAAGTTATATTTTATGACAAACCCATACACCATTGCATGTTTTGATAGTAAAAAAATATAGTCCTCTGTTTCAGGGAGAAGCTTGGGCTTATTAAAAGCTGTACATAGATTCCTAAATGCAAGTTAGTCTGTTTTCACCCTGGACTCAGCTCATTGTCTGCATTTGGTGTCCACCCAAGATTTATGTACTGACGGACTTTCTTTGTGGGCATTACATTTCTTATGTCATTATGTGAACAATGCATATTTTTGTGGCACCATAGGCTTCCCATAGAAAAAGAATATTTTTTTCTCTTTTAAAAACAGAAGTACATAGCAGAGTTTGGCTACCCAAATGGAGTTAATAATGTGTTTTTTTTTTCCCCAGCACCATGTTATGCTAGACTTTTAGACAGCAACTAGCAGTTTTAATAAAATTTCAAAGTAATTTTTGAAGAAAAATAAAGAAAAATGCCCATTTTATATTTTTCATTGCTTAACCTAGCATTGCAAATGATGCAGACTGCAGTAATGACAGGCAAAAAACACAATACAATTCTGAGCCCACTCGCTCTAAATGCACTTCCTCCTGTTCCTATAAAACAGCAAGTCTTACTAAAGTCGTACTACCCCCAGGGATTTTATTATCATAACTTGTCCTTGCATTATATTGTTTCACCCTCCTGACGCTTCAAGTGTTCGGTAAATCAGCATGGTAACACATCAAATATTAAAGATTTTTATTTTGAAAGAGAAAGCTACTGTGTTTAAAGTACATCCAGAAAAGCTAATTGTGAATATAAAATTGAAGTGGCCAATTGAACTATCACAGTTTTGCCATGGTTGACATTGTCTATCTGTCATTAAGACTAACTTACCCTCTTTATTTAACTATTCTTGGGGAAAGATTTTAAATTTTGCAAATGAGTCAGATCTTTCAGAAACTGAGGGGAAACTGTTAAAAAGAAAGTTGAAAATATAGGCTTGATTTATTAATTGAGATAAGGCTTTTATCTTTCGTCATCAAAACAGTAGGAATTGAATTTCTTTCCTAGAGAATGCCAAAATTTTCTTATATGACTTCTCTAAGCCTAGTAAGAGTCTGTGCTCGTTTTCTCTTGGGTATTGGGTAAATCTGTATATGAACATCAGTGGGCAAGTTTTTTATTTCTGAGTTTTAAAATTAAAATATCCAACTGCAAGAGCAAGGGGTGTGTGTGTGTGTGTGTGTGTGTGTGTGTGTGTGTGTGTGTGTGTGTGTGTGTGTGTGTGTGTGTGTGTGTGTGTGTTTATTTGATATTATAAACTTTGTACAATTCCACCTGTGATGAATTTGGTTTTGGATAATTATGATACCATAGCTCATTAGAGGAGTAAAGCATTCAATGTACTTTGGATCCTGTAGCCAAGGCACACATGTAGATCAACATTGCAGATGTTTTGTCTGGAGATGTGAAAAATTTGGGGAGCTGTGTTAGTTTTCTTCAAGTATTTGAAAGGCTCTTACATGATGGTTCTGCTTGGCCACAGGGACAAGAATGAAACATAGACAGAAGAAGTTGTACAGAAACAGATTTTGGTTTCATCTAATAAAAAACTTTTTTTCAAACATTCAGTTTTTTTTCACTTAACACTTAATCTCTCTCTCTCTCTCTCTCTCTCTCTCTCTCTCTCTCTCTCTCTCTCTCTCTCTCTCTTACACACACACACACACACACACACACACCAAAGAAAGAAAAACAAGCTCATTGCTAATCAGAGTTCTCAAGTCCAAAAGTTGTTTCATTTTTTAATTTTGTTGTTATTCTTTAAATGGGGCTCCTGGTTCTGCTCACTTCCCTCCATGTTATTTCAAACAGGTTTTCCTAGTTGCCCCCTAAAACTGTTCATTTCATTGTTTCTTACCACCCAGTATAATCAGAAGCATTTATATACTGCACTTTTATTAGTCATTCCACAGTAAGGAGGCAGCCCACTAGTTACTTTGCTTCTATAAAAAGAGCATTTTCTTCTGCCTCCCTATCTCCCTCTCCTTCTTCTTCCTCTCTTTCCTTTTCTCCCCCTCCCTTTCCCTGTCCTCTGTCCCTTCCTCCCTTTCTTCTTTTCCTTTTCCCATCACATACATATGGATTACATATGGGTTTTTTTTCCTTCTGTTTTCTTTGGGGAAAAAGCTTTATAGTAGGAGTTTTTCAGAGTCAAAAGGTATTTATATAGAGTTTGGAGGACATAGTTCGAAATTGCTTAAGGAAAAAAAAAAACAAACAAAAAAACTCTGTAAGCTAAGAGCCGTCTAATTCTTGGTGGAAATGGGTGGTTTACTCCACAATAGAGTGACTGCTTTGTCCCTTGAACTACTTGGGTGGAAACTGGCTGATGCTTTGTAGGCAGAGTGGGCATGATTGCATGTTTTGTTTGCCTATGATATTTAAATTAATAATAGTAAAGAAAGAATAAAGAAAATAATTTTAGCAATATCTAAAAGCATAAAAATAGATTTGAGCCATTCTGGTCCAGAACACAGAATCTTGAGGTTTGGGGGAAATAATGGGATCATTTTAAAATAAAAGGAGTTAAAAAGTCTTAAAAAAGAGTATATATGTATATATAAAGATGTCCTGAAGAATTTATAAAAATGGTTAATTTTAACATACATTCTTTCTCTTTTAAAAGCTGTGTTTCTTTTAATAATTGAATGTAGAATTCTTGATAGTCCTCATTAGAAAACTACTCTGCACAACTTCATTTTAAATGAACAATAAATTGAATTGAAATGATGGGTGAAACAAATTAAGAGAGGACCTTGGACTTTGTGTTGATATTATTCAAATGACTTTGCTTCCCATTTTCCTCTAGATCAGAGACACGAAATCATCAGATCAAAAAACCACACTTTTACATTTTCTTGCTGAAATGTGTGAGGAAAAATACCGGGACATCCTTAAATTTCCAGATGAATTGGAGCATGTTGAAAGTGCAAGCAAGGGTAAGTAATATGATTGTTCTGAGGTGGTGAGTTTCCCTTTAAATTGTCTATTATGAAGCCAGTGAACAGGTCTTATTCCCATAGTGGTTTACTTTCATAAGAAATGTAACCTAATGTTTTTTTTCTCTTTGAAGTATCATGTACCAGGATATCACTTTTCATTAGTGTGCATCTAATTTAGATGTTTTATTATTTTAAAATTATTTAAAGGTCCCTTTAATTTTCTTAATACTTTTTCATATATTTCACATCTTTAGTTAACTTATGAAAATAGAAGTACTCTGTATTAGTTTAAGAACAATTATATAATTAATGTATTAGAAATATGAAAGTAGTAAATTCATTCTGGAAAATGGTAATAACGTTTTCAATGTTTATATGATCCAGCTATGAGTATTTAATTTTTGGCAATATTTAGGTCTTCTTTTATTACTTTGATATTTATTTTATATTTGTGCTTATAGGAGAGAGAGAGAGAGAGAGAGAGAGAGAGAGAGAGAGAGAGAGAGAGAGAGAGAGAGAGAGAGAGAGAGTGTGTGTGTGTGTGTGTGTGTGTATGTGTATGTGTGTATGTATGTATAAAACTCCCCTAATATTTTGTACATTTCGGGGGGGGGGGGAAGAAGGAATGCAGATAGTTTAACTTTATGGAGTCCCTTATGATGACTCTTTTATGTTTCTCTTGAGTCTCCTGTTTGAATTTCATATTTTCTTTTCAGCTCTGGTCTTTTCATCAGGAAAGCTTGAAAGTTCTATATTTTGTTAAATGGTTGTAATACTAGCTCCTTTGTCTTCTAGAATATCATAGTCAAATCTTCCACTTCTTTATTAGGGAAGATAGTAAATTTTGTCTGATGCTGATTATGGCTTCACAGTATTTTAATTGTTTTTTTTCTGATGGTTTCCAATATTTCCTCCTTGACCTGGAAGGTTCGAAATTTGTTTATAATATTCCTTGGAGTTTTCATTTTTGGATCTCTTTCAGGAGTTGATTGGTAGAGCCTTTCAACTTCTATTTTACACTCTAGGTATAAGATATCATGGCAGTTTCCTTTGATAATTTCTTGAAAGATGATGTCTAGTCACTATCTACGTCTCTCTCTCTCTCTCTCTCCTCTCCTTCTCTTTTTTTCCTCTTCCCTCCCCTCACTCTTTTTTTTTTTTAATCATGGCTTTCAGTTAATTCAAAAGTTCTTAACTTATCTCTCCTTTTTTCTCTTTTCCTTGTCAGTTCTTTTTCCAATGACATATTCATAATTTTTTTCTATTTTTCATTCTTTTGGATTTCTTTTGTTTCTTAACGTTATGTGGAGTCATTAGCTTCTTCTTACCCAATTCTATTTTTTAACAAATTGTTTTCTTCAGTAAGAATTTGTATTTCCTTTTCCATTTTGTCTACTCTGCTCTTTAAAAAATGTTTAAAATTTAAATACAAAATAAGAAAAAAAGAACATTCTACCATGTGAACAACATAAGAAAGAATTGAGACTATAAAACAATAAATTTTCATTTCAAAAATGCCTATATAATAAGTGCTACATATTGTATTCAAAGCTGTCCATCTTTGCTTTATTATATGTTTTCTTTTGGTCTCTATGTGCACTTTTTACTTTGTTCTTTTTTTACCCTTCCTTCCCCCTACCCTAACAAGGCTACAATTAAGCTTGGATACACATGTACATACACACAAAAAAAATACACATGCATATACACACGTATACACAGATTATGTACTGTACATATGTATATACACATATATAACCAAACATAGATACACACGTATGTATCTATACATGTCATACACATGTACATAGATATCTATAATTTATACATATGTGTACACAGATACATTTATATTTGTCTGAGTAAGAGTCCACTAGTTTTCCTTTGTTACTTTATAATTCATCCAGGTATTTCCATATTTTTCTAATCAACCAACTCATCCTTTTCTTCTCCATAGCAATGTTCCAGCCTTATACTCTTCTAGGTATTTTAAATAATCTAAGACAGTATTGGTTTTTTAGGCATATAGTGTAGTTTCCCTGTGTTTGTCTTTTGATTAAATATATTTTTAATTCAATTTTTTTCTGAGATCATGATTACTATCCCTGCATTTTTTATTTAGTAAATTCTACTTCTGATCTTTGTGTTATCTCTTATTTCCTGTTCCTTGTAACGCCTTTGCTTTACTTCTAGGAAATATATATGTTGTTCTCTCTTTATCCAATTAATGTACACTCTTTTATACCTCTTCCTTTTCCTATTCTCTCATCCTCTTGGTTTTTTAGACAATTTTACATTTAGACAATTTTTGTTCTTTTGTAAATGTATGTGGTGTTCTTTCTTTAACCAGATCTGATATGAATAGGGTTTTCTCTAAAAATCCCATCATTAAATGATTCAGGTCAGTTCCAATGGTCTTTTGATGGAGAGAGCCATCCGCAGTCAGAGAGAGGACTGAGTGTGGATTATAACATAGTATTTTCCTTCTTTTTGTTGTTGTTTGCTTGCATTTTGTTTTCTTTCTCATTTTTTTCCTTTTTGATCTGATTTTTTCTTGTGCAGCATCATAATTGTGGAAATATATAGAAGAATTACACAGGGGCAGCTAGGTGGTACAATAGATACAGCACCAGCCCTGAAGTCAGGAGGACCTGAGTTCAAATCTGGCCTCAGACACTTAACACTTCTAGCTGTATGACCCTAGGGAAGTCACTTAACCCCAGTTACCTCTGGAAAAAAATAATTATATATGTTTGACATGTATTGGATTACTTGCTGCCTAGGGGAGGGGCTGGGGGGAAGAAAGGGGAAAATATTTGGAACATAAAGCTTTGCAAGGCTTAATGTTGAAAATTATCTATACATATGTTTTGAAAATAAAAGGCTTTAATAAAAAAGAATTGTAAAAAAGAGATGCTTATATGCTAAAATTGGAACTTGTGAGTGAATAAATTTGAATGGTTTGATAATAAAAAAAAAAAAGAAAGTAGGTGTCTCATACATTACCATGTATGGCAAATTGCTGTCGTTTCTCTCACTTCTCATTCCTCTGGGAAATTTTCAAAGACTAAACCACGACATTGTGCAGACCTTCAATGTCATTGAGTCCACCTGCCTCATCTTAAGGACATTCTATTTGTCCAAACTACCTTTGTTGCTTTAGGCAAGTTTCTTCCTCCCTGATCTTTTCTTTCCTCATCTATAGTGAGAAGGGGTTGGAGATTATTAATGCCTCTTCCAGCTCTAACAGACTATGCTTTTTCAAAAAAGAGCATTGATATATTTTGATGGTATTATTGTTCATCATGATAACCTAGAAATATAAATTTCTGAATGATTATTAAAATTGTATATTTTCTTTAACTCTCTTAGATATTAAACAGTCTGTGTCATAAAAGTATCACATTGGAGAAAAATATAGAAATTCCTTTGAAGACATGAGAAGCAAATGCCAACTTCAGTTTTCAAAAGAAAGGATCAATCTACTACAATTTCAATTGCTGTCCCTAATTTTTCATCCTATAAACTTGTTTTTCCTTATGTAATATAATTAAATATTTTAAAATATGGTTAAATTTTTTAAAAATCCCTTCATTATTTTCTCCCCCATCCCTATCCTCTTTATCCTCTAATTACTTTCTGAATTTAGAAGAATTTTATAACCTTCTACTACATATACATTGCTTGTTTTCTCTTTAACCCTTTCCTGATGAGAGTTGGGTTCCAGAACTACTTGCTCTCCTCCCCCCATCTAATTCTTCTGTGTCAGTTCTTGTGCCTCATTTGTATGAGATAATTATTCTTTTGAACCTTTCTTACATGGTTTTGCTTTTTTAGAATCACATCACTTAGATGCTTCGTAGAATTCAACTTTTCTTACATGATTTTGCTTTTTTTTTATTAATAGTTTTTATATAGCAGATATTTGCATGGGTAATTTTACAATATTGATAATTGCCAAACCATTTGTTCCAATTTTTCCCCTCCCCCCCCATGGCAGGCTGACCAATACATGTTAAATATGTTAGAGTATAAATTAAATACATGGTTTTGCTTTTTTAGAATCACATCACTTAGATGCTTTGTAGAATTCTATCACATAGAATAATATTCTAATCTACCCCAATCTTTCTTCCAAGTTATCCATTTTCCAATGACCATCTTAGACACTTATGGTTTATAAACATTTCCACATATAAAAAATAAATAGGCTGTCTTTATTGAGTTCCTTGTCATTAGTATTTGATGTTAATCTTGTATTTCTCTTGGATCTTGTATGTCAAATTTTCTTTTAAGTTCACATCTTTTTGCAACAAAGTCCTGACAGTCTGGCAGTTCATTCAATGGCCTTTTTCCCAATCGGGATTATGCTTAACTTTACTGGGTATGATAATTTTTTGCAACCCCAGTTCTTTTGTTCTTCAATATATAATATTCCAAGACCTATAGTCTTCCACTGTAGTCGTTACTAGGTCTTAGGTGTTATAATTGTTTTTTCTTTTTTCTTTCTTTCAGTCTTTTTTTTTTTTTTGGAAACTTGATATACATTGTTTTATGACTCATGTTGGGAGAGAAAAATCAGAGCAAAAGAGTAAAACCATGGATGAGATTAAAAAAAAAAACAGAAAATAAGAAGTGAACATAACATATGTTGATTTATATTTGGTCTCCTTAGATCTTTATCTCCATGCAGATGCCATTTTCTGTCCAAAGTCTATTGGGATTGCTTTGGATCACTGAGCCTCTGAGAAGAACCAAATCTTGCATAGTTGATCATCACACATTCTTGTTGTTATTATATACAATGTATTACTGTAAGTTCTGCTTGTCTAGCTTAGCATCAGTTCATGTAAATCTTTCCAGGCCTTTGTAAAATCAGCTTGTTTATCATTTCTACAGAACAATAATATTCCCAACTTGTTCAGCCATTCCCCAATTGATGGGCATCTACACATTTTTCAATTCTTTGCTACCACAAAAAGAGCTGCTTCAAACATATTTGCTCATGTGGGTCCTTTTTCCTCAGTATATATATTCACTAATGGCTTTCCTGAGTCAAAGGCTATGCACAGTTTCATAGCCTCTTTGGGCTTAGTTCCACATTGTTCTCCAGAATGGTTGGATGGTTTCATTGCTCTACCAACAGTATATTAGTGTACCAACTTTCCCACATCCCCTCCAACATTTGTCATTATCTTTTCCTGTTGTCTTAGCCAATCTGAGAGGTATGAGGGGGTACCTTAAAGTTTTTTTTTATTTTGTATTTCTCAAATCAATAGTTATGTAGAGCGTTTTTTCATATAAGTGTAACTGACTTTAATTTTGTCATCTCAATATTATCTGTTCTTATCCTTTGGCCATTTATCAATTGAGGAATGATTTTTATTCTTATAAATTTGATGTTGTTCTTTACATATATTTTAGAAATGAGACCTTTTTTCAGAAATACTGTTTGTAAAGATTTTTTTCCAGCTTTGCACTTAATCTTGTTTCTGTTGGTTTTATTTGTGCAAAACCTTTTTAAATCTAATGTAATCAGAGTTGTTTTATGTTCTCTGATTCTTCTTTGGTCATAAGTTCCTTCCTTCTCCAAAGATCCAATAGGTAAATGATCCCTTGTTCTGCTAATTTGGTTTTGGTTTCATACTTTATGCACAAATCATGTATTCATTTTGACCATATTTTGGTATGAGGTATGAGATTCCGTTTTTCTAGCATATTATTTTCCAGTTTTCCCAGCAATTTTTGTCAGATAGTGAGTTCTTATTCCAGAAGCTGGAGTGTGGATGATTTATCAAATAGTAGATTGCTGTAGGCCTTGATTATTATGTTATGTGTTTCCTATCTATTCCTCTGATTCATCATTCTATTTCTCAGGCAGTACCAAATGGTTTTGATGATTGCTGTATTTCTAGTATAGTTTAGGTTTGGTATTACTAAGCCACCATCTTTTGTATTTTTTTCATCAATTCCCTTGATATTCTTGTGCTTTTGTTCTTCCAGATGAATTTTGTTATTATTTTTCCTAGTTCTATAAAATAATCTTTTGGCAGTTTGATTGGTATAGCACTGAACAAGTAGACCAATAGGCAGAATTGTCATTTTCATTATATTAGCTCATCCTAGCCTTGAACAATTGATTTTTTTCCAGTTGTTTAGATCTGATTTTATTTGTTTGAGAATTGTTTTGTAATTGTGTTCATGTAATTCTTGAATTTGTCTTGGCAGATAGAAACCCAAGTATTTTATTTTGTCTACAGTAATTTTAAGTGGAATTTCTCTATCTCTTTCTGATGGGCTAACTGTTTTGTTGCTTATATTATTTTTTTCTTGACCTGGGGATTTCAGAATTTGATACTGATATTCCTATAGGTATTCCTATAGGTTTGCCTTGTAGGATGTCTTTCAGGTGGTGATTGATGGATTTTTTTTCTATTCCTACTTTCCCCTCTTGTTCTAACATTTCAGGACTATCAAGATTTTTTTTTAGTGGTGGCTTTCAGGTAGTCTCTTGATCTCTTTTCCAGATCAGTTGTTTTTCTTGTGAAATGTTTCACAATCTAAATTTTAAAATTCTTTATATTTTCTTTTGTTGTTTCTTATAACTTCACTGGCGTCCCCCTTGCCAAATTCTTATTTTCATGAAGTGGTAGTCTTCCTTAAGATTTTGTTCCTCCTTTTCCAATTGGTTGACTATCTTTTCATAAACTTATTGTTTTTCTTGGATTGTTCTTAATTTTTTTCTTTTTCCTAAGTTTCTCACATTTTATTTTAAAGTTCTTTTTTTAAATAAATTTCTTCTATGAATTCTTTTTCAGGAGTTTTAAATTTATAGAGCTTATTATTTGTAATCACTTGTAATCACTTCTAGTCCTGATGTGGGGGGATGGTGCCTGTGACCTCTGGTCCTCCTTTAGTTCTTCCTTCTGGAATGGAACCAGAAACCAAGAACTTCATGAGTCAGTAAGTGCTCATAGCTAGTAGCACCCCTGCCCCACTGCTTCCATAGTCACTGGGTGTCTGCTGGATCCTTCTTGCCCATGCCTGCATCTTGGGAGCACAACTGGAGCTAGTGTCCCTTATCAGCAGATATTTCCTCAATCTTCCCACTCTGAGACTTCCAAATCTATTCCTAAGCTATTGGGGAGATAAAAATTATTTTGTTTGTGGAAGAGTTTACCTCCCACTGTACCTAGCCCCAGGGCTCACCATTTGCTGCTTCAGTGAAATTAGCCTGGATTTGTTTACACTTCCCATAGTCCAAACCTCTATTCTGGGATTTATTTCTTTGTATCTTCTCTAGTTGTCACAAGAAGACACCTATTCTACTCCAACTCTTTTTTGGTGTTATTTGGCTGTGTTTGTTCTAAGGCACTATTTTGTTTTGTTTGTAGAGGAAATTTGAAGAGTTAAGAATTTTTTGACCAATTTTACAATCTTCCCACAATCTTATGCCCTATTCTGTTTTAAGTTTTTGCTTCTTTTTCCAGTGAATTTTTGTGCTTTTCCCATTAAACCAATTCTGGGTTTTTTGTGTCATTTTCTTTAGTAGTTTTGTGTTCTTTTTACTGAGCTGCTAATTCTCTTTTCATAATTTTCTTGCATCACCCTCATTTCTTTCCCCAATTTTTACTCCCACTCATCTCTTTTTTGAACACTTTCAGACACACTTGTTATGCTTCCATCCAGTGAACATTTTTCTTTGAGGATTTTTGTACCTGTTTTCTCACTGTTTTCTTCTGAATTTATGTCTTGGTCTTGTGACTTAGGTTTTTAGAGATTGCACATGTTCTTTCAATTTGCATATTAAAAAATTACCCTGAAGTTTGTTGTTATATATAGAATTTTATTTGTTTTGGTTTTCAGTGTATCTTTTGCTATATTAAGATTTTCCATCTAATATTCTGAACTTTTGCTTTGCTCTAAGGTTTTACTTATGAATACTTAATTTCCTTTTCTCTCATTAAAAAGAAAAATGTACTTTAGTATAGTTTTTATTATTTTGAAATAATGAAAATGAACTGGTATTAAATATGAACTTAGTCACCTTTCCAAGTAAAATCTTGGCAGGGTGGGGGGGTGGGACTTTGAGGACTGTCAGTAAGCCTTCTAAACCATGCATACTATCTTATTTATGAAATATAACAATTCAAATGTGCGAGTAAATAATATCTTTTTACTAGAAATTTAAATGACTGAAGCTAACATTTATTTTTAGGTAATTCTCAAAGGCATCGTTGTGTATAAATATACATATAACAATACATCTACATATATGTATACATCTACATTTTATTTTTCCATTTGAATATTTTTAAAAGCCATTAGCTTCACTAAACATTTGTAGTGTCTAGTTCACCAGCTAACAGTCTTTTCTATAACTGTTACCTTACTAGCAGATGTTTTGAAATTTTTGTTTAAGGCAAATGCTATTTCTCATGCATTGTTGAAAGTTGAATCAACAAATGAATATTATCTCAAGAATGCACATTTATCTGTCATTTTCACTGAACCAAGTTGTTAATGCTAAATATCTATTGATTTAAAAAAAAAAAACAAATCATACAAGATTAAAATGCCAAATATTTGGAAGGCAATAGCTCAGATACAGCATATATGTGATATAGAAGATCCTTCAGCAGGTAACAAGCTTGCTGTAGAAGCAGTGAGGAGCTGAAGAGTTAGGAGAATTTAGCTCTCACCTATACTTTACTTCTAACAGGTTTATAAATTAGAAAGTATCCACTTAGGAAGCTTATTGGTACAGTGGAAAGAACACTGGTGTCAGAGTTGGGAAGACCTGAATTTGGATCCTGTCTCAAATACTTCACTAGCTGTGTAGCCCTTGGCAAGTCACTTAACCTCTGCTTCAGTTTCCTCATCTGTAAAATGGGAGTAATCATAGCACCTACCTTAAGAGTTTCAAATGAGATAATATAGCTAGAATAATGAGCAAACTTAGAGTGTTGTATAAATGTGTTATTATTATTAAAGTTCCTCTGGCTCATTTTCTTCATATGAAAAACAAGAACTGAAGACCTCTAAGGACACTTTCAGCTCTGTCTGTTAAGTTGTTTCAGTCATGTCTAAGGCTCCATGACCCCATTTGGGGTTTTCTTGGCAGAGATACTGGAGTGGTTTACTGTTTCTTTCTCCACTTTATTTTATATGTAAGGAATTGAGGCAATTAGGATTAAGTGACCTTTCTGTGCCTGGGGCTCTATCTGCTGTGCTACCTAGATGTTCTCTAGTCTTTCCAGTTTCCATTATTGTATGAAAGATCTTTTATATATCATATGAGATATTATTTATCACAGATAATTAAAAAGATTATTTCACTTTCAATAGTATATATCACTTGTCCTTCAGATAATCAAATTAAACTTTTTAGAAATCATGTTTATAGTTAATAGGCATTTAGTTTGTTAAAATATTAACTATTAAAGAAATGTCATTTGCTTCATTTTGAAAGAAGGGAATTACTGCCATTCCAAATCATTGCTCCTGTTAGGCCACATCAGTGCCATGATTAAAATGTCCATTGCTGAAATATGAACTTTAGATTTGTTTGTGTCACTACATTTGTAGTTGATTTAAATTATTTGTCTTAAAAATTGAGCCTAATTTACAATTTCCTTTGTTAACATCAGGCATTCCAGCCTGCCAGTATAACATTGTGGAAACACAGACAGCAATATATGTTTGGCTCTTTGCTATACAAATAAATCTTTGTACTAAATTCCCATCTTTTGTGATTTTCATTTTATTTCTGCCTTCACTAATTTTTAAAATTTTGTTTTAATAAAGCACATTGAATATCTAATTTAGGTCTCATTCCTTAATGAGGGAATCATACCCATATTTCAGGTTCTACTAAAAGAGAAAATTTTAGGATGGATCTGATTAGCAATTTTGAATGTGGTGTACAGTTGCAGAGTCCAACTACTTGAGCATTGGGAAAAGGTCATTATATTTGTCCAGAGAACATATGTTTTTAGAGCATTATCAGTTGAGTAAAAAAGGAAATACTGTGTGAAAAGTTCAAGAGAATTTCACAATGGAAAATGAGTGGGAAGGGCTTCGAGGAAGCAGGGGTTAGTAAGAAGCAGAAAAATCCATCCACAGGAAAGATTGGGTACTCCTCTTTTAGTCAAAAAGAGGAGAAAAAGAAACTGGCATGGTTAGTAATCACAGGTAATGGACTATGTATATCTCCCCTGTCTTATTTCCTCTTCCCAACAAACAACCTCAAGTCTGTAGAACAACTCTGGCCCCAGTGAAGGTCCAAGTGAAATGGTAACTTTGAAAGCATTGTGTGCCCTTGGGTTAAGAATGACCTCTCCAGAATGTTCTTCTCAACATAGAACTTGTTTTGAACTATGGTTCACTAAACCAAATCATGTAATCTAAAACTTTTTTTTCCTAATCATCTCTGTATATTTCCACCCCATTTTCTCTTGAAGATACTGGTTGTATTTCATCTCTTTCTCATTTCCTTCCCCAATCCCCCACCGGATCTTTCCCTTACTACTTCCTCCAGCTCAGAGCTTCTTAAACTTTTCCCACTTTTGACCTCTTTTCATGTGAGAAATTTTTATGTGATGTCCTCCACCCTGATGCATAGGTAGATGAAATAGATGTAGAAATCAAACATTTACTGATAATAAATCATAATTTTCTGACCCCTCACATTCCTTTATGAGACCCAATATGGGGTTGTGAAGCACATTTTAAGAAGCTGGGTTATAGGGGATGCTTTCTTTCTGATGGTATAGTCAACATCTGCTCTGTACACAGTAAGAGCTCTTCAGCTCTTTTTATGGCATGCACCTATTTGATCATCTGGTGTACTACTTTGTGTTTGTGTCATGGAACTCAGTGTGTATGTGTGTGTGTGTGTGTGTGTCCATGTGTGCACATGTGTATTGCATGCACATGTGTACATAAAATCTGATAGAGTTGCCCAGGGCACTGTTTTAATGTAATTTTTTTTTTCCTGCTTGACAGCAGTAGATGTCTGAAGTAGCATAAGACTCCAGATCTTCTTGTCTCCAGGGGCAGTGGTCTTTCCCTTTACCCCCATGTGGCCTGTTACTTTGGGAATTGGCTTATTTCTTCCCTTTACCTCTATTCCCTTACCATTTACTTAAATCCCCTGACATGGGCTTGCCTTTTCAGTAGTCTAGCTAAAATCAATTTAAAATGTTTTCAGAAGGAATGGAAAAAAGAATATCAGAAATAGATAAGAACCCAATTAAAGATAAAATTGGAGGAAACAAAAGGATGGAAAGGTTATTATCAAATATTGTCAGGTTATGCCAATTACAGGGGAAGTCCTCTTCATGATGCTTTATGTGAAACTATGTCTCTGACTATATGTTTTTGTTATGGCTAAATACTTGCTACGCCAATGTCTGCATCGGCCAAAACATGTAGGCAGAAGAATCTGATGGTATTGAAAGAACTGGGCTTTCTTTTAAATCATGGAATTCAAATACCTTTTTTACTATGAGGGGCTAATGTAATTAATGAGGACCTGCTATCATTGTTGAAATCATACATTTCTTAGAAATATCAGTATAAGCAGGACTTTATTAAATATTTTCTTCTATTCTCAAAAGTAGCTAGCATATTCCAGGACATAGTTTCTGAACATATAAAAATTTATATAAATGAATGAAAAAACCTTTTTTTACCCCCAACCAGGCAACTGGGATTAAGTGACTTGCCCAACATCACACAGTAGCTGTCAAATGTCAGAGGACAGTTTTGAACTCAGGTCCTCATGACTCCTGGCCAGGTGCTATATTTCCTGAAGTTGCTAGTTGCCTCCTAAATAAAAGCATTTGCTGAGCGATTACCTTGTGCCAAGCATTGGGCTAAGTACAGGAAATACAAGTGCAAATGATACTTTGCTCTTATAAACACTCAGAATTTGATGTAATTCTTCCATGAACACCAAAATCATTGTGTACGTGATCATTTCATTTTTAAATAGCTGATGGAACAAATCTATAATGCTTTTAACATCCATTTGCTTGTCAAAGAGAAAAATCTGCAAGTAGTTGGCTAATTATTTCCTGCTTAGAATATTATCAAAGGGAAGAAAAGAGAACAAGCATTTATTAAGCGTCCACTGTATGCCAGACACTGTGCTGATTTAAGCACTTTACAAACGTGAGTATTTTACAAATGTAAATTTTCTCCTTTCATTCTCACTACAACCCTAGGAGGAACGGGATACTGTAATTATGATCCCCATTTTTTATAGTCGAGGAAACTGAGGTAGACAGGTTTACAGCTCACCCAAGGTCACACAGTCACTCAGTGTCTAAGCTTGGATTTGAACTCAGTTTTTTCTGACTTCAAGGCCAGCCCTCTATCCACTGCTCCATTAAAATTTTGTCATTGCTGTCATGACAATTTTTGGTGTGAACCACTTACCCCATGGGGTTTCTTAATCACTAAAGCAGAATTCCCTTTCCCAGGTATGGTCTCTGTCGCAGATGATAAGTTTGGCTAGGAGGTTATGGAACTGGTGCTTAGATATGAGAAAATGTAATGAAGAATAGATTGACATAAAAGTTATTAATAGTCAACTATCAACAGCCAATATTTAGGTATTCTAAAGGAAGCTTAATAAAGGATGTTTGATTAGAAGTCAGCTTAAAAGAACTGATTGATTGAATACCATCTATTGCTCCTTTGAGTATCTGCTCCAGTGTACTTACATTCAACTGAGGGTAAGCCATAGGCCCTGCTTTTAAGCATCACATCTGTCAGACATACTGATACTCAGAAATTTTAATGTTGTTTTTTTTTTTTTTTTTCTGACCAAGGTAGCTATACAATGGTTGTAGATCACAGCCCGGGACATGGCCTCCCATAAAGCTTTCACATAGTTTCTCTTCATTGTAATAAAGACTTTGCTCTACTTCTCTTGACATTGCATGGACACTAATGAAATACTCGAGCTATCCTTCATTTATCTCTTACTCTTGCCACAAGGAAACCCCATCTTGTTTTTCAGTCTTATTTTTCTCTGCTAGCTTCCTTTAAATAACTTGAGTTTCATAGTTCTTAGCTAATAATCTGTTGCCTGGCACATGATAGGCGTTTACTAAATGTTGATTGATTAATCAAACTTCGTGTTCCTCTTTTGGCTTTTGAGTGAGTCTTACCTTTAATTCTCTGCAGACTGGCATTTCATGATTTTCAGCCATACAGAATTGATGCAAGAATATTGTCTTTTAAATGATGAACTTTTCTTTCACAGGGAATCTTGGTGTCTTTGAAAGTTCTGCCCAATTTTTCCAAAGACCACTCAGCCCAATCTCTTCCTCCATCTATTCAACTCTGGGCCTAGTTTGTGGTTCATCTTCGGTGTCTAAGATTGATAGGTTCTTTATCTTATTTCATATTATAGTGTGACCAAAAGATATTCCTCATCACTTGATTGTACCTCTTTGGATAATTGGACCAAACTTTCTTGCCTGATCATGGCTTTATTTTTGTATTTATTTCATTGTTACTAGGCTTGGACAATGCACACAACCAACCTGTCTATTCCTCAGTTTTCTCAAGGAAAATGTAGGCTGTAAGGAATAATATTGTTTTGGATGGCTTTGAAAGTCCCTTCTAGATCTTATTTTCTGATCCATGTGCTCAAGAAATCTAGTGTTTGTGACATTTTTATAAGACTATACTGCTCATAATCTTTCACCACTCTCCTTTGAAAGTTATTACAAATTAGTTTATACTATAATGTGGAGATGCTTTCTCATCTTGGCAAGGATATGTTTACTGGATAAGGCACTTTTTAGATTATTTTCATCATTTTGTTATGCCCTTTGATTTCCAAATGGTTAAGGTTCCTAAGGATACAGTGATAGTCCATGTAGATGTCTGTGCTTTAATCTATTTCCCATTTTGTGGGGCCAACAGTTTGATTAAAAATAGATCTGATTGTAATTTCCTTATTTGAATGCCATCATTCTCATGTTACTTCATTTTTTCTAATTAGATTTTGATCTTTGCCTTAAGAAATCAGTTTTTGACTGTACATAAATAACTGAATGAAAAGAATCCATTAAGTACTTGTGTGCACCAACCACAGTAAATACAAATATTAAAACAAGATGATGCCTGTCCTTAAGGAGATGGCATTCTAATAGGGGGAAATGACACATTTAAGGAAGTGGTAGCCATAGAACAAGTTTAGGAAGTCATAGGGGTGCTAAGTATAATCTTAGGGAAATCAGTTACCTTTCCAGAAGTAATGATTGAACTCTGTGGTTCTGGTATTAAATCTATGATCTCACAATCACCATATGTTGGTGATAGAACGCTTAGGATTGAGGGGACATAGCTTCAGGGGAAAGTGGACAACAAGGAGATTGGGGAAAGATAATCAAATGGAATGTCTAGCATGGTCTGTGATGACCTAGATATAATACAACTTTTCTTTTGGTGCTGGCCAACTCAATAGGCAAAACTGAAAAGTATCAGAACAGTGTGGTTTCAAAGCTGAGTGGATTGTTGTCATCTAGGACTTGGGGCTCTGAAGGTCTGGCATCTCTTGCTATTATTTGATATAGTTCTGGAAATGCTAGCGACAGCAATAAGACAAGAGAAAGAAATTAAAGGCATTAAGATAGGGAAAGAGGAGATAAAACTGTCTCCATTTGCTGAAGATATAGTTTTTGCTGGAAAAATCTTAGGAAATAAGCAAAGATAGTATCAAGAAAGTTGAGAGTGTGATATCCTAAAAATTCAATAGCATTTTATACAATAATAGCAAAAAAGAAGAAACAATTAATTTAAAGGGAAATCCTATTCCATATAACTACAAAATCCCCAAAATACCTGGAAATGATTGACTGGAGTGCACAGAAGACTTGTACAAATTCATTTATATTGTACTTCTTTAAAAAGTAAAGGGAAAAAGCCCCAAATAGCTGTAGGAATATTCATTGTTCATAAGTAGACCATGCCGATATAATAAAAATGACTGTACTCCCCATGTTGATATATACTTTCACTGGTATGATAATCAAGTTGCCAAGGGCATACTTTGTAAAACTTGATAAAATAATAACAGAATTCATTTGGAAAAAGGAAAGATAAAAGATATCTAAAGAGATGGTAAAAAGTAGTAGGGACAAAGGATAAATCAGCAGTCATCAAAACTATTTGGTATTGGTTAAAAAACTGTTGAATATGAATAAAGTAGAAAACATATCAAGGAAAATATTCTTTATTTGATAACAACTGCTGGGAAAACTGATAAACAGTTTGGCAGAAGTTACATTTAGATCAATACCTTATACCATATCATACCAAAGACATTCTAAATGGATATAAGACCTTAACATTAAAGATCCTATTGTAAAAAATTAGATGAGAAATATATCTCTCTCAGCTAGAGGTAGGAGATATACATATACATATAAAGTAGTATATATATATATATATATACACACACACACACACACACACACACACACACATGCATATCAACACACCATTATAAAGAATAAAAGATAATTTTGATGCATAAAACTGAGCCTTATGCACTGAAAATTTAATGTACTTAGCATAAATAGAAAATCTTTTTATCAGATTTCTTTGATAAGGGCTTGGTATTCAAGATATCAAATAGACACACATTAGCAGTTAGCAGGATGCATAGAGCACTGGGCTTGGAATCAGAAAGACTTTTCTATGATGTCTGCCTATCATTTGCCAAGGTACTGTTCAATACCTGTCTGTTTTGTTTATATTTTACTACTAAAGCCCTAGAAGATGATGTTCTGGTATTTAGTCAGAAAAAAAAAAGACGATTGGGCGAAATACCAACACATTTAACTTGTAAAACGTAAGCATCTTTTCCTGATGTTTGTATCCAGTTGTCCTGTTTACTTTATTGAGACAGTAATCATGACTCAATGATATTTTGTGTTTATGTGTATTCAAATATCTGGCAAAAAATAAACACAAATTTAGCATTATGTAATTAGTCTTGTTTGATGACACATTATCAATTGGTGAAATAGTTACACTTCTCCCCTCCACAGCTTGCCAAAAAAGAACTAAATATTTGGGAATATAAGGTATGATTTGAGCATTTTGATGTAGATAAGAAGAAATTAATTTGGTCTTTAGTTGAATCATGAAAGTCAGTAATTGAAGAAAAACTAGTTTACTTTAAATCATTTTATAACTGCACTCCTTTGTTACTAGGCTTTTGTAGCCTGATATAGACTTGAGTCTCTAATTTGATAGAGTAATGACTAATAATGCTTTCTGTGTTTTTTCAGGATCTTTACATGAAAGGTCTGTGATTTCCCGAGTGTATTGATCTGTTGGTATGGCTCTTCTTTTGCTAGTGCAGAGCTCAACCAGTCTGTGCACAAAGGAAAACAATTAACTGAACTTAGAAAAGGAGACATTTTCTCTTCTTGGTTCTAGCTTTGTGAGATATAAAGTTCCAGACTTTCTTTAGGGATTGAATCCTTGGGAGAACAAAAAGACTTTGGAAATCAGCAAACACATGAAAGAATTAATGTGTGAACATGGCCCCAATTTACACCTTGCCTCCCTAGAGAATTTCCCTTGGGTGTGAATGGAAACCCTTTATTGGTTGAGCTAAGATAGCTCTCTCCCAGTGGAATCTCTTATTTGCTTTGTATTTTGTTTGATTTTGTCTGTTGTTTTATATATCCCTTCTATGATTTCTGTTTCCTATCTGCTAAGATAAAGCAGTTTATTTATATTCCCTATTTGTGTTGGTCATTTGTTTAGCTAACGTTTGATGGAGAGAGCAGTATGCCCCTCTGGGCAATAATCAAAGTCTTCCTTGATGAGGGGTGGTTGAGATTTCAGATATTTCCAATCATTCATCCCTTTGAGCTACATTATACATACACACATACACATGCATGTATTTATACATACACGCTATATATGTATATGACTTACATGAACATTTACCCAATACATCATTTTCACTCCATAATAATAATTGATTGAATCATTTTACCATGTTTTCAACCATTCTTTTTTATATGGTAGTCTCCTTTCTTTCCAATTATTTGTTTTACAGATAATGTTGCATTGTATATTTTGCTGTCCATCTCCTAGTCATTTGTTTCTGTGTTTAACTTTCTAGCAGTATGGAAAGGAAATGACATTTTAGTCACTTTAATTGCTATAATATATAAAGCAGTTGAAGCATTTCTGAGTTCCACCAACTATATCTATGTGCCTGTCTTCTCATAGCCCCTCCAACACTCACTTTTCTCATCTTTTGAATGTGTTACCTGTGTGACTGGTATGAGGTAAAAACTTAGTTGTTTGAATTTATGTTTCTCCTATTTATGGTTAGAGAATGTTTTCATGTGGTCTTTAGAATTTGTGATTCTAATTTAAATATCATTCTCTGGTCATTTTCATTTCAATTACACATCTGCACATCTTCCTGTTCATTCATGACTTGAAAAACGAGTCTTAGGAGAGAAAAAAAAAATTGTTGCTCAAATGGCCCTTAGTTCTCTCTATGTATATTGCATGTACTTCTACAGTACGTTTTTGCCCTGAAGAATTAATTTTAATGTTTTGTCTTTTGTTCTCTCCTCTGACACATAAACACCTTCCTTCCTCTACCCTTACCCTGACTTTTTCTTTTTCTATCTCTCTTTTGTATAAAACATTGCTGGTTTACTAGACATGTTTGATAAATCCTTTATTGGTTTTCTCCTGTGGCTAACACTTTAACTTGCAGCTTTGAGGATTTTTACAGTTTGATTTAAAACCTCTAGTGTTTTATAGGTCAGCTCCAGGGATTAAACCAAAAGGGTTAGTAAAGTTTAATTAAAACCATTCCATTGGATGGGGGGGTATATTAATGGATTTGAAGCTACTATTAATTCTAAGGTTTTGAATAAATCTGAAATGAGTTTCACTTCACTTAAATTTGTTCCATTCTACAAGATAAAAGCTGGTTACGTTTTTTATAAACAGCATTAACTTCTTATGAACAGCATAAATTAAGGTAGCTGTTAATGACCAGCCGCTACGTTGGACATCTACCATGTTTAGACAGGCAAACCATTTTATGTGATTAACTGTGTTTAGCTGTTTATCCCTCCTATTTTTTAAAATGTAGTTCATAGTTACACTCGTTTGAGGAAAGGAAATTCTTTAGAAGTTTATACTCTTCCAACTGAAGTGACTAAAGAAAATGGGACAAAAAAAAAAGAATTATTAAAAGAAGTAAATACAATTTAACAAGAATTTTAAGGAATAGCTGTCAGTGTAGTCTTCATAATTATCACTGTTGAGTCGAACCTTATTATGCCCAGAAAAAAAGCCTGATTGTCACCTCACCTTCACAGAGTTTATACTTCAAAGTTTACCCCAGAAATATGAAAAAAAAAACATAGAAAGATACAGAGAAGGTAAACATTTGAGAACTTCATGGAATTCATTGTCAATGTTTTAGAAGAAGAACGATCATATGTTAAAATAGGATATGGAGTTAATCCCATGACATCTTGACTTGCAAATAAGTTTGATTTCAGGAAGGAATGGGATTTTGTGAGCTTCTTTTAAAAAGATCATAAGGTATCAAAACAATATAACTTGAATGTGACATGGAATTTCTAGATCAATAAGGAAAAATACCATTCCATAGACACTGGGAAAAATCAGTGGCTTTGCTGGTGATTTTCAAACTAAATCTATTTCTTTGCCTATATTATACTTGCTTAAGACAGGAGATTTCAGGTTTAGAGGGATAGTTAAGGCAATAATGGAGAGGTCCTGCTGTCATGAGGCTACCAGAGCAATAAAGGTTTATGGTGAGCAGAAAATGCTGAGTTTCATAGGACCTGATGGGACAGACCGTCTCAATGTAATGTATAACTGTTGATGTTTCTGTTATTCTAGCATCTAATACCTGAAAAACTATAACTTTTATGTTGTCTATTGCTGGTTTTATTGAAAAATCTTTGAGTTATGGGCTAAAACCCTAACACTCATAGAGCTTTTAACTTTGTGGGATAGTGTTGAAGTATGAGTTTTCATAAATGATTTCACTTTAGCTTTTTGAAGCCTAAATCAACGATATAAAACTTATCTAAAATGCGGCAGTAGAATTGGAATATGACACATCTAGGCCCATAAATTCAAATAGCTAAGCAATGTTAGTATCCCAATATCTAGAGTATCCCAAGACCACGAATCAACTCCAGCCTGTGTGGGGCAGTGGTAGGGAGCAGAGAGTGTATGCTCATTTTATTGAAGTCTCTATTTTTAGCTAGGTATCTAATTCCAATTTTAATTTTTAAATGTCTTGGACTGACAGTATGTATTATCTCAGAAACATCTTAAAAGAATAGAAATCAAAATAAATTATCATATCATCCCACAGTCAAGTACATTGTTCAACTTTCTCCTCCTTTGTTCCTTCATTCAGTTTATCATTCATTTATTTAGCACCTGGTATGTGCAAGGTATTGTGATCAACATTGGTAGTAGAAAGCTAGATGACACACGAACTCTTTTTCCAAAACTGAAAATTGATCTTTTTCTCAAAAATAACTTGTCTTTTCCCTGAAGTAGCTCCTTTCTTGAAGGCTGTTAAAAAATCTTTTAGTTGGAGAGAAGAGAAAAAGTTGAAGGGACAGTGCCTGCCCAATGGGCTTCTTAAATAACCACTAAGCCTAGAAGCTGGAAACTGCAAAAATGCTCTGGACAGAAAAACGTGGACCCATGTTCAGTCTTGCATGGAGTGAGCCCATTCAACCCAGGTTGAATAAGTGAAGTGAGTGTGAGGGAGAGGTCACACAGTGAGTGTGATGTCAGGGTTGTAAGCCTGGATGACTGGGAAGAGGAAAGCACTTTCACCTGGAGTGCTAAACACTGGAGGCAACAGAAAATTTTGGGGAAATGTTAGCAAGCTCCATTTTGAATGTGTTGAGCTTGAGTTACCTATAGGGCATCCAATTTGAGATGTTCAGAAGATAGTTGATGTGATGTTACTAAGCTCACCAGACAGTCTAGAGCTAGGTTTTTATATCTGGGAGTCATCTTCAAACATGTGATAATTAAACCTTGGGAGCTGAATGAGATCACCAAGTAGAAAAGAGACAGGAAACCAGGACCGAGACCTATGGGACACCCAGGAAACACAGTCAGTAGGCACAACCTGGGTGAAGATCCAGCCAAGGAAGCTGAGAAGCATTGGAAAACCAGAAAGGAGCAATGTCATAGAATCCTAGAGAAGAGAAGATGATCACAATGGCTGTGCATGGACTTGTGTGCACACATGGAAGCAGCAAACTGGAGCCCTGTTAGAGATTACCATTTTTATCGAGCCTGCTGTGTTTTAGGCTGTGCTACATGCTGTACAAATGTTATTTCTCACCTTTTAGGTAGATATTGTTATTATTCCTTTTATACAGTTAAGGAACCTGAAGTGAACAGAGGTTAAATGAATTGTTCAGGGTCAGGCTGGTAAGTGCCAGTGGCTAGATTTGAACTCTGCTGTCCTTGTCCCCGGGCCCTGCACTCTCTCCACTGCACTGCCTAGCTAACTCTGCTGGTAAGTACAATTTTCACAGAGTCAAAAAGAAATCTGAACCAGTTCTGGGAAGTCAGAGGCCTGAGGAATCAGGAAGGCAAGGATCTGCTGTTCCATCTGTCACTAATATTGTGACTGATGGGTAAGTCATTTAAACACTCATTCCACTGTTTGCTCCTCTCTAAAATAATTATCATTACCCTGCTTACTTAGCATATTAGGTAACTGACTTTAAAATGAAAGTCTAAATCTGAAAGCTCTTTGGAAAAATGCAGTCTAGTAAGGGTGTGAGATAGGGAGATTAGCACATAGTGTTGCTTACCTTAAGCCAAGTTTGACCAAGTTAGAAATTATTTTCTCAGCCATGCTTGTGAATTAGCTATATTTGGAATATTAATATTATTTCATCACTCCCCTCCACACCTCCATCATTTATTAAGTGCCTAAGGATTTTCTTTTTTATTTCTTTATTCCTGGGTGAATTTTGAGACATTTTTCCCAAAACTGACAGCCAGTCTATAAAAGTAAATGTTCATCTCATTTTGAATGACCTCTCTCAGCTCAGATGGAAGGATCCTTGCCCCATATCAAAGAGAAGATGATCACAAGAGTTGCAATTTCTTCTCATTTCTTTAAGATGACGCCTCATCATTGTTCGCAATCAGAAGGAAAGAAAAGGCACATGATACGTAATTTCATATTTTAAATAACGAATAGTGCCAATCTGGGGGAAAGGAGAAAAACAAGGATCAAAGATAACTAAGCAAGTTCTGGGATAATGAAAGAAATGCAATAAAAGAAACATTTCTATTTTATATGTTTTCTTAAGTGGGCGCCTTTATTTGGCCAAGCTGCCATTGCTATGGTTAAAAACATCTGTTTACTTTTGAAGATGAAAATGGAGAAAATACAAAGAAGAGTTGACAAACCATTAAAGGTGAAGACAATTTTACCCCTCTCAATTTAGAAAATGCTAATATGTGTTTAGAAATTAGTTACTTTTTTCAAAAAATCCTAAAGATTCTGTATGTGTTATATTTTCTTTGTTCAATGAGTGTGTTTTTGTAGTTTCATTCAAGAAGTTTATACAAAAATGATTTTGTGGGCATCTGTTCCCTTGGTAAACATGTGGTTGATCTCTGATTTTGTCTCGGCTGGGTAACTCTCTCCATCAGTGTTAATGGCAGTGTATCTATCTGTGTGGACAGATAAGCCTACCCAGAATTGTTGCACACACTTGGAGGTCAAATGACTTAGGTCACAGAGCAACAGTTAGAAAGGGGCTTTAACATCATCAGCTCTTGTCTTCCAAAATCTATTTTTTTCTCCAGATTTGATTTGGAGCAAGATTATTAATTCGATATAGAAAGCATGCTGGACTTATGGTTAGATGAGAATCGGGTAGGAATTAAGCCTCTGGCACTCACTGTATGATTGCATTCAACTCATTTAATTGCTCATTTGTCTTAATACCATGGTAAAGACTGAATTCATCTAGAAAAAAAGAAACTCACATTTTGGGACATGATGTTTCTATGTAGTTCTCAAAATATGTAAAGTAAAAGCAACATTAAATGTAACACATCAATGAGTCAATAAAAGGGGATCCAAGCTACAGGGAAGATCATTAAAAATTATCAGACAATTGGCACAAATCATTATTACTGGTGAGAATTAGGATATTAGTAGCCTAAGAATCTCAATTCTCCCACTTTTTGAGTGGCACTAGCCAAGATATGAAATCTTCATTAACTCAGTCATCTTATCAAATGCAGACTATCTGGTCCACTTAGTTCTGAGAGTATTTGTAAGAATCGAATAAGATAAAGAGAACCTTGGTTTCCTCATCTGAAAAATATTGAGTCCTATAATAATCTATTCTTATTCTAAATATAAATGCTATTTTGCATGTGAAATTGTTTTGAGATATTAAACTACTTTAATAGAAAGGGGGGCAGGCTTTGAGTTCAGGTCATCATGACACTGAGCCTAGCACTCTGTGGGCTCTCTCACTCCCTGTCTCTCTTCCCTCCATGAACAGTATAAAACAAGTTCCTACTTAAAAAGAGAGAAGGCAGCAATCTCTACTTTCTACTCTTTTTGGTCTGTGGAATGCAAGATCCAATTGCAGTGAGAAAGTAGACTTCTCTGTGTCTTTCCTAGTATTTCAAAGTACATCCCTCTGAGCTGAGAGGAAACAAGCCCTTTTTGACTTGTTTTGATTTTATCTTCATGCACCTCTATTGGGTTTTCCAGTATTGGCTGGGCTATCTCATAAATAAGGAGGTTGGAAGGAGTAGGTGACCTTCCAAGGTCCTTCCAGCTCCAAGTCTGTGAATCTCTGGCACATTTTCAACTAACTAGATTGGGGCTGTCATGTTTGGTCCACAAATATTTTTCCTACCTCTCTTTGGAGTATAATTTATATGTGTGTGCTCAAAGTACTCTTGGACATTTCTTCCTACATTTCTATTCATAGAGCATTTTATTCTTTAAGGGAAAATGACTTGTTCCCCACATTTCTGTTAATTGCTTCAATTAATGTAACTCGGTGTACACTTGATTTGAAATGGAAATTAAAATGAGGAGCACAATGTTGGGAAATGCTTTCTTCTGCCTAAGATGAGCAAGGATCAGACACTGTATTGAAAGAGAAAAGTTTCTTTTGTTGTTCTTACATTCTTTTAGGCCCTTCAACATCTAAGACAAGTCTCCTAAGGAAGCTAGCTATATTTGAAAATACACAATGAAGCTCATAGTCTGTAGACACACATAAACACGAGATCTATTCTCTCTCAAATAGTCGTATCTGTGATGTTCTCTAGCTAATGGGAAGCTCTTCAGCTGGATGTGTGTCTGTGTATACAAACACATATATGTGTACACACATGTACAAACACATTTTATATAGAATGTACATACACACATGAATCTGAATGCGTATACACACACATATATATTGTCATTCATTTGTTTCAGTTGTGTTCAACTCTGTGATATATTAGGGGTTTTCTTGCCATAAATACTGGAGTGGTTTACCATTTCCTTCTTTAACTCATTTTTATAGATGTGCAAAGTGAGGCAGACAGGGTTAAATGATTTGTTTGGGATCATACATCTAGTAAGTGTCTGGGGCCAAGTTTGAACTTGTTTTCCTGACTTCAGGTCCCAATGTGTGTTGACTGTCAATGTTTTGTGTACATATGTATGTGTTTGCATCTTAAGTATTTGCAGATTGCATCGTTCATTCTTTTTGAAAAAAAAAATGACAACTTATTTGTAAGCCCAGAAACAGATAACTAATTTAAACAGATGCAAACTCTAATTGACATAAAAATGTGAAAAATGTTCTCAATAGAAGTGTTGGGAAGATTAGAAAAGGAAACCATCACTGAATTCAGAATCATTAACGTTTTGCTCCTGGTATTTTTGAGGTTGATTTTGATTCCACTATCTTCATTGGAATTCTAATACCTTACATTGTCATCAGATCAGTCTTGTCAGGCTCAGTGGCAGCTGTAAAGTTCTGGGAATTAACAGTGTAGGTAGGGGGAGGGGGAGTCTGGGTTTCAGAGTCAGAAATATGAGATAGCCAACTGAACCTGGTATTTATTAACCATGTAAACTTGGACAAGTATTTTAACCTTTTTTAGGCCTCAATTTCCTCATCTCTAAAATGGGATGGTTATATGAGATTTTCTATTCTTAACCTTATCCTCATATAGCTGTTTCTCAGTGTCATATTCTTGAGATGATAATAGTAGAGGGCATTTCTATAAAGCTTTACATATTAGAGCTTATTTAATGCCCATATTCTTTTTTTTGTAAGAGAGCCATTCTCAGCAATATGATTTTCATTTGTTAGATAAGGAATTTGAGGCCCACACTGGTTAAATGAGTTGGTTGTCTGTAGTCATGGAGCTAGGAAGGCTCAGAGCATAAAATATTCTCAATCTCACAACTAAGTCAATTTCACTGTGGGTGGAAGATTTATTTTTTGAGAGTTTTTGTAAACCCGTATTTCACCATGCCAAAATTCAATCAAATGTACATATCAGAGAACAAGAATTAGCAGATATATTTAAACCAATAAACATTTATTAAGTATCTACTATATACTAAGCTATCTGATAGGCCCTGAGAATACAAAGACTCACTTATTGTCTATTTATCCCATATACACACACCTTGAATCCTTTTCATTAGAAAGTAAGCTAATTGTAGGTATTTGTGAATAATATGTGTGTATGTTTAAATAAATCCATGCTATTTTGAGGAGGAAAAGAGCACCTACCACTACTGATACTAGGAAAGATTTTACCCATAGGAGATTACACCTGAGCTGATCTTTACAGAAAAGTAATTTTTTAAAAAGCTAGCTTTACCAGGCTTTCTTCACCAAGTGAAGAGGGAGTGTCTATGCAGTGCCAATAGGCAGAAAATGGACCGCCAAATTTGGGGATAAGCTAATTTGGCTGCAATGTCAGGTAATTGAATAAGGCTGAAAGGGGAGCCAGAGTGGAGAGGCCATTAAATACCAAGCTCAGGAGTTTGGAGAAGCAATAGGGAATTACTAAATCTAAGTAGAAGAGCAGCATTTACTTACTTTTTGTTCTCCAAGATAATTTTTTGTTGTTGTTTACAACCATAGTATTCAGGCATTGAGTTGCAAAGGACTTAAAGGTTATGCATTCCAAATTCTCTCATCTTACATGTGAGGAATCGGGAGAACCAAAAGAGTTATGTGATTTGGCTGATGTCATAGAAAGGGTTAGTGGTAGAATCAGAATTTGAATCCAGAGATCTGGCTGGAAGTGTAGTTCCTTTTGTGCTGCTTCTCAAATCACGTCTACTGTCTTTGTAAATTATGGACAAATAGAGTATTCCACCAGAAAGTGATCGTGGTCTTAATGTAAGTAAATTTTACTTAATTCTCAAAATCAAATGCAGTAAGGCAGAAATAGTAAATGCATCCTTTTCAGACCACAATGCAATCAAAATTACATTTAATAAAAAGCCAGGGGAAAATAGACCAAAAAAATAATTGGAAACTAAATAATCTTATACTAAAGAATGATTGGGTAAAACAGCAAATCATAGACATAATTAATAACTTCACCCAAGAAAATGACAATAACGAGACATCATACCAAAATGTGTGGGATACAGCCAAAGCAGTAATAAGGGGAAGTTTTATATCTCTACAGGCCTGTCTGAGATATCATTACACACCTGTCAGATTGGCTAAGATGACAGGAACAAATAACGATGAATGTTGGAGGGGCTGTGGGAAAACTGGGAAACTGATGCATTATTGGTGGAGTTGTGAAAGAATCCAACCATTCTGGAGAGCAATCTGGAATTATGCCCAAAAAGTTATCAAAATGTGCATACCCTTTGACCCAGCAGTGCTTCTACTGGGCTTATATCCCAAGGAAATACTAAAGAAGGGAAAGGGACCTGTATGTGCCAAAATATTTGTGGCAGCCCTTTTCATAGTGGCTAGAAACTGGAAAGTGAATGGATATCCATCAATTGGAGAATGGTTGGGTAAATTATGGTATATGAATGTTATGGAATATTATTGTTCTATAAGAAATGACCAACAGGAGGAATACAGAGAGGCTTGGAGAGACTTACATCAATTGATGCTGAGTGAAACGAGTAGAACTAGGGGATCATCATACACTTCAAAAGTGATACTGTATGAAGATGTATTCTGATGGAAGTGGATATCTTCAACAGAGAGGAGAACTAATCCAATTTCAATTGATCAATGATGGACAGAATCAGCTACATCCAGAAAAGGAACACTGGGAAATGAATGTAAACTGTGAGCATTGTTTTTTTGTTTTGTTTTGTTTTGTTTTGTTTTGTTTTATTTTGTTTCTCTTCCCAGATTATTTTTACCTTGTGAATACAATCCTTCCTTTGCAACAACAACAACAACAACAACAAAATTCGGTTCTGCACATATATATTGTACCTAGGATATACTGTAAGATACTTAATATGTATGGGAATGCTTGCCATCTAGGGGAGGAGGTAGAGGGAAGGAGGGGAAAAACTCGGAACAGAAGGGAGTACAAGGGATAATGATGTTAAAAAAAATTACCTATGCATATGTACTGTCAACGAAAATGTTATAATTATAAAAATTAATAAAAAACAAAATTTAAAACAAATTTTACTTAATTTACTAAGGTTATTAAGTGGGGCCCAAGCTGCTACTACCTGAATTCTTGGCTTTCTTCCTAAAAAAGTAAGTGGTTGCTTGCTTTTCACATAAAGAGGAAGAAGGAGGCAGAATATTCCAGGTCAGCCTGTGCAGGTACCTGAAGAAGAGAGTTGGAAGACCCTTGGAGTAACAGGAAGGAGGCCAGTTTGCCTGGATTGTAGACTGCATGAAGGGGAGAAATGTGGAATACGGTTACCATGGTTGGCTGGGCCAGGTTGAAAAGGGCTTTAAATGCTAGACAGAGGAATTTATAGTTAATTCTTAAAGATAATAGATTTGACCCTTAAAGACAGTAGGGAACCATTTCAATTTAATAAATAGGGGAATGATATGGTCAGACCTTTACTTGACTAAATTATCTTGTCAATTGTCTGGAACAGATGTGTCCTGTTGCCTGAACCTGATTAAAGTTTAATTGGGAAATGTTTAACAAAAGACATTATACATGATATAGATAATGTTAATATGTATTTTTCTAAGTCTCTATGTGACCAGTAGGGATTCATTTCTACTGGACTTTGATACCATTCATAGAGTAGTTTACAATTCTGAGAGGCTTGTGGGGAGGAGGCTTATTTGAAGGCAGTTTCCATAATCCTGCTAAGAGGTGATGAGGGTTTGAGCCTAGGTGCAAGCTGTGTGGGTGGAGAGATGTTTTGATGGTAATGAGAAGAGGTGGAAACTTACTTAGATGTATACAATGAAAAAATAAGAAGTTAAGAGTAATATTGAGTTTATGAGCTTGAGTGACTATAAAGATAGTGATGCCCTCAACAGAAAGAGGAAAGCTGAGAAGGGAGCTGGATTTTTGGAGAAAAGGTGCTGTGTTTTATTTTGACCATGTGGTTTTAGATACCTATGGGACACCAAGTGCAAAACGTTTAATAGGCACTTGTGCAATTGTTTCAGGGATTTTCTTGACAGAGGTAACTGAAGAGGCTTGTCATTTCCTTCTCCAGTTTATTTTACACTTGAAGAAACTGAGGCAAACAGGGTGTCACACAGCTGGGAAGCATCTGAGGCTGGATTTGAACTCAGGAACAAGAGACTTCCTGACTGATCCCAATGCTCTATCTACTGCAGCACCACCTAGCTGCCAGAGAAAGAAAAACATTGACTATATAGATTATTGAAATGAATTCACTAGAGGTGAGAATGTCAAGGTCCCCTTGTTTGAACTCTTGGACTTGTGGTGATGTTCTTTCATAGCTGTCCAAATGGAGTATTAGGTACCTGGATGCTAGGGCTTGAAATACAGTAAGAACCTTAATTAAAAATAAATGGGGACTGTTTCTATGACTTGGGCCAGTTTGTTGACTCAAATGTTTGATTTCCCTTGTCTTTAAAAAATTGTATGAAGGAAAAAAAAAAAAAAGAAAGAAATCACTCCTTTGACAGTCAGGGGGAAGAGTAACCAAAGTGCTAATTAAACTGTTGTGGAACATTATCCTCTCCAGTTTTACATTGCCAATTTTAATGTAGGCTTCAAGAATCAGAATCCCTAATTTCTCCCAATTTACAGATCGAGTCCATTCCCAGGAATATTAAAAATGAAAAACAAGGCCAGATAAAAATAACATTTATCTAACAAAAGTTTCATCAGCACTTTTAGATGCTGAAGATGAGAAAAAAATTCTTCATAAGGAGTCATGTTGAGATATTAATATAATGCATATTAAAAGAAAAGAAAATAGAAAAGTCCCTGAAAAGCCACCAGGTATTACTTTGAAATGAATACAAAAGGAATAAAAATTTTGAATGTAGTGGAAAAAACAGCTTCAGTGTACTGAGCTATTCATAGCCCTTGGCTTTTACTTTTGATGTGAGTTATACCTCAACAAAGATTTTATTATAGTGAATGTTGTTTGTGCTACTAGAGTTGAGGTTGTCAGTATTTCCATTACAACTTTGGTTTTGTTTTGGGGGGGGTAGAATTATAACTTAGCTGTACATGTCAGTCTTGGAAAGAGTGTATTTGTTTTGAACCTATGTATGTCTTTCATATATATGTCTTCCATTTATTTGTTTGAATCAAGGAGTATGTGATTAAAAGTTGCTGGTTAAAGGATTTGTATATCTGATGAGCATCTTAGTCCTCAGATATAATGCATCTCTTTCTCAGTGTTCTTGGTGTACCAATCAATAAAATATTTGGTGCTATCAATTCACTAATGTTTCTTGAAAAGAATGCTTCTCAGAGGCCTCAGAACACATATATGATCTTGTCCAGTGAATATATTTTTAGAAAATTATCCTACCCATTAATGGTTTGCTGTTAAATAAGCACAGTTGTGATTGTAAATCTAGAGTAAAAATTTGGAGGAACATTTAGCTAACTGTATATGTGTCCTGGCACATCTCAGCCACCCTTTTTTGAAAAGTATCACCTTTTAGTTAGTCATGACCATAATTGTACAGGTCCTAACTTGTTTGAGCTCTTATAATATTTTCCCAGTAAATTTATGTATTTTAATACATATTATATTTTACATATGTATTATAATAATAAATAATTTATTTTTAATAATTTGTGAATCATATTGGGAGAGAAAAATCAGAGCAAAAAGGAAAAACCATAGGAGAGATTAAAAAAACAAACAAACAGAAAAAAAGGGAACATAACATATATGTTGATTTATATTCAGTCTCCTTAGTTCTTTTTTTGGATGCAGCTAGCATTTTCTGTCCAAAGACTATGGGGATTGCTTTGGATCACTGAACCACTAAGAAGAACCAAAGCTTTCATAATTGATCATCACACATTCTTGTTGTTATTGTGTATAATGTATTCCTGGTTCTGCTTGTTTTCCTCAGCATCAGTTCCTGTCAGTCTTTCTAGGCTTTTCTATAATCAGCTGTTCGTTATTTTTTATACAACAATAATATTCCATAACGTTCATGTACCACAGCTTGTTCAGCCATTCCCCAATTGATAGGCATCTACTCATTTTCCATTTCTTTGCTACCACAAAAAGAGCTGCTGCAAACATTTTTGCTCATGTGGGTTCTCTTCCCTCCTTTAAGATTTCCTTGGGATACAGATCCACCAATGGCTCTCCTGGGTCAAATGCTACGCACAGTTTGATAGCCCCTTTGGGCTTAGTTCCAGATTGTTCTCCAAAATGGTTGGATGGTTTCAGTGCTCTACCAACAGTACGTTAGTGTACCAACTTTCCCACATCCCCTCCAACATTTATCATTATCTTTTCCTGTCACCTTGGCCAATCTAAGAGATGTGAGGGGGGTACCTCAAATTTGTTTTAATTTGTAATTCTAGAATCAATAGTGATTTAGTGTGTTTTTTTCATGTAAGCTTAAATGATTTTAATTTCTGTTCATATTTAGTTTTATATATTTTATACACGTTCATATCCTTTGACCATTTATCAGTTGAAGAATAAATTTGACATTGTTCTATTTTAGAAACAAGACTTTTATCTGAAACACTGGCTGTGAAAATTTTTCCCAGCTTTGTACTTTTATTCTTGGTTCTATTGGTTTTGTTTGTGTAAAAACTTTTTAATCAAAGTTGTCCACTTTGCCTTTCATAATGTTCTATAGTTCTTCTTTAGTCATAAATTCTTCCCTTCTCCAAATATCTGAGAGGCAAATTTACCCATGGTGTGCTCTTATACTATTGCACCTTATTGCAACTGGAGGTTTGGGCCTCTTCAGATTCATTTTGAATTCATACGGTAATAAGAATGTTCCTGTGCTAGACATGACTTTGTTGAACCTGTTGTCTCTTGTTGCAGACAGAGAAGATTTATTTGCATAATGCTCTCTTGATTGCATCTTCCATTGGGTAACAATTAGGACTAGCCATTTTGGGGTATTACTTAGATAATTCAGTTCTATTAAGGAAAAACCTTCTAAATGGAAGAAGTGGGAAGAATGGGCTATTGGCTGAAGGATGTTATAGTGTTTGCAAAAGTGTAGTAGCCAGTGTATCAATTATGATACATTAACAATGTTGTTGTATATTCTTTTGGTCATTGTTTAGGGCTTAACTATGTTGAACTGCAGAGGGACACTGGTGGCCAGAACTCTGAGCTTAAGAGGCAGGAGATTTGGTTGGAAACTTTGGCTTCTGTGGTAGCTGTCAGTGTCACCCATGGCAAATTACTTAACCTTGTAATTTCAGATTTTTTTATCTGTAAAGTAGAAAGGTAGTAATACCTATGTTCTATCTGACTTATAGGAACCATGTGGGCAAAAAGACTTTGTAAACCATAAAAATGAAGTGGGAGTTATTCCTGCATTGGCTGAGCCAGCCAGCAGAATTGTTGAGAAGAAACTAGAACCCGCCCTATACCATGCTTCACCTGCCACCACTGTTGTGTACAGTGTAAACAGGACAGGTGGAGCCTCCCAGAAGGTTATCTTTTAAGTTTTCGTCCCTTTTTATTTAAAAGTTATTTCTTTAAAGTTTTCCTTTTTTAAAGCTACATTTCTTGATTAGATTTTGTTTATTGTCATACTCTTCCCTAAGTGGTGACCCTCATTCAATAGGTTGTCTTTGGAACTCTATCACTATCTTCAGTTCTGTTACTACATGTTTCTTTGCCTTTTACATATAAAAACATCACTTATCTATTGGCCCCTTCACTTTCCTCCCCTCTTTGTCTTTCTCTAGTTGTTCCTTTGTTTGTTTTTTATCTTTTGTAATACTTGGTTAATTTGGGGCCTCAATAAGTATATACCACTCCCCCCACAAAACAATAATCCACAAGGCAAAATGTTTCAGCAAGATGAAATATTTGTCCTCTACCAGTTACATATTCTCCCTTGTACTAATAACTAAGACTTATCCCGCCTTATGCCAATAAAAGTACACTGATTTAGGTTTTCTACCAGAATTCAGGAGTATAATATCTTTATAATTAGGGACTAAGGGAAAACGGTGGAAATGCGAGATTATGATGACAATAATGATGACATTAATGAAATATTGAACTGCTTTTCATGAGATGTTATATTATAATTCAGTAAATAAATACAACCAGAGGAAAACAAGATATAATAGAGAAAAGAAGTACATTTGTCTGTAGTGTTAAAACAGAAATTCAGGGACTATTTTGATTATTTTGGGATAATGAATCATAAAGTGCTCTCTTTGGTTAATTTGCTCTCACTACTTATGATTATACCAAAAGCATTACCAATAATTAATAAGAAATGATATTTAAAATGCAGAAATTGTGCTGATATGCGGGAAAGAGGCAATTATGTTTCAAATTGTACTCGCCCAAAGCCAGGGTTCTTAGTCTGGGCTCCCTCCCCATTCCCTAAAGAATTCCCTGAATTTCAGGAGGGGTGGGAATCTGCTAACTTGAATGGGAAAAATACACCACATCTTTATTTCAATATAGCTGTTTGAAATGTATTTTATTTTATACACCTAAAACCATGATTTTGAGAAGGGGTCCATAGGTTTTACCAGACTGTCAGAGGGTTCCATGACACCCACAAAAAGGTTAAGAACTCCCGCTCTAAGATAAGTACATATTGTTGGCAGTTGCTTTCACACTGATGGAAGTAATTAAATGCTCCACTTTTGATTATAACAGATCTTTCCAAAGTGCACTAATGACATCTGAGAATTGAAAATCTCACCATGCTCTCATTGTTAAATGTTTCTGTCTTGTATGGGGTGACATACCATTATTGCTGTGGGATTAAAAGGGCTTTCAGTAATAAGAAGTAGAGTTCTGTCATTGTCCTCTGGAAAACCCTTCCACATCTTCCCCATTGTTAGTCACACATTGGCAGAAATAAGATGATGAAGAGTTTCAGGGCTGCCATTGGGAATCGTGGGAAGAATGGAATGGGTCATTTTCTTAGGGGCCCTACATCAGGCACACTTAGTAATTATCTTGGATTTGGAGTGTGGGGAACAGAAAGCCCTTCTCTAGGAAGTGTCTGGTTGCTTATCTCAAAAGCTAATTTTAGATGCATGCTTGCATTTTGCCCATCTTAATGCCTGATGACAGTGCAGACTCCACAGTGCACTGTCAGGTTCTGAGGCCAATTCTGGCTTAGGTTTTGCTCTTTGAAGTGTTTACTCTGCCCTAGGGCCAGGTGTTCTGCCTTGCTTTTTGCACAATGACCTTCTTGGGAGGGCAGGCTTGCTGAGCATCTAGAATTAGATATTTAGAAAACTGTGTGGGGTGTGCCCCCTTTTTTTTTTTAATCAAGAATCTTTTTCATCTTGACAGCATGCCTGTGGTTGAATATATCTATCAGTCAATTAGGATTTCTCATATTCTCAAACCTATAGTAGGCATTTGAATTGATTCAGATGAAGCTTAACCTCCCTCCCCCTTGTACTATTGTGGGGCCTATCTTGGGAGTTTTGAGAAGGCTAGCATGCCTGAAAGAGCTGGGGCTTGAACTTTCATTTTCTGGTCAGATTCTGGTTATATTTCTTGCTTGATGAGTTTTCTCTTCATTTACTTTAGTGTCTTTATACAATTATCCCCTTATTCTCTTCATTGGAATTACATTTCTTTTTGTCTTACGAATTTGTTTTGACCTTCACATCCTTTTTCCTTCTATAGAACTTTAGTTTCTGGGATCTTACCTAACCTTTCTCTAAACACTTTGAAAACTGTTCTCCCCAAATCTAGCATGCATGTCAGATTGTGCGCAATACTCTGCTTCTCTATTCCAAATTATGAGATGGTGCACACACTTTCCCACTAGCTTTGCATCATTGGAGATGATCAGATGTGCAATAGAATTACTCCCCAGTTGGGTCTTCTACTCATCTTAAGCTTTTATTGAGTACCTAGTATTTAAAAAAAAGAAACTGCAACAATACACTTCATGCCAATCACATATTGATTCTACCAGTCAGTAATGCCTCCTACCTACCCAGAATATCACCTAGGTATTATAATCTCTTTGTTTATATATTATTTTAAAATGTTTGCAATAATATTCATTGATCTGTAATTTTCTTTTTCTATTTTGACTCTTCCTGGTTTAGGTATCAGTGCTATATTTATGTTGTAGGAGAAATTTGTCAGGACATAGTATTGGAAATAAGAGTTATTTAAATGTTTTGTAGCATTCACTTGTAAATCTGTCTGGCCCTAGAGATTTTTTTTCCCTTAGGGAGTTCATTAATGGTTTGTTCAATTTCTTTTTCTAAAGTAGAACTATTTAAGAAATTTATTTCCTTTTTTTGGTAATTTTTATAAATATTCATCCATTTCAATTAGGTTGTTAAATTTGTTGGCTTACAATTAGACAAACTAGGTCCTAATTGTTGCCTTAATTTTAATTAATTTAATTAATTTTAATTTCTTCTTCATTGGTGGTAAGTTCACACTTTTCATTTTTGATTCTGGTAATTTGATTTTTTTTCCTTTTCTCATTAAATTAACCAAAGGTTTATCTATTTTATTGGCTTTTTTCATAAAACAAACTCTTAGTTATATTGGTTAGTTCAACTTTCAGTGTTATTAATCTTTCCTTTGATTTTCAGAATTTCTAATTTGGTATTTAAATGGCGGGTTTTGATTTGTAATTTTTCTAGCTTTTTCAGTTGCATGCCCAAGTCATTGAGCTCCTTTTTCTATTTTATTCATGTAACCATTTGCCTCCTGTTTTGGGACTGGAGGCTGTCCCACTCACTGGTCTGCCCTGCTACTGAGCCAGGACTGAGGGTCTTATTTGCTGAGCTGATATGATTAAAAGCCTCTCACTGGCTTTCTCAGACACCATCTGAGCTGGGCTGAACGACTCTTTCACTCCAGTGAGACTGACTTTTCTTGAAGTCCTTCTAATCTCTCTTGAGTTGTAGAGTGGTTTCATTGTAGGACTCTGTTCCGAGGCTTGGTTTCATCTGGTTTTCAAGGTAAACTGGGAGAGCCAGAGCAGCTTCCTGGCTTCGCTCCACCTCTGGACTTCCAAATGTGATCTTACAGAAGATTTCAAGCCTTTTTCTTAACAGGAGAGGAAAGCGAAGCTCCAAAGGATGAATAAACTTGCTCCAGGTTATCCAGGTAGCAGCTGGCAAAGCTGGAATCCTCAAGTGCGAGTTCATCTTCCTCTTATCTCCTTGTACTTGTGATGGCTCTGTCACGGAAGGAGAAACCAGGAGAGGACACTTGAGTCATAAAAAAAAACAATGGAAACAAGTACCAGCTTTGTGAATATGGTGTTGAATAATCCAGTTGGGCTGGAATATTAAGTATGCATAGGAAAAGGGAGGGGGCAATTATATAGGCTTATCCTCTCTTAATTCTTGGATAGAGTGTGAACACCATTTGTTTTGGTCCTCTTAAGTCCTTTACAGCCTGATTCTAAGAGAGTTTTCTAGTCTCATTTCCTCATTTTCTCTATCATGCATTCTCCATTCTATATTTTACTGAGCTCTTTCCACATAATAGACAGTTAATATTTGTAGAGGTTGAAATTGTCATAAAATTCTGTGCATCCTCTGCTAGGTAGTGCCAATAACAAGGTACCATGGAACACAAAACCAGCATGGTCCCTCTCCTCAAGATACTTTCTATGTAGTTGGGGTCGCAGCATGAAAAGAAACTGAAATGACAGTAATAGAGTGAAATTTCAGTACAATAAACAAAACCATGTTATAAGATAGGATGTGGTGATTTGCCAAGTGATTGGTGTACCGTCAAGTGCTTAAAATGAGGAACAAAGAATCATATTGGCTTCAAATGACTCGGGGAATTAAATGGTCAAAAATGACTTACAAAAAATGGATCAAATAAGGTTCTGATACCCATATCAGAACTGTATGCCATAGAAAATTGTTGTATCTTATAGGGAAATTATACCAACATGTGAAAACAAGAGCCATTTTCTAGCCCCTCTGTGCCCAAAGGACTATCAGTTTTCACAATAAGAAGTACAAGCTAGTAATAACCATATGAAAGGTTGCTCCAAATCACAAGTTAATCAGAGAAACTGGAAAGACTTGTTTGAACTAATAAAGAATGAAATGAGTAGAACCTCACCATTTATTTGATGACCTTTTTAATGTAAAGCTGGAGCAACTGTGAAAGGCTTAAGGACTGTGGTCAAGAAACTGATTCCAATGTCAAAAATGTTTCTCTTCTTTGGAGTAGAGAAAATTAAGTAGTATTGCAGGATAAGTCAAACATTTGATGAAGAAAAAAAAATTAATACTGTTCTTCAAATGTTATGTTTACCAAGAACAGTTTTTTGAAATTAAATTTCACATCAATCAAATACCCAAGTATTTCTAACCTACAGGGGAAAAAATATCCCATGTGACATAGTGCTGTTGTTTCCCTTTCCTTTCCCAACACCTTGTCCATTGTGTCCTTGGAAATTAGTACACATAAATATTTCTTCTGGAGCATCTCCTCTCAGATGTTCAGAAGTAATCAAAGGGACTCATTCTGACCAAGACTGACCAATTTGGAATTGAGGTGGCTGGGTCAGAGCCAAATTGGAAGAAAAGCCAAGATCTTATCCAGACTAGAAATATGCTTTGTCACTATTTTACTCCTTTAGTTTACAACGTTAATTCATGTCTTTAAAGCTTTTTTTGCCCTTCATCTACCTTTATAAAGCAGTACATAGAGGGCAGCCTGGAAAATGATTTTAGACCAGAACAATTATGATTTCTTACTGTGTCTGGAGCAGATGAAAAGGAGGTGTTTAATAATACTCTTCCACACATTTAGAAACATGGCCAAACCCATACATTATTTGCTTTACTACACTATACCTAGTTGTTATAAGAAAGAACTCTTATTTGAGGAAGAGTTTTTTTGGGGGGAGTGATAGTTAATGCAAGAAGGAACAAACAGATAAGGTTTTTTCCTAAACTTATTGATATATTTTGACCCTGACAATGTGCCATGTAGGTAAAAGGTTAAAAACTAGCCAGAAGCTTATATCCCAAGGAAATACTAAAGAAGGGAAAGGGACCTGTATGTGCCAAAATGTTTGTGGCAGCCCTTTTCATAGTGGCTAGAAACTGGAAAATGAATGGATGTTCATCAATTGGAGAATGGTTGGGTAAATTATGGTATATGAATGTTATGGAATATTATTGTTCTGTAAGAAATGACCAACAGGAGGAATACAGAGAGGCTTGGAGAGACTTACATCAACTTATATGCTGAGTGAAACGAGTAGAACTAGGGGATCATTATACACTTCAACAATGATACTGTATGAGGATGTATTCTGATGGAAGTGGATATCTTCTATCTAGAGAAGAGCTAATCCAATTCCAATTGATCAATGATGGACAGAATCAGCTACATCCAGAAAAGGAACACTGGGAAATGAGTGTAAACTGTGAGCATTGTTTTTTGTTTTGTTTTGTTTTGTTTCTCTTCTCAGATTATTTTTACCTTGTGAATACAATCCTTCCTTTGCAACAACAACAACAACAAAATTCGGTTCTGCACATATATATTGTATCTAAGATATACTATAAGATATTTAATATGTATGGGAATGCCTGCCATCTAGGGGAGGGGGTGGAGCGAAGGAGGGGAAAAACTCGGAACAGAAGGGAGTACAAGGGATAATGTTGTTAAAAAAAATTTTTTTACCTACGCATATGTACTGTCAAAGAAAATGTTACAATTATAAAAATTAATCAAAAAAAAAAACTAGCCAGAAGCCCAATTATATTAATTAAAAATTTGAGATTTGTGGCATAGATATTTATTTTTTTTTGATTAAAGCTTTTCATTTTCAAAACATGCATAATTTGATAAAATCCAACAGATATTCCTATTAAAAACACTAAAGAGTATAGGAATAGATGGACTTTCCCTTAAAATAGTCAGTAGCATCTATTTAAAACCAGTAAGCATCAAATGTAATAAGGATAAACTGGAACCATTCCCATTAAGATCAGGGGTGAAACAAGGTTGCCCCATCACCATTACTATTCAGTATTCTATTAGAAATGCTAGTTTTGGCAAAAAGAGAAGAAAAAGAGATTAAAAGAATTAGAGTAGGTAATAAGGAAACCAAATTATCAGTCTTTGCAGATGACATGATGGTATACTTAGAGAAGCCCAAAGAATCTACTAAAAAGCTAATAGAAATAATCCACACCTTTAGCAAAGTTTCAGGATACAAAATAAATTCACTAAATCATCAGCATTTTTATACATCACTAACAAAATCCAACAGCAGGAGACACAAAGGAAATTCCATTTAAAATAACTGTCAGGATAAAATATGTGGGAATATATCTGCCAAGGGAAAGTCGGGAACTATATGAGCAAAACTACAAAACACGTTCCACACAAATAAAGTCAGATCCAAACAATTGGAAAAGTATCAAGTACTCTTAAATAAGTTAAGCAAATATAATAAAGAGGACAATACTCTCTAAACCAGTGGTCCTCAAACTTTTGAAATAGGGGGCCAGTTCACTGTCCCTCAGACTGTTGGAGGGCCGGACTATGGTAAAATCAAAAGCTCACACTCTGTCTCCCCCCCTCAGCCCATTTGCCATAACCCATGGAATGCGTCTAGCCCACGGGCTGTAGTTTGAGAACCCCTGTCCTAAACTAATCAATCTATTTTATAGCAATCAAACTCCAGGAAACTATTTTATTGACCTTGAAAAAATAACAACAGAATTCGTCTGAAAGAACAAAAGATCAAGAAAACATAATACATGGATGATTTTCAACATTCATCATTGCAAAACCTTATGTTCCAATTTTTTTTCATTCTTTTCCCCCTACCCCCTTTCCTAGATGACAAGTAATCCAATATGTTAAATATGTGCAGTTTCTCTATACGTATTCCCACAATTATTATGCTCCACACACACACACAAAAATCAGATCAAAAAGAAAAAAACATGAGAAAGAAAACAAAATGCAAACAAACAACAAAAATGGTGAAAATACTGTGTTGTGATCCACACTCAGTCCCCATAGCCCTCTCTCTGGGTGCAGATGGCTCTCTCCATCACTAGACCCTTGGAACTGGCCTGAATCATCTCATCCATCACTTCCATCTGAATTGATCATCTCATAATCTTCTTGTTGTCGTGTACAAAGATCTCTTGGTTCTACTCATTTCACTTAGCATCAGTTCTGAATCTGTTCCTGCTGATCATTTCTTATAGAATAGTAATATTCCATAATATTCATATACCATAACTTATTCAGCCATTTCTCCAATTAATGTTACTACAAGCAAGATGTTATTGCTGTTATTATTAGCACATTTATCTTAATTGCTTGTTCTTTTATTGATTACTTAATGTAATTGATTACATTAGAAATTTTTTTTTGTACTTTTTTTTCTCCCCTTAAGCTAGGGTTAAATGACTTACCCAGGGTCACACAGCTAGGAAGTGTCTGAGACCAGATTTGAACTCAGGACCTCCTGAATTCAGGGCTGGTGCTCTATCCACTGCGCCACCTAGCTGCTCCCTATTACATTAGAAATTAATGAAAGACTTCATCCTTCCATTTTTATGGGGTGTATGGCTTATTATAATCTGTGACCATGAAACTTTCTCTAAGAGTTTATATAGATGCTGATATACCAGAAAAATCCTGTCTATGTAAATTCTGAGTGTTACTGTATGGTCTCTGCCTGTCACATTTACTTTATTTAAAAAGTTTGATGTGTAATTCAAATTAAATGCACACTATCATTGAAGATTACATAGAAAAATATTTAAAGGGCATAGTAGAAATACAGAAGCTTATGAATGGTATTTGAAGAACCTCTACCAAAATGCTTTTTTATCACTATTTTTAAGAATTGATTACATAGTTTTATGTGATTTGTTTCAAAGGCAAAAAAATCTCTGGTTTGCCTAGTCTTTTTTCAAGGCAACCCCTTGAGAGGAATAAATAAAAAGTACTTGATAAGTGCCTAGTCTCAGGGATGAAAATACAAAAATAAAAGCTAAAATAGTGTACGGCATCAAGGAGTTTACATTCTAATGGAGCATACTACCCATCTTGAGCAGCTCTTGGAGGGGAAGGGAATTAGTATCTTGGAAAGCACACAGGAGGGTAATCCATCCATATACCCATTCCTGTGGCTAGGGGGATACTACACTGCTGACAGTTTTCCGAGGAATAGGGGTCGGGAGGAGAAAAGGGAAGAGGACTAAATAAAAAAATAAAACCAAAAACTTGATGGGCAGAAACCCTTCCAGGCATGGTCCCTGAAGGTCCTACTTGGAGAATGGGGAAGCAACAGTAAGATGGAATGTGCCTGCAGTAAGGATGCAAATTTATGGAGCCATCTAGGTGGTGCAATGGGTAGAGTGCCTAGGTTTGAAGTCAAGAACATTTAAGTTCAAGTAGGACCTCTTTTGACTATGAGCAAATCATTGTTTGCCTCATTGTAAAATGGGGATGATAATAGTACCTTCCTCTCTTACTCTGGACTGTTGTGAAGATCAAATTAAATCATATTTTCCAAGGACTTAGACCCCTGTCTGGTAAGTAATAAGCACAATATAAATGGTAGCCATTAGTATAGGTATATCTCATTTTATGGTGCTTTACTTGATCCTTATAAAAATACCTGGCCCTTGCCTTTTTTCACTAAGCTGCTTAAGGGATAAACTAAGAGATGGGAGTGGGGCTGGGGGAAGGAAAATGAGAACAGGACCAATGGCTACACATTGCTCCCATTGGTTAAGAGAAGTAATGGGGAGGACTAACAAAGCAATTGTCTCTGCAGTGCCATCTTTGGTTGCCACTCTTCTCAAGATGTGCCTAGAAGGATGAGTGTAGGATCTAAGATGAAGCCCTAGCCTCCCTTTCTGTTCTTGTACTTCTGGCCCTTGGGGAAATCTCCTTAGGTTTTCACTTCAGTTATAATATATTACAATAAAAACCTATTGATTTAAATGTTTTATGGTCACTTTAACACTGGTGGGGAGCCTCTGTTAAATCCCAAGAACCAGGCTGGGGCAGCAGGTAATTGTTTTTAAATGTCTCAGCTAAAGGCATATACAGTTTAGCAGTATTGTGTGATACCTACATATAGATTCATAGTGGAACTTTCTAGGCCTTTTTTGGGGTCAGTTAGTCATGTTTGACTCTTTGTGACCTTATTTGGGGTTTTCCTGGCCAAGATACTAGAGTACTTGGCCATTTCCTTTTCTAGCTAATTTTATATATGAGGAAACTGAGGCAATCAGGGTTAAGTGATTTACCATGGGTCACACAGTTTCCAAGACCATCTTTGAACTCATGTTCCCCTCTGCATGCAAGCTGGCTACTCTATCCACTGCACTATTTAGCTGTCTCTTCTAACATTTATCATTATTAATTAGTTTATAAAAAGTAACTCAATAGCTATGACAAAAAGTATTGCTTTCTTTTTTTTAAAGGAAAAAACGAGAAATAAACCATGACTAAGTTGTCTCCAGACCTATTAGGCTGTGAGCATGAGTTTTAGGCCACTTTCCCCCTTTAATTTAATGACTATATACCTTCCTTTTGCATCTCAGGAATCTACAGATATTTCTGGACTTCCCATTTCCTTTTCAGTAGTGCCCACAACTTTATGTGGATGCCAGACCAAGAAAACCATCATCTGTTTATATCTTCTTATACCCACTTACTGTGCCCCTGTTTGCAGGTGTCTATGTCCTCTTGATTCCTCCCAATACACAGGATGCCTGAAGGGTTGCTTAATTATGAAACAATATGATTTTTAAGAAAAAAATCAAGGTTTCCTCTGAGACTAAAGGCCAGCAAACCATGTCCAAGAAAAGCCTATTGTTGCTGATGATGGGCTATTAGGAAAGAAGTACACAGGATTTCCAGGTAGAAGATTTAATTCCATCTGAGTAAAAATAGAGAATAAATACAAAATAATATTTCCAAAATAAGATAAATAGAAATGGTCGTACTGTGCTGCTCTAGTTGGCTGGTTCTGAATGCCAGGTTTTGCATCTCTTTCATATTGTGATATACATTGTTACATAAATGTGTGCAGAAACATAATTAACTGGTATATGCTGGACACGCTACTTGTGTTTCAAAACAACTTCTTTAGAGAACATCCTGCTGACGTAGAATATTCTTCCACATCGTATTTTTCTGGCTATAGCTGCATTGTTTCATGTGTTAACAGAGATGTTAATTCTTTATGTTTGCCTCCTGAATGTAACCCATTTTTAAGCTACTGTTGAGAAATGGATTTTAAAATTATTCTTTATAGAAATCAAATCATTTGCTTTGATTTTTCCCTCCTAAAAAACCCTACTAATCTATATCAACTAGCCAATTTCAGCCAAGTTTTATTAATTGACTCCTGCTTTGTGTGGTATATTGTTAATAGCTCAGTTGTTTGTGAATTGGCAGGAAAGGATGCTATAGTGAGAGATTTCTGTGGAAGAAGAGATACCTTCCTTCTGAAAAAAGCTAAGGTAGCCAGCCTGTGTTTGTATTCTGATCACTTCTTATAAAATGGTCAATTGTGAATGGAATGTTTTGTAGGGTATGCATGGAAAACCTGTTGGAAAGAAGAGAATTAGTATTTGGCATGGAGGACTGGATGACAGATACATGTACTTAGGTGGATGATGGGAAAAGTCAATGCTATAACAGGCAACACCCATGAGGTCATGGAGAGCAGAGAATATATTCAGAGAGCTAACTCAGACCTTGAATGGTCATTGTCCCCAGACAAAATAACATCAAAATACTAGCCTGGTAATTGAAAATATGATACAGTTTATTCTCTCTTTGCATCTCCAAAGAAATTGTCTACACTTTAATAAACATTAAGCCTCTGCTGATTTTTCGGAACCCTGAGCTAAGAATACAACCATCAAAAAATGTAAATTCTGCATCTCAAAGAGCTTGAATTCTAAAAAAGAGGAATTAGGCCTGAAGTCAAGCAATTATAATACAACTTAGATTATCAAAAATGTTTTTATTTATTTTGAATTGAATTTTATTCATATCTTTTGATTTTTGCATCGCCTAAATCTCCCCCCTCCTTTATCTCTTTCCTTTCCGCCTCCCAGAGAACTACCATGTGTTTACAAAAAAATATTTTTAAAGAAAAATAAGGGAGGAAAATAAATCTCATCAGCACATCAAAAAAATATGTCATATACATTACTCCATGTTTTGGGCCTCTCTCATCTCCAAAGGAATAGAGGCAGAAAGGGCAAGGTTATAAACTTAAAATTATGTATTTTGGTAATTATTTTATATTTAATATTTTCTTATTCAATAGTTTTGTTATACATTGAAGAACATTTATCACATGACACTCAAAAAGGTACATGATTAAAAAAAAGTTGAGAACCCCTAAGCTAGAGGGATTAGAGAAGACTCCAGAGCTGGATCAATGAACAAAAGGCTGGAGAAGTGGAAGTGGCCCATGGCAGACATAGCAGATGACCAGTTGGAAACATTAGAATGTGGAGTAGTGAGAAATAAGGCTGAGTTGGAATCATACTGTGGAGAGCCAGGTTATGAAAATTGGTAGAGAATTGAGTAGATAAGTTTTTGGAGAGTAGCAGTGTGATTGGGCTACGCTTAATGTCCTGTATTAAATAGACCTTGGAGTTGTCATTGAATTGGAGAAGGGAGATAATGAGGAGTGGTAAAATGTCAACCCGCCCCTAAGCACACTGATGTCTCTCAACTCTGGGTCAGTTGGCTTATTCCCAAACACTCTCTCCTCCTCAATTTTGGGCCTCAGAATGATGTCAGTCCTACTTCTCTATCTTGCAGTACCATTTTCTCATTTTTCTCCTTCTGTTTGTTGTATCACTATTCCGTCATCAGCTCTTTCAAGTATCTTTAATAACATCTCAACACACAATGCCCAATCTCCATGTAGTCATTAAATCTTATTCAGTGTTCCTCTAAAATTCTTCCCAAACCTATCCCCCTTTTTTTGTTCCTACTGTAACCACTCTGGCTTAGTCTTCGTTCATTTCATAATGGCTTATGAATGTATCTCCCAGCTCCATGCTCGCAAATGATCTTTAAAGCGCTGCTTGATCAGTCCTTCTAATAACACATTTTTGAGCATCTCACTTTCTTTTCTGGCATTATCTGCTGAGAAGGTTGAAAGAACTGGCCAGCAGAAACTATTTGAATGTGAGGGATTTTTCATAAATGAGGGGCTTATGTATTCCTAAAGAAGCCTGCTTTCTCTCATTTATCAAATATCTAGTGAAGTTCAGAAGTCACATTTCACATATTCCAGAAGCAAACATTCAATGAGAACAGTATTGGAAAATGTGTTGCAATCATGAAGTCCCAGAATACTGATCTTTCCATGTTCTGTCATTTTATCAAATCTAATATATGCTATGAACAGTACTTGAAAAACTGTTTTGGAAATTGTCATATGTCCTGAAAAAGAGTACAAGTTGGACATTTTCCCCCTGCCTTACCAGCATAGCTTAAGTGTGAAGAACGCAATTTTCAATTTAGGTTACCATCTTGAGAGATGTGAAGAGTCAGTCTGAAAGTTAGCTTTACCGTGAGCTTTCTGATGGGATTTCCAGGGAGAGGGCTGATCGAGATGGCAGTCTTACCTAATAGCCATGTTGCTTGGGAACTGTGCTGATGACCACGAGCAGCCTCTTAGACTTTATATTCTCAAAGGGCCAGAATGATTGGATATCACCTATTTGTAGAAATTAGACTCTTTTCTTCACTTCTTTTCCAAAAGTGCATTTACTTACTATTTAGAAATTTGAAATTATATCTCAGTTGACTCACCACACATGAATTGGATGCCAGGCACAGTACTAGGTACTGAGACCTAAAAGCCAAAGCGAAACGGTCCCTTACAGACTTTTGGGGAAAACTATACAATGCACATGTGAGATAAATGTATATCTGAGTGTTCATGAAGACTTGTGCAATATGTAGTCTCATCACTATTAGCTGTTTTTTTCCAGCCATCTGAATTTGGTTTTGTGCATGCTGGGATTTCTGTGGCTATGGAGGCAGGATACTTTTTTGGAGGTATTGTTCCTCTCTTCTTTGCCTGAGTTGGGGCTGAGAGGTGAGGTTTGTTATTGTGAAGCAAGTAAAGGGTTTTAATTCAGCTGCCATTTAGAGTCAGCATCTAATGTGTACAGTGATGCAGGTAGCTGGAAATCTGTCCTCCCTCAGTTCTGAGTCTGATGATAATATAAACTGTTAGGGGAGGGATCCTATCCACAGTTAAACAATGGTGACCAAGATAGTAGCCTTGGGTCCTTAGCTGGGACAGCAGCATCTGCCTCAGTTTCCTGAGTCACCTCATTCACAGGGCCACAGCTTTGAGCCAGAACACAATGGAAGAAGAAAAAAGGTACCCCCTAGAACAACCTTTTCTCTGCCACACAACTATCTTTGCATGCTTTCCATCCTTGAGACAGTGCAAAAGAAAAGAATCATGGACAATTTCTTTTTCTCTCTTTCTCCTGTTTGGTTTGTAAAACTTTTCTTGGCATCTTTGATTTCCTCTCGCCTTCCTTTCTGAATATATCCCTCCCCGCTCTGGTTGGTACATAGTAAACTGCTCTTCATAATGAAGAAGGAGAAAAGGCATTTCAGCCAAACTAAGGCATACAACGGCAGAGCCTTGTTAACTGGCTGCCTGTCATTTGATCCTAGTTTTGAAAGGATGTTACAATAGGTGGAGCCGTAGCTCTGCCTGCCTGCCTGCCTGCCTGCCATGGAAACAGGAGCCTATCAAGTGGGATCTGACCAATGGAATCCAAAGAAGGGGGGAAAAACCCCAACCCTTACTGGCGGGGACAAAACAGCTGGGGAGGCCTGCTTTTAGGAAATGTGCACTGACTTCAAAAGTCCTTTCAGGAGAATGCAGCCCTGGTCTGGGGCACTCAGAATGTCTCAGCTGTCTTTCCAATCCTGCTCTGCAGCTGGAATGTCACTATGCTGGGGTCTGAGTGGCAAATGACATTTTTTGTGATGCTGATGTGTGCCTGTGTGTAGATTAATTACTGCGTTTGTATTAAAGTGCTCCTTGGGTTGAAATTACTGCCTGTGGGGAGGGAAAATGTGTTTCCCTCCCCACTTTGGTTATTTCTGATGCTCACACTCAGTGAACTAAGCGTCAGCTGCCACTGGTTCGGCTAAGTCTCTTTAAAGCATTTGACAAGACTGCAAAGATTAGTGCCAGCTAAACTACAAATATTGTTTGCAGACTGAAAGGTATGCTTAGAGGTAGTTACTTTTTCCGTGTGTAATCCAGATGTAAATGACCTGTCAACACGTCCTCTGGGCTGTTTATTTGTGTGTAGCCATCCTTCACAGGTGTGCTCAGAAAGTGTTGTAAAATAGAGTATGTTCTAGACCTGGCCACAAGTTATTGGGGCCCCAAAGCCAAGCTGTTTCCAGCTAAGTAGGGAGTCTTTGGAAGGAGTTAGCTCCTACCAGTCAAGTGCTCTCTTTCCCATGGGCCCCTCCCATCCCACATCAAGGAAGTCATTGCTTTGTCTGCCCCAGCACTGGATTCCCTGGAATGTGAGATACCTGCACTACTGCCCTGGAGCCCTGGCCCTGCAGGATGACGTCATCTTCCTTCTTCCTCCCTCCTAGAGAGTCGGGGTAACGTTTCCGTAGTATAACAAATCTCCACCCAATCCAGACCCTGAACCCCAAAGTAGAGACTGAGGAAGTGGTGAGGGCTTGTTGAGTTTGCCAACAAGGGAGCCCCACTCCCCCAGGCAGACTCTCCAAAGGAACAAAAGGACACAGCTTATTTGGCAGAAGGTGACTTGGGGATGGGGTAGCTCCGGCTTGCAGGGTAGAAATAGTGGATGTGCTATCTATCATATCGAGTGGACAGATCCTATCGCTGTCTTGGAACAGCATGCTAATAGATAGCACTGGCCTTGCTGTTTCACCAGGGTTTGGAGTGGGGGCTGAGGGGCAAAAAAGAGGAAGTACACACAAAATAGAGTTGCTTTGCTTTCTCTACTACCCCTGGAAGAAAGGAGGGTAGGAGGAAGGAGGAAGAGAAGGAGGTGAAGAGGGAAGGAGGGACAAAGGGAGAGGGGGGAGAGCTGCAAGCATTTATATAGCAACTACTATGTGCTAGGCACTTTCCAAATAATTCCTTTGATTCAATAACTTCTTGAGGTAGAGAGTATTATGTCCATTTTATAGCTAAAGAAACTGAGCTTAAGTGACTTGTCCTGTGTCTCACAGGTATGAAATATCTGAGACTGGATTTCAACTCTGGTCTTCCTGACTCCCTTACCCCACTTTTAATATCCTGTTTTTCCCCTCTTCTTTTCTCCTGTAGACTTTATCCTATGTCTTTAAGCTGACCTATTTCGTTTTGTAGAAATGCCTTTTATTAGTTATTCTGTCGGTCGTTGATCAGCCTGATTGAAGGAAAAAGTATGCACCTCCTTCTGGTGGGAAGAAACAAAAAAATTCTGCCTGATAGTGAATTCAGTAAATGCTTCCAAAGCCAGCTCTGTTCCCTCTTTCTTCCCTGGCATTTCCACTGCCCTTCTCAGCCATGATCTCGTTCTGTTCCTCGGTCTCTCCTCAGTTCTTTTTGACCCTTTATATCAAGGGTTCTCAAACTATGGCCCACTGAGGACATTTATGCCGCCTACCAGGTTTTGGCAAATGAGCTGAGGGGCGGAGACAGAGTGGGAGCTTTTGTTTTTACTATTGTCCGGCCCTCCCACAGTCTGAGGGACAGTGAACCGGCCCCCTATTTAAAAAGTTTGAGGACCACTGCTTAATATGAGCATCAAATTCTCCACTTGGCATGTGGACCTTCCATTCCAAAATGATAACAGGATAGAGATTAAGAAGCAGTCCATTGAGAGCCTTATGGCAGGGAGACCAAAGCTGAAGGTGATCAGAGGCTATACCAGGTAGCATTTACTCTGACTCCATCCTCTTTGTCGTTTCTCATGACACAAGAGAGAGGTTCTAGAAACTAAAATTGACAGGCCCGGGAGAGATAGTGAATAGTGGAGACTATACCCAGGTGTCAGCCTCAGTTCCTCATTGTTTTGTATCTGTAAGAAATGGCAGAGGGGATGGATTCGGAAAAATATGGAATGATTTGTCTGAATTCAGGCAGAATGAAGTGAGCAGATACAGAATGATTTATCAAATGAGGAGTATTTAAGGAAAATGCTCAGAAGAAAACAGAACAAAGTTTCAAGAGAAATGGAGAAAACTGCTTTGGAGCCAACATCCTGAACTGCCTGTGTACTGGACACACAGTGCAGTTGGGGTTTCATATAGAATCCTCTTTTTCTGATCTTTATATGTGTCAATGTTTATGGGTTATTTTCTAAGTTCCAAATAAGAATAAAATGCTAAAAATTAAGGAAAAAATACTGAGTCTATATTTCTTAATGGTGATGCTTAAAAATACCAACAGTAATGCTAAAATTTGGACCAGTCACTGTCTAACTCCTTTCCCTCCTTCCTCTTTAACCCCTTGGCTGCCCCTTCATGGGTTATCTAATGAATTTAATTTTGATATTTGTAAAGTATGTCTATCTTTAAAAAAAAAACAGCATTCTGTAAGTTCAAGGTAAACATTACTGTCGTTATATTTGTAAAGCACTTTGCAAACTTTCAAGTCTGATAGAAATAAATAGCTGACATTCTGATTTGAGATGTGCAGTGCCAGATTGTTGCCCTTTTTAAAGGGCAAAGAACCATTCGTGAAGAGGTTGTATGGGCTCTCGTGATAATTATTATTATAGCTGGTAAATCTTCTAAGGCTTAAATGTTGGCCAGTGCCAAGTATTTTTCCATACATTTTTCTTATCAGAATCTTCTACCAACCCTATGAATTGTGTTCTCATCAAGGCTTTCATTTTTTTCAGTAACTCCTAGAGAGGAGACTGATGCCAATGGTGCAGATTGTCGCCTTGTTGGTAACTTTGAGGCTTCCCAACTGTTGCTTGACAGCAACAGGATGGGGAAATGACTTTCCCATAGCCACTAGTATTCTTGTTCATTTTATAGATGTTGAAAACTGAGGCTCAGAGATGAACTGACTTGCTTGTATCCGCAGAGCAGGTAGTAACTGTCAGAGATAGGATTCAAGCTGAGAGCTTATCTATCTTCCTCATCCAGTGGATCATTCTATTGACTATACCCTGCTGCCTGGTTCTTCGTGACCTGTTCCCTTTCCTCTGCTATAGTTACATCCTTCTCTTCTCTACTGTTTACCTCGCCTTTCTGCAACAACTCAGATTTGACATTCCTTCAGACGGGACTGGTGTTTGTTTTGGAGGGGGTGCGTATGAGGTGGTTCCTGGTCTTCACCTGGGTTAGCATCTGTAACAAAAACTTGTCCTACTCTCAGCCCAGCCTTCCTTAAGTTTTATCTTGACAGGAATAGTTTTGAGGGCTTTTTTCAATCACTGAAATGTGTAATTAGGCAAGCACTTAAGTGTTTTCGGTATTATGCAGATTACTTATGATAATACAGTAGAATTTTAGTATTTATAACTAAAGGGTAGTGTCTTAATACGTCATTCTGAGAGATGAAATGGAAAAAAAAAGCCCTTCTAAGCCTTATTTTTAGAAAATGAATCATTTAAATCCATTGCAGTGCCCCCCTTTCTTCCTCCTTGTTTGCCATTATAGTTAATAATGTAGATGTGTCCAGCTTTAAGCAGTATATGCAAAAGTCTGAGTTTGAAATATAGATAAATTAGCCACAATTATTAACTTCACAAAAAGATAAAGCACAAAATCCTTTAAGTAGTAAGTTCCCCTAGTTAAGATGTTATTTGGTTTGAAAAAAAAAACTCATCTTACATATTTTTTCACTTATTTCATGAATCTGTAATCCCTACTATGTGCAGCAGAAGCTTTTAGGTACAGTGGAGAATGCAGAGGTGAATCACACAGAACTCTTGTTATAATGGGATTTAGAGTCTATCAGAGAGAAGCTGATAGCAAGGGTGCTATGTAATATTGATTTTTAACTCTATAGAACACTTGCTTCCAGCTGGCTCAATGAGGAAGGTGCTTTTTGGACTAAACTTTAAAAGATGGGTAGGAATAGGACACGGCAGAGCTAGGAAGTGGGTCACTGTACCTGAGAGAAAAGCATTAGCAAAGTCACGGAAATTGCAACAAGCTAGGTGACTTCCTGGCTTTGACTGGCATATGTTGTACTCAACAAAGAATCCTAAAAAAGTAGGTTGAGGCAAATGATGGACCGCTGAGAAATTTAGATTTGATGTGTCACTCAGAAAGCCATGTTTTGGAAAACATGAGTAAGAATAGCATAATACCAGTTGTCTTTTCCCAGTCTGTTAGTGCTGTGAAGTATGGATTGGAAGAAGGAGGAACTAGAGAGGGTGATAGAAGCTGGCATGCTACTAAAGTACTTTAACGGAGAGGTGATAAAATCTAAAGGTAGAGGGGTTGCCTTGAGTACAAATGGTAAAGAGATAAATGTGGCATACACATCCCAGAGGACCATGTGATAGAACTTGGAAATTGGTTGCAAATGCAAGAAGGGAAATGAAAAGTGCAGTGAATGACTGAGCCTCTGTGATAAAAGAAAAGCCATTAACAGAAATCATGAAGTCAAAGAAAGCAGCTGGTTTGAGGATATGATGTGCTTGGTTTGGTTGTGGTAAATCTGAGTTATTGGTTGAGACGTCCAAATGGAGATGTCTGATAATTCATAGAAAAGAAGATCCTGGAAATTGGGAGAGATATCAGAGATGGCACAAAGACTTGGGCCTTCTCTAGATAGAGCTGAGAAATAAAGCCATGGGAATAGATGGGTTCGCTAAGGAGAGAGAGGATGGAGGAAGAAAAGAGACCCAAGTACAAAATGGTTTTTTGGAGTAATCTGATTGAAGTGACTTGCCCATGGTCACTTAACTAGCTATGTATCTGAGTCTGAATTTGAACTCAGGTCCTCCTGGCTCCAGAGCTGGGGCTGTCTACTGCATCACCTACCTGCCACCAACATATAAAACATAAAAACTCTACTACCTTATGTTTTTGCTCCCATTCATAATTAAGCTTCTAGGAATACTTGTGCTTCACACTCCTTTCCTATCATTCACTTCCAGTTTGTCTTTTGACCATCCTCCTCTGCTGAAATTTCTCTTAGGTTACGTATCCAAAAGAAGATTCATGATCTTCCTCAGACATAAATCTCCCTAGCTTTTGAAATGCTCCATCCCTGTTGCAGAGCCCACCTTTCTTCTAAGTGTGAAGGTTTGTGGCTTTGCCTCTTTCTTGTCTCCCTCCCTCCCTGACTTTTCTCACATCCCTTCAGTTGCCAGATGTTGTCAGCTTCATATCAAGAGCATTTCTCATTTCTTTGTCCTCCTCTCTGCTCCCCCAGATACTTGCCTGGCCTCTTTAGCTTTTCCTTCATCTTGGTCTTTCTGCTTCCAAGTCTCTTTCTCCTCCAATCTGTTGCTGTGAAAGTTAGGCTCCTAAGGCTCAGGTTTTACTAGGTCTCTTAGCCTGCTCAAATATTTGCAGTAGTTCCTTATATCCCCTGAGTCTAGGATAAAATATTAGTCCCTTGACATTAGTTGGCATTTAGAGCCCTCTGTAGCCTGGCTCCAAGCTGCTGAACAAACTGTCTCCTTCATCTGCCATATTCCAGTGAAATTATTCTACTTTTTGTCTCAACTGCCCCAATAGTTCATCTCCCCTATACATTTTTTTCCAAACTGCCTCTCATGCCTGGAATATATTCCTTTCTCATCTACATATATTAGAATTCTTATCTTATTTCAAGGCTTAGCCCAGGTGCCTCTTCCTTTAAGAAGCCTTTCCTGATTCCCTGCTTCCCTCAGTGGTTAATGCCTCTCCCTGCTTAATTAACCTTTTTTTTTTTTTAAAGTCATCTCTATAAATAGTGTATTGTTCCTACACCAAAGAGAAATCAATCTTCTGAATATAGGATTTTTTGTTTTTTTGTTTTTTTGTATTCCCATTAAGTACATAGTAGGTATGTAATGTTTGTGTTTAAATCAACAAGTAATTTGTGCTTACTGTTTGTCAGGCTCTGAGTAAAAAAACTTTACATCTATTATCTCACTTGATCCTTACTACCCTAGGAAGTAGATGCTATTATTATTCAGATTTTACAGTTGATGAAATTGAGGCAAACAGAGGTTAAATGACTTGTCCAGTGTCTCACAACTCTTAATTGTCTGAGGCCAGATTTGAACTTAACATTTCCCTGATGTAGGGTCGAGCACTCTTTCTACTACACACATGGACATATTGAGGGGGTAAGGAAAGGAGATGGGAAGAGAAATGGACAGAGAATTAAGATGCTGATAAATTATCTTGGAAACTAAGACAGAAAAGGGTTTGAAGAAAAAGATTGGAGAGAGGGGTTAGAAAAGTGATTTAAAAAGAGGTCATGGCTGGTAAAGACTGAGAAAAGGTTAAATTTGTTGATTAGGAGTCTTGGATAAGAAAGAGAAGTGTCTCCAGGAAAGTGAGCTTGAAGATGTCAAAGAACATCAGAATGCTCAGAATCAGTGATTGAAGGTCAGGAAGTAGAGGCCCCTAACAGAGGCTAGTCATAAATTTATTAAATAGGAACAAAGCCTGGCCTACTTTTATCATCATTCTAAACTTTCTCTTCTCCCAATTTCAATATACCTGAGAACCATCTTTATCTTTTTATAGCAGATTTCTAAAGCTATAACTTCACATTTTGAAGCGATCAACACGAGACAGATTGTCTTTAACACTATTATTGTTTTGGACAAAATTCAAGCTGGATATTACTGATTACTCTGAAATGCAAATAATGCCATTTTGTTTTACAACTCTCATTTAAAAAGCCATGTACTCATTAAGATAAATATGCACTGCATGGACAACAGAAATAAGAGAGAAAATGGCCATTCTTTGTACTGGATGAGCTTTGTGATCAGGAACTGAATGCATTCACCTTCAGGCCCATATCCTCATTCATTCCTAGGTATGTTCAGCTTTTGTTCACTGATAGAAATCTCATACCTGGTGAAGCTTCTGTTGTGTGTGTATGTGGGTGGAGGAGGTTGGGGAGGGTGGGGAAAAGGGAAGTCCTTGTGAGCAGAAAAAGAGATGAGACCTCACCCAGGTAGAGGTCCAGTGCTTCAGGAAGCCATGCTTTCCTCTCCAGCCCCAAGCAGTCAGTCACAAGAACTCTGCCCCGTCCTTGGTTCTTTCCCCCCTCACTACATCCAGTGTTGTACCTCTCTGCCTTTTCCATCTTGCTGATATTTGGACGTTTTTGGACCTAGTTTTCTTACCATTTGAGCTACTAGAGATCTCCAAAGTCATTTAGGCCAACTCCTAGCATTTTAAAATTGATGAAACTGAAGCCCAAAGACGTTTAGATTTAGCATCCTGGCAAATTCTTAGAGCAGAGGTCTTCACCTGGGATTTGTGAATAGATTTCAGATGGCATGTGGACTTGGATGAAGAAAATGTACATATTTATTTTCACACAATCTCATTGAAATCTAGCATTTTTTTCAGGAATAAATGTAGGCAGTAGATGTGATTTGGAGAAGGGGTGTGCAGGTTTCCCCAAACTGTCTTGTGGGCTCAAGACGCAGAAAAGATGTAAGAACACTTATCCTAGAGAGTGGGCCATTGAGATATGTAAAGTATTGGAGCCATCCTCATGTCCACATGAGCCCTGAATAATTATTTTTCTGACTGTGCTTTTATTGGATATGTATTTGTCTCCTCTAAAACTAGATAAGGATGTAAGTTTGCTGAGGACATCTTGCATAGATTATCTTATATAGCCCATGCTACTCTTTTGTCTAAAGTATATTGAATATGTAACTTGTGAAAGGCTAATTCTCCTACTTTCCATCCCAGATAATGGGATTCTACCCACCAGGGTGAACAAAAGCAGATGTAGAATATACTTGCATTGGCATATATGCAAAAATATATCACAGGTCTTCCTTCAGAATCACTATGTTTATTTTTAAATCTTTAAAAAAACAACAACAGCAACAACAACTCCTGGTTAAGGAAACAAAAACACCTAGATTGGAACAAGACCATAGAGAGGAGATTCATGCCAGATGCAGCAGGATTGTGAGCGTCTCAAATGATTAATATGAAAGGAGTGTGGAGGTAGGGAAGATACTCAATTCATGGTAGAAAAATTATCTCTAAATTTTATTAATCCTGACTGTAAGTTATAGTTGACCTATACCTACTACCAGTCTCTACAAAATCTTTAGGAGAACTAACTGTACACAAACCGGGAGCATCCTTGATGACAATATTTAATAGGGAACATGTGGATTTTAACAAATGAGATTTTTCAGTGGATCACATCTTTACCATTTCACAGTTAACTGAAACATGGGACAAATAAAAGATCCCATTGAAGCCTATTTGTTGATTATTACATAGCACTTGATTTGCTAGAGGAAAATGTCCTAATTACATCTCTTTTTCAACAGAGCATCTTCCATCCATACATCAAAATTATTCTTGCTTACTTGGAAATAGAAATATCCCCTTTTCACTAGCCCTCTAATCACAGGTATCAGCTAAAGACTAAAACAGGGAGATGTACTGTCAACAAAGTTGTTCATCATGGTCATGAAGGAAATCCAGTACTGTGTTTCAAAATGAAGGAGGGCTTCTCAGAAGACCCCACAACAGCTCCTGTCTGTGGATGACATTGTGATGCCTGCACTGAGCCACAGGATATTCAAAAGCTTTTAAAACAGATCCAAAATCACTCTGAAGAATTTGGCCTGACTGTTCATTTAAGAAAGAGTGAGAGTTTTTCACCTCATCTGTATGTAGTGTGTAAAAGCCTGTATATAGATCCTTTCTCAGAATCAGATTTTAACTACATAAAATAAAGGGCATAGGATGTCAGTTATATTGAATTTAAGCAATATTTTTTTCCAGCCAAGTCTGTAGATCCCCTGAAATTTATTCACAAAGCCCAGGTTGTGAATTTGTGCTATTAGAGTGTGTGTGTGTGTGCGTGTGTGTGTGTGTGTGTGTGTGTGTGTACACAGAGTAGAGACAAGTATGGATAGATATAGATATGTATATGTATATATACACATGTATGTATGTATCTGGACAGAGAGTAGAGACAATGAGTTGGGCCCAGAATTGGACAGAAGGAAGGTAGATATCTGGATTGCATCAAGAAATTGCACAGCTCATTTCTGTACCCCAATCTTTGCACAAAAGCAAAGGTTCCCTTTTTAGTGCCAGCATTCAACCAGTATTGCTTTTAGCAGCATGACTTGAAAAACAACAGTCTCCAAAAAAATTTAAGGGTAAAGGAGAAGCATATAGTAGGTGTGAGCCGGCTGATAAGGACTAATAACATCATAATAGTAGCTAACTTTTATATGGCACTTAATGTGTGCCAGGCACTGTGTTAAGAACTTTATGATTGTTATTTCATTTATTCCTCAAACCAACCCTAGGAGAGGGGAGTGCTTTTATTATTCCCCATTTTATACATGAGGAAACTGACACACAAAAAGGTTTAATGACTTGCCTAAGGCCACACAGCTCATAAATGTCTGAGGCTGCATTTGAACTCAAGTATTCCTGACTCCAGGACTGAGGCTCTATCCAGTGCGCCCCCCTGGGAAGAAACGGGTTGGCTTTCTTGTAGTGAAAAGAGAGTGACAAATGCTGTACAGCCAGAGCGTTCCACTGGTAATACCAAGGTGTCAAGAAAATGTGAGGAGAACTTCTGCCATGTTGGGGCATCCTCTGAGGTGAATTTATAGGAGGGTATAGAAAACAAGTATAGAGGATAAGAAGATGAGTTGGAGTATGATCTGCATTCTTAGAGGAACTTTTGAATCGATGAGACCATAGATCTATTTGAGTACTTGCATAAGGTCAGAGGCTTTGAGTAATCCACTCATTTGTTTCTCACAAGTGCCCTGGGAGAGAGGTGATGTTGGTATCCCCATTTTACAGTTGGAGAAACTGTGGAAAACAGAGGTTAATTGACTAACCCAGAGTCCCATTGCTGTTATGGTTCTGAGGCTGGGTTTGAACTCTGGCACTCTGTCCAGTGCTCTACTTTAGTGCCTCAAATTCGCACATGTATTCTTATTCTGTTATTTAGAAACTCTACCTGTATTATATAAGGATTCTGCAAAGTATCATTTCCATGTTGTGAGACCCTTGAGTTATTACACCTAAATCATAAATCATAACAGATGTGGGGGGATTAAGAGAAGAGTTTAGAGAAAAGGAAGTGGTAGACAGAAACACGTGTAACATAGCATAGATATGGAAATGCTTCTGACTTACGTGTGAAGTGAGAATACCTTAAAATACTCAAGGCGTCATTCATGCTGGTCTTGTAATTGTGGTGGGAATGGTGAGGATTCTCAAAAGAGTTGAACTCACTGCTTTTTTAAGCTTTATTATTGGTGCTTCTATTTTCGAGGGTGAAAGATTGGGGCCAGTTTAATAATCTGTGTGTTTTATGTAGGGAAGACATAGGATGTTACTTATTAGAGAAATTGCCAGAAATTTGTTATACTTTTTGAAATGCTATTCACTTTAGTCTGCTCAGGAATGAGTATATGGTTTAACTGCCACAAGAATGAAATTAATTGAGTTCTTTGCTCTGCATAACTTTAATAACATAGTCATTACAGACAGATGTTAGTTTTCCAGTAAAAAGAACAAAGGTTGTTCACTAAATTACTTTGAATTTACAATGCTACAGAACATTTTAATTACATTCATATATGCGTAATTTTGAAAATAAGTTAGTACAATTTTCTTAGGTTAATAGAAGCAGATTTATGCCACATACTACATGCAAGTTATTATAGCTCTAAGTACCACGAAATGGGTAAAACTAACATTTTCACCTCCCTTGCTGGGAAGCAGCCACCATCACATGATTATGTATCTAATATCTATATTCCCCAATAGGGTGCAATCTTCCAGACAACTGGAGAGGTTTCATTATCGGCTTCCTAGTTCCAACACTTAGCACAAAGGAGACTCTTGAGAAATGCTTGTCCATTGAGTGAAAGGAGAATCTTGAGGAGAATTTGTAGCATCATGAGCTCATAGATTTAGACCTGAGAGAAATGTTGTCACCCCATTGTATACCTGAATCCCCAAATGGATAAGTGACTTAACCCACGGACGTAGAAATGGTTGTTGGTAGAGTTCAACCTGGACCTTGAGGCTCAGACCTCCAAGTTGAAAAAATTTTTCCCCTGAGGTGGCAGTATTCTTTCCACTATACTATTTCTCAAAGTAAAAAAGAGAGAAAAGGACCTTGGAGTGAATCATGGCTTATATGAAGAACTAGTGGGAGAGATGGAGGGAGACAGGCAGAAAGAGAAGACCGGAAACTCCCCTCACAGAAGCCCTGGCCAGGGCATAGCAACAGGAAACTTGACTTCCAGAATCCAATGCCACCAGGTTAGGGAGGAGCAGGGTAGTGGAAAAGCCAACAGAAGCAAACATTATGTTAGGGATAAAGATGTCATGAGTGGTACTCCTGGAGAGAATGGTTTCCAGAGGTAGGGGCAGAAACTCTATTGCAGAAGATTGAAGGAGGGCAGCCTGGGATGAGGTTTTGGCAATATTCAAAACAACTACTTCTTTCCACAAAGCCAAGGGAAGAGTTAGGCCCTTCTTAGCATCCCTTAAAACTTGGAATCCTTGTGCCAAGGAGAAGGCTGGGGGATTTTGTGGAGGACAGCTATCGAGTAATGCTGCTACAACTGATAAAGCACAAGAATATCTTCTAAAATACAACTCATGGTTTAGATCCTGTGAAAAGAATGTCTCTATCCTATTGCTGTACCTTCCAAGATACTTTCTAGCTCTAACCTTGGATCCTCTGAGGCTTTCTTTGTAGAACTGACCTCTAGAGAGTCTTTTGATCTCTGGATCAAAGAGCATGAAGAATTTAAAATCCTTTCACTAGGTAATTGAACCAATTCACATCTCTTTTGTCCTCTTTTCCTGTTTACAAGGTCACAGATGAAACTTCAATGTTGCTTTCATTTGCCTTTTTCTTATTGTGATTTAGAGTGACTTTTCAGATGGTCCTTATTGGTAGTTGTTTTGAATATTGCTTGTTCTTTTGACCTCTTTGTCTTTGGGGAGTGCTTGTGGTGTCATACATGCATGCATACATATATGCATATATTTTATATATCCATTCCTTAAGGATCTTGACTAGCAGACCCTGATCACAGATATTTCATGTGAAGATCTTTTCCTAACTGATCACTTCCCTTCTTACTACCTATGGATGGTGAGGGAAGAATTGTTAACCTATACCAGCAGCTCTTAACAGTGACAAAAAATAAATTTTATGATTTCAGTTATGTGAAATTGAAAAGCTTTTGCAGAAATAAATGCATGATTTATGGCATCATGGGAACTACATATAGGACCACATCAAAAAGGAGTGAGTGAAAGAATAGCGAGATTAGTATGTACTGATATGCTGAAATGATCAAGCCTAAGAGTAGATTGGCTAGAACCAAAGAGAATCATGGGAAAAGCTCTTCAAAGTACCTGAACCCCCTAGAAAGAAGTAGAGGAAGGTCACAAGGGATGGGATTTAGTCACATGAATGGGTGACAGAGTTTGCCCTAGGATTAGGAAACCTGATCCACAGTACTTTGTGGAGTTGTGGACAGGGTCAAGACACCACAGTGATTGGCTCTCGCTTGGGAAGTACATTCCTCCACCAGAAGTCCATTGGTGAAGTGGAGCCCCGTGTGCCCCTGCTAGGCCTTGGAAAACAAATGCTGGAGAGGAACTCACTTGGAACTGGAACAAACCCAACAGGAATCCAATCTGTGTAGAATTAACCATTGATTATTGGGTAGACTGGAGAGGTGGGGGGGGGGAGGCTGATTGTCAATCATCTGAACTTTGGTTGCCTTCCTGTAAGTTTACATTTGTGAGACAGGTTTCAATGAATTAGAAGTCTGCTATTATGTTTTTAAAACACTGGGGCCACTCTGCAATTGTTGCTTCTCCCTCCTTAACCCCTTACCCCCAAACCAGAACAGTTCAACAAAAAGACTCAGCATGTTGGCCACGTCTGACAATGTAGGGCTCTTTCCGCACAGGAATCCACCACATTTCTGGCAGGGGGGAGGGGGGAAGAGAGGGACAAAAGGGGTGTGCCGTGTGCCTCCCCACCTTGGCTCCAAAGTCAAGCCTCTGTCACTGCCTTCATCAGACTATTCTTCCTCACAAACCCTTTGCAGTGATGCTTTAAAGACTGTCGGAGCTTGTGCCTGGGAAGAACAAAAACGCCCCGGACAAAAGGTGTCGAAACAGCATTGGGCTATTTATTCCTGTCATGGATTCCAAACATACTCTCTTCTCCCTCCTTCCCTCCCTCTCCTTTTCCCTTCCTTCCTTTCTCTCTCCTCCCCTTCCCTCTCTCTTCCTCCTCTTCTTCTCTCTCTGTCTATCTGCCTCTTTGTCTGTTTCTCTTTCTTCCCTTTCTTCTCTCACTCCCCCTCTCCCTCTCTCCCTCTTTTCTTCCTCTTCCTTCCCTTCCTCTCTTTTTCTCCTACTCTTTCTCTCTCTCCCCTCCTTCATCCCTCCCTCTCTCTTTCCCTGTTCACCACAATGTACTTTCTTTGTCCACTCACACTGTGGAATCTGCTTCTACGAGCTATATAAAAACAACAAACAGCACTCCAGGCCAAGGTGGCACTGTGGATACAGCTGCCATCACTGGTTTCTCTTTTTAAATTAGCATTAATGATGTCATTTAAAATGAATCCATGTTTTCTTTTATAGATTTGTGAATTCTTTGTGTTTATTTGCTTCTGATGTATTCTATCGCCTTACAAATGCAATTAAATGAGTTTGTCAAGCTCCTTTTAATTATGGGTTTGTCTCTCATTTTATTAAAATGAATTAAAGGTGTTCTTGTCTGGGCCAAAAAGAAGGCCTTTTATTGTCCTTGAGCTTTTCTAAAGGGGGGAGCTCATGCCACTGAACAAATCCATTGATTAGATTCTACTTGGCTTTTTGGGAGGAGGGGTATTTCATATTGTGGAAAAATGGTGCTGACAGAGAGTGGAAAGAGCTCTCAAATCATGTATTCAATTTTGCGTTACATAGGTTTATTTTATTTAGTTATTACTTAGGTTTAAAGCAGCTTAACAAAGTGACCTGACCTGGAAATCTTCGGTCTTTTTCTGCCCTCCCTTTGGAGCTTGGTGGGTAAAATTTCCAACTATGGAGGGTGAATTCCCCCCTTACCTTACCATTCATCCATCTGTTCTGTATGAAGGACCAAGAACCCTGATTTGAGCTGCTGCGACCTCAGAGATTTCTGTTGCTGAAGTGGACCTGTGCTTGGCTGTCCTGACGATATGGTGATAGGGGCCCTACAAAGCTCCTCAATGTTGGCTTGCAAAGTGGCTGCATAGGAAGGTGATGAAGCCCTCTCCCCACCCCCACCCCGGTTTTCCGATGTTCTTTTAGCTTCTGAGAAGCCTGTCTAGGAGGGCTCAGCTACACTGGTGAGGAAGAAACCTTCTTAGGGCATTGGAGTGAAAAAATGAACTCTGCCCCATCAACTCACCATGCTCAAGGGGGGCCACAGCAAGGAATACTCTAGAGCAGAGCTTCTCAAATTTTTCACAATCAAAACCGCTTTTTCACTTGAGAAATTTCTGCATGACCCAGGGTATCCAAATCAAATATTTACTGATAAGAAATCATAATTTTGAGCTGCTTCCCATTCAAGTATATGACCTCATATGGGGTCAGGAGCCACAGATTATGGAGCTGGGTTCTAAATCACTGTAAAAAGAAAAATGCAAATTCAAAGGAACCTGAGCTCTTAGCTAGTGAAATAGCAGAGATGACAAAATCTGGGAGGAGTTTCAGTTGGAGAAACTTAGGTAAAAGCAGTGCTTTGTTGATAGAGTTGTGAATTAGTGCAACCATTCTCAGAAGTCATTTGGAATTATGCATATCCAGTTAAGGGGCTTAATGTCTCTCTCCTTTGCTGGGTACTTTCTGGACACCCCTCCCTCCTGGGTCTCCCCTGCCCAATCTGGCTGCTCTTTCTGTGCCGGATCCTTATCCAGATACCGGTCTGTAACTGTAAGTGTTCTTCTGGGCTCAGTCCTGGACTCCCCTTCTCTTCTTGCTGCATGCTACTTGGTGAGCTTATTTAATGACCATCTTTGTGCCAATGATTCTCAGATCTCCCTATCCTCCTTCCTCTCTTGCTAACCTGTCCAACTGCCGTTTAGACTTTTCAGATTGGATGTCCGGTCAGCATCTTAACTTAAACATGTCTAACATAGAAAGTATTCTCTGTCCTCCAACTTCTCCTTTACTCTTACTTTCCCCATTGCTTAGAGAATACCACCATCCTAGTCCTTCAGGCTCACAACTGAGGAAGCATCTTGGACTCCTCTTACCCCTTCCCCCCACTCCCCAGTCTGTTGCTAAGGCCTGTTAGATATACCTCTACAACAACACTCGTATCTGCTCTCTGCAGCTGCCTCCATTTCAGTCCAGGTATTTCGTGTGTGCCCTATTGCAGTAGTTAACTGGTTGATCTGTCTGTCACAAGTCTCTCCCCATTCCATTCAGATGCATGATATAAATATGTCTTTTCCCTTCTCCATAAGTTCCAGTGGCTTTGTATTGCTTCCAGAATCAAACCAAATCTTTTTTTGGGTGTTGAAAGCCCTTTATCACCCTCCTACTCTTCTAGTCTTTACTCCCTACCATGTACTCTAATTCCATGACACTGGCCTCCTGGCTATTCCATGAGCAAAACTCTCCATCTCTCAGCTCTGGACATTTTCTCTGGCTGTTTCTCATGGTTAGAATGCCCTCCCTCCTCTACTCTGACTGCTAACCTCCCTGTTAAATCCTTTAAGGTTCAAGGTCAACAGAAGTCTCGCCTTCCCACTTAATTCCCATGATGTTCTTCTGTTAATTATTTCCTATTTCTTCTATATATCACTTGCTTTTATATATTTGTATGTTGACTTCCCCATCAGAATGTAAGCTCCTTGAAGGACTGTCTTTGCCTCTTTTTGCATCCTTATCACTTAGCGCAGTATCTGGCACATAATAAATTTTTATAATAAATGCCTATTCGGTGATACATCAAAATATGGGTAGCGCTGCTGTTTTGTGATAGCAAAGAATTAGAAGCATAGTATATTCCCGATGAACGGGAAATGGTTATACAAATGATGGTACATGAATGTAATGGATTATGAGAAAGTAGAGTGGCATAATAGCATACTAAACTTAAAATCGTGAAAACCTGAGTTCAAATTTTCCTTTAGATTACTTAGTAACTTTGTGAGTCCAGGTCACTAAACCTCTTTAACACTTAGTTTCCTCATTTGCAAAATGGGAATAATAATAGCACCTACCTTACTTACTGTGTTGTTGTGAGAATTAAATAAATAAATATCATATCAATAGTACTGTGTAAACCTTAAAGCATTGTATACATTGTATACAAGAAACAAATGGGATAAATATAGAGGATGGAAAGATTTATATGAACTGATCCAGAATAAAGTAATCAGAGCAAAAAAAGAAAAACTATGATTTACAGCACTGTAAATGGGAAAAGCCACAAAACAAAGAAAAGCAAGAATTACAAAATTACAGAAAGCAAACGACTTCAAGGAATAGAGAGGTGAAAATGGCTTTCCTCTCTCCTTTGAAGCAGCGGGAGGACCACAAGTGTGCATGTATTTTTGGATATTTTCAATGTGCTAATTATTTTTATTGATAATTTTCCTCTTCCTTTTAAGGGCTAGCTCTTCTAGAAAGGAGAATGTGAGGGAGAGAAAGAGTATTTTTATTAAGTAACTGATACACTTTGGGCCTGGAGTTTCTGAAAACCTATGTTCAAATCTGGCCTCAGACACTTATTAGCTGTGTGACTCTGTGTGAGTCACTTAACCCTGTTTGCTTCAGTTCTTCATCTTTAAATGAACTAGAGAAGGAAATGCAAACCATTCTAGTATTTTTGCCAAAGAAACCCTCAAAAAGGGGTCCCCAAAGTTGGATAAAACTGAAAATGACTAACCAAAACCAGAATGATCTAAGCACCATGCTAAACATTTCAAAAACATCTTCTCTTCTGATTTTAACAATGAAGTAGGTGCTGTTGTTCCCATTTTACACTTGAACAAACTGAGAAAAACAGAAGTTAAGTCACTTTGAGAGGCCCACAGGACTATTAAGTATCTGATCCCGAATTTGAATTCAGATCTCATATACATTTAAGTGATAAATAAACAAAAAGTCCCAATAACATCAAAACAAAAGAAAGTACAACATCAGATGACTCCTGTATAGATTGGAGCCCAAGACAGACCTGCATTATGCCGAATTTTGTTGTATGATGATATATATGAACACTTGCTGAATGCAACGATATAGTGATACATAAAATGTTTCCTTGTCATTATTTCTTTATGACTTCAAGACCTGGGTTCAATGTTATGGTAGATGGCTTTGTCTGTAGGGTATTTTATGTGTAGAGAAAGTTAAGATTTCAGAAATCATATCATGGAGCTCATGGGAACTGGATGTGAGAAATTTAATATGCCAGCATGCTCGTTACATTTTCCCCCACCCTCAGCTTGTTATGAGCAAAAATATCCCCCTGCATTTTAGATGAATTGAGTGCAAAATGCTCTGAGTTAATATTCTTTTAGTTCATTTTAAGAACACATTTAAGGCCTCTTCCCAATAATTCTGGTGAATGAACCCGCCTTTTTTATAATTTCAAAGTTATGTATACCCTAATTTTAACAATACAATCATGGAGTGAAAAGACCCAATCTCCTTTGGAATTTGGAAAGATTCCAGAACATTTTGTTTTGGGGCATCTTTTACAAGGAAGAGTGTACATCTGGTATAAAAAACTAGCTTTGGAGTTCTTCCCACCAATTAAGAAATCATGGTTATTCTCCAGTTGGATTGGATGTAGAAATTCCAATTCTTTGGCCAGACAAGTTCCAGTCATCTTTCTGTTGTCCAGGGGATTGATTACTTCCCTTTGCCTAGAAAAGAATTGTTCATGCCACTGACTCCTTTTCTCACTTGGTAGCCTTTCCCTTCCTTCCTCATTAGTCCCTCTTGGTCTTTATGTGATGCCCTTCTAGGGATGACCTAGATTTCAGCTGGAAAAGACCTGCTGGGGCCCACTGTGGCTCAGCCCCTTCATTTGCTGCTTGGGTGCAGCTGCTGCTGTTCTGGTTTTTCTCCCCTCTAACTGTGACATTTTTTTTGCTACCTTAGCCATGGGGCCATTAGTCCCTTTCTCTTCCTTCTAGTTGTTTCTTTCTTTGATTTCATTTGGTGGGGTTTTCTTGGTTGTTTTTTGTTGTTGTTGTTGTTGTTGTTGTTGTTTGTTTGTGTTTGTTTTTAAGAGGGATTGCTGAGGCAGGGCTCTTTCCCATCTATTCTAATAGCCTTTAGTTCAACCACGAATTGTTGTGCTCTTTTCCGACCCCAAAGGCTGTCCAAGGGAGCTGTCCAAGGGGAATACGGGAGCACCCGGTGCCAGCCCGTATTCATCTTGGCCATGTGAGCTGGAAGAGTAGCAGTGGTGGATTTCATCCTGGATGGAGAACCATGGAGAAGGTTGACCCCAGGGAGGGGGGTAGTTGATTTAAAACTTTAAGGGAAAAATGCATATCTAAAGAAAATTCAGTCTCCTTCTTGGATAATGATTCCTGTTTCCTAGGTGGGAAGGATATAATTAGAACAGGGACAATGATAAGCTTTGCTTAGGACAAGGTTAACCCTAATTGAGCTCCTTCTTAGTAAAGAAAATAAAGCCCAGGATAAGAAACAACTATTATTGCAATGCTGTTCTGCTGAAATGAGTAGGAGCAGGCCTGCCCTGAGACCCCAGCAAGGCTGGATTGCAGCTTCTTAGGACAACCATCCAAAATGGGGCGGGGGTGGGGTGGCGAGGTGACACTTTTATAGACTCACAATTTTTCCAAAGAAAAGCTCTATAGTGTTAAGTGTGTGCTTTCCATTTTCTTCTGCTGTGACTTGTCTGCTTTGAAGCTGAGTAGGATATAAGAGAAGATTGCAGGCAGGTGCTAATAGAAAAGTTTTAAATGAAAATATGGTTCTAGTGGTATCAAATGCACAAAACTAATAACTAGGGATTTGTCACCAAATGTTAATAAACAGAGACATGGCTGAGATTCTAAGAAGAAAATCACACAAAATGCTTCAATTATGAACTCATATAGAAAGCCATTGAATAGCCAAAAAGAACACTAACTTGGGCACTTGTTTTTTTTCCTCTGCCCCCTAATCCCTTTCACAATTACAGAATGGTCAAGGAGCTCACCTGAGCCTCGGTCATCTCCACACAGAGAATGAATTGCCGTGGCTCGCCTGTCCTCCTTCAGCACATTCTCCTGAAGAAGGGAAGTTACTCACTTATTGCTGCTGTTGGCACCCACACTGCATAGGAAGACTCAAAGAGAGACTTTTTCTTAAGACCATAAGTGAAATCCTCCAGACTGACCAAATGTACATATTAGAGAGGGAAAGACTAAGTTTAATTGCTGTCTATACAGGGCCATTTCTTTTATAGTTTAGTAAGCATGCTCCGCCTACAAAGCTGAGAGCTTAGGTGCAAACATGTTACCATCTCTATATCCCCATATAACAGATAAAATTGAGCCTTAGACTAAGTGATCTCCATTTTATCTCATGGTACTCATAAATTGGTCTATGGGGCCGTCAGACCCAAGCATCTCATTCCATATCTCCAGCTCTATGCTCAGTATTGCTCATTTCATTGCTAGGATCGTTTAGAAGCAAATTCCTTGTCTACAGTTAAAAAAAAAATTGAGACTTTTTAACAGAACTTTCCAAAAGTGATACTTGCATTTCTGAATACATTTAGAGTGTCTCTCTGCGCCAGAAATGTGGTTGTTCACATAGTGATACAGATTCTGTGTGTGAAATGGCTTTGCAAATGATTTAGTCCATGTCTGACTTCAATCTTCTGCAGAACTCTTTTGCCAGAGATTGGTTATCCAGCCTTCTTCTAAAGATCTTCACTGATGACAATCTCACTACTTCCCTGAGAGTTTTGGACTGTTTCCTCTTCCTGTTTCATTACAGTGTGGTTAGTGGACCACCTAGGTAATGGGTGATAAGCTTATTTCCTGACTATCAACATTTCCCCTGCATTGGACTCTTAGCTGTACCTAGCCCAGGAGTAATGTAAATGTAGGGGATGAGAGGTTGTCTGACTTGTGAGACTTTTCCTTTCTTGTTCTTATTCCCCCTTTTCTCAACTTGCTCTACTGGCTTTTATCCATACTATCAGTGATCAAAACAACTGGGGATGCTGTTTGTCAGATGGTTCTTGAGTTTCATAGAAACACTATGCCATGGTCAGTGGAAGATCCATAGACGTTTAAAACATGGTCCAGCCCATGCTCTCAAAGAACTCACCCATAAGAAGAGGCAAGAAACAGAAACGTGACAAAATAAATCATTTATAGAAGAATGATCAATGAGGAATATATCAGGTTTTTTTCTGTTGCTATATTCCCAAAGAGTAGTATAGATAATGTAGAAGTTCGGAGGGCAGGGAGGTGACCATGGGCTAGAATTGAGTCAATTTTTGGAAAATGTGTAGAATTGGGAGGAACAGGAAGTGAACAGGGAACATGCATTTCAAATGGAAGTACATTCCATGTCCAAAATATTAAGAGATTTAGAAGATCTTTTCAAGTTCCAGCATTTTTTCAGGGTGTAGCTGTTTTCAGGGTACAAGGTCAAGTTTTGCACAAGGAGGTAACAAGGTTTGGGCAGGTAAGCCTGGAAAGGTAGGCTGCAGCCAGGTTTGGGGTCCCAGAATGCCAGGCTAACGGAGTTTGCCCACAGGACACGAAACACACCACGCTATCCCCCGTGAAAAGCCTCCCCCCCAAAAAAAGGAGAAAAAAAGGATCTTGGACTTCATCCATTCAGTTTCATGGTCTTGTAGCTGCAGCTCAGTAGAGAAGACTGATACTTAGTAGTGCTACATGTCCATATTGCTATATAAAAATTACCCTTTTCTATTTTTTTTTCTGGCTCCCAGGTTGTGTGTGTGTGTGTGTGTGTTTTAAAGAGAAGGCTTTTCAGTATTCTGAGACTAGTTATGTTTGTACTGCTTAGATAGCTTTATAGGACTCTGGCAGGGAGAGCATCAACTGAAGATTGCTGGGGGAGGGGGGTTTGTTTGTTTTGTTTTAGTTTAGTTTAGTTTAGTGTTGTTTTTTTTTTAGGAAGTGAAAATGAGTGGTTCCCAGACATGTCATGAATGTTGAAAAGGCTACCATGAAGTACAGAGGCCTAGATGTATCTAGAGGAGAATACATGGAAACTAAATATGTTGTATTTTATCATTTAACCAGAGGAATGAAATGTTGAATTGGTCAAGAGGCCAGAAAAATCGAGGAGACGTCAGTAGAGCAAACTCTATTGCATCCAAAGCTTGTGAGTCTGGGAGTCCAACTATAAGGGTTCCTCTATACAGTGACTAGATCTGAATCCCTGCTACTCCATTGATTTTGTAAGAAGTGTTGGGCATTAATTTTGCCCAGCCACTTGAAGAAAATCAAAAGTGGGAATTGAAGAATTTAACATGTAGAATATTTTGCATCAGAATCATAGGCTGAGAGATCTTGGGAGGAGAGATGGCTTTGGGCTTGATGAAAAGGGGACAGGAAACATAGCTGAAGCCAGTCTTGTTTTCTAGAGGTTGGGATGAGGAACATGTAGAGCTCATGCCTATATTATTCCTGACATGAAGAAAATCAGGTCTCCTATAGCCTAGTGTATATAGGAAGAGGGAGGAGCCAAAGATTGAGTGATGGATGGGAAAAGCTGAAAGCCTGAGAGAGACTAAATAAAAACTTAGCAGGAAGCAAATCAATGACTTGCAGATTGAATAACAATGACAATGAATAAAGAATGAGTAAAACCTTAAAGAGAATGTAAAACACTTTAAACCAGTGGTCCTCAAACTTTTTAAATAGGGGGCCAGTTCACTGTCCCTCAGACTGTTGCAGGGCCGGACTATAGTAAAAACAAAAACTCACACTGTCTCTGCCCCTCAGCCCATTTGCCATAACCCAGCGGGTTGCATAAACGTCCTCAGTGGGCCACATCTGGACCGCCGGCTGTAGTTTGAGAACCCCTGCTTTAAACACATGTATAACGTGCAGAAAAATGAACCAGTAATACTTGATAAAAGACAGGCCTGATGTACTGAGTGATTGGGAGAATAGAATTCCATAGTAGTAGGAAGTTTAGGAGAGAAAAGGGTTGGGGGGAAGGAAAAATACTGAGTTATATTTTGTTCATACTGAGTTTGAGGTACCTATGGGACATTTAACTTGCTCTGTGACTATATAGCACTGGAGGAATTAGACCTTTTAATATAGAATTTAAAAAGACAGAATAAGAAAACTTCAATGTATGATCAAGAATCTCTCTAAATAGAAGCTAGAGGAGAGAGAACAAATAACATATTTGTACCACAAGACTCCTGAAAAGCAATAACATTTGGCAGAAGGGAGGCCACATGTAGCCTTATTGTGACAGGCCATGCAGATGTAACAAAGGGTCCAAGGTCTCCCTCAAGAATAAGAAAAATTTTTATAAAACAAAATCTCAAGAACCCCTGCCCCCCACAAGAAGCATTGAAAATGTCCACAGATTACCATTAGAACCCCCCAAAGTTGTGCTTCAAACTTAGAGTCAGAATAGTGAAATAACAATTTAAATACCAACAACATTTGCAAGTCTTCCAGAGAATGACCTTCACATGTGAAAGAAACAGAATTCAGATAACTCAGGATTAGTCCCCTATCCTGGAGAAATTAGAGAATTGTTCAAAAAACAGACATTTGAGGCATTCTGTTAAAAAGTCAACCTAGACATTAAAGCTAAATAAATGCACTTATGAAGAAAGGACTAATGAAATTAGTTTTCTCTTGTTTATAATTTGGTCCAGAAAATTAAAAAAAAAAAAAAAGCAAAAGCAAAGAAGGCTTATCACAGAATTGAAGAGGTCTTAAAGGGCTAACCATTTAAGGTTAATGTAAGGTGAAAGAGTTGATTTGAAGGCACTGGACTGAATCTCCTCACCTCCTTCCTATTAGAGCAACACAAAAAGGAATTTTTTCTTATTCTTTAGACTTTAGATCAAGTCTACCTGCTGCTATTCTACCTGACAATTCTCTTCCATAATCTCAGATTTTAGGGCATCTTTAACCAAGTTGTCTAGGAAGAGATTTAGGAATTATGTGAATTTCATTAACAGAAATTCACTGAAATGTAACACTTCAGTTATTTAAAAACCTTGATTCTGAAAAGAGGCCCTTAAGCTTTCCCAGACTGCTCCTGAAAGGATCCATGGGGTGAGAAAAGGTGTTGAGTCCTTGTCCTCTGGTAGTTAGATTTATCATCACACAAAGAAGCTCATTAATAGAGCTCTATTTGCTTAGAGGCATGCTATTTGTTTTTTTCTTCAGCTTGAGTTTTAGAGGACAGAAGCCCTCTTGAGACTGTGGCCATTGTATTTGGAGGGGAGTCTGGATGCTAGTCCCAGAGGACCTTCAGCCTTATTAAAGGAGCTGAGCCTCTCACTTGAAACAATTAGGGAAGAATCCCAATCTACACATGAATAAGAAACTGAAAAAAAAACACTTGTAATTTCTGAGGAAAATAACAAAGAACAGTTAGGGCCTAGTGAAGAGATTCTGCCTGGAAAGTCCTAACCAATTTGAGCTCCTTTGTGTAGAAAAGAGAATGCAAAGAGGTGACTTGATTATCTTTTTCTGTTTCATGGTTTCCTATTGGGAGATGCTGGTCAATTGTTCTTTGTCTTGGTGGAGTTTCTGGGAGTTCTAATTAAAATCACCTTTTCTGTGACATTTCAGAAGTCCAAACTGGACTGTCAGAATTAAACCTAGGCCTGAGCTCCCCAGGAAAAGGTGTGGCCAGTCAGCCCCTGGAGGTCTCTAACAAGAGTTGAGCCAGCCATCTAGCCTGGGGATTGGAGACTTTGTTGAATCCAGGGGAATGGGGCTAATGAGTTTTTATCTTGTACATTGCACCTTTGTGTCTGATTTTAAGACTCTGAGGTATAAACTTTATCCAAAATGCATCCCCCCCTCAATTTGTTTCAGGCAAGATTCAGGCCGAGTTTGGTAGTAGTAGTGGTGAGGTCTAGATTTGGGGTGCCTAAATGAAATTAGAGTTTAATTGAGGTCTAGTGGCAGGTTCAGGGTATAGGGAGTCAAATAGAGCTCCCCTGCAACCCCTTTGGATTCAGCACAAGGATACAGAGTTAAATGAGGTCTAGCAGTGGCGCAAGAGTCCCCTGTAAAGGAATTTACAGACCCAAAAACCTAGATTGATAAAAGCGGTTTATTATGGGGTTTGGAAGTAAGGTTAAAGTCTAGTTAAAAGGTGAAGGTAGAGATAAGAGGGCACTGGAAACAGTGTTCCAGTGGGCAGAGAGTCTTTTGTTCCAGACATGGTGCTGGCATGTTTAGACCCTCTGCAAAGAGAGGTCTCCAGTTTGGCTCTTTTACGATGAGAGATTTAGCTAAAGGGGCCTATGGATCGAGTCCCAAATTGGCTCCTAGCTGGGTTTCATCAAGGGCTAGAATTTGCTTGGTGGGGGTTGGGAAACCTGAGCAAATCATTAGCATGGGAGCTGGGACAGCCCAAGTTAGATCAGATGCCATGGGGTCTGGGAGAGCCTGGATCTCCTATTGGAATTCAAAGGGGTGCTTTTGACCAGGATTTGTGAATCAAAGGTCCTAGCTTCCTGGGGCTGGAAATCAGAAAGGAATAAATCAATCTGAAAGGACTAGTTTCTTAAAGGGACCACAACCCACATCAGTAGCAGGACATGTTTTCCTCTTCACATGAACGACTGCAGTTTTTATACCTACATGTGTTGCTGCAAAGAGCTATTTGTCTTCTGTTATCTCTATATTTGAGGGTGGGGTAGGCTACCCACAAGGATCAGATTAACTCCACAATTACTAAGTCTCCATTGACTATACAAATTGGATTAACCCTGCCAGAGCAGAATTCCTTTTCTTTGTGAACAATTTTCTCAAGAATTTGCATTTGTGAGCTTTCATTAAATGCTTACTACATGCCAGGAACTGACTTTACTAAGCACTGGTGATAGGAGGGAGCTCTGAAGGGCAAGAAAACTTTTAAGTAAAAGAAATGTATACCTTAGGGATATTGAAATTAGAATCTCAAAGAAAGCATAAGTTGCTAGGTGAATGAACTAACATTGAAGAATCAATATAGGGAGAATATAGCAGTAACTAAAGTTCCAAGCTTTTGTGGGTGATGATGTGCCCTGTGAAGCCTGCAATGGCCAGACTCAAAGCAAGCAAGAATAGGTGGATTTAGAGCCTGGGGATTCCAGAAATCTGGTCATGAGACAAGAAGGTTCCATGGAATTTTTCCATATGGAATAATGTTTTATGGGAAGCTTTGGAAATAGTGAAGAGTATTTGTGGTAGGCCAATTCTCAGAATTTTAAAATAAGTGTTTTTTTTAAAATAATAATTCTAAAAATTGACTGGGACAGGTCTGAATTTGGTTGATGGAATTATAGCTCTCTAATTGCATTCCATCACCATTAGTTTTACTGATATCATAATCTTGCAATTTAAATAATATTTATTCCATTTAAAAATTATTTATTAAGAGATGTTAGTTTAATTTATAGGTCCATCCAAACAAAAGGTTTATGCTGTGCCATACTTAGTAGTACCCAAGAAAAAGTAGACTAGTTGGACAGTGGATAGGAATTTTATTTCTACCCATGGGGCATCTTAAGGGGCACTGTAGTGCATCAAGTAAGTGCTAAGTATGGAGTCAAAAATCTGACCTCAGACACTAGCTGTGTGACCCTGGGCAAGTTACTTGCCTGAGTTTCCTCATCTGGAAAATGAGCTAGAGAAGGAAATGGCTAATCATTCCAGTATCTTTGTCAAGAAAACCCTAAATGGGGTCACAGAGAGTCTGAAATGATTGAAAAAAAAAGAAAGAATTTTATTTCTTGAAAAATAGGCTGTCAATGTTCCATCAATAGGATATTGGCTTTACATCTTTTAGATTAGAGGTTTAAGAGATGGCACTTCTTAGTTTGTTTGAGATATTCAGTTTGTTTTTCTGGTTTTCTCGCACTTTCTAGAAATCCTATACCATCTTGCTTATGTTTATTGCTTGAATATTACATCATTATCCATTTTTGTTTTCATAGGCAATATCCACATAGTGCTTGCTTGATGTAGTTATGACAATGATTGGACATTGACATATGGAATTAGCATAAACATTCAAAAACTGTTTTATAGTATCAAGGTAACAAGAAACCAGTTCTGGATCATGTATGAGACCAGGAGCTACCGAGGGTCAATGGTTTCTATTCTACAGACTGCCATTTTGTCCCTGTTGATTGATGAGTCCTCTGTCCTGTTCTCTGTAGATTATAAGAACACTATTGCAGTCTAGAGCTTCCATAGACACCTGCTTCATTAAACATGATCCCAGAATGTCATTTAATTTATTTCTTAGATTGAATGTCTCATTAAACTCTGATGAGGCTAGGAGCTAACCTGGGCTGGACTTGTTATGATGTACTCTGACTTGAAATTTGTGTCCTGTCCCTGTTGAAAGAGAAAATGGACAAGACAGTGAAATCAGCATAAGGATGCATTTTATCTTTGACAAACCAAAATGCTTTTTGCTAAAATAGGCCTATGGAATAGAGAAGATGAAAATCAAATGTAAGCTAGATCAGCATTGATAGTGATTTTATCATTTGAAGCATTGTTTGGTAGTTGGGTTGGGTTTTTGTAGGGCACTTTAGTTTGGTTGAATTGTACATAGTTGTTGAAAAGCTGGAAATTTTGTTGATCTTGGATTTTTATATTACCTTAATTTCCAAGCATTCCAAGTTCCTTAATTGACTCTCTCTCTTTTCTCCCCCCCAAAGAGCCTATCCTTTGTAACAAAGAATAAGGAGAGACAAAAAAGCAGTTTTACCTTATATATCACTCAAAATCGGCTATGTGTGCAGTGTTCTAATGTTCCTTCACTCCTACCCTCATCTCTATATACTTCATTTAAAAAAAAAAAAACTGGAGGAAAATGTGTTTTCTTTGGAATCCAGCTTGGTCATTATAATAACAACATTGTTCACTTAATTTTTTTCTTGTTATTGTTATCATTTTTAATTGTAGTGAATATTGTGCATATTATTTTCCTGGTTCTGCCAACTTCGGCCTGCATCAGCTCATATCAATCTTCCTATATTTTTCCACATTCATTGTTTTTAGCATTTCTTATAGCATAGCAACATTCTATTATGTTCATGAATCACAGTGTTTAGATGGACATCTACTTTGTTTGTGATTTTTTGCTACTGCGAAGTATAGCTACGTCATTAAACAAAATCCTGACTTACACCTATTTGATGTGCTAGAAGCTGTATCATATAGCAGAAAGCTCAATAACTTTAGAGGCAGAAATTCTAGATGCAAATCTTGGTTCCCTCATATACTAACTCTGTTGCCTTGAGCAAACTACTTCATAGCTCTGATATTCTATTTACTCTTCCTTTAAAAGGAGAGAAAAAAACAGAAGCTGTTTTGAGGGAAGTATTTTGTGAACTAGAAGGTCATGATTAAGTGTGAGCTCATCAGCACAGTAAAACTGTAATTTTTATTATGTTAATTCCATTGGATAAGTAGGAATACATAAGACTCATAATTTGCATTTTAGGCATTTCAGAAAAACTATTTTCTTTACCCTATGCAATAAGATTCTAGTTCAGGACTGTGGCTTGTTGAGCTTTTTGGGGGGAGTAGGCAAAATTTTACAAATATTCTAATTTCCCGTGGATTTTCTTTGTAAAATATGTTCATGTGTGGAGGCCAATAGGGTTATAGTTGATTGTTGGAGTCCAGCTCCTGTAGTGAATTAAGGGTGTGGAAACAAACCAGGGCCAGGTGGAGAAGTCCAGATTACGAAATCTTCAAAATTTATTGATCATAGAGACAAATATATATACCTCAAATGCTCATAGACTGGATACAGGTACACTCTTTGAAGTTCCTATAGTTTTTTCTACCAAACAAGATCTACTGAGATGTAAATGATTAAGCCCTGGATCTTGGTTAATTAGTTGAGATACACATCAGGGTAATGTTTATCATAGCATTGTCTCAAGTATCTTTCTCCCAAATGATTTTAGTCTCTATTATGGGCTATTTTTCCTGTCCTAAGTTCAAAGGTTTGCCTTTAATCCAAAGAGTAGTGTTTACATTTTGTTTCAGTCACTAGATGCTTTATTATATTGACAAGCAGTCTCTGCTATTCCAATAAGAGAGTTTATACTCCAATAAGGGAGTTTTGGTGAGCCAAGTTACTATAAGATTCAAGACCTGGAATGGATTCTTACCTCCTGGTCATCTACAGTTGACAACTGCAAAGAGATGCTGAATTCTTTATATAAACTGAATTTTTCAATCAGCAATTTATTTTGTGCCAGGAATTGTGCTAAAGGGAGCAAGTAACAAGAAAGTGAGAAAATAAGGATTACAGAAAGATAAAAATTAGTCAGCTATTGTCTTCCAAGGAGTTTCACCCTTGGTGAAGAAGAAATCTTTTTTTTTTTTTTTTTCCCCCAATTCATTCCATCCATTCATTTATATATACAAGGCAATCAAGGTTAAGTGACTTGCCTTGCATCATACAGCTAATAAGTATCAAGTATCTCAGGCTGCATTTGAACTTTAGTCCTCCTGATTCCAGGGCATTCACTGGGTATCTAGCTGCCCTGGTCAAGAAGAAATTACATTGATTCAGCCCTGGGTCATTCAATATTTATAATATGATATGTTATATGTATTATTGTAAATATCTATTTACATTCCAACATATCTCTACAATAGTTCTGTGGAATGTGAACTCATTATTAATTCCTCATCCCCTTCACCAGCACTGTTTCAGTAATTTCCTATTTGTCTTTTCAAGTGTCTAAGCCTATCATCAAATATTATATTAAGTATCTATTATGTACTATGCACTATGATGAGCATTCCTACTCTCATGTGTTTTATTATAGTCTAAACAGGAAGATAGCATATATTTTTATAAACATATACAGAATATATATTAATATTCATGTCTATGTATCTGTCTATCACATATAAAGAGAAAGGAGTGCAGGAGCAGAGGGAGAAGGTCCCAAAAGGTTTCATGTATAGAGTGGGATTTGAGCTGTCTTTAGTGCAAAAGTCTATTATGATTTTTAATTTTGTTTTCTCTTTATTTTTTTTTTCTGAGATTTGTCTAGACCTAAAAGTTGTTTGTGCAGGTCCGGGCAATTATACTTCTATTACATTGAACTATAATTTGGTTAGTTTTTTAAAGTGTTTAGCTATAATGCTAGAGGCAGTCGGTCTAATGGAAAGAGTTCTGGATTTGGAGTCAAAGATTTGGATTCAAATCTTACATTGATTACTATGTGTATGACATTAGAGAAGTCACTTAAACTCATCTGTAAAATTGAAGGTTTTAGACTAATCCCCTTAAAGAGTTCATCCAATTCTAAATATGACCCTAGGGGTTGCTGAACAGATTCCTTGGTAATTGAAACTGTCTTTCAGGTTTCAGGGGTTTTTTTGTTTTTTTTGGTTTGTTTTTGTTTTTTTGTTTGTTTGTTTGTTTTTTTAATATTTTTTCTCTGGCTTTAAAGCTCTCAAGTTAGACTATGACATTCTTGGATTTTTTTCCAGTTTGAAGTTTCTTTTATCAGTTGATATTTGCATTCTTTCTATTTTCACTTTTTTTTCTAGTCCTAATAAAGCTAGGCAGTTTTCTTGTTTCATTTATTGAAGTATAGGCAGTGAGGAAACAAAACTTACTTTTTGCAGATGATATGATGATTTAATTAGAGAATCCTAGGGTCTCAATTAAAAACATTATTTGAAGCAAGTAACAACTTTGGCAAAGTTTCAGGTCACAAAATAAATTGACACAAGTGATCAGTATTTCTATATGTTAGCTACAGAATCCAGTGGGAAGATGTAGAAAGAGAAATTCCACTTAAAATAATTCCAGACAGTATAAAATACTTGGGAGTCTAGATGACTAGACTCCTATAGGAACTATATTAACACAATTACAAAACACTCTTTTTAATATAAATAAAGACATATTCATATAATTGGAGAACTATTCATTGCTCAAGGGTGGGTCAAATCAATATTATTATTGATTGAAATAGAATATCTAGGTTTTATGATTGTTAATGGTTTTCAGTCTCATTAAATTATTTTTCCAGTAGAGTATGACCCTCCTACCATTCTCCCCCATTAGTCCATTAAAAAAAAAAGAGAGATAAGATAAAATCATTTGGTGTTAAATAGCTAACATTTTAGGATTCCTTTCTCTGCCTGAATTTTAAGTGTCTGCTTTGTTTCTGCTTCTTTGTTTTTGAATGTGTGGGAAGGCATTTGGTTCTTTTGTACTGTAAGGTTTTATTTTATTGATGGTTTCTTTTTTATATATAATTTACTATTTGAGAACAGATTCAGTCAAATACTTTATGTAGGTTTGGGGTATGTTCATCATTGTTTAATGATATAATTATCAGTGACCTCACACCTTTGTAGCGGAGTTTCGCTGGTACAACAGATTGAATTTGTGGGATCTAGCTTTTAGACAGTAAAGATTAGAAATAGAATCCTTTGCATAAGGTTTTGGTAATTGATCAATTTCTATGTTCCATAAAAATTCTGTTGATGATGAAGAAGACAACTTATAATTTTTGTCAGGATTTTTTGGAGCAAGCTGAGGCTTATTTCATAAAAAGAAGGCATTTGTTAAAATGTTAGAAATGTTTTAGGCTCTTATCTTGAAAATATACATCATTTTGCATTCCGTGTCTGTCGTTATTTTTTTTTTTCCTTTTCTGAATTATTTATCATATTCTATTAAGGAAGATCCTATTTTTTGTCTTTTTTTCTGAATTCCATTTTTTTTATTATTGTTTTATTTTGTCACATTAACCATTGACTAATAAAGGGCTTCCGTAGTGCTGTCCCATTAAAAACAATGAAGTAATATGGTAATTATAAGTGGTAATGTATGCAATTTTCCATTTACAAGAGTTATCGTTTCTTAACAGAAAGGATATCTATGTAAAGATTTGAAATTTTAGTAGTTTGGAGTCAACATCACTTTTATTTTGTTTTAACCTTAGTTTTTTGTTGTTGTTTTTTTGCTTTTTAGTGTTGGCTCCATTTACATTATTATAATGATAGATATTAGAAGATTCTTATAAATCTTCCCAAGTTTCTCTGAATTTTTCTTATCATTTGCTCCTTATGTTGCATCAGTGACCAATTACATTCATATGCCACATTTTGTTCAGCCAAGCAGCAGATGTAATTTGATTACAGCTTTTTGTTGCTCTGGAAATTTTGGTACACCTCCATGAGACTGTGCTTTCTTTATCTTTGGCCCCATGGGAACCAAACCCAAGAGTAGAGTCGCTTAGTCAGAGGATATGAACATTTTAGTAGTGTCTTTCAAAAAGTTCTTTTTATGTGCCTACACAATTTGGGAGTACTTGTGCGCTTAAGATACACATGTAAATGCTAACTTAATTGTTAAGCTTATTAATTCTATTTAGGTCACGTTGTAGTTTCTAATCCAAACTTACAATTTATCTAACATGTTTCAGAATTATTTGTTTCCATTATAGAGCAGAATGTTATTGGGGTTTTGTATAATCTATTTTGAAGAAATCATATTGGAGATGGGGAGAAACATATGTGTAATACGGTTTACTGCTGATAGCAAGGGCTTTTTTCTTCATCACATACACTGGTATTCCTTGCTGGAAGTGAATAAATTACTTGTGGTTTTCAGTAAGTTAAATCATTTTTTGGAAAGATCCTTTTGAACATGCCTGTAGAATTGATAGTCACTGGATTTATACAGGCAGAATTCATCGACTATATACTTTTGATAAAAAATTAGAAAAAAAGTTTTCTTTTGCTGGAATATTGTAATAATGAGAAGTGTTGGCTTTGTTTTCTGTTGGGAAATTTTGATTATTGGTGTGTAGTTTTGTGTATATTTGTATATATTTAGTGATGGGGAAGAGTATTAAGGTTGTTTATATCTTTGAAGTCTTGAGAACCCCAATGTTGTATATTTTTAGAAAAGCTTCCAGAGGGGTTCAGAAAAATGGTAATTTTGTAATTTCTCTAGCTTCTTGTGCCCTCAGTAAAGATTTTCAACACAGAATACTCAACTCTATGAATTTTGAAGTGTTCTAGTCATTCCAATGGTAGATGGAGTTTGTATAATCTTAATGTAATGATGCTTGAGTCCTGTCCCTTTCCCCTTGCCCAACCAAAGAATTTATTCAATTTGTATGTAACATGAAATTCAGATTATTGGATTTGGTTATTGTCGTATTTTAAAAAAATGAAAACATAATTAACTCATCAAATCAGCCCCCTTATGAGAAGACGTGGCTGACTGTCCTCCCTCTGAGAATCCTTTGTACGTCATTTTCTTGGCTATTAGGCAGTTTTATTTTATTGAAGGTTTGTTGCTTATTGCCATAGAAGATTTTTATAGAGCTCAATCAACAGATTGTACCTTTGGGAGCTTTTCCTCTCCTACACATTTAAGAATACAACTTCTAATAACACTGATGCAGATGATTTATAGCCTCCAAGAAGGAAATATGTGACTTGGAAGAATGTGAAACTGAAGTTTTCACTGAGTCCAGCCCTGTGAAATCATTTCTCTCTGTCTTTGGAAAAGACATGCAAATCAGGGCCTTTGCTCACTATCAGCAATGTCTCTTCATTTAAGATGGATAGAGAGGAATGCATCATTGCTTTAATAGGCTTTAATGATGTGCTTTTTACTTGGGGATTCTAAATATGTCTGTACGCTCATATATTTTTGGAAGTAAGCCAGTAAAGCCTATTAGATAAATAGTGGGGAATTTTTGCTGATTTTGTACCATTAAATAGTACCTGCTCTTTGCTACTTAAATGCTCTATTTCCATTGTGGAGATATCCAGTTCTTAGACATTGATCATTATGTGTGTGTGTATGGATGGATGGGTTCTGTGTGTACATACAATATTCTAGCTAGGGAAGTTTGTCACTTAACTGCTTAACATGGTTCAGTGTCTGAAGATATAAGTAGAATACTAACTCAGGAGGCTCACCTACCACATTGTAAGATCTGTTGCAAGACTTGTCCTTAATTATGCAGGGAAATGTCACAGACCTCTTCTGGAGGATTATCTGTCAAAAGAACCTGAGCCACTTTTGACTAACAATGGAAAGTAATGGAAAGTAGAAAGAAGCTTTACTGTTAAAGAAGGCAATGATACCTTGTACAGTGCCCCAGAAGGGTTCCCTGTCTTAATTAGCCCTTCAGCACCAAACCTCCTGTCTTATGATGTTGGCCATGTTAAAAACCAGTGAAACAGGCTAAGCAAGGCCAGTTTCCTAGGAGCCAGTTGGCATTTTGTGGCTTGTTTTCTTTTAGGAAGCTGTGCTGTAAAACTACTTGGCGGAGTCACCAAATAGTTTAGGTGCCAAAATTTGTTTAGTGAAAGTTTAGAACAGCAGGCACACCTTTACTCCAGGTTCTCGGCAGGTGAGAGCCATTGTGGTTCTTGTGGTTCTCATTGTGCTTTGTTTCAGAAAAGACAAACCTAATGACTGAGGCTTGCTCATGTGAGCCCCAGCAAGGCAAGCCTAGGTCATTCTAGACACCCTAGACAGGGTGACCCTGGGAGAACTCTTTGATGCCCTGGTGACTAATTGAGAAAGACACCATACCAAAGTTAGAGTGAGTTTGTGCTTAGTGTAATGAACTTTGCACTATTGAAGCCATTAATGCCCTGAAGCATGAGTGTACTCAACACACTAACATGTATGCATATGTCTGTATATTGGGACATTTGTATGTGTGCACAGCCACAAGAATTCAAGATTTCTCACAAAGTTACTTGATGGCACCGTGGATAGAGTACTGGGCCCATACTCAGGAAAACCTCCGTTCACACGTGGCCTCAGATACTTACTAGTAATCCTGACCAATCCAGCAAATTTCTGGCAGCCTCAGTTTCTTCAATTATAAAATGGGGATAATAATAGCACCTATACCCTAGGGTTGTTGTAAGAATCCAATTAAATACATATGATATGTACTATATAATATTAGTTATTTCTCTCCATCTAGAAATTCCTTGTTTATTCTGTTTATGTTTTCTCTTTTAAGACATATGTTCTCTTTTGTGACCATCAAAATGTGAACCCTATTTTAATTCTGCCTAGTGACCAATAGGATCCATGAGGGCAGTGTCTGTGTATTTATTTTTCTTTTTATCTCTTTTGATTAGCACATTGTGACCATGAAGTATGGAAGGAGAAAAGGGAGTGTTGGGATCTGGGATTTTAATGATGTGAAGGACTACCAGTAAAGAAACTCTCTTAACTTCTGTAGATCAGAAAAGTTATGGTCCTAGACAATTGCTGGGGAACCACAAGTGATTTTAAGTGGTAGTGGCCTGCCCAGGGTTACACAGCCCTTTTGTGTCAAGGCTGAACTCAAACTCAGATCTTCCCGATTGTGCCAGCTCTCTACCTGACTGCTCTGCCCCTTGCCCCCTGCTCTTCTGCTGCATCATGTGCAGCCCCTTTTTGATCTTCTTGGGTTGAGTTGAATTGAACTGAAATGAACTAGAAGTTATCAGAGTATCTCTTTAAGTAGTTTCTGACCCGGTTTTCCTTGATGCCACACTGGAGGGAACATTTTGAATACTATTTAAATTGACATGTTTCTTTTTCTCCTAATCTATAGAAAGTGCTCTTCACTGTGTATTTGTACCAAAATGCTTTTCATCATTTTTCCTTTTTTTGGACACCTGACCCCTAAATATTTGAAGGACAAATCTTTCACTGTTAGTTCCAAATTTAGTTTGTTGAATGCATTTTTCAGAAGAGGGCAAGTTAATGTATCGATTCAAATTTGTTATCTAACTTAAAGTTAGCTTTTACTATAAACAGCAAGGCAAAGCTATCCTCCCTAAAGAATTTTCTAACAAGTCATAGATGCTGTTCTAAACCTTCATTCTTCTTACTGTTGGACATTATGCAAATATTCTTTGCCCAGACATCCTTGTATGGCAGTATTTTTGATTCCTTTTTCTAAAAAGTACTGTATATCTATTCAAACAGTAGTTTCCTTTGCTGTGCTCTTGAAAATTCTCTTCTGGTCTTTTTGCTGTCAGTTTTTTTTTCCCAGTTATAGAAGTCAAAGTGCATTTGTAGCTCTTAGGTTTTTCAAATTCCCATAATTTTTTTTTAACTAAGCCTTTTTTAGTTCTCACCAATTTTGTTTACTGAGTCTTTTCTCAATTCTACTCATTCTTGGTGATCTGTCTTCTCATGGGCTCATCTTCACATCCAGCCCTCATCTCTTTACTAAACACCAGTCCTACATCTCCAGCTGCCAGCAGAACAAGTCTGCTGCATTCCCTCAAGCCATTTTAAACTCAACATGATCAAAACAGATCTCATCATCTAACACCTTCCTGCCCAACCCCTCTTCTGCTAAACTTCCCTGTTTCTCTTGAGGACAGCACTATTCTTCCAGTCACAAAGTGTCACAATTTAGATGTCAACTCTTCACACTTACCCTCCCCCCAGTGTCCTTGTCGCATCTGTGCCATCACTTGGCACTCACTTGCCAAGGCGTGTCAATTCTGCCTCATCACCAGTTCTTGTATCCACTCTTTTTTCTCCTTTCACATGGCCACCATCTAGTTCACAGTGTCATCCTTGTGTTTCTATGGACTCCTTTGTCTGAAGTGCAGAGTCCTTCATGGTGTGACTCCAACTTTTTTTTTTCATACTGATTGCACAGTGTACCTCCTCCCGGTGACCATGTTTCCTGAGCCAGGATCCCATTCACTGCCCCTATGTTTTTCCACCAACTCTCCCTTATGCAGCTACTTGTCTCTTTACTCACACCTACTCACAGAATCCCTGGCTTACTTTAAAGCACAGCTTTGAGGCTCTCTCCTATAGGAGAAGTCTCTTAAACTTATTTGCTAGTGATCTCCTTTGATAATACTTTTTAATCATCCTGTACATATTTTTATTTTACTAATATGTGTACATGTTATTTTTCCCATTAAGCTCCTTGAGGACAAAGACTGCTGAATTTTTGTCTTTTCATTCCTGGTGCCTCGGGCAGTAGCTTAGGACCCAGTAGGTATTTAATTTGGCAAGAATAAAAAATTTAAAAAGTGTGGTAGGTTTCAGTAGACATTTAATCCCGCTTGTGTAGTTGAATTGAATTGCACCCATTAGATAAAGGAACAACTTTATGAGTTAATATTCTGGTTCTGCTCCCCTGCCCTAGTATAACATTGAGGGGATTAAAGTAGAAAGGGACCACAGGAAATAGCAGGAGTGGGGGGGCATGTATGATGAAAATGAGAGAAATGGAGAGAGCCCTTTATGGGAAAGCATGGGGCTGTGGTCGGTGTCAATTCTCCTTTATCCTGTTACCTCTGGCTCTTCCCACTACAAACCCAGAGATCCGTTCATCTCCACAAAGGCTTTTTGAAGGTATCTCCCTATCTCTTAGGCCCAGACTCTCCATAATTATTCTTGATGTGGTTGTTGCTCTTATTATTATGAAAATAATAACATGAACATTATAATACCACCACTGATAATGAACAGTCTTGCCATCTGAAGCAGACCTTTTAGCACAAGTAGCTTGTATTTATAATAATATAGTCATTGATTGTGTGTGTCAAAAATTATTCAAAGGGCTTCTTTTTTTCATTTGTCCTTAGTTTCTATGAATGACCTGAGCATGTATGTCTCAGTTTTATCTTGATCTTTTAGTTACCATTTTGTAAAAAGCTGGGTTTAGTTGAAGGAGGACTGGCATCATATTCCAATAATACTTCCTTTTATTAGTAGTGCCATTGCCATTGCCAGAGTCTCAAGTTTCCTTGTATGCTGTACATAGTTAGTGAATCTGAAGTTTTCAGGTGTGTGATACCACTGAAGTATATCAAAAGGATTAGAAACTTAACTCCTCTGCACTGAGTTTAGTAAAATCCATTGGCACATAATAGAATTAAAAAAAAAAAAAACAACTACATGCATTTGTTTGGTCTTGCCAGCTAAATAAAGACAAAATAAAATTCCCTAGTCCCTCAGAGGGTCCAGTTCAATTAAAAATATTGTTAGCACAGGTGTTGAGATTCATCCCTATAGAACTGCCAGAAGAGGGTTGGTTGATATGTAATATATTAACCAGAGCTTCTTTTGCTAGTGCTTAAGCTTGAAGGAAGCCAGTGCAAACACAGATATTTCTTATACACTCAATGGGCAATGAAAACCTTGTTTTTTGTTGAAAAATGAGGGATTATCTCATGCTGGACGTTGAAATTTCTTTAATACAACAGAGTCAATGTGTAAAACTTATCATTTCTCCCATTTAATAAAAGATTTTAAAATTTTGTTTTGTTCCCTTTCTCCTATTCCTCTTCTTTCACCCTTACCTCCATACCCTCTTGTTATCCCCACTTCTAATGGCCTCTCTCACCCCCTTCCTCAGAGCTTTTTTTCCTCAGAGCTTTTGTCTAGATTAGGAATGACCTGGATATACACTGTTTATAAATGGTCTGTCTTATCTCCCTGTTCCTTTTTTTAAAATGCAAGCCTAAATTTTTGAATGACAAAAGTGTTGAAATTAGCATTATTAGAAATGGTTGGGTTTTTTTTTCACAATAGTTAACAATTAATTACACTTTTCTAAGCAGATCTCATGGTATTGTATATAGGGGAAAATGTGATATTTCAAGATGTTCTTCAACCATATCCTGCGGCTTGAATCTTTGCTTTGTCATTTAGTTTAATTTTCAACAGAATAAAATGGTGTAGGAATAAATTAATGCAGATCATCAAGCAGTTAGCATGTGGTTCTGAATGGCAAAATATTTTGAACCAGTGCATATTAACCTAAGTACAAAAAACCGAAGTAGATCATTAAAAATGATGAGAACTCTTATATGCGAATTTGGTCATAGATACCTCCTGAATGTTCGGTAATGTTTGGATGGTTTATTGTAGTTAAAATACAGAAGGTCTATAGGGGTCATGGAATCAATGTGTGCTGTCATTTACATACTTCCAACTTAGTATAAGCCTAGTATAAAGTGACCCTGGAATTCACAGAGAAAATTACCTGGAGATTGAAGGGTATTTTTGTCTTAAATGTCTACAAAGAGCTTTGTTTCACTATCTAAGTGATGGCCTTGTCCTTGAGCTGTCTTTAGTTTTCAATTCAAAGTGAATGTCTCATCTTTATTCCAGAACTTTTCTGCTGTATAACATTTTCAAAGGGATGACTCAAATCATTGTTTACATTTCTTTTTAATGGTCCTAAGGCACCTTTTGCTGGCTTCCATTTCTTTTTACTACCCTCCTCCCCAGTTAAGGAAATTCCCAATCAAAGAAAGATTCCTTTCTTTTTTCTCTTTTCTGAAATACTTTGTTCAAGACCTTTTTTTTTTTTTTATCAGATTGACTTAACATGGCCTCTTATTTTCTATGATTTTTGCCCTTCCTTTCTGCCTTATATTTATGTCTTTGAATATCTGTGGAAATAGATAAAAGCAAAACACATGGATTTACATGCTTTTTAAATCACTGTTTCCCCCTTTTTACCACCCAACTCTAAACTAGGTGTTGTTTGTCCCTTTTTTTGTTAATGTTAATTCCTTTTGCTGCATGTGAACAGAAAATAAGTACACTTTGGTCAGCCACTAAGCATTTATGAAACATTTGCCAAGTACCAGGTACTGTGCTAAGTACTAGAGACAGACACAGAAAAACAAAAACTTATTTCTTGCCCCCAAGGAACTCACTTTCTAAAGGGAAATAACATGCAAACAACTATTTAATAGAAGAAATGGTAAGTGATGTTTCCATGTGTTCTCCTTGTGGAGATCCTTCATTTGACCAACCATCTCCTTATATCTGCAGTGATCCGAAAACTCTGTGGAGTCACATATTTTATAGAATGGACATAGCTTTGTGGTTGTCAGCATGATTTTTCCAGTTTATTTGTATCTTCGGTTTTTACATCACGTTAGTATCCAGATATATCCTTCCCCTGTTCAAAAAGCCATCTCTTCTAGCAAGGAATAAATAAAAGAGAGAAAAAAGAAGTTCAGTATTACCAACCTGTGCATTACCGAAACCTGACAATACATAGTCAATATTCCATGTTCTAGCAGAGAAGGCAGAGAGATATATTCTTTTTTCATCTCTTCTTTGGCATGATTTCCTTTTTATAATTTCACTGCATGCTGTTTTGTTTTGTTAATCTTCCCATTTACTCTGTCACATTTATTTTGAATATATATATATATATATATATATATATTATATATTCAATATATAATATATATAGTTCTGGTTCTCCTTCTTTCCCCTTGAATGATTTCTCAGACATTTCCCCAAACTTCTCTGTATTCTTCATATTCCTTATTTGTATTGTTGTACTACTATTTCATTACTTTAAAATGCCGCAGTTTAGCCGTATCTGAAAACTTTTGTGTCCTGTTTTTTTTTTTTACTACGACAGAAAGTATTGCTGTAAATATTTTGATGTCTATGAAATCTTTCTTTCAGTCTTTGATCTCCTTGTTAAGCATCAATTGTCACCATTTATAAGGTTTTTCATCTAAAACAGTGACAAATGCCAGTTTGGCTAATTATCCCTGGATTTGTAAATAAAAATCTGATATGATCTTTCTGTAACTATCTTCAGGTCACTTAGTATCTGCTTAATCTTTTTACACTTAAATAAACTAAGAGAAAGATGGAGAACATTAGATATCCAACTGTAATTTAGCACTGTCAAGATTAAGGAGGGGATTATGGTCATTAAGAGCAAAATGGTTTCATTTATGGACTGAGAACAATGAGGGCCATCAATAAAACCACTTTCTGGCTTTAATGATGCTACTTCTCTATAATTGTGTGTAAATCTTACAAACTAATTTTCTTTGATTCTTGAGGGAATGAGTGTTAAACGGACAAGTTTAGAGAGTATTTTTCTTTTATCTCCCTTAAATTTTATCATTGAAAATATAAGTGAATGGATATTTATACGTGTTGATATATGTGAAAGATCCATTCTAGAGGAATTGATCTTTTATTTATAAGCACACAGGCAATTTTCTGTCTTGCTCTATCAGCTTATTATTGAGAGGATCAGCATTAAAAATATTAAGTGATCCATTGTTGGTGGCATCTGAATGCCACAAAGGTCATTTCTTTCATTTGTGTTTTCACCTTGTGTAATCACCACCCAAATGGAAATTCTTTTTCAGAGAAGCAGAGAATGAAGGAAGGAAGTGGCTATGTGAAGGTTTTACAAAGACTGACTCTCAAAGCATGCTAGGATTATAGATTATAGTAGTAGAGATTTAGAGGTGAAAGGAGCCTTAGAGGCCTTCCAAGTCCAAGGTCTTCACTTAGTACGAGCCTGAAGCAATATTGAATGTCAGGTCTTTCAGACTCCAGGGCCCTATGCCACCTAACTGTTGAAAAGTTGCTCATTGAGCAATGTCTATGGGGTTACCGCTGTTTCTAATTTGTACTCATTAAAAACATTAATTTCACACTCTCAGGTTGGCTTCTTGTTTCCTTTGTGAAGCAAGCAAATAGTCCAGAAATACGCTGAAAACTGGAGTGTTCTTATTCTTTTTGTGGTGAACGAACCTGGTGATGGAACCTTTGAAAGGTGTGAGCTTTACCAGATTCAAGGCATCAGTCTGATTTTCTCCTTAGTTTTGAATGCCTGTTTTAGATTTCATAGAGGAATCACCCTTTCCTTCCCAAAGGGAGTATTTCAAAGTGACTGCAGAGTTCACTAATCCAAGCCATATTCTCCTCCCAGGTTAAATTAGAAGTAGAATACAGTGCATCTTGCCCTAGCTGCTTAGTTGGAAACTTGTAAGAGTGGGAGGTTGGATAGGACAGGACGGAGCCCTCTTAGAAAGGGCCAGTAAATTCCAATTTGCTCAGCAAAGGACTGTGGCAGATAGAGGAAGAATACTACAAAGAACTCCCTTTCCTCAAAGGGCTCATATTCGGGGACAGAAAAGGTAGGCATGTACTAAATAACTCTAGTTATACCAGACAGTGGAGAATCAACTGGATAATTGTGGTGTTTAGATGGCAAGAGAGCCAATGTGATCTCAACACCGTGCTGCTTTCCTAAGTATTATAGATGAGGAAATGATGTTTCAGGAACACATTGTACTATGGATGTGCCATTAACAGCAGTCTCTCTTTATCCCGGAGAATAGTTGGTAAAATCCAAGTCTATCAAAATGAGTACACTGATATAAAATATGCAGTGTAATTAAAAACATGCTGGTGCTTGTTACTAAGGGGTAAACAATGAGCTTGCATTTCAGAGCCTAGAATGTAAATATGCAGGTGCAGGCTATCAGAATCTGGATTTGTTCCACCACATATGGCCAGGTGGAGTTATGCATATTATGGATAGTCATTTGCCCTTCCTTATGTTGAAAATTTTCTACTGATTTCTGTCATAGACACACATGCATCATTAAAATCTTAAAACATTGTATAAATGTTCACTGTTACATGTATAGGAATAATGACATGTATCCAACGACTTCATTTTTGATATGAAGATATTATAAATGGATATTCAAATGGAAGTGTGATATTTTTTTTGTTGGTTTTCCTTTCGTTGACCCAAATGACAACTCATCCATATGAGGCCATCTATGTCTGCCACGGCCTCCCATACACTTACCACAAGGTAGCCATGCACAGGTGCGCTTAGCATACTGGAATTCTCCCATGCTGTCAGCATTTGACAAAGTCATCTTCTGTCTTGCTCACCCAGTCCTTTGGTAACATGCTTTATTCTACTTCTCCTTTTTAGTATGACTTATTCAGGACCAGCACTACCCAACCCCATATACTTTTCTCTTGCTTTGTGAAAGATAACTCCTTTTTGAGTCTTTGCCAACTAGTTTGCTATATTATTTCACTGTATAAATAAATAACTCTGAAATTTTGTAGTATCAAAATTAGTTAATCTAAACTTGATAAATATTTAGCCATTTTCCTTAACAGTGTTGATTAGATACTTGTAGTATGCATAAGATTTGCTAAATGAGTAGAAAAACAGATGAATACAATATACATGAAATGGAAACAGTGCTCCAAGTTCTATAAATGTAGAATTAATGCAACTTTTATATTAATTTAAATTAATGCACTATTAGTAAATCAAGGATTTCCCATGTTGGGCAGTAGCTAGTAGTTCATTGATTGGTTCAACAAATTTTACTAGAAAACTTCCCATCTGTTAGGCACTGTGAGGAACAAACACTGCTGTTGCCCTGAAGGAACTTACAGAGAGATTGGTTTTTCCTTGGCAGAGTAGTTGAGAAGGATTTAACCAAGATGGCTCTCAGTAATAAAATGCTTTCACAAAGCCCTCAGAAACATGTCTTTGTGTGTACCAATTCTTCAGATTGCTATGGCCTGGCAAATGTCTTGGTGAAGTAGCAGCTACTTCTAATAGAATTCTAGGGTAGGGGGGGACTCTTGGATCCTAATTTTTTTATTTTGTTTTGTTTTTTACCTTTTTTTTTTTTTTTTTTAAGAAAGCAAACATATAACCCATCACATTGTCTTTGATTCGGGCTTGACTGTTTGTCTATATAATGCTCAGCCAAGCTGACCTTAAAATTTAAAGTTCCAAGCCATTGCTAGACAGATTCCTGAATCCTTTAATTATGTTCATTATCAAATTACAACCCTGCATTTTTATAGAGAGATTCACCTTGTTTCAGGGTGGCAGAAATCACCTTCATGCCTCATAGTAAAACCTTTGTGCTGCAATTAAAACAAAGTTACAGGAACTAAAATTATTGTGTTAATGTGTTAAATTCTTTAAGGATGTTAGAAACCAGAAAAATACTGTTTTCATCAGGAGAATGAGTTCCTGTAGAAAGTGAAACTATTGATGTCGTGTACAAAAAGGCATGAAAAAAATAACATTTGCTAACTTTGCTTGTTGCTTTGGCACTGTTCATTACTATGTACTTACTTTTTTATCCCTAAGATCATACCCTTTATTAGGCAGCAATATTCTACTAATGGAGAAAAGAAAATGAGCAATTTACAATTATGTAAATAAGATATCTTTTTTCTGTTTCTGAAAAGTATTAGAGGGAGGTTTTTTCCCCTCTAAATGAATGAAATCACAAATAAAATTAGAATCTCTACACCTCTCCACTCATTAAAGGGTGACAGTAGACACAATTTGCAAAGAAAAAAATCTGTGGAAATGCCATAAAACAAGATTATCTTAGCAGAATGGAAATTTCTTTTCCTATACCATGCTAAAAATGTAGCTGAGGGCTGTTGTTTATAAGATCAATGAGGGATCTGTACATGAAATGTGATTTGCATACTTGAACAATTGAGCTAAATTATAGCTTATACAATAGGAGAAAGAAGTACTAATACCCCACTGCCCTCTACCTTAAATCAGGCATCCTCAGGTCATTGCCCATGTGACACTTGGATATGCTGTTTGGTGGATTTTCATTCATATCCAACTCTTTATCTTCCCATTTAGAGTTTTTTTTGGCAAAGATGCTGGATTAGTTTGTCGTTTTCTTCTGCTCATTTTGCGAATGAGGAAACTGTGGCAAACTGTTAAGTGACTGTCCTGGGGTTACACAGCTAGTGAGTTTCTGAAGTCAGATTTTAAGTCAGGAGTTTTGAGTCTTCCTGACTCTAGACTCAGTACTCTACCTGTTGTGCCACTTAGCTGCCCATTTATGTTAGTAGGGGTACCTATTTCATTGATGACCAGCTTTACCTGTGTCAAGGAAGAAACTGCTATTTGACTGTGTATACCTGGAACCTTTGCTTTGGACTACTCCAATGGGTTCTCTAGGGCACCACCCTTAATGGCTACCTTCAAATTCTGGGGAAATAGCATAAGAGCTGCAATATTTATTCTAATATTGTGACCATCTCTAGGAGATTGTAATCATCTTTTATAGTGTGTTAGATCTGGAGCATTTATGAGCAGAATTCACATATTTATTTTTAACACATAAAGTGAGAGTGTGATAGGACGATGAATCAGTGTTTGAGAAAAATCAATCTCGTAATATTTTGAAGAAGGATCATGAAAAAAAGGTCACTTACATGGCTGCCATCATAGCTGAAATGAAAGATCATGGGATCCTGGATCAAAGTGGTAGCAATGAGAAGAGAAAGGAAAGGAGGAATTGATGACTGCAAAAGGGTATTATAGGGTAGATGGGATTGCAGAGGAGGAAGAGAGCCCAATAGAAGAAAGAATAATAGCAGCCACTTAAATCTCTAGGGTGTATTGGAAAAGAAAAGATGGTTTGGGACAAGGAGAATTGCTCTTTTGTTCATTTAGCACCTACTCTATAAGTGAGGAATTATGCTAAGTACTGGGAAGACAAAGGCAAAAGCAGTAGTCCCTGCTCTCAAAGAGCTTATGTTCTATGGGGAAACAATCAACAAGCCTTTATTAAGAAACTTGGATGTAGACTCTGGCAATATTTTTGGAATTTACCCTTGATTTCATCTGTAAAATGTATTCCCAGGAGCTGGGATTGTAGACAGAAAAGAAGTGGGGAATCGTAGTACAAATAAAGTACAAAAAACAAAAGTCTTGTTTTTCCATCTACTTGAACTTAGTAAAATTTAAATAATACAAACATATTCATGTAATAAACCGTTATTTACATCTGAAAAGTCTTACTACTTCAGGTTTATATATCTTTAAGAATCCTTTGAGTACATGGGTAATTTAAAATAATGATGGTATACTTCTGGGGGTGGAGACAAGATGGTGGAATGAAGCCAGAAAGCCGCTCCAGCTTTCCCAGTTTCCCTTGAAAACTACATAAAACCAAGCCTCTGAACAGAGTTTGATGGAATGAAACCCCTCTCCAGCTCAGTATAAATTGGAAAAACTTTCAGAAAGGTCAGTCTCACTAGGGTGAAAAGGGTGCTCAGCCCAGCTCAGATAGATTCTAGGTAAGCCACTGAGAGGGTCTTAATTACAGTAAATCAGCAACTGACCCTTGTTCCTGACTCAGCAGCTGAGCAGATCAGTGGGGCAGCATCCAGAAGAGGAGGCAAATAGTTGTGCATGCAACTAGAAAACAACTAAAAAAAGAACTAATTAAAAATCCCCAATTAAATATCAAATCATAAATTCTGAAAATCAAAGGAGAAATTAATAAAATTAAAACTAAGAAAACTATTGAAGTAATTAATAAAACTAAGAATTGGTTTTGTGGGGAAAAAACAACAAAATAGATAAACTTTTGATTAATTTGATTAGAAAAAGGAAAGAAAAAACCAAATCACCAGCATCAAAAATGAAGAATGAACTTACTACCGGTAAAAAAGAAATTAAAACAATAATTAAGAGTTATTTTGCCCAACTGTGTGGCAGAAAATTCGACAGTCTAACCAAAATAGTGGCATATTTACGAAAATATAAATTCCACAGATTAAGAGAAGAGAAAATAAATTACTTAAATAGTCCCATTTTAGAAAAAGGAAATTGAATAAGCCATTAATGAAGTCCCTAAGGAAAAAATCTCCAGGACCAGATGGATTCAGAAGTGAATTCTGTCAAACATTTAAAGAACAATTTATTCCAATACGATGTAAACTATTTGGATAAATGGGTAAAGAAAAAGTCCTGCCAAATTCATTCTTTGACACAAATATGGTACTGATACCTAAACCAGAAAAGACCAAAAGAGAGAAAGAAAATACAGACCAATCTCCCTAATGAATATCCATACAAAATTTTTAAATAAAAAAAAAGCAGCAAAGATATTACAACAATCTGTCAGCAGGATAATATACTATGACCAAGTGGGATTTATACCAGGAATGGAGGGCTGGTTCTATATCGGGAGAACTATTAGCATAATCTACAATAACAAAACCAATTGTATGGAGCTACAATTCCATAGTATTGGAATACAATCTCAATAGATACAGAAAACGTTTTTGAAAAACAGTACCCATTCCTATTAAAAACACTAGAGAATGTAGAGATAAAAGGAACTTTCCTTAAAATAATAAGCAGTATCTATCTAAAACCAGCGGAAAGCATTGTTTATAATGGAGAGAAGCGGACACATTTCCAATATGATTGGGGTAAGACACGGATGCCTATTTTCACCATTATTGTTCACTATTGTGTTAGAAATGTTGGCTTTAACAATAAGAAGAGAAATAGAAATTAAAGGAATTAGAATAAGCAACGAAGAAATAAAATGATCATTCTTTGCAGATGATATAGTTAGAAAATCATCCAAAAACTTACTGGAAACAATTCATGGCTTTAACAAAGTTGTGTGCTTTCTCTCCCTCTGCCCCTGTCTCTCTTTTTCTCTTAGAGAGAGAGAGAGAGAGAGAGAGAGAGAGAGAGAGAGAGAGAGAGAGAGAGAGAAAGAGTATATGTGTGTAAAATCAACCCACACAAATAATCATTATTTCTATATATTACTGACAGAGTCCATCAGCAAGAGATAGAAAGAGAAATTCCATTTAAAACAAAACATATGGGTGTCTCCCTTCCAAGACAAACCTAAGAACTATATGAACACAATTACAGAACACTTCTCATACAAAGTCAGATCTAAACAACTGGGAAAATATCAGTCATGGGAAGGCTGAACTAATATAATACAAATGACAGTTCTGCCTGAATTGGTCTACTTGTTTAGTGCCATACCAATAACACTGCCAAAATTTATTTATAACCAAAGAAGAACTAGAGAACATTATGAAAGGCAAAATAAATAACTTTGCTCACATTAAATTAAAAAAAAAAGTTTCACACAAATAAAACCAACAGAAACAAAATTAAAAGGGAAGTACAAAGCTGGGGAAAAATCTTTAAGACAGTATTTATGATATATGTCCCATTCTAAAATATGTAAAGAACTTTGTCAAATTTATAAAAAATATAAGCCATTCCCCAATTGAAAAATGGTCAAAGGATATGAACAGATAACTTTCAGATGATGAAATTAAAGCTGTTATATGATTGAGTTATATGAAAAAATGTTCTAAATCATTATTGATTAGAGAAATGCAAATTAAAACAACTCTGAGGTACCACCTCAATTAATTAAATTAAATTTTAAAAAACAAATTAAATTAAATTTAAATTTAATAGTAAAATTTTAAAAAATTAAAAAAATTAAATTAAAAAATAAACAAAATTAAATTTAACAAAATTATGGCAAAACTGATAATAACCAGTATCTACATTATGCTTTGTTTTGCAAAATGCCTTACAAATACTATCTCCTTTGATACCTGTATGGGCTTTCTGATGTAGGTATTATTATCACCATTTTTCATATGAAGAACTGAAGTTGGGGGAAGGAAGTTAAATGGCTTGCCCAGGATCACATAGGTAGGCAAATACTAGCTTTGTGACCCTGAACAAGTCACTTAGCCCTCTGTGTCTCAGTTTCCTCATCTGTAAAGTGAACTGGAGAAGGAAATGGCAAAGCACTCTAGGATCTTTGCCAAGAAAATCCCAAAGGGGATTTTGAAGAATCAGATGCAGTTGAAATGGAGTGACAACAACATGTATCATTATGAGTGTCATCATGGTATCTGCTGCCTTTAGGGACCAGAGAAGCCAGTGACTTCATAGTGCTGGTTACAAGATTCCTTGTTTTTCCTATGTCCTTGAAAGTCTCATTCACTATAATTTGAAGAATAGAAATGCATTCTTTTTAAAAATAATAGCCTTTTATTTTCAAAATATATGCAAAGATTGTTTTCAACATTCACCCTTGCAAAATCTTATCTTCTAAATTTTTACCCCTTTCCCCCACCCCCACCCCAGATGGCAAGTAATCCAGTATATATTAAACATATGCAATTCTTCTATACATATTTCCACATTTATCCTGCTGCATGAAAAAAATCAGATCAAAAAGAAAAAAAATGAGAAAGAAAACAAAATGCAAGGAAACAACAGCAAAAAGTGAGAATGTTATGTTGTGATTCACACTCAGTTCCCACAGTCCTCTCTCTGAGTGAGATGGCTCTCATCATCATAAGATCATTGGAACTGACCCGAATTGTCTCACTGTTGAGAAGAGCCATGTCCATCGTAGGTGATCATTACATAATCTTGTTGCTGTGTACGATAATTTCCTCGTTCTGCTCATTTCACGTAGCATCAATTCATGCAAATTTCTCCAGGCCTCTCTGACATCATCGTGCTGATCATTTCTTATAGAATAATAATATTCCATAATATTTAATATATCATAATTTAGTCATTTTCCAACTGATGGGCATCCATCCGTTTCTGGCCACTACAAAGAGGGCTGCCACAAACATTCTTGCACATACAGATCCCTTTCCATTCTTTAAGATCTCTTTGGGATATAAGCCCAATAGAAACACTGCTGAATCAAAGGGTATGCACAGTTGGATAGCCTTTTGGGCTTAGTTCCAAGTTGCTCTCCAGTATGGTTGGATTTGTTTACAATTCCACCAATAAAGCATTAGTGTCCCAATGTTCCCTCATCCCCTCCAACATTTGTCATTATCTTTTTCTGTCATCTTAGCCAATCTGAGAGGTATGAGGTGGTATCTTAGAGGTGTCTTAATTTCCATTTCTCTGATCAGTAGAAATGTAGAGTATTTTTTATGACTAGAAATGATATTTATTTATCTGAAAATGTTCTTGTCATATCCTTTGATTATCAATTGGAGAATGGCTTGTAATCTTTAAGTCAATTCTCTATATCTTCTAGAAATGAGGCCTTTATCAGAACCCGTGGACATAATTTTTTTTTCCCATTTTCGAAATATATTCTTACAAGAAAGTGTCATTTGCTATTAGAAAGTATTATTGTTTCAGCTTTCCTGTGAGATTCTGTAGCATACATGCTGAAAATACTAAAATCAGAATGTTTTCAAGATATTTTTCCAGATTTAGTTCTCAAGAGCTTATAAAAACGTTTTGATGTTGGTGATACACATTCACAAAAGCAGTGATACAATTTTGTTCTGCAATTTTAGTGACCTAAATTTGTTTGTTACATTTAGATTAAATGTATGTATTCAGTGAAAAAGAAGGCATGTATAATACTTTACAGACAACCTGTTACTCTCTAAAGCGTTCTCATATCCATAATGTCCTCAGAATTGTACTGGATGATTGTATAACCATTCATGTTTTATTTTTTTTCCCTCCTTGTTTTTTCTCTCCCTATCTGTTATATTAGAGTCTTCCTGGGACCTAGTTTAGCTGAAGCTGTTATGTACCTTTAGTAACTGCTTGATTAATAATTGAGCTTTCTCTTTCTCTCAACAACATTACTAAGAATTCCTAAATTCCTGGCACATTCTGCCAGTTCTCTTTATTTAGACCACTGGCTCTCTCCCATCCCAAAGATTATTTCATTTGTTAGGACTATACATTAGTGGCTATAACTTTGATCCTCCATGAATTAATCAATAGGCATTTATTAAGGGCCTTGTCCTGAACCATATTGTCTTATGATTAAACAAATATTGCTTTTTTCAAGTAGTTGGTCTCTGTAGGAAAGGCTTCTAAAGTATCACAGAATACTGGAGACTTGGAATGCTTCTTGATTGCCATCACGTCCCTCTGACACAAAAGGAATCTATCATTGTTTCAAAGGAAAAGCCAAAACTGGCTGTGGGAAAATTGTTTTTCCTTCATTTTCCACTAGTTACTCTACTTGGTTTTCAGATATCATTCCCCTAAGCCAAATATCCTTGAGTATAATCTTCACAATTTTTAGCTTCCTTTTGTGCATTTTCCTCTCCTATCAGATGGTAAGTTCCTTGACATGAGGGACTGTCTTTGGTAGATGCTTGATAAATGTTTCTTGAGTGGTTGGTATTTCTTTCACATGTTTTTTTGGTTTGTTTGTTTGTTTGTTTTTGTTTAATCAAATAATTATCTTGACTTTGCCTCTTAGTTGTTGATCAAATACTGGTTAATTTTTGAATAATCTCAATTCTGTATTTGATTGTCAGGTTTTTAATAAGGATATCTCATCCTAGCCACCTATAATTTTGAGATCAATGTTGCAAAACAACAACAACAACAAAAAACTAGTTGGTCTTAGGAGACTGACATTTTTTGGTATATTAGACAAAAGCAACAAATTCCAAATTTCAGATATACTTTAGGGTATTTACAATATAAATTGAATGTAAAAATGTTTTTCTCTCAACCTTACAGAGGAGACATATCTTGTAAATTTTCTTGCATATAAGAGACTGTGTGTTATAATTAGCATTTATATAGCTCTTAAAGGTCTGTGAAGTGCTTTGACATATATTGTCTCATTTTATCCTTATTGCAGTTCTCAAAGGGTTATTATTGAGTAGGTCTTCCTATCTTATAACACCTTATGTCTTGGATAAGGACTCTTGATCATGTGTACATAGATACACACGGATATCAATTCTTTATAGCTTTTGGGTGTTAGAGTTTTATCAGAGATATTTGTTGCAAAGATTTTTCCCTACTCAATAGTATATCTTATCATTGTAGTTTCATTGATTTTGTTTATCCAAAAGCGTTTATAGTTTGAAATAAATGATCTTTTATGCTCATTTGTAACCTTTATATAGATCACTATAAATGTGAAAGATGATCTCTCTCTCTCTTCTATTTTTAATGACATTATCGATTTCCATTCAAGATGTTGGTCTAAACTTGTTTTCTGATACTTTGCAATTTTTCCAGTAGTTCTTGCTGAATTTGTCTGTATTTGAAGGTTTATTGAAAAAATGGCTGCTGTGTCTGGTTGCCGGTGGGTCTTGCTTAGTGTTTTCCACTTATCTACTATTTGGTTTTGTAACCAGTAATCACTAGTTTTGATTATTAATATTTTATAAAATAAGTGTGATATTATGTAATAGATGACATTTAAAGTTGCTTGCATTTTTACCGTATTGTGATGGTCTGATATCACATTAATGATTATTTTAAGTCAAAGCTGTCTTGTCCTATCTGTTGTAGAGCAAGAATTTTTTGTCCAACATTCCCGAGAAGCCATCATCTAGCCTTTGCTTCTAGAGCACTGATGAAGGGGAACACATGACTTCCCCAGGCAGACCTCTCTACTTGGGGGCAATTCAGATTTTTAGAAGCTTTTCTTTCTGTAAGCCCAAATATGCCTTTGACTTCATCCTAGTAACACAATTTTATGTGCAAGGCTCTATCTAAAAGCACTTCTGGCTTTGGGTGAATTCACTTTATTTCTGTTCTTTCAGAATTGTCATCCATGAAATGTTTTGTACTATTTAAGGAACTCAAAGAATCTTTGAATAAGTTGAATATAAAATGTTCATTCCCCACCCCCCACAGTGCTCAAGTCTTTGAGCTTCCTACCTCTCTTTGTGAATGTCATTTTAGCTTTTCTTTTCCTTTATGATTACTTTTGATAAGAGTTTCTGTTTAAATTACCCTCAAGTGTCTTTGACTATTTATCCCTTGTTGCTCTGATTATGTTTCTGGCCTCCATCTCATTCTTTGCAGAAGCACATTGTAAAGAGCCTTAGTTTAAGACTCTGCAAAAATATCATTACTCCCATTTTTCTTGTCCCGTCTCCATTCTCCCTTTGTTCATTCTGTCTAGCTTTTAATGTAGAATTTGCATCTGGATTTTACTTCATTTGAATAAATGGTAGAATTTTTAAGTCACTTTTGAGGTTTGTTTTGGAGAGAACCAAAGGTTCACTTCATGTTTTCTTTTCTAGATGTTGCTCCAGATAATTGTCCCACACATTTTAAACGATTCATTCCTACCTCCTGCCATGATTGTGATGAAACAGTGATATCAGATAAGTAGTAGCAGTGGTAGATGGAAAAACATCTTTTCCTTTGGCTGTGAAGTATTTCTCTTGCTTTCAGGTTTACTTATTCCAGGACATATAGTCCAGCATCTCTTGCTCATACAATATCTAGGGAGCCTTTAATTTACAATTAAAAAACAGAAACATTCATTGAACTAGAAGGAAAACCAAAATATATGTTATTAGATCTGGCACCTTCCAACTTTTAATCTAATGAAATCTTATGCCTTTTTATTATAGGACCCATATCAGCACCTCACAAAGATCCATGCTTCTCTTACCCCTAGGGAAAACTTTGCCAATTTCTGATTCTCTAAAAGAAAAAGAGATTTTTTTCTTAGGATATTATTTGGTATGCTCCAAATGGTCTCAGAATAGCAAAATATCACAGCTGGAAGGGAATTCAAAACTGTGTCATCCTATCTGTTGTAGAGTAAGAGTCCAACATTCCCAAGAAGCCATCATCTAGCCTTTGCTTCTAGAGCACCAGTGAAGGGTAACAGATGACTTCCCCAGGCAGACCTCTCTACTTGGGGGCAATTCAAATTTTTAGAAGCTTTTCTTTCTTTAAGCCCAAATATGCCTTTGACTTCATCCTAGTAATACAATTGACAGAATACAGAAATTGGCACTAAATATTTATTAATTACTTAGTCTGCTTCAGACACTGCATTCAAATCCTGCTTTAGATGATGTACTCTGCTATGTCCAGATAGAAATATCCAGTAGACAATTATTGATATGTGTGTGTGCCTGTATAGATACATATGTATATGTATGTATAAACTTGATGTTTTTCTTACTAGACTTAATGAAACTTAATGGGAGTGGTAAGCTCACCATAAAAAAGTAAACTTAAAAAGATTGTGTACTTGTATTCAAGGGGCCAGACACATGTGCTGATCTCACAAAAGACGTTTAGAAGTAGTCAGTTAACCAATAAACTTTTATTAAGTGCCTCATTTGTGGCACTTAATCAGACTATCATAGAAGACGGAGTATGAATATATCAAAGTAGGGAAGAGATAAGTGTTAGAAACAGCAGGTAAGGTTGAGTTAAAAGTCATTAAGCTTAGTTACCATACAGGATGAATTTTCATTTGAGTAGTGGGATCAGAAACTGGATAAAAAGGAATTGAGCAATGAATGGTAATTGAGGAAATCGAATGAATGAATATAGATAACTTTTTCTAGGAGTTTGTGAAATGATAGAGAAATATAGGTTTCAGGGGGTGACAAGATGAAGTGACAGTTTTTTGTTGTTGTTGTTTTTTGTTTTTTTGGGTTTTTTTTGGAGAGAGAGAGAAAATAGGAAAACACTTAACTAAGCTTGTTTGCAGTCAGTGAAGAGTCTCTAGGTTAAAGGTACTCTTTTGATGATTTGAATTGGTGGGAAGCTTCCTAGAGGAATCTGGAGAAAATAGGAAGAGTAAGGGTACAGATATAAAGGTTGACCCTGATAGGTAGAATAATCATCTTTTTTTCTCTTAATCCAAAAAAGAAGTAGGGCCTGTGGCAGGGAAAGAGTGATATGAAGGGAATTTGAGGTATAAAATTGGTCAGAAGAGGTGTGTATGACAACCTTTGTTTTCTTTGAAGAAATAAGTAAGGTCCTCTTGAGATTAACCAGAGAGACAGTGGTGTGAAGCTAAAAAAAAAAAGAAGAGAAAGAACAAAAGTGGGAAAGTGCAATAGAGAATCTCTGTTTCACTATGACCTCTGGATTGCCATCCTGAATATTTACATTTTCTGCATTTAAGAAGGGAAATTTATTTGTGATGTATATGGTATATCATTTGTAATTTGATTAAGAATGACACTGTAAGAAATGATGAATGTGATTAAGACAGAGAAGGAGGAAAAGACATATATAAACTGATGCAAAATGATGCTAGCAGAACCAGGAAAGCATCATTGCCATGCTTGCCAAACTGAGCAACAACATATTGATCACAGTTGAATGCTGTGAAATTTCAGGGTCCAAATTTAGTTCTAAAGAAGATTTAGGAGAAGTTATCTCCCCTTTCTTTTTAGGTACTGTCCATAAATATAATATTAGATATTTGGTGGGGGGATGTTGGTTAGATTTACAGCATTTTTTTTTCTTTCTTTTAAAATTCTTTATCATAAGGTATTACTTCTCTGCTACTGGGTGAGGGAAAGTGATATATTGGGAAATGTAGATGCTTATGAAAATAGAAAACATCAAAGTTTATTTTTAAAAAGAATTGATTTGTTTCAGGAATGCATTAGGTTTAGTTGGTTGTGAATTAAAGATGATGATGGATAAATTCAAAGGATTATAAAACCTTAGAATTTAGAGTTGGGCAATCTGGAGTTATGCCCAAAAATTAATCAAACTGTGCATACCCTTTGATCCAACAGTGTTACTACTGGGCTTATATCCCAAAGAAATACTAAAGAAGGGAAAGGGACCTGTATGTGCCAAAATGTTTGTGGCAGCCCTTTTCATAATGGCTAGAAACTGGAAAATGAATGGATGCCCATCCATTGGAGAATGGTTGGGTAAATTATGGTATATGAACGTTATGGAATATTACTGTTCTGTAAGAAATGACCAGCAGGATGATTACAGAAAGGCTTGGAGAGATTTGCATGAACTGATGCTGAGTGAAATGAGCAGAACCAGGAGATCATTATACACTTCAACAACAATACTGTATGAGGCTGTATTCTGATGGAAGTGGATATCTTCGACAAAGAGAAGATCTAATTCAGTTCCAAGTGATCAAGGATGGACAGAATCAGCCTCACCCAGAGAAGGAACACTGGGAAATGAGTGTAAACTGTTTACATTTTTGTCTTTCTTCCCAGGTTTTTTATCTTCTGAATCCAATTTTTCCTGTGCAACAAGAAATTCGGTTCTGCACACACATATTGTATCTAGGATATACTATAACACATTTAATATGTATGGGACTGCCTGTCATCTAGGGGAGGGGATGGAGGGAAGGAGGGGAAAATTTGGAACAGAAGTGAGTACAAGGGATAATGTTGTAAAAATTTATCCATGCATATGTACTATCAAAAAAATTATAATTATAAAATTGATTTTAAAAAAGACAAAAAAAGAATTTAGAGTTGGATGAAATTGTAGAGATCATCACTTGCTATATAAGAAATCTGAAGCCTGGTCATAATGATTTGCTCAAGATCGGAGGCCATAAACAAATAAAAAAGCTTGATTTCAAAGACTCTTTTTCTTACCCATTTCTGGATTGTTAATATATGAAGTATATAAATTAAAATATTTAATTGGGAAAGAAAAACATTTAAATGGATCTTGAGTGTTAATTATCCTTTTAAAGGTGAATTTGAAAACTCAATAATTTTAAAATTTAAAAATAAAGTATGCCTCTTAGATCCCAAAGCAAACTCAGGAGTGTCTCCTCCCCTGAGGCTCACAATGGTGATGGATGATTGTCTACTCTGTTTAAGATCAGCTGCAGTTGCAATTTTCTTCATCCCCTGACTATCTCCTCGCCAGCTGTGTCATTACCATATTACCTTCTGTTTGAGACCCTTCTTTTCTCCCCCTTCCCCTCTTTCTGGCTCTGGAGCGATAATTAAATCTACTCTGTCATTGACCTTGCTTAGGATTTGTCACTTTTCCCTTGTGTGACTCTACTCACCTTCCCTGTGGCTTTCCAAACCTAAGTATCCTTCTCTGTCCACCATGACCATACATTGTCTCCCCTTATTAGAATATAAAATTCCCTGAGGACATTAACTGTCTTAGTTTCTTTATTTTTTTTATCCCCAGTGCTTAGCATAATGTTTGCCATGTAGTAAATACATAATGCCTTTTTTTTTTATTTATAAGCTAACCAGAGAATATGTATCACCATCCAACTATTCCAGCCAGTATTTTTCTCTCCCCTAACTCCTATTAAGAATTTCTCTCCCTTTCTGTTCTTCTTATAAAGGTATATTATGGGCTAACTGACTTTTGATACCTTGCCTGGCACCCTACCCATCACGTTTAAAGCTGATTTTCCAAGTTGTTCCAAAATTGGCCTATAAACAAATATTTAGAATAATAAACCTTGTTCTAATCTAAAATGCCCATATGTAGTATTCAATTCACCAAATATTTATTAGGCATCTCCTTAAGGTACTGTGCTTCATGCTAAGTGGATGAAGGTAGATACTGCCAAGTAAGTGGCAGCTAAATCCTTGTATATTTTTCCTCACAAATTAAACTTATATGTGACTTCACAATTTGGCATAAATGTCCTTTGTTGTTGTTATTCTTATCCAAGAATTTCCTATTGGTCACATACTCTTCCTTTCTCCATGTTCCTAATCCTGTTTTATTCACTTCCTATTTTATTTTAAAAAAATGCAAAATGTTCTTGCCATTGCTTCCTGTGCTACCTCTAGTGGTGTTCTTCTACAGTCAGAGAGTTGCCATGCTCACCTTTGATTTGATAAGTGGAGACCTTAGGATAGGAATAGCATGAGGGGAATATCAACAGTGACTGACAGCTCACTTTATTCAGAATGTCATGCCAACCATTTCCTATATTCTCAGGAAGGAAACAAGTTGGAATATAACCCCCTCTCCACACAGCTCATGTGCAACTTGCCCTATTAGAATGAGATCCACATTTCTTATATGTGGAAGAAAAGAAACCAAAAAATTTAGTGGTGAGAATATATATGCCTTGTGTCTCTAACAGCTCTATCTGTATAGGGAGAATTTCAGTCAAGCCTCTCCTCCTATACTCCCTTGCCATTGATTGCCTTGCATTAAGACCATACATGAGAGAAAGAGATTTCAGTTTGAATTTTAGCCTTTTATTTTAAAATTCACACATACTGGATGCTACACGATGTGGTTTGCATTACTAAAAGAGATAGCAGATATAAGGCTGTCGAAGCTACTTTCTTGGTCAAGGGATGCTTCCTTATTGTTGCTTTTGCTTAGTTAAGATTGATGGCAAATGATTATTTGGTGATTTCCTAATTTTTCTTGTCCCACACTCATGCAGTTTCCAATCAAGTCTAGTAATTAGCAAATTTGAAGAGTTTGGGTCCTTGCAAAAGCTTTACTTTAAAACCTAAACACTAAAATTTATTTAGTGAAATTAGTATTAATATGTCACAAATGTCCACTTTTCCTGTTATCTCTTTAAATTCTCTGTTTCATCTCAACCTTGGGTCAGCTTAGGCCAATGTGATTAGAGAGACTGTCTTATCCTGGAGAATGCATATTCTCATGACACTTTTAAAAAGGGGATTCTTCCACCCAATTTCCTTTATTAAAAAAAATCCTTTGTTTTTACACTGATGTCATTTCTGAATGTTTCATTTCATTTCCTCTACCCAAAGAGTTATTATTTTTGAGAAAAAAAGAGAAAGAAAAATCTGATTGAAGAAAACCAAGTAACATGTCATAAAACTCTTTGTAACATTCTATACTCTTAGTCCACCACTTCTGGAAAAGGAGCATGAATTTTTTTTATTAACTTTAAAAATTTTTAAATTTACTTTTATTATAATTTTTTATTTACAAGATATATGCATGGTTAATTTTTTCAGCATTGACCCTTGCAAAATCTTCTGTTCCAACTTTTCCCCTCCTTCCCCCCACCCCCTCCCCTAGATGGCACGTAGTCTCATACATGCTAAATATGTAAAAGTACATGTTACACACAATATATGCACACATATCCATATAGTTATTTTGCTACACAAGAAAATTGGACTTAGAAATAAGGTCAAAATAACTTGAGAAGGAAAACAAAAATCCAAGAGGACAAAAACAGAAAGTGGAAATGCTATGTTGTGGTCCACACTCATTTCCCAGAGTTCTTTCATTAGGTGTAGCTGGTTGTCTCCATTGTTGAATAATTAGAACTGATTTGGTTCATCTCATTGTTGAAGAGAGCCATGTCCATCAGAATTGATCATCATATAGTATTGTTGTTGAAGTATACAATGATTTCCTGGTTCTGCTCATTTCACTTAGCATCAGTTCATTTAAATCTCTCCAGGCCTTTCTGAAATCATCTGAGCATGAATTTTTTTAATCTTTTCTACAGAATGAGGTTAGTTTGTTCATGATAGTTCACAACATTCAGTTCTGATTTTTATTATTCTTTCCGTATTTATTGTACTTACATTGTACATATTATTGATTTCTTGATTCTTCTTACTTTCTGCTTTAGTTCATATTAATCTTCCTATAATGCTTAGAAGTCTTCATGTTTATTTTTTTTTTCTTTTTATGGTCCAGCAATATTCTATTATGTTTTTGTGACAGCATTGGTTAACCATTCCTTTCCTGTCTCCCCCCCCTTTTTTTTTCCTGAGGCAATTAGGGTTAAGTGACTTGCCCAAGGACACAACAGCTAGGAAGTGTTAAGTGTCTAAGGGCAGATTTGAACTCAGGTCTTCCTGACTTTAGGGCTGGTGCTCTGTCAATGCGCCACCTAGCCGCCCCTGTGCCCTTTTTTTAAGTTTCAAATTTTCATCTTACAGGCCCTCAAAAAATAAAATACCTATTATACATATGAAGCCATGAAAAACATTTCTGAATTAGCCATGTTCTATGAAAAAAAGAAAGGAAAAAAGTATTTCATAACTGACTTCATCAGAGAACTGCAGTTGTAGTGGATCACTGTATTGATCAGTTACCAAGTCTTTCACAGTTGATTATCATCGTAATATTGTTCTTATGGCATAGATTATTCTCCTGGTCTGTATGCTTAATTTTGCATCAGTTCATGTAAGAATTCCCAGGTTTTTCTGAAATCATTCAATTCATAGGTTCTTATAACACGATACTATGTCATATACCATAGCTTCTTCAACCATTGATGTGCATGTCTTCTGTTTCAAATCTTTACCTGTGCTATATGTTGTTTTTTTTTTTCCTATGGATATTTTCCCTTTTCCATCAGTCTCATATAAGTCTAGTTGCAGAATTGCTCAAAGGATATGCAGTTTTGGGGGTTTTTTGTTTTGTTTTGTTTTGTTTTTAGTATTTTGGGTATGGCGACCACATTAGCACCTTGGGTACTTTAGAATCAGCTGGAGTCAGGATAAGCAAAATTCTTTATTCTTGGTCTTTAGCGGTACAAGTGAAGAGAGTGGACAAGTAGGATCTCTGTGACCTCACCTCTTCCTCTCTCTCCCAGAAGTGACCCTGGCTAGTCTCACTGCATCTCCTAATCCCTCCCACAATTCTCTGTATACACCAAATGATTGGGCCAGCACAGGATAGTGGGAAGGACCATTTCCGAAGCATATTCCTATAGAGTATTGTCCAATCAGTAATTAACCTCAAGTGCTCTATTGTCCAACCCCAGTGCATTGACTCAAAGTTTTAGCCCTTTACATTGGGCATAGTTTCAATTTATTCTTCAGAACAGATGGACAAATTCAAAATTCCACCAACAGTGCATTTTTGTATCTACTTTCTCACAGCATTTGTCACTTTCCTTATCTGTCACCTTAGCCAGTCTTAAGAGTATAAGATGGTACCTCAGAATTATCTTATTTCTCTAATTATTCATAATCTAGGACACTTTCTGCTATTGCTAGCTTTGATTTCTTCTATTCAAAACTATCTCCATATATCCTTTTACCATTTATCAACTGGGGAATTGTTACTGTTTTTATAAATTTGGCTCAGTTCTTTTTATATTTGAGATATGTGACATTTATTACAGAATTTTGCTATGAAATTCCTTTTGAATATCCTACTTTTCTTCCAATTTTACTCTTTTGCTTTGGTATGTGCAAGTTTTTAAAAAAATTTTATGTCATCAGAATTATCCATTTTACCTCCCATGATTGTCTCTCTTATTTGGTCATGAACCCCCAACCAAAGATCTGACAGATAATTTACCTCAATGATTCTTTAATTTGCTTTTGCTATTTCTCTTTGTCTAAATCATGTACCCATTTTGAGCTTATTGTAAAATGTTGGTCTTTACCTAATTTCTACTAGACTATTTTCCAGTATTCCCAAAAGATTTTGTCAAGTTGTGAGTTCTTATCCCTATAACTGGGATTTTGATGTTTCTCAAACACTAGACTTCTATGTTCATATGCTTCTATATATTGTATACCTAATGTATTCCATTAGTCTGCTACTCTCTTTCTTATCCTATAACAAATTATTTTGATGTTTACTGCTTCGTAATATATTTTGAAATTTAGCATTGCTACGCTTCCTTCTGTCACATTTTTCATTAATTTTCTTACTAGCCTTTACCTTTTCTTTCTCTAGAAGAACTTTTTTGGGGAGTTTGATGGGTACTAAGTAAATTAATTTAGTCACTGTTGTCATTTTTGTTGTATTGGCCCAGCCTACCCCTGAGTAACCAGTTGTTTACATCCGTCTACATTTATGTGAAGCTTATTTTGTAATTGTGCTCATTGAGCACAATTTAGTTACTGTGTCTTGGCAAGTAGACTTCCAAGTATTTTGTACTATAATTAGTTATTTTAAATGGAATTTTTCCTTCAATCTCTTGCTGTTGGGTTGTTGTTGATACTATATAGAAATGCTGATGATTTCTGTGGGTCTATTGTATATCCTTTAATTTTGCTGAAATTGTTAATTTTAACTAATATTGAACAATATTAATAATAATAGATGTTCTTGCTTCCTCTCTCTAATTTTACTGGAAAGGCTTTTAACTTATCTCAATTATGGATGATCCTTCCTCTTGGTTTCTACTTGTCATTTTGAGAAAACCTCTGTTTACCCCCATGCTTTCTAGCATTTATAACAAGAATGGGTAAGATTTTCTATCAGAGTTTGTTTTTTTGCACCTGTTGATATAATCATATTATCTTTATTGTTTTTGTCATTGATAAGATCAGTTGTATTTATAGTTTTCTGAATATTGAACAGCTCTGCATTCCTGGTATAAATCCCATCTAGTTTTAGAAAATGATCTATTGTGATATATTGCTGTAATCTCCTTGCTAACATTTTATTTATTTAAGATTTTTGCACCAATATTCACTAAGGAAACTGGTCTTTAGTTTTCTTTCTTTGTTTTTGTTTTTCCTGGTTTAGGTATCAAAACCATATTTGTATCATAAAGATTCCTTCTTTACCTGTTTCTTCGAAAAATTTGTATAGTTTTGTAAATAATGATTCTTTACAAGTTTAATAGAAATTGCTTTTAAATCCAGTTGGTCCTAGATATTTTTTCTTAGGGAGCTCATTTATGATTTGTTAAATTTCTTTTTCCAAGATAATGTTATATTAAGCAATCTTTGGTCCTCCTTTTTTATGTGTAAATTCATCCCATTTACATTCACAGTTGCTTACAAACTGTACATTTCCCTCCATCAATAATATGTTACCACTTTTTCTTTACTTCCTTGTAAATGGTTCTTTGATTTTATACTGTGTACCTTATTTACTCGATTTGTACCCCTTTAATTCCCCTCCACCCCTAAGCAAGCTATATAAGTTAAGCTATATTTGTATGTATATATATAGATATATACATACATATAGTCCCTTCACATACACACACATTTTTCCTGTCCCTGCTGACTCTGCTTAAATTCTGCTCCATAGCTTGACTTACTATTATTTTACCTTCCCCCACCCTAGGATCCCTCTTTTGTTTGCTTCCCTATCCGCCCATGCCTCCCCCCTTGTTTCTTTATAGAATTTTGGAGGGTGTTGTATACATGTAGTGTTGCCTATTAAATCCATTCCCAATGTGAGTAGGTTTTCAGAACTACAAGCCCTCCTCCCCTCTCTAATGCCTCTGAGTCTGTTCTTTCTCTGCACCTCATTTTTGTAACATGATCATTATTTTTACCTTAATTCTTCCAATCTTTCTTTTGAGCTACCCTGCTGTTAATGTGAATCTTAAACTTATAGTATGCATTTTCCACGTTAAAAAAATCATTTGTCTATGTTGAGTTCTATAAAATTGATCTTTGATTTTGGCTCTTATATGTTAAATTTTCTGTTAAGTTCCAGTTTGGTTGATAGAAAGTTGTGAAAATTTGCAAGTTCGTTGAATGTTCATTTTTTCTCATTCAAAATTAGAGATAATTTTGCTGGATATGATATCTTTGGCTGCAGGCCTAGTCCTTTTGAATGTCAGTAGATATGATTCCAGGACCTGTGATCTTTTATTGTAGCTGCTGATGAATCTTTTGCAATTTTAATAGTAGCTTCAGCATATTTGATTTTTTTCTCATTTCTTTCAAAGTTTTCTCTTTGATCCAGGGGTTCCAAAATTCAGCAATAATATTTTTGTGTGTTTTCCATAAAGGATCTCTTTGAGGTGGTGATCGGTAGATTTTTTTCTATATCTACTTTCCCCTCATGTTGTATCACTCCAGCACAATTTTCTTGGATCTTTTTCTGACAGTCCATTATTCTTAGATTTTTTTTCATCTGTTCTCCAGATCTATCATTTTTCTTTTAAGATGTTTCACATTCTGTTCTATTTTCTCACTATTTATAATTTGTTTTGCTATTTCTCATAGCTTCACTGGCTTCCCCTTCCAATTTTAATTTTCAAAGAATTATTTTCATGTTTGAGATTCTGTACTTCCTTTTCTATTTGGTTAACTTTTTTCATAATCTTGTTTTTCTTGGATTTTTTTTTTTTTACTCAGTGTCTCTCAATTGATTTTTTCTCAATTCTTTTTTGAGTTCTTCTATAAATTCTGGGCAGGGAGCTATTTCACATTACTCTTTGAGGTAGAAGTTCTGTTTTTGTTTTTTTTAAACTAGTGTCCTCCTGTGAAAATGAATCTTCCCTATTCCCATAGTATGTTTTATTGGTAGAGTTCTTTATTCTTTGCAGGTTATTTTTTTTTTTTTAGTAATAGATATTAGTATAAGCACCTCTAATTGTGGATTGGGGGAATGGTTCTTCAGTCTTTCTTTCAGCTCTCCCCTCTGACCAGGAACCCCAAACTACCCTACTTCCAGTGCCCACAGACAGCAGTGTCCCTGTGCTGCCCTTCCTCCTCCTCATGCTATACTCTAGTGTGGTACTTCCTTCTCACCCAGGGCCGCATCTCAGCAGCAGGCCTGGCCTGCCTAATAAGCAGAAATAGACTCCATCTTCCCCAACTCAAACTCCAACTTAACAAAAAAGTCCGAGAGGTGAAAGTCTCTGTGGTTTCTTCTGAGGATCCAGCCATACCCAGCTGATCCAGGGAGGTTTCTACTAGGTGTTTCAGGGAAGCTACCCTGGAAGTCTTTTTGCACTTTATGTCGGTTAATCCTGGCTTGGAGTATTTCTTCACATCTTATTGGGTTGTACTTTGTTCTGCCCCAAATGTTCTTGATTTTTCACCAGTTGTATTCACCCTGAGGCATAAGTTACTTCTATTTGTGGGGGAAATCTGGAAAATTTGAAATTTACCAACCTACTCCTCCACCATCTTCTCAGAATCCTCCCTTTCTTTCCTCTTTCATTTTGTTCACATCAAATTGAGATTGCAAGTGTTAGTGGTTATCCTCCCTTTTCCCTATAACTTTAAAAATTCTTCCTTATGTATTTCTTTTACATTGGATAATTTCTCCCATTCTTCCCCTTCCTTTACTGTTCTCCCAATCCATATCATTTTCCATTTTCTTTTAGAAATCCTCTCATATTAATAGACTTGTGTCCATGTTCTCTAAATATATTTCCCCTAACTGCCCTAATGATAATAAAGTTCTTAGAAGCTTCAGGTTTCATCTTCTCATATGGGAAAGTAGACAGTTTATTTCTAAGATCTCTATAACTTCTCAGTCATGTTTACCTTTTTTATGCTTCTCAAAAGTCTTTGAAAGTGTTTGAATGTCAAATTTTCTGTTGAATTCTGGTCTTTTCACCAGAAGTGCTTCAAGTCCTTCATTTCATTAAATATCTTATTTCCCCCCTGTAAGATACTCATTTCTGCTTGGTTGTTTATTGTTGGTTGTAATGCTTTTTCCCTTCTGGAATATCATATGACATGTTGTGTTTGTATGATGTAGACCTAATTTCTACACAACAGCTTTCCAGTTTTCTCATTCAATTAAATAGGGAGTTCTTCCCAAGGAATTAGTTTTCAAGTTTTTTAAACTCATGGTTATTGAATTCTTCTATATTTGATAACTTTTAACCTATTTTTATATATTCTGTTACATTTATTCCATTTACTCGATTTTTAAAATGTATGCTCAGATGTTTTAAAACTCGACTCCCCAACCCTTACATAGCCCCTAAGAATTAAAGATGAATGGTAATTCTTTCATTTTTGTTACTAATTAGATAATCCTTACTTTTTGTTTTCCTTTGAAGTCCAAGGAAACCCTCAATGATGAGTGTTGTTTTCATTTTACCATAAACACACTTATTTATGTATTTTGTTCCTTCATTTATATGCACTATATTCATACAAAATGAAAATATTAACTTTTAAATGTGTTTCAGGAAGAATTCATTTGTGTCTATTATTCAGGCCTCTCATAATGTCCCTTTTCTTTTCTCTACTTTTTGGATGAGTTACGTTAATGTTGTGCTCCTTTGATGGGCATGCTACAAATAAGTGTATTTTGTTCAAGAAAATGACAGTGTGTACGTTACCTTGCTGCTTTCCAGGACTCTGTCCAGTTTATTTGTGCTTGTCATATCTGGGGATACAAAGGAAAGAAATATTACTACTTGGTGGTCAAAATTTAGTATAGAAGAGTGGTAAATTAATTAGTCCAAAAGGGTATGCTGTTAATTTTTCAAAAGGCTTTTTATATCTCTCTTCAGCCAGTGGAGGATTCTTTGTTTTCTAATTATCTCTCAAACTATTTGTACCAGTATTGCCATTAATAGCAATGGAAAGAGGAATTGGAGAAATTGTGTAATTTTAATTGTCATAATTGATTGGAAAATCACTAACATAATTGCTAGAAGCAGGGAAAACATATACTTTTTCTCTGCTAAAGCAAACAGACAAATAAAACCATGGGAAAAGTTTCTGCTATATATAACACAAATGACTATAGTGAGTTTAAAAATTATATATAGAGTACAAAGAAGAAACCTATATTAAAGAACTCAATGGCTATAATTTAATTTTTTCAGGATTATAATTCAGATTCAATAATTTAGCAGGAGATATAAAAAGCAAGTGGGGGGAAGGAGGTAAAGTGCCACCAAACTGACTAATCATTCACTTATAATAAATCATATGAAAATGTTTGTACTGACATTAAAGTTCCCTAGTATAAATTAGCATATTTGACATGGTAGCCACAGAATTAAACCTTTAAGTCCAAGACCTCACAGGAGGCAAATGTTGCTAACCTCTCATCGATAGTAACCTCTTATATGTTGTTCCTTTTTCCCACTGAACCACTCATTTTGTTTCTTGTGGACTAATCTTGTTTAAAATTAGGAAAAGATTGAGAGTAAAATCAGCTAAATGAGTCATGTTAAAATTGATCAATGCCTACTTTTATAAAACATTAAACCCTGGAGAGCTAAATTATTTTCTAAAATTTAAAAACAAAGCAGAAATATTCAGTCTAAAATACTGACTTTTAGCAATTTCAACAAAATCTTTTCACTTGATGCCATTAGTCTATAAATAATAACATAGCAGTTGGGATTCTATCCGGGTGAGTGAATGAACAGTGTATAGGAACAACTAAACAGTAACAGGTTTGCTAGTCTTATCCATAAACCATTGATTTCAGTTGGAGTATCTCCCCAGAATATTTCAGTCTTGTAGTCCTGTGAAACCAGTGTCACTGGATAAGCTACAATTTATTTTTATGAAGTTCTTTCGAAAATATCTAGATGTAATTGTACTTGATGCTTGTGGAGGTCTTTTCAGCTATTAGCCTCTTGTAATATAAGATGAACAAGTAGCCCATAAAATAATGCTTCTGATTAACTGAGAGTATATAATAAAACCAACTCCTTTCCTGGTCTCTCCAAGGTGTACCTATGAGGTATTTTTTTGTTTAGTTGCATCTTCCTGCTTCTGGGTTATATTGAGAACTTAAAAACTGATTTAATGAAACTCTTCTAGTATTATTGCTTGCTAGTCATTACACAGAGCTTTCACATTTAGAGTACCAACCATTAAATCATAGATGATCTAAACCAGGGGTTCTCAAACTATGGCCTGCGGGCCAGATGCAGCGGGCTAAGGACATTGATGTGGCCCGCTGGGTTATGGCAAATGGGCTGAGGGGCAGAGACAGAGTATGAGCTTTTGTTTTTCCTATAGTCCGGCCCTCCCACAGTCTGAGGGACAGTGAACTGGCCCCCTATTTTAAAAGTTTGAGGACCACTGATCTAAAAACTGCGTAATTCTTATCACTGTGTGCCCTCTTTGACCAACTCATCACTGTCACTGCAAAAGTGGAAAGGAGTCACCTATGACTAGAGGCCATTTTGCATTTTTCTTTATTTCATTGATTTTTATGGCCAAAGAATCCATTGCCAAGTGGCCAGCTCCTCCAACTTTGACCAGGCCTTGAAAAGCAAATGTGGTCTGCCATCAGGACCTTAGTCAAACCCTTTTTCAGCAAGGCAGAACTTGTTGGAACTTCTATGTAGCAGAAAAGTGAGTTTGGGAAGGGAATTTTCCATAGAATGGGAGAAAAATGGAAGGATAACAAAGAAATGTTAATATATTTTCCTGCTTTTATATCAGCCTAGGCTTAAAATAATATTGAAAGATTTATCTATTACAGGTCTTTAGGATTTATAAAGCTCCTTCTTTGTGTAATAATCTAACCTCGATTTTTATATATGACGATCCAGAAACTTCATTTGGTGAAGAGACTTGCCCCAAATCGCTCAGAGTATGTCAGAAATCGACCTGGATCTCTTTGCTCCAAGGCTGCTTCTCTCTGCATTTTGTCTTGCTACCTGTCGTGATAATGCAATGTTCCTCTGCCACTTTTTTTTTCCTCCCCTGTAAAGTTGCTAGGCAGATTCCTCACAGCAATAAAAGGTAGCTTTGAGAAATCAGCGTGGTATAGTGAATGCAGGGCCTAACTGGAAGTCAGGAAAGCTTTCATTTGCAGCTCCCTTCCAATACTCAGTAGTGCTGTGAGCTGGAGCATGCTGCCTATTAACCTGTTTTCCTGTCTTAAAAATCGGGCCAATATGCTTAATAATGACCTCGCAGTCAAATCATATAGTTATCATTTTCATATTTCAAATGAAATAATCTATTTAAAACCTTTGGCAGCCTTTAAAGTACTATATAAGTACTAGCTCTTACCTTTCATTCATTTCCTTCTCTTCTGCAAAATGGGATAATGGCAGACTGTCAATCAGCCAGCATATCTCAAGTTCCCTTAGGTGCCAGTTACTGTGCTAAAGAAGGGGCATTCCTATGAGGAAAGCAGCAGGTACCTAACTGTGTACCAAATCAATCCCTGCAGGCTAATTTTGTCGGAAAGGTGCCAACTGCTGAGGGAATTCTTGAAGGCTTTGTGTAGACAAAGGCGCTAGAGTGGACTCTGCAAAGATATGAGAGATTTTCCCAGGGCTGGGAAATGGGAGACTGTGTAGGAAGATCAGTAAGAATGCCAATCTGGCTGGATCAGAGTATGGGCGGAAATGTTTGGGTAATAAGGGTTCAGAGGTAGATTGGGACCACGAACTTGAAATGCCCACCATGGGAGTTCACCTATGATGATCATAGGTAGCATTTGTATAGCTTTTTAAATTTTACAAGGTACTTGACATATGTTAATTCATCTTTGTAACCCTAGAAAAGTGGCGTTGTTATTATCTTAGTTTACAGATAAAGAAAATGAATCTGGGAGAGCTTTTGACTTGCTTTGGATTACATAGTCAATATGAGACAGAATTTTAACTCAACTTTTCCTGTTGCCCAGTCTAGTAAGCTATCCACTAAGCCACCTAGCTGCCAATATTTATACTGATTCTAGAGGCAAGAGAGCGAGTCCTTGGGGTTTATAGATTGACAAAGTTTTGTAGTCTAATGTTTAAAGAAATCAGTTTGCGATTTTTGGGGATGGTGGATTGGAATGAGGAGAAACTTGAGGTGGGGAAATCGTCCTAGTGGCTATTATAGAAGTCTGGGCAAGATATGATGTAGGGAGGGTGCTTATAGATATGTATGTATAGATAATGTGCATATAGGTGGATGAGAAAATGTAGTTTCTTCTTTACTTTTAGGAAGATGGAAAGTCATTTGGCTGATTTTTTTCAAATCTTATTAGTATTGAAGATTTTTTTGAGCACATCTCACTCCTAAACAAGCAGTGGATGAAGGAAGTCCTCAGTCCTTTTATAGCATCCATGTCCTTAGTGAGCCCAGGCACACTTAGTCCACTGTAGAATGGCTTCTCTGTGACACAAGTGAGCTAAGTAATCATTCAGTTTCTTGAGTCTGCAGTCAAGCAGCAGAGAAAAATGGAGCCCTTGAATAATTAGCCCAATGCATGGCACACCTGCCTGAAAGAAATTGTTTTAATTTTGAAGTCAGAGAGTTTGTTTTCCTTCCTACCAAACTCATCTTTTAAATAAAGCCAGCAATGATTGCTGAGCCATTAGGAGTGCTTTGACAAGACAAAACTCCCTCAGACTTCTCCAATACAGAATCATTTCCAAGCTTGTCAGATCTGTGCAAATGAAACTAAATCAGATGCTGCTATTGGAACTGACAGATTAATACAAAAAATAATTTGTCTTTGGTGTTGGTGTTTGATTTTCAGTATCTTGAACTTCCATGTCTATTTCAGGCGATTTCTCCCTTGAGTTATGAAGGTGTTCATGTCAGAATGAGGAATTCATATCCAAAGAGTTGGTTGCAATAGTGGGATGTGTGTGCTGGGGGGAGGTTGGAGGGGGCGGTGGCTGACAGCCTCTGGAATTTTCTACTCTGATGCTCCTATGTATCTCAGAAGAAGCCAAACATTTCTTCGGAGCTAAAAGAAAGCATTGTAATGTGATTCTGCTTTGCTTTCCTTTGCTTAGTGTGAGTTTCTCTGAGTTCTGGATTTCAAGTCCAGCCTTTAATGCCATTTGTCCCTGCTCATTTAGTAGAAGCTCCCAAATACTGAAATTGACAAATAGGTCTTGGCATATAACTGGTAGAGTCAATGTGGTAAGAACACGCTATTTGCGGAGAAGACTAAGGGCAAACCTTTCCAGGAAAGCTGGAAATGGGATATTTTTCTACAGTTGGAATGCAGTTGTTGAAAAGTTTCATTTTCAAAGAAAATAAAAGAAAAAAAGTGCTAAATCATGTTAGTGATAATGAAAAGGAATGGATTATTGTATTAGTGGCTATGCTGAAGTTGTGTGTGTGTCTGTGTGTGTGCATGTGTGTGTGAGTCTGTCTGTGTAAATTCTCTCTGCTGCAACATTTCATTTTTTTCAATATTTGCAGGTTTTGAAGATGAAAAAAAAAGAAATGTTGATAGCTTTTGGTTTTCAATAAAAGAAAAAGATTTGCTATGGTTTAATATTAAATCATTTATTTAGCCAAGTATATGCATTAATAAGATTTATTTGAACTGTAGTTTCTCTTTAATCTTCAAATTAGATTTTAAAGAATGAAATATTAGAATTCCCATCAATAAATTTAAATAGAAATGAATTCATTTGGACTAATTGCTGAATAAAATGTAACATTCTCTCATTAAACATAATGATTTGGTATAGTACATTATACATTTTTACTTATTTTATGAAGAATAGAATTGTTATTAGGTATAATGCAGAAAAATGAGTTTTTAATGGGACTCTTGTCTACCTTAAAAAGGCCAGTTGCTTTGCCTTGTGTTGTCATCATAGTTGAACAGCTTATGGGAATGTTCTTGTAACTCTGTACCTTCTTCTTCAGTTTCAGCTCAAACTCTCAAGACCAACCTTGATGCCATGGAACAACAGATCACTCGCTTGGAATGTGACATTACAAAATTCCCCAAGACAGAAGACAAACATGACAAGTTTGTGGAAAAGATGACCATATCCTTTCTTATTTCGTGGGGGAAATGGGGCCAGCTCTAGACTTCATGCGTTTGTTTATTCAAGCCTTCTTTACATTTTTCTTTTTACCCTGACTAAATTTTAGTAGCAGCCAAAAGAGCCTCTTCAGTGTTGGTTTTTATTGAAGGGTTTGCCATTCATAGATTAGCACTGCTGCCACTTTGCATTGTCTCAAGCACCTTCCTGTGGTTCTCAGTGTTGTTTAGGTAGAAAGTTTTTTCTACTGAAATTCTACATTGAGAAGAGAAATCATAATATGGTTAGAAATCCTGAAGGTTTGTATTGAGAGGGCTCAATCAATAAGTGTTGATTAAGCACTTCTCATGGGTCAGACACTGTCCGGGGCACTTAGGATATAATCATAAAGACTGAAACTATCTCTACTCCCATTCAGCTTATATTCAAGTGGAAGAGACAGCAAGTGACTTTAAAAATATCTGCAATGGGAAAATAAGGGGTAAGTACAAATGTATACAATCTAGTTAAATTTAAAGGAATTTGAAAGGGAAAGCTTAAGGAGGGAGGGGAAGGGGAAGCAGAAGATAGTGTCTGAGTTATATCTTAAAATAAGAAAGTAGCCCTGTGAGGTAGGGGAACAGGGGGTGAGGAGAGAGTTCATTCAGTGGGTATGCAAAAGCAGAAAAATGGGAGAGTATCCTGGGTGAGGGGAACGGAGAAGGTCAATTTGGATGGATCATAGAATGTGGGAGGGGGAGTAATGTCCAAAGAGGCTGGAAACATTGTTTGGGGTCAGATGGTAAAGGGCTTTAAAAGTTAAATGGAGGTAATAAGAAGCCATGAAGCTGAATGAGTAGAAGAATCACATGATGAAGCCTATACTTAAGGAAAATGACTTTGGTCCTGATATATAGAGAAAGGAGAGTGGGGACAGACTTGAGGCTGGAAAACCCATGATGAGACTGTTGCAATAATGTTGGTGAGATGGCATTAGGACCTGAACTAAAGTGATAATCATGTGAGTAGAGAAAAGGGGTAAAATGCAAGAGATGCTGAAAGGAAGAAGCAGGAAGATTTAGCAAATGATTTCTACATATGGGGTGTGTGTGTGTGTGTGTGTGTGTGTGTGTGTGTATGCAGGCTTGATCATGTTAATAGTTTATATGGTCATTCAGAACTCAGTATAGATAAATAGAAAACAAAAGCAAAGCTAGAGACATTACATTTGTTTAGCAAGAAGGTCCTTGTGTTATATAAAGTCTGACTTCTCTGGAAAAGCCAGTCTTAGAATTGCTTCCTTTTCCCTCTGACAAGACCCTTCTCTCTAGTTTGTCTTCTGGCCTGGTTTTCAAAAATGCTAAAATCATATCCTATTCCTTTGGGTATTCATAGATATCCTGAATTGTAGATTGATATCACCATTTTCCATTTCCAAAGGTAGGAAAGAAATGCTCTATATTCTTTATCTGATAAGTCAATTTTTTTATAAGTCAATTGTTTTAAGAAGTGCATGGCAGTTACCTTTTTTTAAAGGTTAAAGCTGTTGCTCCTTTCTTTGCTTCAGTTTCCTCTTTTTCTTCAACTTGAGATCGGTGTTACTGAGCAACAATTATATCAGAATGATGGCCTAATGATGCTGGAGAATGTAAAGAAGTTGCTTCTCTTTTTGCTTCTCCTAATGACTTAAGTTGATGAATTACTATTTATGTGCCCAGGATATGGTAAGGAATGCTAAGTCTTAGCAGATAATGTGGGTGGATTTTTCAGGACAGTGAAAGTCTAGTCTTTCATGTGTGGGATCAGTGAAGGGTATTGATAGTTCTGTCAAAGGATGCCCATCCATCATGCAGTTCATATTTGTTTTATGACCAATTTGGTCCTCTTGCATTGATGCCATTATTCGATGGTAGCCAGCGCTTCCTACTTTGTCCTCTTTTTGATTCTGTTACTTTCTTCGTGTCTTTGAATTCTGATCCCTTCATTGTTAACATTTTTTAAGCGATTGGCCTATAGCCACACAACAGCTTGCAATACTGAGAAGCTCTTGTTGTTCATTTAGTAAAAGAAAAGCAATTTCAAACCCACATGAACTTGGCCTGGGCTTCTTATTTTGTTTCTCACTTTATAAGCAGGTAATTAAGGCATTTAAAAATGAAAATACAGTGTTTTGTGTATCTGCAAGTTACAGATAAATGGTTATTCTTCATTTAATTGGCACTAAAGTGTGACTGTCCACAAGGGGAGTGGAAACTATATTAAAATGTATGGGACTGTTACTTTGCATGGCATAAAAAAAGACAAAATAAAACATGTAGCGATTTATTACTCAGAAATAGTTGGAGTATTGAATTGAGTGAGTTGTTTGCTAAAGTAGAAATTATTGATTCAGACTGTTACAACTCAGCCCACCCTCCAAAAATGCATTCTTACCTTGGAAACCCCTTGGGTAGCTAGGATGAGAAGAAATAAGCGCACAAGTAAGCCCCTTGTGTGTCTGTCTACTTTGAATGGCTGAGACACGTACTCAGGGATGACATATTAGATGTAGAGTTTGACAACTTTATAGTGTTTGAACCTGTCTTAAAATTAAGGTTGTGATTCTTCATATTGCAGTTTTCTCTAAATTATAGGTTTAGAAATGAAAGGGACTTGAGAGGCCACCGGCCTCAATCCCCTCATTTACAAAAAAGGAAACTGAGGTCCAGAGAAGTGAAATGACATTAGGTAGCAAGTGCTCAGACCAAATTTTAATTCAGGGCACCAGACTGCAAATGCAGTATAGTTTGTATTTCCTAATGGCTGCCTAACTCATCTGCCCCTTGTGTCATTTTATCTTGTGTCTTTGACTAATTAAAGTGGGTATCACTATAGAAGTAACTTTCCCTCAAAAAGACTTCACTTACTATAAGAATATAGACTACTGGAGATCTGCACCTGTTTGTAATTAGGTGTCATATATATGGCTACCATAGCCCACCATCATTCACTCTCATCAGGAAGACAAATGTTTTATCAGCTCATGGGCAGAAGGACTCTACATGCACACCTCTAGACGTCTCAGAATCATGTCATTTTGAAATAGGAAAGGGTCTTACGGAGTTTCCTAGCTTCCTTGTACAGCTGAGAACACAGGCCTAAGACAATCCTCCAAGTTAATGGCAAGATGTGCTTATATATGGCAATCTGTGCTGTTACACACCTATAAGTTATAAACATTGTCAAGATGATTACCTAGGTCCCAATGCCATTGCTCTAGAATAGGGTTCTAAAAGGATGGTTTGAATAATGCACAAAGTTTGCAGTTATAATTCAATTACCCATAATACCTAGGTTGCTGGGTACCATCTTCTATATTCCCTGAGGCTATGAGAAATTGTGCACATGTATAAGTATATACATATTGTGTGTGTGTATGTGTATGCACGTTTGTGCCTTGGTGCAAATATGAGAGGTCTGATTGTATCCAATTTGTTAAATATGAAAAATAGGATCTGTTTGAGTTAGGTAGAAGGGGGAGCATTTGTGGTTACAACAGCTTGCTAATTGTTTGGGCCATTTTCTTACTGACTTGAATTCGGTTAGTATTCCTATCTTCATTCCTTGTAATTTTGGGCTTCTTAATTAGAAGTGCCTAATTGAGTAGTGTGACTATGAATATGACTTCCTCTTTTAATCTCATCAAGTCCCTTTGTGCCCCTTGCTTCTCCTGATATGATGGAGGACCATTTTCCTAAGCAGTGTTCCTGGAATAGGTTTTTCATATGCCTTGATGTGCATTCTTTACATCATAAACTGCTTTAAAATTCCATTAATGTTATTGCTTTGATTTTGTCAGCAAACATTTTACCATGTCTTCTCTAGTTTTTTTTTTTTTTTTTTTTTTTGGTCTGTAGCAGAAATGTCTGTTGTCAGAAATCAGCTTAGCTTTTTGATTGACTGAGGGCTAACTTGGTTCCCTGAAATAGAGGACAGGGAGTTGCTGAACACAGTGCTCCTATCAACACATTGACAGGAAGTAGTGACAGAATGTTAATGACATTAGCACCCTGTCAAGCAAGGATCAACACCTGGAGTTTCCTTGTCCTATGGGGAAAAGGAATGAGGAAGAAGTAATTATCAATTATATTTATGAGGGGAATCTTTTCTAAGCAATTCAAAAAAGATTGAAGGTTTCTGCTGCAGAGCAATTGTATATAGTTCTAATCTCCTACTCCTTTCTATTAAGATAATCATTTCTGAAACAGGGGAATAGAAACACAAGAGACTTACTTAATCCCAAGGGATACAAATTCATTTTTCCCAAGCCTTTTTCAGTAAAGGATAATCGGAGTTAAAATGAAGAACTACACCTAAATGTCAGATGTTAGATCAATAAAATTAACAATAAAAATAAATCATTTCCTTTTCTTTTGGTGCTTCCTTCCCCTCTCAATGTATCACTGCCTATCTGTTATGCCAGGATAAGAAAACAGGGGAAGAACAAGAGATATAACTAATCTGAGGTTGTTTGACTGAAGGAATAAGAGTTTTCTCAAGGAGTAACATGGAGAGGAAGGAACTGATTAAGGATATAGGTTATTTGTCATGAAGAGCTGAGGATATTGAAAGATATAATTTCAGAGAAAACTGTTTTGGAAAATTACTGCTATTTTTCCTTTAAAGGATAAATTTTAACATTGATTGAGAAACATAGTCAGGCATTAGCTTTGGGTAGATTTGGCTCATTTGTTGAAATCAAGACATGGCCAAAATTATTTTACATTAAGGCACAGAATGCTTCTATTGATTAAGGGTGCATTTTCTCTGGAGTTTCAGTTATTTTCTTTATCAGAACAGAAAATGAAACCCTTGAAGATGATCTAATCTAGTCCTCTTTTTTCATTTTGTTTATTTTTGCTCCTAGTAGATATTTCAGAAGATGGTTTTCCTTGTGTTTGTATACCTGTGGGTATGTATGGACTCACTTCAGGTAAACCATATAAGGTTATCAAGCAGCCTCATTCCTGGTTTAATTCTTGCATTTTCAACATATGAGGAACTTTTCTTTTGCTTGAAATTATAATTAATTTACATCCTGGATGCATGCCAAAAGCATCTTAAAGTAGGAAACATATAAACGATCTTACACAGAATCAAACAGCGAATGTGTTTTGTATTGTGAGAGTCATTCCTGACCTTTTCATTATAGATACTTTTACCTTTGGCTGGGGATTGGACAAGGCTATTTTCAGAAGCTATGTCAGATTCTGTCAAAACCCTAAAGCCCTGCCAACCTCGTCGCAGCTGATTTTTCCATTGAAATTGGTTCGAATAGATTTAGGGACTTATCCAAACCAAACTTTCAAACCTCCAGAGGTTTGCCTATTACTCGTTTACATAGAGCTTAACTACAGTGGTTTCTTCTTTCAACATTGACTTTTTTATTTAAAGAGCTTAATCAGGAGCTCTAATAACACGGGATCAGTCTGTTCAAATACAAATGAAAAATGCAGCTGGCAGAGGTTCGTCCTGCCGACCAAAAGGCTCTTGTGGCTGAAAGGCAGTGTCAACCAGAAAATGATCTTTTTTACAGCAAAAGATCTATTTTTTATTGCTAGGTCATATGCTTGAATTGAAAGTGCATAAACCCTACAGTTTTTTGAATTTGTACCTTCATGCAGGAAATAGAAAGAGACTAATAAGATTAAGTGTATGTTTATTATTGCCTGGAAGATGTACAAAATAGAAGATCTCATCGTATATTGTATTAGTGGCTTATTTGTAAAAAGGATTTGATGGCGAGAAAAAGCACTCCTTTAAAGACTCAACCACATTTCTCCCATTGAATACTTAAAAATTATTCAAAGTTCTTTGGAAGGTAGAGCTTCAGAAATCAGCTGGTTCTGTAATTCTTTAATCCATCAGGCAAGATATAAAACAGAGAAATGTATGTTCACCCAAGGTATTGGCCATTGTCATGGAGAACATCCTAAGTTATTTGCTGTCCCTGGTGAGTTATATCAGATCCTCTTGTTTGTGGGTGACATCATATTGGTGATGTGGACTCCTAAGACATCCCAGAATTTCTTGGAAGGCATCTCTTGTCACTCAAAAACATTTGCCCTAGCTATCCACAGGGGAAAAAACAAGTACATAAATAATGGTCAGTACCAAATAGACTTGATATTTACTGCCTTAAAATATAATTTCTTTCTGGAGATACTATTCTCTTTTTATCCTTACTATGAAAAAATTTCCCTTGAGATTCTAGATATTTTGTTTCTTCAGATAAATTTTGTATCTTGCCTAGTTTTATAAAGTAACATATGTCACTTTTTGATGCACTGATTAATATTGCTCATTCTTTTTTTTCCCCTTTCTTCCATGTTTTTCTTTTTTTCAAAACATCCTTTGTTATAAGTGAAGTTCAATGGAAGGCATAAAGGGGAAGGGATATAGCAAAATATAGGCAAAAAAAAAAACCCAAGGAGACCCTTTTCCTTTTTTTTTTTTTAAAGTAACAGAACAAAAAAATCAGAACTGCTTTGGATCTTAGAAAGCAGAATTGTGAATGTCAGAGCTAGGAGGCACCTTAGTCAGTAATCAGTAAGCATTTATTAAATACCTACTATGTTCCAGATAATGTGCTTCGTATTGGTGTTATAAATAAATAAGAAAAAATCTATTGCTTGCCATCTAATGAAGAGACAAAAGGAAGCTAAAAAGCTGAAGAGTAAGGTGTGTGTGTGGGGGAAACTACTACATGGTACCTGCGGTAGGGAAGTGATGTTTGTGGAGTCCAAATCAAGCAAAGTAGATAAAAGAAAATTTAAGAGTTGAGCACTGTATAAAGGAAGCCTTGAGGAGGAAAATTTTTCTCTGCTTTCCAGCTCTCCAATCAGAGGAAATTGGCAACTAAGAGTATTTGAGAACATATTTCAGATCAAAGCTCAGTCAATCTGCAGGATGATAAGATTTCAGGTGATGATTTTATCCTGGAGGAAGCATGCTATTCATGGACCAAGCTGAGTTGCTGATAATAACAAAACACAAAATGTCACAACTAGGAAAGTCCTTAAAACATGGAATTGAGAGGGTCAAAGTTGAAAGGGGTCTTGAAACACAGCATGAGATTTTAGAACAAAGAGGTGTCTTAGACTATAAATTATTGTAATGTGAAGATAGCTTAGAACAAAGCATAAAATACTCAAAGGACCTTGGAGGTTATTTCATTTGCCGATTACCAGCTTTGGGGTTATAAAGTTTTTGGCATGGTGCTTCTGTTTAATAAATATCTCTTTAGCCTAAATAATATATCTTTTAAATTATAATCATTTCCATTGAAACTCTAGACTTTTCTATCCTCAGAATAAATTGTGTTATTTTATCTAGACATACAAAGTATTCTCTTTGTAATTTGGTACACCATTAACCTCATAAATATATTTAGGTAGCATTATTGTGTTTATTATATGAATCTGACCAAATCATTAGTAATTAATGTTCCTTGGTTATTTTAGTCCTTCAAGGTTTTGTCAAATAATGTTTCGAAATCAATTTGACTTTGACATTCCTTGAGTGGTTTCTTTTTGTGGTAGATTTACTTTCACATGTTTTATGCGTTTTGTATAGGACTTCTTCCATTTCCATTGTTTTTTATTCCTTTATTTTCTTGTTGCTATATAGAAATACTCTTGGTTTTGTGGGTTTATTTGCTGCTTTTTGTTTTAGTTTTTTAGTTGGTCCTCTGAGATTTTCTAAATAAACTACCATGTCATTAGCATATACATTTATGTCATTAGTACATAATTTTTCCTGCTCTTTACTTGTATTTTCTCTTTGATTTATTTCTTTTGTCTTGTTACTACTAGCAATTTTATTTATATGTCAAATAGCAGTGATGAAAGTGGATGTCTGCTTTATTCTCGTATTTACTGCAAAAGATTTAATACTTCCTCATTTCAAATAATACTAACCTTTGTTTGATACTAATATTAATAAGATGATCTTTGTATTTAGCTTCTTTGTAGGGTTTTTAACATAAATGAGTGTTGTACTTTGTCAAAAACCTCTTTCGCACCTAATGATATAATCACATCATTTGGAGTGCTTTGTTTTTTAATATGATGGTATTTGTTGATTTTTTCTAGTGTTGAAACTTGCTTGCATCCCTGGTGTAAAACCATTCTGATTCTAGGAATCAGTATTTTGATAGCTCTAGTCTTTTTGGAAGGATTACATCTATTTTATTTTTTTAATTATTATTATAGCTTTTTATTTACAAAACATGCATGAGTAATTTTTCAACATTGACCCTTGCAAAACCTTCTGTTCCAACTTTTCCCCTTCTTCCCCCCACTCCCTCCCCTAGATGGAAGGTAGTCCAATACATGTTAAATATGTTAGAGTATATGTTAAATACAGTATATGTATACTTATTTATACAGTTATCTTGCTGCACAAGAAAAATCAGATCTAGAAAGAAAGAAAAAAATCTGAGAAGGAAAACAAGAATGTAAGTGAACAATAACAGAGAGTGGAAATGCTATGTTGTAGTTCACACTCATTTCCCATAGTTCTCTCTCTGGGTATAGTGGATTCTCTTCATTTCTGAACAATTGGAACTGATTTGAATCATCTCATTGTTAAAGAGAGCCACGTATATCAGAACTGGTCATCGTATAGTCTTGTTGTTGCCGTGTACAATAATCTCCTGGTTCTGCTTATTTCACTCAGCATCAGTTTCTGTAAGTCTCTCCAGGCCGCTCTGAAATTATCCTGCTGGTCATTTCTTACAGAACAATGAAATTCCAAAAATTCTTACACCACAATTTATTCAGCCATTCTCCAGTTGATGGGCATCCATTCACCTTACAGTTTCTTGCCACTACAAAAAGGGCTGCCACAAACATTCTTGCACATGTGGGTCCCTCTCCGGAAAGAATTCATTTAAAATTTTGCAATCAATATTTATTACTTTATTGGTCTGTGATTTTCATCCTTTGCTTTATTCTCTCTGGTTTAAGAACATAGACTATATTATGTTAAAAAAAAGTTTGATAGTATATTTTCTTAATGAGGAAATAATTTATGTAGCAGAGATATTAGATGCTTTTTGTAAGTTTGAGAGAATTCACTTATAAATCCATCTAATTTGGCACAAATTAGGGTTAAGCAACATGGGAACAAAGACCTAGTGTTCAAAGGAATTTTAGAGGCCACACACTCTAGTCCTTTTACTGTGGCCCAAGGACATTGTGATTTGCCCATGACTGTTCATTCAGTATAATAGATTGAATGTTTTTGCTTCTATACCACACTGCCTTCCGTCTTATCCCATACGAGGCTCAAAATAACTAGGCAAATACACTATAAATGTTATACCTTTTTAAAAGTTAGAAGAAAAAAAAAAGTTAAGAGAAAATGAGACCAAGTAGTCACATAATGGCTAAGGTAAAAAATCATAGCCACACTAAGGAAAGAGCGAATTTATAAAACATAAAATAAGCAATTTTGATTGCAAAACTATTTTAAAAAGCATTTGTATGAATAACATGAATAATGACTGGATAAGAATACATGGTAGAGCAAGAAAATGTATTTATGTGAAATTTCACTGCTGTCATTCTTGTATCATTAGCATTTAACACAGTGACTGGTACATAGTAATTAATAAATACTTGTTGATTGGTTTATATCCTATATATACAGTGAATTTGCACAGATATTTACTTGGTAAAAGTATATATTGTAAAGAAATAAAGGAATACTTGAAAATGTGCTCCAAGGTACTAATAGTGAGATAAGTACAAATTTACGGACAATATACAGTAGACTTGAGGAACAAAGGATTAAAGAATAGAGGATAATATAGAGATGAATTCATTACTTACTTAGGGTCTAGGTTGAAAGGAAAAGAATGTAAAGGGATGGTGGCCTGGGAGAATATTGAGGAAAGGCAAAAAAATCTCTGTGAGGACAATCAATAGGTTTGGAATAAGTGAGGCACAGGGTAAGATGGAATGATAGGAGGTTTTTAGTTAGATAAAGGAATTTCAGTCCTCTTGATATTGGAATGCGAATGGTGAGACAAAGTGGATGCCTTGCCATTATACAACTTATATGTAATGGAAGGATAGACCTTGAGAGTTGAGGATATTGAGGAACTAGGATACTGAGGTGTTGGAGGAAACATCAGATTAGAGCAGAGGTCAGCATACAGAGGAAGAGTATGCACCAAAAATCCGACAGATCTTTGAGAAGGGAGCAAAAATTTCTCAATGGCCAGTAGGCACCATAGATTCCTTGTGGGATCAAGGAGTATATCTAGATAACAAAAAGAATTCAAAAGAGGTGATGCTGTTGAGTACTGGGGGCAGAAGAGGAGAGTCTGGAAGTGGCAAAGATTAGGAGTAGGGCTAATGTGAATGGGGATGAGAAAATGAATGGTGCTAGGTCATAGAGCATCATTTTCATTGCAACAGGAAGAGAGGAGAGTCACAGATTGGGTCTATGTAGCAATTTTTGCCTCACATTCATACCCTCCAGAATTCTGTGAATGGTGGAACCATTGACAATCAGGAAAATTCTGAAAGTAGCAGGTGGAATTTATTATATATATATATATATATATATATATATATATATATATAATATATATACTTATTTTATATAGTTATATACATATATTTATTTATTATTATATATTATATAGACACATGCACACACATTTTGAAAAAGTTATGGTTTACTTGTGTTTTTTGTGTAGTTGGAAATGTTCTTTTTTGGTGTTTAATTTCTTAATGAAAAAAATGTAAAAGTGTTGTTAGTGAAGAAGGCAAATTGGGTTTGATGTTATGATTGGGAGTAAGAAGTTAACTTTCTGTTCCTCTAAGGGTGACTGTCACTGAGTAGTCACATGTAGCCGAAGGTTTTTTCAGAAGCGGCCCTGTTTGGCCCTCTTTGGCCCTTTCTCTACCTTCTTTGGGCAGCAGTTAACATAGTGAATAGAGCTGAGCCTGGAATCAGGAAGACCTGAGTTTCAATGTGATCTCAGACATGTACTGGCTGTATGACCCTGGGCAAATTACTTTATCCTGTTTGCCTTAATTTCCTCATATGTAAAATGAGCTGAAGAAGGAAATGGAAAACCACTCCATTATTTTTGACATGAAAATCCCAAATGGGGACAGCTGTAGTTGGACACCACTGAAATTACTGAAGAGCAATACCTTCTTTAGCATTCCTCTAATGAAATTTGCTCTGACAGTTGTAGGATAATTTAGAATTCTTGAAATACAGTGCTTCTTGTTTCAGTACAAAACATTGAGTGACCTTTCTTCGGTGGGTTGGCTGGCTTATGTATGGACAAGTTGTTTAATTTACTTCAGTTGACTATTTGTTAAAGGAGCATCTATTCTTCCTGGCCAGAAAATGAGACTTCTTCCTAGAACTTTGGGCTGGCACATTTCAAGATGACTTTTGTATAATCATTTCATCTTTGCAAGGACTTAGTGTCTACCATTACTGTGATGATGATTGCTTTCTAATTGTATGTCATTGGTGACCTTTTTATGTATAATATTTGATTCTGCAAATGCTGAATATGTTCCTACTTTGTGCAAGGTACTGTTCTGGGCGTGTTGGTGAGATATATCCAGTTGTTCTCATGTGATTTTGATACTATAAAATTCTCACCATCTTAATCTCAAGCCTCTCAAAGTGGTGCCAAGGTAGTTAGCTTGGCTCTGATTTGTCTAAGCGTGTTATCTCCTGCTCTGGTGACTTCTTCTTTCTGAAAAGGGAGGCACTTAGGGGAAGAAATGGAGCATTTCTGATGGGGAAGGGGGCAGCACCAAAAGTGGAATCCTTTTTATTCTGTTTAAGTCTCTACCACTTGGATTTGGTTGTGTTTCAGTAAAGTATCTTACCAAATGAAATAACATATGTAAAGCCCCTTGCATACCTTCAAGCTAGATCCTATTGTTCTCAAAATATGTCATAAATGTGAATGCTTTTATTCCTCCATGTTCATTGACTTTTTTTTTTTAAACCAACACATGTTCTTAATTGCCAAATCTATTTCAGTTGGGCCTTTAAAGCACAATCACTGCAATTTGCTGCATTCGTCAAAAATGACAGGCTAATTCTTTGAGCCATAACAGTGCATATGAAATTTGATTTCTGTTGATTTTCTGAAGTGTTAGCAGAATTTATTTTTTGGACACATCCTTTATTGTTGTTAAGATTCCCATGGCATAACAGAAACTGGCTTGCTTAATTTTGAGGCTGAGAAATACAGTTGATCTATGAGAATAAGCTATGTAATATTTGCTATCCAACCAAGAAATGATGGAGATGACTGGAAATATGCACATGAAATGGAATTGATTTTGCTACACAGGATGCTGCCACTTGGACTGTGTGTGGAGTTGATTTGTAACATAAATTAACTAGCCAATTATTGATTGTTCCATCTGACTTTATCCACATTAAGAATCTGTAATGAGTTGCCAACTTGTCAGTAATAAGAATGCTGTATATGAATTGCAATGGGGGTCGTCAGCTGTATCCTAGTTAGATCTTGCAGTAAATGTTGCTCAGCTCTACCATCTGCCACATGTCCCTTTTGCATAACATTTTAATCCATTAAAGTGTTTCTTTCTTTCTTTTTTTTTCATTAACCTGTTAAGGCCATACTTACTGTCTTTGTAAATAGCATCTGCACATAAACAGCTGACCTTTGCAGTACCCCGAGCCTGAGCTCTCTTTGTCTTTGGACTGTCATTAAGATGAGGGATGACAATTCTTAGAACTAGAACAGTCTATTCTCACAGTCACACTCCAGAATACATCCTAAGTCCCCAGTAACTGTCTCATTTCTTACATGAGGATGAAATTTGGCCATGAGTTATTGTTTCTGAAAGTAGCTTGTTTAGCAGAATAGTTTCTTGAGAAATCCAGCTCTTGCTTTCACTAAGCTGAATGGAAAGCAGGAGGTATCAGATCTTGTCTGGAGTCTAAACTAGAAAAGAAAGCCTGAACTTTCTATCCCCTGGAGCCCAACAGTGGATAAGGGAGCATTGGACCAGGAGTTAGGAAGGCCTGAGTTCTAGGATAACTTAAGGCATCCTTTTTACTTGTATCACCATGGCAAGTTCAACCTCTTTCTGCTTCAGTTTCTTTATCTGCCAAATAAAGAAAATAGTAACATCTACCTTACAGAGTTGTTATGAGGATAACAATGAGATAGTATTTCTAAAATGCTATATAAATGCCTGCTATTGTTATTATTAATGACATTCCATCCTTTTGGGGCTAAGCAGCCCCTCTGCAACATGAAAAAGGTTTACCCAGATTGCCCAGATAATGCCTCCAGAAAGGAACTGAGGCGACTGGAAGGAGATATTTCAAAGCTATTGCCTCCCAAAAAGGCTCAGAGAAAGCTCTTGGTTGTCAAGGTCTAGTGCATTAATTCTCAATGTTGTAAAGTCTGTATTCTTATCTTTTGAACCATTTACCACATGAATCTCCAAGAGCTAAAGAACATAAGCACATTGGGCCTCTCAGTTTCTCTTGGTTTCAACTTTCCAACACAAAAACGAGACAAATGCTGATTTGAAGCCAACTTGTATCTTTGCAGATTGTTTCTCTTGGCAACGGTTCCCCAAATTGTATTAAGTAGCCCTGTCTTCCTCTACTCCCTCTGGTTATTATTTTACAAAGTGTAACATGTTAATGACTATTTATGATGGCTTAGAACATGCTTGGATGATTTTACTGTGTACATAAACAGGTTTATAATTCAAACCCATGGGGCATTTTGCTGACTTCCTTTCCTAAGCATGACCCGTATCACTACGGACTCCGCTCCAGTGATTCAATAAGTGATTGCTATATAAACTTCCCTGTGGCCATCTCAGAAGGCCATCCTCCCGAAGAGGCAAGTGAAGAACATTTGGGATCCAATAGGGATGTTGAAATTAATTTAACAGACCTGGGTTCTTGATCCAAGTCTGCTCTTTCTTTATCCTGAGATTGGGGGCAAATAAATGGTCCTTTCTTTCTTTTCTAAATAGAGACATTACTAAATGAGAGGAAACACAACTTTGCCTTCTATCAGGGGGCCTGGGGTTATACTTTTGCCTTAAACACTTAGTTGTTTTATGATGTTGGTCAAGTTAGCTAATCTCTCTGAATTTCTTTTATCTCATCTTTAAAATGGGTATGATCATACATTGCCTACATCGCAAAGGTGTAGTAAGGAAGTGACTTGGAAGGAAATTTCAAAGTTCTTTTTCCTTGTGCAATACTGCCCAATGTGAGCTAAGGCTCCCTACTCTCCCCATGTTGTATTTCTCAGGATCTGATCCTCTAAGACAAATTGCTTTGAAAAGCTCTGTTGAAGTCCTTCTTGCTACATGGTAATCATCCTGAAATGGTTTTTATATTTTTAGCATGGTCATTTCCATTTAGGAAACACAACAAACAAAAGTGAAAGGACATGATGCTTTAGGTCACCAGCCATTGGTCAGTCATTTAGTGAGTATTTACTATGTACCACTCTTCTCTAGACTGAGAGCTGGCAGTATCATGGACAAAAACCATCTAGCCACCCCCAGAGAGCACCTGCCATGCACTTTGTCCTTCAGCTACTAACAGGATGTTTGTAACTGCCACAAATTGGGACCAAGGACCAAAAACCTCATCTTTCTTTCTTGCTATTTCTAATCGTTCCTTCTCCACTGTCTAAAATATACTCAGGTCTTCTCTGGCTTGAACATAGAAAGAAGCAAACAGTCTTTCCCTGACCTGGTCATTTTTTTACACTTCCTTCACTATCCTTATTTCATTCATATCTTTCATTCGCTCAAATCACTTCTAAGTTCCAAAAAAGAATGCTCCAGAGTTGGAGTCTCTGAACTTGTTCTTATAAACAATATGTTGATGACTGTATTTTAGGGTCTTTGATTTTCTTTGTAATCCTTTGCATTTTGTGGTAGGTATTTAAAACCATAGCTCTGAGGATGCCTTCAGCTTTCCCAGCCTGCTTGACACACAGGCCAGGCCGCTCCTTTCCAAGGCCGAAGAAGCCCTTCTCTGGGCTCTCTGCCTCCCCTGCCTTCCCATTCAATCCGTTCTTACCAAGGACTCCACAGCAGTCTCTTCTGTGCTGAATCCAATGTTTGATACTTTTTCCTCTCGGTCCTTTTCTTCTTTGCCTGTGAACATTTGATCCTGATGACAATCCCTTTCTTTTTAGAGACTCTCTCCTTTTTTAGCTGCTGTGACTTTGTTCTGTCCCGGTAACTTCCCTGCCTACGTGACCACTTCTCAGTCTCCCTCACTTGTTTGTTGCTGTCTTCCTAGGTGGTTCCTATCTGTGGTTCCCTCTCCTCCCCATTCCCCAAGGCTCTCTTCGTGACCCTGTTGTCTTATTTCCCCAAAGCTTTTCCTTGGTCTTACCATCTTTTGTAATGACCTGATTATCCCTTTTTGGATATTTTTCAAATCTAGGCAGCTTACCCTAATCTCTCACTCAACTGGAGTCCTGCATGGCTGTCCCTTAAATCCACTGGCTTCTCACCCTACATGTCCAAAAAAAGTCATTATTTCCCCTAAACTGTCTTTTCCTATTGATGGCTTTGACATCCTTCCCATCTTAGCTAGGGCCATAGATCTGGAGTTCTTAGAAATCATCTAGTCACAGTCACCCATTCTCTAGAAACCCAGGATGGGGAAAAAAATTTGCCTGAGATGACACCACTAGTCAGTGTAGAAGAACATCCCAAGGCCCCAGGAAATACCACTAGCAAATAGCAAAGGTACAATTTGAAGATCTGCCTTCTGCCTCTAAATCCAGACCACTTTCCATAGGATGGTGCTGCTCCCTGTTCTTCTTATCCTTCAGACTCCAGAATCTCTTGTGTAGCCTTGCCTTCTACTCATACCACTGCCACCTTGGTTCTGATTATAAATCAAGCCCCTAACTTAATTTCCTCCCTCCTGGCTCTCTCCTCTCTAACCCATCCTTTGATTGTGTGTCAAAATAACCTTGCTGATGCTCACATCTGGTCACACCATTGCCCTCCTTGAGGGCTTCACGGTCTTATTGGCTACAGACTAAAATATGGACCTTTTTTGCACGTCAGCCTGATTCCAACCTGCCTTTTCAGCTTTATTTAGTGGTGTTTTTGTCAGACTGGACTATACAGTCTCCTTTCCCCTTTTACCTTTGTGTCTGAAATGGCCTCCTTCCTCATTTCTACCTATCGCAGACCTTTTCTTTCAAGATGCATCTCAGATGTCTCTTATTTTGTCACCCAAGTTGAAAGTAGGCTTTCCTTCCTTACATGTTGGTGGAGTTCTTTTGCTAGATCTCTCCTCTGCCCCTAAAACTTGTATATAATTCAAACTGTCTTTATGTAGCTATTCTCTTCCCCATCTCCATCTTTGGGATGATTGTAAGTTCTGAGAAAGCAAAAGGTATTTCTTTTTTTCATCTTTGTGGATGCATTACCTAACCTAATGCTTGACACATAGTCAATACTGAATAAATGCATGTTGGATTGAGTTTCAAATTAGAAGTCATAATAATTGACAAATAATTTCTTTGGAAGAAGATTAGACCTCATCTAGCTAGACTTGAGTGAGTTCTGGGTCATCCAAGTTTTGCTCTGGGATGTAGTAGGATTCATAGAATGTCAGAGATAGAATGAAACTTTATTGAATTAGAAGCCCCTCATTTTGTGAATGAATAAAGAAAAGAAAGAAAGAAGGCACCCATGTCCACAGGGATTCAGTGTAGAGAGCACAGAGGGGGCCCTTTTTATTTTCTGTTGTTTGTTTCTAGTTATTTACAGGAAAAGCAAATTTTAGAAAAAATGTATAGAATTGTATGTTTCATGAAAGAGAGAGTGGAGAGACCATTGGATAGTGTTATCAGGAAAAGAAGGAAACTTATCAGAAAAGAGGTGTCTTCATGGAATGTAGAACACAAAAGCTGGTTCTCTCTTCTTATATATAGAATATTAGTATTGGGAGGGACCTTAGAGAGTATTGAATTCAAATCACTCCTTTCACATGAAAGAAAACTGGTTTCCTTGGTTGTGGGCAGCAGAAAGGAAAAGCAAATAGGCAAATTTGCAGAACCTGAGAAATATCCCCAAAGTTTATGCCAGATGGGAATCACATCATCCTTAGCATATTATTTTCCCACCCCAATTGGAAGCCTTTGTCCCTACCCTCACCTCAGGCCTTGGAAACTAGTACATGTATTTTAGGGCTGCCAGAGCTTGACACAAAGAAAATATGTGTAGGAAGACAGGTCTTCTTTCCTCTGGAGAGTCTGAAGAGATATTTCCTAAGACTACTGAGTTTCATTCTTATCTTGTGGAGAAAATATCTTGTGAAGAAAATAACCCAAGGAGAATTCTTGAGAGATCTTGAAACACCCTCCTGAGAGACCTGGGTTTCTAGCATTAAGAAGTAAGCATTTTCTGGCAGTGGTAAGCCTTGACATTGGTTGCAATTTTTGTCACTTTGATACATAATTGAAATACATAAATGTCTTCATTTTTAGCCTATTAACAAATATTATAGCTAGCAACATTAATGTTTCTTCTAGTCTGCAAGACTAGAGGAGGAGTACAGAAGTATGAGAAAAATAAGATTTTCCAATTTCTTTAATAAACTGGAGCAAGAGTTCAGAGCTAATAAATGAGAAATTATATATTTCGGTTAGTTTATGAGGCAGTACCAGGAGATACTCCTTGATTGCCTGAGTACCCAAGATGAGAATTAAGAAACATAATAAGTTAAATAGGAAGCTGAAAGTGGGGATTTGGGGGGTATAGTTTGCAGCGAGTGCATGTGCCCCAAACATACATGGCTTACAGGAGGATTGTTCATCTCTGAAAATGTTACATGTATAAAGGGATAGGTAAGTCAAGCTTTATTCATAGTATTATTAAGCTATATCTACCCTTGTTTAAAAAAAAAAAGGTCACTCACTCCAGTTTATTAAATGAGTTTAATTATTTAGGAGTACCGTGAGCAGTTTCAATTAAAAGAATTGATTGGCAAAATGGAATAGACCATGTAATGTTAGAAATTTACATATATGTATATATTATATATATTTTAACTCAGATATAATAGTCTTTCCTAGTCTAGTGAGTAGGCTAGGTTTTGTTTTTGCCATTGTCTCCAAAGCTGATTTTAGTTAAGGCTCAAGTAACAAACTTGAAACTTGATAATCAACTTCTGCTCTAGAAATTTGCATACTAATATTTAGGTTCTCCTTTTTTTCTGTGCTACTTTAAAAAAAATTCTTTAGGAACTTGTTTTTAACTGGGATACTTTGTTGATAGAAAAGTCAAGTATGACATTTAATATAAACTCATCTTTAAATGCATGTTAATATTTAGGTTGGATAGTGGCAGAATCTAGGATGGTGATAAAAGATAATTAAAATAGGAGCAGTATTTTTTGATGTTACAAAAGCTGGTTACTAGATCTTGGAATTGGTTAACATTTTCATGAATGATCTTTGAGGCCTAACTGTAAATACCGTGTTCATTAAGTTAACAGATAGTAAATGAGTAGGTATAAATAATACTGAATGATGATAGGGAAACAATTAACATCCATTTAGAGAATTTTACACTACCTGGGAACATTATGGCATTTTCCTTAGCAGTACGCAAACCATTCTTTTCCTGCTTCTGAACCAGGAATATGAAGCTTTCACTTAGTCATAGATTTTGAGAAAAGTAAGAATCTGTCATCCAAATGTGTATTGTGGGTAGGAATTTAATCAGAATTTATAACAAAATCCTCCAGGATTCCAGAGGATCTGTGCTTTGTTTCCTGGGCCTACATTTTCCATTGTGCAGCCCGAAACCCATCCATCCATAGCTGTTCATTCTGTCTCCATCCTAAGTTGAGTTCACTACAAGGGACCCCACCCCATGTGTCAGAGACCTTCCTCACACTCTTTTTGAGATCTCGATGCCTGTGGAACCCATACAATGCCCATCTGTTGTTGCTTGTTCTTGCCATCTTAGCAGTTGATCCTTTTTTCGTTCATCTGTTTATTGTATGGTATCTTTTCTGTAGAATTCCCGAAGTTGGCCCAGTGCATTCTCTTGGAACACATTGCATGCAATGGGATATGCCTTACAACTTTTGGGTTTTGTCATGGTGAGGTTATATGTTAGAAGCTTCTCTGTTTCATCATTAAATCATTCTAGGTAATAATTGTAGCACTATGCAGCTACTGAAAATGGGGAGTCAAATTTCAGCTACCTCAGGTCAAAATCGAGTGCCCTTATGATTCTTAGTTATTTTTATAAGACTAAGGTGTAGGGGAGGGGGTGTTCACACATATAAAATGGCTCTAAAGGGCATTGTGATGAGAATTAAAGTGACTAATTAGGTCACCTGAGGGCTAGAATAATATTTGCTTTGTGATTCTATTGACTAGGTACTCCAATTAACATCTAATTTGTCACTGATAACTTTAACTCTTACTTCAGCCTGTGGTAATTTGCCTACAATCTTATGGTTCTATTTGTTTACTCTTGGCTACTGCCATCAAGTATTGCTGCTGCTGCTGTTGGTTGTTGTCCTCTATTCCCTTTTGTCTTATACAATCAAAACAAAGCTCTGTCCTGGATAAAAATGGTGCTCAGAGAAGAGAGATTGCCTCTTCACATAGAATCAGCTAGCTTATCTGGTATTGCTCAGCTTAGTCAAACATATAGAATCTGGGCCTACTTACCACCAGACAGCCAGCAAACATGCATCTAAAAATGAAACAAAGTAAAGCTATTGTGGATCAGTAATATCTCCACGTAGGAACAAGATCACATGAATTTCCTATTTCTTAGAGTCCACTGTTTGTTCATTTTGTTTGGCTTAAATTCAAACTACTTGTGTCAGGTCTCACCTGCTCTAAGGAAGGTGCTGTCCAGGACTGATTCTTGTAGTTGTTCCTGGACTATATCTCCCTTTTCTCTGCCCAGAATGTGAAGAGACCTCAGATGTGAATCAGTGTAATGATCTAAGAAATAGGTGTGATAGGAAGAAGACAACTGTAAATAGTTATGTTGATGTCAACCGGAAGACACAAGGCAATCTGGCTACAAGTGCCTCAGCTTCTTTCATGTAACTCAAAAAACAAGCAGGGTTAGAGTGGTGATTCAGTTAGGAAAAAAAATGGGAAAAATTAAAAACCAGGGAATACCTTGTAGAACACTGTCCTCTGGATTATGCTGAAAATCCCTTTCTTTAAGTCACTGAAATTACTGTGGACAGAAAACCTCCATGTGCTGCTTTTCTTGATGACGCTAGCCTTCACAGTCAATCTTTTTTCAAATAATCCATTTAATTATCTGTTTGTTTATTGTATTTTTTTGTATTTTTGAATTGTATTTTTATTACAGCACCTTGAGAAAAAGGAGTTTTGTTTTGTTTTGTTTTCATCTTTCTCTTGCTGTCACCAACACCAAGTACAGAACCTTGCACATAATAGGTGTCTCATAAATGCTTGTTGCATAAATAAATGAAGGCTCCCCATGGAGGATAAAGGTCTTTGGAGGTTCAAGTTTTAGTTCCAGGTCTCAAACTTCCCCAAGCAAATGTCAGTAAATGTTGCTGGGCCTTCTTTCTCCAATTATCAAATGAGGAAATTTAAGTGGTCCTTTCCTATTGCCTTCAAACAGTCTCCCATCTTCCTCCCTGTTCTTACCAAAAATCTTTATTTGCCCCTGCTGTGCTCTCAAGCTGTCATTCTATTTCTCCTCTCCCTTTCCCTCTAAATTCCTGGTAAAAAATTTTAGCACATCTTAGAATTGGCTATTTCCCATATAACCTTCCCCGTCAACTCAACTTCTGTTTATCTCTTGAAGGTACTGCTATTCCTCCAGTCCCCCAGATGTATAACTTTGATGTTATCATTGATTCCTCACCACAAATCCAATTTGATTGCAACCTACCATTCCAGACTGATTGCACATTAATTTCCTGCAAGTATTCACCACTTCAGCCAGATTTGGTCTGCTTGCCATTATTTATTGTGATTTTCTATCACCCACCCCTTTGTCTTCTCAGAGACTGGTCCTAGTTCTAGGATAGGTCACTTTTCTTTCCTCTGCCTCTTGGAAACTCTAATTCCTCAAGACTCAGTTCAAGTGCCCCTCTCTTTGTATTTTTCTGATACCCCCTTCCCAGTAGAGTGTGCTTATTTTCAGTGCATTCTGTATAGGGGTGAACGGTCATCCACCCTCCCTGCTTGCTAGCATGTAAGCTCATTGCCAGAAGGGACTGTCCTGCTTTTGTGTGTATCTGTGGCACCTTGTGTAGCAGTAGGACTTATTATAGACCTTCTCCATGCCTGCTTGTGGGATTGACAAGCTTGGTAATGTCTTTTTTGAGTCTGAAAACCCTGTCAGTATTGTATGAAATCCAAAGCATCAAAGAAGACTGCTGAGAAGCTGATTTTTATCTGAGTAAAAGCAAATGAAGTTAGAAGAAATGAATAACAGAATAAACAGATTATTGTATGAATTTTTAAGAACTACTGCTTGCAATTCCTTAATAAATCCAATACCATAGAGATTTGATCTGGCCTCTATCAGGCAGGGTGTTAGGCAAGGTTGGCCTGCCTGCTACCTCAAGTTGGAAGTAACTTCTGAATGGACAGGGTGAAGGTCCAGTCATGATGATGCTATTGTACCAGTTAAGCAGATAGTTTGAGGATATAGAAAACAAAGCAATTTTATTGAATTATGTCCTCAGTACCTCGATTTTGGAGTTGGAGGAGCTGGACTCAGCCTTTGCCTTTGCTACTTTTCATAGGTGGGCCACTGGTTCTGGAACCCCCTTTCCTCATCTGAGAGACGAAGGGGTTGGGTTTGATTCTTTAGAACCGAACTGCCTTCAAGACCTTCTTCCAACAAGGCTTCTCCCACCTAGAAATTAAAATTGTCCAAGATTCCTTGAAAGAGAAAACCTCAGAAATCACTCTGTTCAGTGACCCTTGGATCAGAAACGCTAGGCAAGGCATAAAAAGGGAGATGTATGCAATTACATAGTTTTGATTTAATTAACAGAAAAAGTCTGCATATACAATAGGGGATTCTGTTTGGATTTTACTTCTTTAATAGTTTGACAAGCAGATTGCAACAAACAAGCCATTTGGAAGCCTGTTAGGGTCCCAAAGGCCTCGTAAGTATGCAATGCACTTCTCTTCATTTCCCTAGGTCCCTAAGGTAGAGACATGCTGAATAAAATTAAAACCACTAGGCCTTTTGTATAGCTCTGAGCTATCACTAATTTAAAGTGAGTCATGGCCATTTTACACCTGTACTTACAGTAGTTTAGAACTAAGGGAAATGAATTGTACAAATGTGCTTTGAGTCTGTATTAAGTCCCCTGGAAAATGAAAGATGGATTTCTTTATCAGGATATATGTTCTTTTAAACTTAATACCACAAGTCAAACACATTTGGCCCTTAGGATTATTTTACATTTGATAGTGCTATTGAATCTCATGTGGGGCATAATGTGCAGATAAGGTATTGAAAAGTGATATGTATTTACATATAAACACATCAGTGGAATGTCATAATCCATCTGGAGCAAGTTGTTGTTTCTTTGAATTGGGTTTTGAATAGATTTACACTCTTACTATTTACTGCATGTGGGGCTATTTGTGATTGAACAGGCCTCCCTGGTCCCTTTTCCAGAGTTCCTGAACCATATTGATATTCACTTCTTTTTAGGCTACTAATTCCTTTATAGTCTCTAAAACAAGGGAAATATGATAGGAGACAGGCAGGAAAAGAAATGGTTAAGGAAATGAATGAATTTGTCGTGGTCACAGAATCTAAAGGGATTTGGAAAAATATTGTAGACCTTCTTCCTAGGTCAGTCTGCAGAACCTGAAAAGAAAAATGTACTATTGGTACCATGCTGTTTAAGCACATATCCTTGGCAAAGAGAAGTTGATTTAATGTTCTGAATTGTAAAAGGAGCAAAAGAGGTAGCTTCTTGATCTACCATGGGGTTTTCAAATTTTTAAAAATGATCTGCTGTGGAAGCCAAAGGTTTGTTTTCTCATTTAGAAACTCAGTTTTGAAGTTTTGGTTTTGGAGAATTGAATTTGTCAGGTTACATACTAACAGTTTAACAACCAAATGAATGAAAGAAATCTCATGGGATTGTAAATGGAAGGAGACACCTGGATGTTGTCTTCATGTTTCTGTCTCTGCCAGCACAGTTGCCTGACACCCAAAAGTGCTAATTTGCAAAGTCTAGTAATCATTTGCAGCACATTTACCTTGTTACGGCCAACCTTCCTTTATTGATTTCATCCTTAATCTTCTCCCTTTCATTGTTCTCTTAATATTAGCATGAATATGCTCACTTTTTTTTTTAACCATAACAGCTTAGTTATTCTGAGTATTTCTGGCTTCTGGGTCATTAGCAGGCCCAGTTTTCCAAGAACTGTATGACCCAGAGCCAATTAGTTTGCCATACATTCATTTCCCTGGTCAGTAGCCAAAGCAAGACTGAAATAAATATTTAGGGAGAGCATATCTAATGTTGACTTGTAAATACTTTTTACATTAATATTACATTTAGAATAAAATTCTCACTCCCCTGAACATTTCTATTTTGATGCCTTATCATATTATGGAAGTGACTATGGATTCTGAAAATCTATACCAGCATAAGCAAACTCTTATGGTCCCAATAAGATGTAGAAACTTTGAATGAAGTCTGGGCAGCAAGACATTGTAAATCCAGTAGAGACCACTGTAGTTCTGTAGCTAGCTGAGAAATATCACCAACAAGTTAGAGATCAGGTGATTGTTTTTTTTTTCCCCTGGCAACTCATGATTATCATCTCAAGGCTTGGTAGGGTTATAATCTGTATTGGTTTAGGGAGTAACCTGTCATATGAAATCCCAGATCTTGTAATGCATTCTATTTGAGGTAAGGCAGCTTCTAGGGGACCATATTAAGGCTCTACAAAAATGAATGACTTTCCATCAGCTATATTTAGATTTCTGATTTTTTTTCTAGCCAAGTATATCATAAGTAAAATAGTTTGTGAACAAATAAGGGGTCTAATTTTAAAGTGTTTAAAGAGAGTTGTTAAGGGAATTAGTAAGCACCCCTATTATAAGTAAATCTGTCCCACACTCTCCCTTTTTTCAGACAGTCAAGTTCAAGTCAGCTTTGATTGTGAAAAGTGAGTGGAGAGCTTTTCTGATTTGCTCACTTATCTATTTAACACACTTGGTAGCTACACTGGTTGACAATAATGAGTAAAACAAAAGAAGCAAAGGCATCTATCTGATGCTGATGTATAAGTACATGTCAAGTTTCCAAAGGATGAGAAGGGGATAGTAGTTCTACTACTCCTCTCCTTCCACCAGAAATCAAGTCTCAAAGTTCAAGTACTTAGCAAGAGTGTGACTTGTATCTTCTGAGGCCATTTCCTGCAATGGAAAGTACACTGATGCCAAAGGATGCAGATTCTTACTGTCATTACAATGATAGAATCTGAAAAGCATTTCGCTCAGCTGACGAAACCTGGACGCTGATGGTAGATGATTTGTCTTAGGGCTTTCCTGGGCTATTGCCAGTCATCTTGACTTTTGTCTTGCCATTACATTCCTGTGACTCTGGAGGAGACACTTCAGTTCATGAGCAAGTCAAGGTATCAACTTCATGCTGTCATTAAGCCTCCTGAGATTGCAGAGTCAAAAACAATGACAAGAGCCTTGACACTGACTAGTTATCTAATCTTGGGCAAGTCATTAATATCCTCTCCTTAGCTCAATTAATACCCTCTCCTTAGCTTCTTCAGTTAAAAAAGAAAAGAAAATAATCTCTCACCTACACAAAGAGATTTTGAAGGGAGCTGATATCTGTAAGAATAGTTCCTTATTTGGGCAACCTAGAAGCAAAACTGATTGTTGATGTCAATTACCCTCCTTTCATTTGTCTGTATGATCCTTTCAGATTCAGCTTTATGTAGGTGACAGGTAATTCAGTAAAATAAACATTTATTCATGCTTGTATGCTTTCATTCATTCATTGATTCATTTTAGTATTCTTTTGTTATTAAGAACTTTACAAACATCTCCAAGCATGAGCATTTTTGTATACAAAGAACAGAAAAGAGATTTTTATATGATATCATGAATTTCTACTATATGCATATCAAGATTTTTAAAAAAAATGTATTTTACTTGGTGTTTCCAAAGGTAACAGGTTTATCTGTTTTCCCTATTGAACTTCCTTCTGCTGTGTTCTGTGTGCTTTTTAAGTTTCATTAATACCTTCTTTTCTTCCTCTTTTTTAGTTTTAATATTGTGTTCCTCCCACGTCTCTCTCACACAAAGCATAAAAGATGTCCCTTTTAACAAATAAGTTTGGTTAAGCAAAAGAGAAATTTGTTATATGCCATGTCTGAAAACATGTGCCCAGTTTGGTATCTAACGTTTATCAGTTTCCTGTCCAGAGGTGAAAACGTGCTTACTTTATCATCATTCTTTTGGACTCATGATTTGTCTGCATTGATCACTGATCATTCTCTTCTTGTAGATGAAATGAAGAGACATGACCTTGTACCCTTATACAAGTAGGAGCTTACTTGATATTGAAATGATGATCTCTCATTGGTCTTGCACCCTTTATGTTCCCTTTGGGACAGAAGTGGTCTTAGAGTTGAGAGTATGATTCAAACAGTCTAACAGACTGATTTAGAATGGTAGAGAGATACAATGTGGCCCACAACCAAAAAAAAAATTATATATATATATATATATATATATATATATATATATATATATATATATATATATATATATATATATATATATATATATATATATATATATATATATATATATATATATATATATATATCACTATTTAGTGATGGGCCACCAGCTTTGTTCTGTTAAAAATGCCCTTGTCTCCTAGGAAAATTCAGGGTAGCATGGGAAATTCTAGTAGTTACAAATACTCCTCTCTTAAGCTCCTCATTCTTTCTTACTTTTTCCTTACTTAAGCCTCTCCAAATACTTTCCCTGTGCCATTTTCTTCCAGTTCCTTCATTTTTAGGAAGTCATTCCTCATTGGAGATATGTGCATTCGAGGCTTACTCTGCCCATGTGCAAATTCTGCCTGTTGTTCCTAGGCCTACCCTCAGCCAGCCAGAGCTGGCTGTTGACAGCTCTCTTGACAACCGCTTAAGTCCTTCCTGAGTTATTTTGTCAAAGGTAGAGGTCCAAAGGAAGAGTGTGTTTCAGGCATCAGAGGCACCCTGCCAAATGAAGGGGGTAGGGTGGGGGTGACATGTCTACATTTAATGAACAACAAAAGAGGTCACTTGGCTGGAACATAGAGTGAATGTATAATGTAAATTGCTGGGGCACACACTACAAAAAGATGTTTTTAAAGAAAGGGCTTTAAATGAAAACCTTCAAACCAAGGTAAATTGCTCATTAGTCCATTAGGGTGTAGGAGGAGGAGTTGTAGGTCCCTCCGCTCATTTTGAACTCTAAAAGGCTGTGATTCTGTGCTTTCTTAAATAAGGGGGCCACTGAATACCCACCATAGTGGCAAACCTAAAAATGTATTTAAATGCTTAGAGCAGTATATCAGGCTTACAAATTCAAGCTTGTTAAAGTAGGAAATGCTTGACAAGTCAGATAAGCTTTTGCTAATTAAATGTAAGGGAAGACTGATAAAAAAGAGTTTAAAAGGTTGCATGTGGTATGAAAGATTCGGGGCAAACAAATCTTCTAATGTTGGAGGGTATATACTGTCACTGTAAATTTCTGTTTCATTCTGTGTTGTCTAGTATTAGTATTAGGATTCTTTTTATATTTTATTAAGCAAAAGTGACATTATCTTCCTCTTTATGCTGTTTTTTTTAAACTATGACCAGAAGTTCGGTTTTTTAAAACAATCTTTCTGTGCTTCTTTTCATGATATATTTTAAAGAAAATTCAGACTTATAAGTATTGTATAATTACTAACTTTAGAGTATTTGGAGGTGCTTGCTTCTTTCTTCATTGTAATTTCTAGTGTCATACAAAATTTATGATTAGAAAACCATCATTCTTCTATTGGTTTGGATTTTATGTTCTTTTGATTCTTTGACATTCTATAGCTGATCTTCAATTTGTATATGATATCAAATATAGTATAGAATAGCTATTGGCAAAAGTGACATAAAAATTTCAACATGAACTTAATGTTCTGTTGTTATTCTGGCATATGGAAAACAGGAAAAATAAGGTGCCAGAAGTATGATTAGCATTGATGTTATTGTATTAATGGCTTATCACAATTTGAAGGTTAGAAAGTTGTTCAGTTTTGTGTGTATTTGTGTGTATATTTAGTTCTTGTTTATTAAAAAAAATCATATTTTCCTCTTAAGGTGTCTCATTGATTTCTGGTATGCATTAAAGGATAAAAAGAGAGTATGTTTGCCTATTTTGAAGGTTGCAGTGATATTTGGAGGAATCAGCTTTTTATCCATGTTGGTACTCCCTAGCCAGGACAGCTCATAACTGTCTATCCTTTCTTGTCCTGTGAGACTCTTGACCATACTTTGCCTCAGATCCTTCATCGAGGATCCATCCAGTATACCAAAAGTGTGTGTGTGTGTGTGTATCTTGGGATACTTTGGGAAAGCAGTGACATACTTGGGCTATCCCTCTGTTAGCTTGCCTTCTCACTCATCTGTGAGGCATATGATCTTAATAATATAATTTATGCCATTTTTGTGTCTGTGAGTGGTCAATGCTTATGTCTTACCATAAAGGAATGAACTAATGAAAAACCATTTATTAGCCACTTAAGTTGCCAGAGCTCTATACATTTTTCAGTTGAACTCTGGGTTACCTCAGTGTTGACGTTTTATAAATCATAGTTTTCTGTTCTTTATATATCAGTAGAGGAATTGACAGACTTTGGTTAGATCATTGTAGTTATTTCACAGGCTCCCAGACGCAGTACAGACCACTGTCTTCTTCCATTGTAGTTTCTGAACAGAGAAATACGTGTTCTCTTATTAGGAAGATCGTAAGGATTAGACTTCGAAGCACTCACTTGTTTTGGAGTGTCTTGTGATGGAGCCACACCAGCTGCTCTTTCTTTGGCTCCTCTTTCCCTTGTTGGCAGTAGCATCGGTCTGCACAATGGCCAACAAGGATTAGAGGCTTGATTTCTGAGCAGGGATCACTTGTTTCTTCTTAGTGCAGAGCTAACTGGCTGATACAGAGTTCCCCTCTCTCATGACCTTGGCTTCATTAATGATGTGATCTAACTAGCCCTGGTATATGGATGTTATTCACACAACAAATCAGAGCTAAAAACAGGTCCACAGGAAGGCCTATTGGGAAATGCTTTTCTTGAGGAACACACCCCAGATTTGACCCACAATTACTGGCCTACATACTATTCTTGAGCCCACACACTGCTTCATTTTAAAAACTAAACACAATGACAGTGGATATTGAAAGCAAAAGAGTTGTACTGATGTGTTATTTTCTTTTTTCTCATATAATCTAGATTTACATAGGAACAGCGGATCAAAATGATCATCTGTTATGTGTTTTTGTCAATTTCCCCATAGATTTTTATTCAGGAAAACTGTACTTATGGCATACATGAACTCACAAAAGGGAATATCCTACACAATTCCCAGACTGCCTTGCTTGGTCATTTCACTGTTGATTTGGGGATTGCTCACTTTCAGGTAGTAGTTGACCGCAACAGATGTTAGCTGACAAATCACTGTGCTTTTGTGGAGGAGGGATTAAAAAGGATTAATGCCAAAGATTTGAATTAGAAGATACATTTTCCAAAATATGCATCACTAGTCTTTGTTTTTAAGAAAGGAATAGGAGAATCATCCAGGTATGAGAACTAAGGCTACCTTGTTCTCATGAACTAAGTATCTTTCAACTTCCGTACTTTAATTTCTGTCTTATCTCCAAGGAGTTTTTGTAGCTGAGCATCAGTGCTACATGTGTCAGTCAATCTTGCAGCCTTCCTGATAAAGGAGGAGATTTGGTCTACACATGTATAGTTTTTGTAGAAATAAAGAACAGTGTTGAATCTTCCAACTTTCTTGGATTGATTTCAGAGCTTGAGAAGACTCCAGTTTCACTTAATGTGCTATTTCCTCAGCCTTGTTGGCTATAATCTGAGTAATTAGATTTTATTCAAAGTCTGATTTTGAAAATTAATAACTGGTTAATTATTGAATAAATGTGTATAATTATAAAATGAAATATGACCACTTGTGATTTCTGAGGTAGCTACCTCTGGGTAAAAGGATTGAGAATAACTAGCATTTTGAAACTGTATAGAAATATAACCAAAAAATCCTTTGGACTTTGTGATTATTTTTTTTTATTTCATTATGGGAATGAATCAATCATGTAATAAACAGTGTATTCTAACTCCAGTTAAATGTAAAAGAAAATGAAAATATGAAGGGATTTAGAAAGTCATATGTTTGTGATGGAAATTTCTCTGGAGCAGAGCAAATCCTCATTAGGAAGCTCAATATGTAGAATTGTGCTCTTAAGCCCATTGTAAAGGACAGCCAATTTTGTGTCTGCTAGCCCTTTTTGTAGTGTTAGAGCATTCTAAGTTCACCTCATCCCAACAGTTCCATCATTCCCAATGGAAAAATTTTGGAACTGATTATCTTGTCTAAGGATGGGGGTGGAGGGGTGTTAAGTGATAAGACTAGCTCAGAGTGGTATAATAATCTAGAAAGCTTTTTAATCCAACAAACATTGGTCACAAGAAGTATGGCCCAGGGATGAGAATGATTCAGCAACATGGCATCATTAGTTGTCTCTTGTGAATTTACAGGTACAGTTAGAGATCGGCTTTGCCTATGTTGCAAATGCTCCACATTCTCCTTCTAGACCTTGATGTGTGCTATTAGATTAACTTACATTTCTTCTCCTTTGATCATGGGTCTCTTTTCCTTCACCTCCAACTTCCTGTTGCTTATTAAAATCTGTATTGTACAGTGTTGGAGCAATGGTTTCAGAGGTCCCAAAGGGATGGAACTCTTCTCTAGGATAAGGGTATATTAAATATTTTTGAAATAGTTATGTGCGTGTATTTTTATTCCTCCAAATAGAATTCAAACCTCTTAAGGGTAGGTTTTTTTTATTTGTTATTTGGTTATCTGGTTGTGTTGACTTTGCACTTGTAGCACCTGGAACAGCTAAACTGAATTGTATATAACTGTTGGTACAAATTCTTAGAGCACTTCATTTCTCAAAAAATAGAGAATAATTGATGCATCTTCAACACTAAAGGCTCCATTTTCATTCCTGTAATGATTGAGATTGATAATGACCAGGAGCTAAAAGATTTGAATTGGCATCTCAGTTAATTTCCTGACTGACAAATTGGCACTTTAGAGTACATACTACTATGTCTTACATTAATAACACCTCTTGTCATCTGAATTTCTGATGAGAAAAGCTGTCAAATGAATAGTAGAGATTGATACTTAGAGACATGGATAAGATGCCTTTCTCTCAAGTCTGAGAAAGATGGACTGCCACTGGACCTCTTCTGAGGATAATTTAAAGTTGTCAGTTTCACAGCTTTCATGAGCTCTAGAAAAATATCTTAACATCTCTTTTAATATCTCACTAGTATATATATATATATATATGGAATTGATAACCAAAGAAGAAATACCATTCTTAATTTTCTTTATCAAGAGATAAATGCATAAACCTCAATGAGCCAAATTTGATTATAGAGAAAATCCCTTAGGCTTCTTAAATCATATGCAGCTTCTGTACATTGTCCTGGGACCCCCCGGTCCAGAGTGAATTTAACTTTCGTATCGCCTGAAAGACCGCTAACATAATAGGGTACCCTTGACTTTGTAGAAGGAAAACTACAAATTCTTTATTTCAGAATAGCAAATCTAGAAAGTAGACTTTGAGTTCATTTAATAGAATTTCAGGGCTGAAAGGGATCTAGGACATCATTTTGTAGAATACTATTATTTTACAGATAAGGCAAATGGTCGTTTGCCCAGAGATTTAGTGACAGATCATGAATATATTAGAATCTATTGTGTTTCCATTTACTTATATATGACATATTTAAATAGTCCACAATTTATAGAGCATTGGAAATTACATAAAACCAAAAATATTGTCCTTTACCCTCATAGAGCTTAGGGTGAAAGAAAAAAGGAACATGTGAAAAAAATGTCTTATCTAGTACCATCAAAAGAAATATTTTATTTATTTATTTATTTTTTTATTATATTTTTTTTATAATATTATCCCTTGTATTCATTTTTCCAAATTATCCCCCCCTCCTTTTTCTCCCTCCCCCCGATGACAGGCAATCCCATACATTTTACATGTGTTACAATATAGTCTAGGTACAATACATGTGTGTGAATATCATTTTCTTGTTGCACAATAAGCATTAGATTCCGAAGGTACATGTAACCTGGGCAGACAGATATTAGTGCTAACAATTTACATTCATTTCCCAGTGTTTCTTCTCTGGGTGTAGCTACCTCTGTCCTTCATTGATCAACTGGAAGTGAGTTGGATCTTCTTTATGTTGAAGATTTCCACTTCCATCAGAATACATCCTCATACAGTATTGTTGTTGAAGTGTACAGCGATCTTCTGGTTCTGCTCATTTCACTCAGCATCAGTTGATTTAAGTCTCTCCAAGCCTCTCTGTATTCCTCCTGCTGGTCATTTCTTACAGAGCAATAATATTCCATAACCTTCATATACCATAATTTACCCAACCATTCTCCAACTGATGGACATCCATTCATCTTCCAGTTTCTAGCTACAACAAAAAGAGCTGCCACAAACATTTTGGCACATATATGTCTCTTTCCGTTCTTTAGTATTTCTTTGGGATATAAGCCCAGTAGTAGTACTGCTGGGTCAAAGGGTATGCACAGTTTGATAACCAAAAGAAATATTTTTGACAAAATCAAAATTCAAAATCAAGAGGAGTGGCTTGGCGAAACCCAGATGACTTTAATGGCAAAGGAAGAACCCAAGCTTAATAGAGATAGCCCTTGAATATTACTGCTGAAGTAGATTTTCCGATTGACCCATGTATGTTGAAAAGGAGGGGCAATGATCCAGAGCCACTATGGGGAAAATTTTCTGTTACATCCACCACTGAGCCAAAGGAAAAATCACAAAATCGTCTCTTTCTGACTTTTCCCACTCACCTGGAGAAGATAGGCCACACATTCTCACTAGAAAGAACCAGGGCTTCCTCTATTTGATGCCCTGTTTGTGAGCAATACTCCATTTTTTCAGACAAGGTCTGTGGTAACTTTATGTTAAACTTAGGTTGAAAAACTGAGGATCACTCACTACAAAGAGCTGGCATTTGTATAAGGCTTCCAGTTTTGCAGATCTCTTTGCATATATTGACTCATTGTAAAACTCCTGTTAATGTAGGTGCTATTATTATCTCCACTTTTACAGATGTTCCAACTGAGATGAAAAAGGTCAAAACTTGGTCCAGGGTCTTACAGCTAATAGGTCTCTGAGGCAGGATTGACATTCAGGTTTTCCTGAGAGCAAGTCTTATGGTCTATCCATTGGTACTTCCAAAAATACCTAATCAGAGATTTAGAACTTTCCCAGATTGTTGAGGTTCACACACACACACACACACACACACACACACACATATGCATATATACATGCATGTATACATACACATATAGAGGGAGGGAAAGAGGGAGAGAGAGAGGAAAGGAAGGAGAGAGGGAGAGACAGACACCCACAGAGAGGTGAGAGAGCGAACAAGTATCAAGTATCAGCCTATATTTTCTCTTTCTTGACATTAAATGTCACTTTAGAATGTCTGCATTTCAGGTAGAAGTAAGCAACCATTTGTTACCCTCATGCTTTGCCTTCATTTCCCCCAAATCTTGTTTAAGGCCCACCAAAAGACAAGGAGTGTGTGCTGTACCCCACACCAAGGCCAAAGGTAGAAGAGCAGATGAGGGAATCTCCAGTCACTGTGCTAGAACACCACAACCTGGCCCTGGGGCTAGTGGCAACCCAGTATGATTGAGTTTACCTGGGGGAATTAATCTAAGCAGAAGCCCCTTTGGTCCATTAAGACTCTTCTTCTCTGTAGGCCAACCAGGGCCTTTTCTTGCTTTGGCTTTTAACTATGGATGAAATAGTTTTCCACTGACAATACCTCATTTTAGAAATAGACATTTTTCTCTACAATTTTGTAGACCCATACAGGGAATCCAATAAACAGAGAAGTAAGTGTGAGAAACCATTGCCTTTCCTCCTCTTTTCCTAGTGTCAGATTTAAGATAGGAATCTTCTTAAATCACTATTATGGGGCTTTTCTTCCAAGGATTGGACTTTCAGATCAGTAAAAACCTTTATTCATGTTATTCATTTTCTAAGTCTAGCTAACTCCTGCTTGTTTTCTGCAGACTCGAATTTAGAATATGAGAGAATATCTTTTCTTACCTCCATTAACTATTCTAAGTATTTGTATATTAGAAAATCTGCTGACATTTCCTTTAGGTTTGAGAGCTATTATGAAATGTTAACTCCCTCATCACCACCTACCCACCTTGTTTATCTTCAGATTTGGGGATATGCCATTTTTTTTTCTTTCCCATTTCCCCTCTCTGGAGCAGACTGCATTCCTTTGGGAGTATAGAAATGAGGTCCTATATCTCCTCATCTTCCTCTCTGCACATTTGTGAAAGGGGATTGTCTATCTAAATAAATTCCATTAAAGAAGCTCCAGTATCAGTATGATTTATTCTCAAATATTTAACTGATATGATAATATACTTAAGTTCCCCCTTCCTCTCCCCCCCCCAAAAAAAAAAAAAAAAAAAAACCAGTCCTTGATTTACATCTTGGGTGTTTTTTTTTGTTTTGTTTTGTTTTGTTTTGGTGAATGTGTATGTGTGTGAAGCTGGGTAAATGTTTATTGTGTTCTGGAATGTATGAGTATGGTGGAGTAGAGCTGGGAAAGCATTTTACTTTATCTGTGTCTATTTGTATGTGAGGAAATGGATCCTTAGTTGAATTGAAGGTCTATCTGGGCAGAAGCCTTTTTCCTCCCCACTTAGTCAGCCAGGAAGAAGTAGTATCCTGTTAATGTGGCTTCTAAATAGCAATTCATTTATCTGTGAGCAATTGCAGAAATCGTGAAAGCGTGGCAGTAAGAAAGCATTCTAAGCTTCCCAAATATCTGTTTTTAAGCTCTATTTGGATAGCTATTAATCACTTTTCATTTTGAATCTGTCTGAAACTAAAATAATTGATGTTTATAAGCTATAGTTATGAAAGTACTTCTTTCTGTTCCATTTTTTTAATCTGACCATTTAGATATAGGTTATGTGTTTGTCTATGGAGCAGCTAAGTGGTACCACAGGGCACAGAGCACTGGGCCTGGAGATAAAAAGACCAGAGTTCAAGTTTCAACTCTTCAACTGCATGATTCTCAGCAAGTTACTTTACCTCCATCTGTTTCCATTTCCTCATCTGCTAAGCAGGGATAATCACAGCATCTAGCTTGAAGAGGTTTTGTGAAGATCAAATGAGATGATATTTGTAAAATGCCAGTGTCTGGCACATCTTAGGAACTATATAAATGCTAGCTCATATTATTAAAATTATTATTATTTCCTTACTCGGTATGAAATTTCAATCTAACTTCTGCCAAATGACTTTCCTGTTTCCCAGTAGTTCTTTTGGTTTAGGAAAGCCTTTCCCCAAAAATTTACTTTCTTATTTTTATCAGACTCTGGTCTACCATGCTTAGTTACCAATTCTTTTCATTTAGTTAGTCTGTTCCACTGATCTACTTTTCTTTTTTTTTTTTTAACTAATATCCAAATAACTTTGAGAATTATTGTTTTATTAGCTAGATTGAGGTCTGATACTATTAGATCCCCTTCATATCTACTTTTTTTCCATTTATGCTGGGATTTTACGAGCTTTAGATGTTTTTTTTAAAAATTACGTCGATGGCAAAAGATATACAAAAAATATTCTTTCAGATTATTTCAGTCTTCTTTTTTTCTTTTCTTTAATCTTTTTGCATTTTTACTACATTCCAAATATTGTTTGTCTTATGAAATTTACTGTTTAAAACTATGCATGATCATATTAAACATATTTCCCATCATTCATGTTGAGAAAGAAGTCAGAACAAAAGGGAAAAACCACGAGAATGGAAAAAAACCTAAAAATAGAAAGAGTATTTGCTTTGATCTGCATTCAGACTCAAATTGTAGACCAGCAAAACTCACGATAAGATAGAATGAAATAATTTTGCAGCACAAGACACCTTAGAAAGTCAGAAGTAAAGTTCTGTGAAGCAAGGTGGGAGTAGAGTACAGTCAGGTACAGGCTGGGCCCCAGCAAACCAGGAACAGGCCTTGGAGTGATTGAATTAGTAGTAAAAGTGGCAGTTTCCAGACCTCTCAGCCCACAGAAACCAGACAACTTAGAAGGTCAGCAGGAAAAGTTGTTGCACCACGGTGAAATTGTACTTCTTTTGCCATTTGGCCTAATCTGTTTTTTAAGGTTTTATTTTCTTATCCATTTCATCAAGTTATTGATTCGTTTTTCACAATTTTTTTGCATCACTCTCATTTCTCTTCCCAATTTTTTTTTCTCTCTCTCTTACTTGAACTTCAGAATCCTTTTAGATCTCTTCCATGGCCTGAGACCATTTAATGGTGTTCTTGGAGGCTTTTGTGAGCAATCCAGATTTAGTTGGAGTAAGTAGGAAGTGATATGTGGTGGGTCGTTGTTTTTCTTTCTTTCTTCTTTTCTTTCCCTCCCTCCCTCCCTCCCTCCCTCCCTTCCTTCCTTCCTTCCTTCATCTTTTTTTTCTCTTTCTCTTTCTTTTCTCTCTCTCTCTCTCTCTCTCTCTCTCTCTCTCTCTCTCTCTCTCTCTCTCTCTCTCTCTCTCTCTCTTTTACAAATTCTAAATCCTTGTTTTATTTCTCGTTCCCACATGACACAGGAGATTTCTAATAAGCAGGAGTTCCTAAGCAAATGTGCTATGTTACAACTCTGTTTAGAGATATAGAAATTATTTTAAATTGCACATGCTTTCAACTGGGTGTTTTGTATTGTTTTGTCATGTTTCTATTCTTCTAAGCCATGAGGCTTAACATTAGGTGAAAAGGCCTAGAGAAAAATTGATTTTAAAAATGTGTAGTTTAAGATAGGGGGAAAAATTATAAAACTTGCTGACAAATCCCATTCCCCTGCATATAGAAAATTCCCAAATAAACTATACAATTACAACAACTTTGGATGCCTGTGTTTTATAAAAATTTTAAAAAATCAAAGTTGTTCATTTTGAAAAAGTTACTTAGAACCCCCTTGAAGAGGAACACAGAGACAAAGCGAGTCTGTACAAAACAGTGCTACCACTCGGTTCCACTTCTGAATTGTGAAAATGAATAGAGACCTGATTGTTGTTAATCAGCAGGATGGATATTCTGATTAAAACCTGAATTTGATGAGCTGGAAGAATTGTCATGAGTACAGTTGCAACCAAGTCTTATAAACACACTATGTGGAATTGCAGTTGATAAACATGCAATTCATTTCTGTTAGTATCTATAAAAAATACTGAAAATCATGGTGGGTGGCTGAATACCATTCAGACTGACCTCAAAACAAATCAAATCCAGATGAACTTCAATGGTAGCAATAATGTGGGAACTCAATGAAGCTGTAATCATGAGTTCCTGATATTGCCTTTGCCTTTCTTTGGTAATCTTTTTTGAGAAGGGTATGTTACGCACAGAGACACAAAGATTGTTGTGAATAGTTGTCCTAATTCTATAGCTTCAAAGTAAAGTAGTGAAGAATCCCCTATGGATAGGTCATGTCAGGGGAAAGTTGTGTTTATCTCACAAAATTTGATTCTTCATTGTAGTTTAGAGATGACATTGAGTTCTTAAAGAATCTCTTTACAAGGTGTCAACTTGAAAGAGCCTGCTACCCTGAAAAGCTAATTTGCACAGGCTGATAGTAAGTTATTTGCTTGATAATAAATAAATGCTTGTGTGTTCATCATAGCATCACTGAGGAGCTTCTCCAATTCAAGGATAACCAGTAGGCACTGATAGTCTCCTAAGCCCCTGTTTTTATTGTGGCAGGAAAGAACTACTTTCTGCCCCTTGGCAGGCAATTGACTATGCCACTGAAGACACAGCTCGTAGAAGTTTTGAAGACTCCTACTGGAACCTCCATATTGTAAATTGATTATATTTGATTGCCAGTGTAATATGAATATGATTTTAAGTGGCTTGCTGAATCCGTTTTACTGTCTTCAAATGAGAAAGGACTAGCAATATATTGTTGTAATTGTTATTCCTCTTCTGAATTATATGTATTTAAAGAGAAATACTGCATGAGGTATGATAGTCAATTACAGTGACTTTGTTATTCGGGCGACTGTTTCTCTGAAAAACTAATTGGACAAGGTTGAGTATGATAATTGAAAAGATGTAAGGAACTTCTTTTAATATACTGATAAGACTAGAGTAAGCAGTGTTAGTGTCTTCATTTAAAAGTATTGCTAATTTCATGTAAGCTAGCAAAGGGCTACCATAAATTTTTACCCGCAAGCTCTGTTTGAGAATAACCAGTTATTTGTTCAGCTTTCTTCATATATTGAAGAGGATAAGATCATCTTTTAGCATAATCAAAAATTCTAAGTGCTTTCTTTGACTACCTTAATTTTGAGATTCCTATGATGGAGTTCTCCCCTTGAAGCCTTTTCCTCTGGAAACTTGGCTCTTCCCCTGAGGTTTCTGCAGCTATTTTCTTCTCTCATTGGATTATAGGGAGTAGGAACTTTAGCCTATCAAGAATCATCATCTGAGGTGAATCATGTCAGTGTTTTCTCTTCATTGGGAGCTGGCTCATCGGATCACTGAATCATAAGATCGTAGAGGTTTTCTGGCCCAAGCCTTTCTCTCTCATTTGAGGCCACTGAGGCCCCTAGAACTCAGATGACTTGGCCAGTCATATAAGCATTAAGGCATGAGAACCAGGATTTAAACCCAGGTACTCAGCTGCTAGGGGCAGCATCCTTTCCACTTCACTATGCTGAAGCCCCATGCTCTTTTTGTACAGTTGAGACTCACTGACAGGAAGTGACTTCATAAGATGACATGGGTAGTAAGTGATACTGCTGATATTTAAAGCCGTGACTTCAGATTCTCTTTCCTTTAGATCATGCTTAGAATTAGGTCTTAGACTTCTCTAAATTCATTTCCCTGTTATTTCCTCCTTTCTATTGCCTTCTTCCACATCATTTTGTTTTTGAATGAACAAGAGCAGAGTTTTCCATTACCATGTCTATGTTGATAAAGAGAGAAATTGTAGAGGCTATCTTGATTTTCTGTACCATTGCCCAGATCTACCAGCATTAGTGGAGAAGTTTGTACTTTTGTGACTTTGATCAGTGGTAGAAATTATGTTGGGAAAATATAATTTTATGTCGTGTGTGTGTGTGTGTGTGTGTATGATACATATATTTTAAGCATGTATACATGTATATTCTGGAATAAAGAAGAAGATGTAAATTAGTCTTTTCTATTTGACCTCAGTGAAATCACTTCTCTGTTTTCATTTTGCACATTATAGAAGCTGTTCTCTGAGGTCAAAATTTCCCATATAGATTCTGTGTCTTTGGTGTCTGTAACACACACTAGAGAAGACTTTTGTTCTGTGGTAAGGAATTTATCAGTGCTGAAATCCTGGATGAGACAAACATTGCTTCAGCTGTTCTTATAAGATTGAGGGGGCAGGATGGCAGGAGCCACTCACCTCCCTTATTACAGAAACATACTATGAATTTGGGATGGAGACAATTGGGACTTTATCCTTAGCTCTATTTTTCATGGGCTTCATTTTTAAAACTTTGGGGAAATAGAATTTATTCTTTTTCTTAAAGTGATTGTTGTAGAACTGTAAATCTGTTTCACTGTCATTGGATGGCCATACCTAACCACCATTTCAAAAATTTCTCCTTAATAGTAGAAGGTAAATGCCCATTTGCACTATTCTTAGGAGCCATCTTCTTTCTTGTCTGATCCCAAATGAAATGCATGAAGTTTTACATCTTTGAAATTCCCTTATTTTCCCCAAAAGCCAGAGAGATGGAGAGGGTGTGGTAGGTTAAGATATCATTTCTTCCCTCATCTTGGCCCTGCTTCAGACTCTAGTTGTTGAATTTGTTTTATGCAGGAAAGCTGTTTGGAGAAGTTAGACAAGTTCCTTCTGGATTTCACTTTGCCTTGAGCAAAATCTTGAAGAAGGTTTGTAGTTGGGGCAAATCTAAGACCAATCAAAGTTAAATGTTCTCCAGCTTCAGTAGGAGGGAACAGCAGGACATGGGAAAAAAAGGTAACAGAAGCCACTGCAGGGTGCCTAGGGAAGATGAGAAAGCACATTGCCTGCAATATGAGCTGTGGGACACAAGATGAATCTCTGTCGAGATTGAACCAAAAGGATTACAGTGTCCATTCTGGTTGTCATCTGTGAAAACAAGCCAGTGCAATTAGGCACGGGGAGCATTGACATCTATCTTGTCAGAAGCCTTTTCAGCCCTGCCACCAGTTATTCCTCTTGCCAAACAATTCCTCAGCTCCTGTCTCAGAGAGGTCAGTGGTTCCACTTATTTATTAACTTTGCTCAACTCAAATGATTTGGCAAAGTGATGCTGGAAAAGAATTATTGTTCTGGAGGCCAAGTACCTTTCTTTCTTGGGTCTTAACTACTCCAGGCTTAGAGAATACACAGCCACGTGCAAGTTTGCAGTGCCATTTTGTCCTCTTTGATGATTGCCTGTTAATCATGTTGTGGGTTGTTTACAAATCATTGTCATTGTACATGAACCTCCCACCTTAGACTAATTCAGATAAAATGAGTCTAATGTTGAAATTCATCTCCTGTCTTGATGGGAAAATTCTAATTGAAATTAAAACCAGTATTCATTTCAAACCTTGTTGACCTCTGACTCAGAGTGCTGAGCCCTTCTGTCAGAATGTGTATTTGGCTAATGATACCAGAGATGCATTAATAGAAAAGCACACCGTCAGCCTTTTTATTAAAGTATGTGCACATCACAAGTGATATCAGATTGAGATCTGTGGCTTTTTGCCAGTTAAGAACATGTGTAGGCCGCCCTCTGATCAGTGGCTATATTCACTACTTTGGGAATTGCTGATGTTTTAGAGATATGAAGATTATAGATAGTATCTTAAAGTCATCCAGTCCTAGAGGGCAAAACCCAGACTTTAGATTTGTGGTATGTTCAAAATAGAATTGGGAATAGCAAAATGTTTTCTCATACTTGCTATTTTATCAACATACTTTCAAGGATTAATAGGCACTGGGATTTTTGTTGTTTTGTTTGGGGTATTTTGAGGGGTCAATATAGTTCTTTTAAATTTCTACAAGTAAATCTTTTAATTCTGCAAATGTTGAATGATAATCCAAGCACATTTTCTAGTATAATCTGTGTTTCTCTAGTAAACCTCCTTGGGAATTTTTTTAAATTGCCAAAGCATAGAGGTTATATAATAAGGAGAAAAACATATATGCAGGTTGATGATTCCTTCTTTTGCTGCTTTTTATTTCCCAAGTGTCACCTATGCTATTTCTTTCCTAAGAACTCTGGAATTAGGCACCAGATAAAACACTGAATTAAGATTGAAATATCTTTTCTGATACTGGTCATGGGCAAGTCATTAAATCTATGTAAGCCTCAGTTTCCTTACCTGAAAAATGAAGATTACAATACATATCCTACCACCTTACAAGGTTATTTGGAGCACCTTATTGAAATCTAATATTTTGAAAAATTTTGTAAGTTATTGATATACTAAAATGTAAGAGTCACATGAATAGGGGTTTAATCTTAATGATCTCTTTGATATCATAGCTATGCTTAATAAATATTCATTGGCTTTCATCAATAGTAATTCATAGCTAGTTATGGTACTTAGAGTTCTTTGGAATCTTTTTTTAATCTACTCACTTAGACTCAAACTATCTTTTAATCCTAGTCATCTATCTATGAAGTAGGGGGCAAAATATGTGCTCATATACCAATCTGAAATAATCCTCTACTGCCAAAGAAAGTTTTTGTTTATTATGATCAGGGGCTTTAAATATTTTCATAACTACCTCTGTGAGTTGTGTTTGTCCATTTTAACTCATTTTGCTTGTAGCCTGGCCTAAAAATAGACTTTTGGAGCAATTTTTAGGACTTGTAATTCTTTTGTGGCATTTTTTGCAGGCCATTACTAAACCGGGAGGTCCTGTAAGAATGTACATCTGATATTCTGTGATTTTAGCAGAATGAAAGAGCCTCGTGTAATCACTGGGGACAATTGCCAAGGGAAAATCAGAAACTATATGAGCAAAACTACAAAATATTTTCCACACAAATAAAATCAGATCTAACCAATTGGAAAAATAGTAAATGCTCTTGGATAGGTGAGCAAATATAATAAAGATGACAATACCACCTAAACTAATCTATTTATTTAGCACTATACCAATCAGATTCCCAAAAAAAGTATTTTAATGACCTAAAAAAAATAACAAAGTTCATATGGAAAAACAAAAGGTCAAGAATTTCAAGGAAATTAATGAAAAAACAAATCAAATGAAGGTGGCCTAGCTGTACTTGATCTAAAATTATAAAGCAGAGGTTACCAAAACTAGTTGGTATTGGCTACGAAATATACTAGTTGATCAGTGGAATAGGTTAGGTTCAAAGGATAAAACAGTCAATAACTTTAATAATATAGTCTTTGACAAACCCAAAGACCCCAGCTTTTGGGATAAGAACTCACTGTTTGACAAAAATTGCTGGGAAAAATGAAAATTAGTATGGCAGAAACTAGGCATGGACCACTTAACACCATATACGAATATAAGGTCAAAATGGGTTCATGACCTAGGCATAAAGAATGAGATTATAAATAAATTAGAAGAACATATGATAGTTTTTCTCTCAGACCTGTGGAAGAGGAAGGAATTTATGACCAAAGAGAAACTAGAGATCATTATTGATCACAAAATAAAAAATTTTGATTATATCAAATCGAAAAGTTTTTGTACAAACAAAACTAATGCAGACAAGATTAGAAGGGAAGCACTAAACTAGGAAAACATTTTTACAGTCAAAGGTTTTGATAAAGGCCTCATTTCTAAATTATATAGAGAATTGACTCTAATTTATAAGAAATCAAGCCATTCCCCAATTGATAAATGGTCAAAGGATATGAACAGACAATTCTCAGACGAAGAAATTGAAACTATTTTTAGCCATATGAAAAAATGCTCCAAGTCATTATTAATCAGAGAAATGTAAATCAAGACTACTCTGAGATACCACTACATAACTTGCAGATTGGCTAGAATGACAAGGAAAGATAATGCGGAATGTTGGAGGGGATGTGGGAAAACTGGGACACTGATACATTGTTTGTGTAATTGTGAATACATCCAGTCATTTTGGAGAATGATTTGGAACTATGCTCAAAAAGTCATCAAACTGTGCATTCCTTTTGATCCAGCAATGTTACTATATATATATATATATATATATATATGTATAGTATTTAACTTATACTTTAACATATTTAACTGTATTGGTCAACTTGCCATCAGGAGGAAGGGGTCAGGGGAAGGAGGGGAAAAGTTGGAAGAAAAGCTTTTGCAATTATCAATGCTGAGAAATTACCCATACATACATCTTGTAAATAAAAAGCTATAATAAAAAAGATTAATCCAAGAAAAAAAAGAAAAGAAAAGAAAAGAAAGAGAGTTGGCATTGTATCTAAAGCATCTAAAAGGGCTTTCATGTAGCAAAAGACTGTACGTCCTCTACTTGTACATAAAAGGCAGAACTGGGAGTGATGGGTGGAAGTTTAATACCAGAAGATAGAGCCTTGCTGTAGAGCGGAAGTGGGTTCAGGAGAGAGCTTGAGAAGGAGCCCTTTCACTAGAGGTCCTCAAGCAAAGGTTGATTGATTATGGTGGAGGTGATGCTTACTCAGGGATAGAGTAGACCACATGCCCTTGCCAACTCACATGGTCTTCTAATTCTTGAAATATGCATCTTTCTGAATCATTTTTGTTAGGTATTTGGAGTTAAGATAAATGGCATACTTTAAAGGAAACAAAAGGAAAAATGTCATCAGCAGAGCTTGTATGATTTAATTCCAAAGCATGTGCATGTGTATTCTATGTCTGAGTCATCTAACCTTTATATGCAATGAATGCCATCTATTATTTCAAAATATGAAATCATTTGTGAGAAGATTATATAGGACTGCAGCTTCCCTACATAAAAGCTTTGGAAAAGCAATGTGTCACTCTTTGAAAGTTGGGATTTTTTTGAATGACAAACTCAGAATCCTTGAAATGACTGGCCTAAAGTGAAATAAAGTACTAAGCTTTTAATTATAGTTTGGGATTTTAGACTTGAGAACTAGAAACCATCAGGTCAGACCATTTAGTCCAGTTTCTTTATTTTATAGAGGCCTAGAGAGAGGAAATTATTTGCCTAGAGTCACACAGGCAGTAAGTAATAGAAACAAGATTTGAACCCAGAGCTCTTTCAAATCCAATGTGCCCATAAGGTGGGTTATGGTGTCCTGAGATTCTAGTAGATGGCTTACAAGAAAATCTCCTTGCAAGTTTATTAGAGAAAATATCAGAACCCCAGGTTTATTCCCTAAAACATCAGTTCATAAAAAAGCAAGGTTTCTTCATCTCATGTAATTTGCATATTCTATTGTGTATCATAATTATTTGGAGCCACATTTGTGCTTTCTCATATTTGTTCAATTAAAAAAAAACTGTGGAAAGGTCCAATTGGAAATCCAAAATATTATTTGTGATACATTATAAGTTTTAACATTTGCTTTCCTAGTGTTTTAGAGGGCGGGGCAATAAAAATAGAAAGTATCCTGTGAACTGGAGGAAATGAGATAAAAACAAACACATAGTACATTAAAAATGTACAGGAAATGGCTGTATTTGTAATTATTCCCAAAAGGCACTTTTGTATTTTCTAATCTTCACCTTTGTTTTTATGGAATACTAATAACTTCTTGAAAAGCAAAATTACATATATGTGCCAAGAGGCATCTAGAAGGAAAGCATCAAAAATTAGAAGTTTCTGTCTGTTTGTCACTGGTTTTAACATGAAGAAATTTGCGAGTTAAAGAAAAGTAATTGATTTTGGCCCCCTTTGTCAGAATGGGAGGTAAGTCTGAGAACACTTCACCTGTAACTGAGATTACAGATGGCTCTGCGGGATTTTACCTGGCAGAGTAGTACATAATGGGGAATCTGAGGTGACGACTTAATAACACAATATATGCTGTACATATGAGTCGTTACATACTCATAGGCTCTTTCCTTATGATCCAGATTATGCTGGGAATTATCGTCGTTACAATGTACAGTGTTGTCTTGGTTTTGCTCGTCTCTCTTTGTATCTGTCCATGTAAGTTTTTATCTCTTTGCAGTTCTCTATGTAAGTTTTTTTCAGATTTCTCTGTAACTGTCCTCATCATTTCTTATAGCGTAATAGTATTCCATTATCATCATATACCACAACTTGTTGAGCCATTCCCCAGTTCATGAGCATCCCTTCAATTTCTACTTCTTTACTGCCAAAAAAGTGCTGTTATACATATGAATCCTTACATACATATAGGCTCTTTCCTTTTTAAAAATTCTTTTTGGAATACAAACCTAGTAGTGGTATGATAGGGTCAGAGGCTATTTACAGTTTTAAGATGCTTTGGGCATAGTTCCAAATTGCTCTCCAGAATGGTTGGATCAGTTCACAGCTCAAACAAACATATATTAGTGTCCCAATTTTCCCACGTCTCCTCCAACATTAGTTGTTTTCTATTTGTTGTATTAGCCAATCTGATAGGGTTTTAGGTGGTACTCCAGAATTGTTGTAATTTGCATTTCTTTAATCAGTAATTATTTAGAGCTTTTATCATATGATCATAGATCACTTCTTTTGAATAGTGCCTGTTCATGTTCTTTGACTATTTATCAATTGTGGAATGGCTCATATTTTTATACATTTGGATCACTTCTCTAGATAGTTGAGAAATGAGTACTTTATTAGAGGCTTTTGTTTTTGTTTTTCCTTTTTGTTTTCAATTCAAGGGCAGAAAGATAGGATGAAGAGAAGATAGCTATATAGTTGCTCCTATTAAAAAAAAAAGAAAAAAGAGTATTTGAAGCATTTCTAAAATTTGTAGAAATGAATAGAAGTAAGACTACAATGAAACACATTCAGGACAGCTTTGAATATTTCATGCTGATATTTATGCTATATTAAAAAGGAAAAGAAAGTTAGGTATAATGGAGACTTGCTTCATAATGGAGACTTATTTCACATATAAACCTTTTTTGGTCTTATTTTGTTTATGGAAATGTCCTTTTTATTTGACATTTGTTTATTTCAGGATACAAACAAATTAATTTTTTAAAAAATTATACTATTATCTAGCATACATTCTCACTTTCTTGAGTATATGGGCTATCCCACTTTTGTTTAATGTGCCTAGCACTCACTAAATGCTTGTCATCTTGTCAGTCAGTGGACCAGCATTTATTAAGAACTGCCCATGTGCCAGACTTGTCCACAAAACTGCAGTAGATAGAGTTCTAGACCTAAAGGAATACCTAAATTCAGATTTAGTCTTACATTCTTACTAACTGTTGGACTTGAGGGCATTTTGCTTCACTTTTGTCTTCCTTAGCTTCCTTATCTGTAAAATGAAAATAATAGTATCACCTACTTGATGTGGTCGTTGTGAGGATAAAATGAGAAGGTATTTGTAAAGCACTTTGGAAACCTTTAAAGCACTAGGCAAGTTCTAGATATTATTATTGTTATTACAAGAAATGCAAGGCTTTACATGACACTTTAGTATAATCTTTTAAAATTAAAAATATATCGAATTTATAAGTATTTTTATCTCCTCATCTTCTGTGCCAAGTAGAAAAAAAATGAAAAATATATTTTTAATAAATGTGCAAAATTAAGCAAAAAAGTGTATGTGTGTGGGCGCGCATGTGTAATTCTACTTCTTGTATTCATCATTTCTGTCAGGATAATGGAAAGTATGCTTTGTTGTTAGTCTTCTGAAATCATGGTCATTTCATCTATTAGAAATCTTGAGTCTCTTCAAACTATTTGATTTTATATTGCGGTTCTTATTGTGGAAGTTGGTCTGCTGGGTCTACTCATACCAATGTATATTGATTCATACAAGTATTCAAAGATTTCTCAGAAATCCTTCTTTATTCTGATTATTTCTTAAAGTACAATAATATACTGCCATCATTTGTTCAGCCATTCCCCAGTTGGCAGACACCCTTTTAATTTCCATTTCTTTGCTGGTAAGAAAGAAACTGCTGTAAATATTTTCACTCATGTAGTAACTTTTCCTCTTTTTTTGATCCTTTTGGGTTTTAGGCCTAGCATTAGTGTTACCCGGTTAAAAAATAGGCAGTCTGGTATCTTTGAGGGCAGAATTTCAAATGGCATTCCAGACTGGTGGACCAATTTTCAGATGCACTAATAATACAATAACGTGCCTATTTCCCATAGCACTTCCAGTGTTTGGTACTATCCTTTTTTATCCACTTTGCAAATATGATGTGTGGTACCTCACAGTTGCCTTAAGTTGCATATCTTTAATTTGTCGTGATTTGGAGAATTTTTCTTTGGCTTTTTATAACTCAGATTTCTTTGAAAATTGACTATTCAAACCCTTTGTCCATTTATTGAAAAGAGAATGGATCTTATTTTCTTAACTTTTTTTATTTTCTTAACTTTGAATAAGTTTCTTATATATCTGAGAAATGAGACATTGGTCAGAGAAATTTGCTTCAAGACTTTTTCCGCTCATTTAACTTTTCTTTCAAATTTTAGCTGCATTGGTTTTATTTGTGGGAAAAATACTTTCATGTAGTTTACATTGTTTTATTTTCTGCCTTTCTAAAATCTAAGTAAATTGTTGATATAATATTTCCTTGAAACTTCTAATCTAGTTGATGTTTGATTATTTTCAAAGCAGACTAATGACATCATAGGTGATGACTTGTGTGTGAAATTAGATTTAAGCAAGGCAGAGTTATACAAAATCATAAGCCTCATTCTCATTCTCTCTTCCTGAGTCATTGAAGTCCAGTGGCAAGACAAAAGTCAAGATAACTGGAGATGGCCCACGATGCAGAGGATGACCTTGGCATCTGTGATGTCTGTGCTCTAAGTGTCTAGCAACACCTGCTTCAGCTGCTTTCATGGCTACTGGAACAAATTGTTCTCATCTACCTATTAAATTGGGAGAAGTCTTAGCATGCTTGGGGTAAATATTCCCCTAACTTAATGAATTTGGGGATTGTCAGTCTCAACCTGGTTTCCATCTGCAAACATGGTTTTACCAGGGTATGATAGTTGTCCATGCTACAGCTTCTTGGAATCATGGGTGAACACTGGTGTAACCCAGGCAGATGCCAGAGGTAGATGTGCAACCCCTAACACATCATCTAGCCTTAGTCTTATAAGGATATTAAAAAAAAAAGGTAATGAAGTTAATCTCACATATTCTAGATTCCTTCGATATTCTATTCCTTCAATATTTAGTTCATTATTCTAGATTCCTTTCTGCTGTAGAGATGTCTAAATCATCCCTTAAATAATGCATTCTAGAATTTAACTAGAAGGTAGACTCCAGCATAGCAGCCCATAGTTTATAAACCCCACCCTCCTTTCTATTTTTTTAAAAATCACGTTAACATTTGTTTATCTGAAGTCCTATATCACTTTCCCTTTTCTCCATCTGTCTTTCAAAAATCACTTAATGCCCCACGGTAATTATATTTGCCAACTCTCTCAAGTGACTTGGAATGGAGTTCATTTGGATCTGGTGACATGAGTTCATCAAAGACCGCTGAGTGCTGTCCTCCTAACTGACTCTCCTTACCTTGTTTAGATTGCCCTTTCTAGGAGCTTGACAGTAAAAGAAAAGGCAGCCATAAGGTGATAGATTGAAAGGATGTCAAGATCAAGTGATAATTTTTATGGATTGGAGAGACCTAGATGTGTTTGCATTTAGCAGAGAAGAGTCACTATGATTTTCTTCAACCACAGATAAAGAGAAGGTGAATGGCACCAGACTCAAGTTGGGGAATTGTTAATTGTGATGTTAAGATTGTAAAGAACTTGCAATTGAGGAAAAAAATAAAATACCATTAAAAAAAAGACTGAAAAAAAGAAAGTTAGGTCAGAGCAGAGATGACAAAAAGGGAGAGTATCCCAGGGTGACTTGAAGTTGCTGTGATGGCCAAGAATAGGTGCAGAAGGTGGAAGCAAAGGGAGAAATGGAAAGCCCAGCAGTGATTAAAGGGAAAATTGAGTTTGAAGTGATGCAGCCAGCACAAAGCATGGCTGAGTGACCAACATCCCATGACAACTCTATCAGCTTGTATGTGCTCACATTTTTCCTATTAGCATCTGTAGTAGTGGCAGCTATTTATGGAACCATAGACTCAGAATGGAAGGGATTGTCAATATCCCTGAGGCCAATCTACTCATTTTACAAAGTGTGGGGAAAATGGGAGTGTTTTTTCCCGTTTCATAAATGCCTATTCATGTTTCTGTCTTTGCTCAGAAAATCACCATGTGTGACCAAAAATCTTTTGGAGGGCTCTGAGGCCAAAGGGCCTCTCACATCCCTGGCTCGGTGATGGCAAGCCATTTGTCCCAGGTGACACAAGTAATAGTTACAAAGCCAAGATGCCCAGCCGGGGGTTCTTACTTCAAATCCTGTTACCCTCCTCCTTTATGCCACAGCTCCCTGAATTTATGCTCAGTGGACTCATGGTCTGGGGGCCCGAAGCTGAGTGGGGACGCATACTGCGGAGCTTATCTTCCTGATGTCACCTTATGTATCTGGCACTTTGTTCCTGATGGATTTCATTTGGGATTGTCACCTGACTCAGAAGTGACATTTCTCCTTTCATAGACTTTAGTCAAAGGATGTTGATAGGTTATGAAACATGCCTTGGGCATTCTATGGTATGTCAGAAATTGTATAGGAGCTAATGAATTGTAGCTTTTGTTACTCAACCTTTGTTTAGTAATTGTTTTTCAGACCTTATAAAGATTTTTAAAGATTTTAAAGATTTAATCTATATACTGTGAGTGCTGGTAGAAGAACTGGGTGAAATTCCTCTCCTTGTCCCCCCCCTTTAACTTTTATTTGGATCTGCCCAAGTAAATGCAACTTTTTTCTCCAGATATTGTCAAATTAAGAACAAAAAGAGCTGCCATCTGCAGGGAAATGAGAACAAACCAAGGCCTGCCATTGTGTATACCAACCTTTTCCTTATGCTTTCCACGATAAAATAACATTGCAAAAGATTCGCAGCGGGTAGCGTATGTAACACTCCATAAACACTGATTCCCCTTAATAACGTTTCTATCACTGTTTGGGGATGTGTGTATGGAATGAGCCAGCCATATATTATTAGTACCAAAATAGCTTAGGAAACTAGCTTCTCATTAATGCATGACAAATTTAGAAACTTAGCAGAAATAATCATCTAACCACCTGTCCAGGACTTGGGACCTGCTTTCCCATTAATGCAAAAAGAGACTGATTCCTGGGCCAGTAAAATGGCTGACTGTTGGGCCAGTGATTAGTGACCACTATAAGCCCATCTGTTATTGGTCCATAATGGCACCTCCCCCACTCTCAGAGGAGCAGGTTCTGCTGTCCCAGACAGTTTTGCTGGGCTCTACTCAAGGGCCACATGTAACGGATGAACAAACAGCCTCATACTTTCTAAGCGTCCAGATGATCGTCACCGTGCTGACTCCTATATTGCCCTCTAGTCGCTCCTCACCTGTCAGTTTACCTTTGTGTTTTCTTAGGAGGCAGGCTCTAGTGTGGTTAGCCATCTAGCTCTTTGGTAATGAAACAGATGAGCAGGTTAATAGGAATAGGAAAGGAAGGAATTGGTTTAGAAACTTGAAAAGCTGAACCACAAAGTTCTCTCTCTTTACTGTATGACCTGTAAGGGAGCCATGAACTCTGTCTTCTAAGGCTCTGCCCTGGGCCCTCTTCTGTACTTTTTCACTTGATGATCCCATCAGCTCTCAGCGATTCAATTATCTGCTCTGTGCTGATGATTCTCTGCCCCACTTATGTAGTCCTGACTTCTCTCTTGACCTCCATCATACATCTCCAGCTGCCTGTGGGCCATATGAAATTCAACGTATTCAAAACTGAACTCATTAGTTTCTTCTTCCCTTTCTGCATCCCTTATTCCTAATTTTTCTGTGACTAGCGAGAGCACAACCATTTCCCCGTTACCCAGGTTCACAAGTTGGGGGCTTCCTCACCTCTTCACTCACTGTCTCTTACTCCCCAGATCCAAATGGTGGCCAAGGCCTATTCAGTTTTACATATGTATCCTCGCTCTTGTATACCTCCTTCTCTCCTCTGACACTGCTGCCTTCCTGGTACAGATCTTTTTCACCTCATGCGTGAACTATTGTAGTAGTCTGCTATCTCAAAACTCTCCCCATTCCAATCCATCCCTTTACTCAGTTATCAGATTGATCATTCAATCCCTTGAGATGTGGAACTGGGTTGTGTTTTGTTTTGGGTTGGTGGGCTGGGGGGGGTTGCCTTTCTTGGTATCCTTTGGGCTTGGTAGGTGCTCAGTAAATGTTTCTGGACTTGGCGAGACTTGTGCCTGCCTCAGAATTTCCCAAGCAAAGGGAATGATGCTTAGTGCTCTTTGTGGGCACACTGTGCCTAGTACGGTTCAGTGCTTGGATAAAAAATAGCATACTGGCTGAAACAGGATTTCAAGGGACTGTCTATTCCATACCAATACTGCTGAGTGTAGCTGACCTTACCTGGTATCAGGTGAGTGAGATATGCTAGTGGGACATAGCTGGGATGGCTTACTGAAAACAGTTTGGAGCAATATAGTTTTCATTATGTTGAGTTGTCTCAAAAATTATAATTTAAAACCTAGAAGAGATTTCTGAAAAGTTAGATTCTACCTCCAAAGTGAATCTCTTCACTTCCCTGTCATTATTAAATTCAGATTTCTGTTTATGCTACTTTAAGGCTATTAAAAGGTTCAGGTAAAGAATATGTAGAAGTTTGATTTCTTCTTATTTTCATTTGTTACCAGATAAATTGTTATTAATCCCCTAAGTACCAAGGTTCCATGTTTTTTATGTAGATCACTAACATCTGTCATTATTCTTCTTTAGTTTATGAATCTTGGTTAAAATTTGATTTAGTCAAAATGTTATTTTTGTTTTATTAACTCTCTAAGACTTCAATCAATAATAAATGTGCAGACATTTTAATGGTTCTATGCCAAATGTTCTTATCTGGAACTGGTCCCTGTTTTTCTTGTTTCTTTTCCTAATGGAGAGTAGGAAGAATTTGCTGTTTGCATAAAGTTAAAAGCCATTATTGTGCATCTCCAGTGATGAGAGTTCATAGAAAATGGAGATTTCTTTTATTTAATAAATGAATATGTAACCATATTTCACAACACTTTTTCCATTAGTACATTCTGTTTGTTAGTTTTTTATCCACTAATGAATGTTAGAAAATATTAGTACATCACTAAAACTTTTTATCCTAAACTAAACTACCAAAAAATTAACATTATTACAATATAAAAATGTATTTCTGCCTCCTCCTCACAAATGTAGACACATATGCAGAATAGCTTGCAGGTTCCACTATAAGAATGATCATGTATTTATGGAAACCCACAATGGATCATATCCATAGTGATGAAAGGATCAGATTAGACATTCCATTTGCTTTCTCAATCTGGCGTTTCTTATGCCTAGGTTTCCATCTTTAAAGAACTCATTGAGTACGCTTCACCCTCCACTGTAATCTAAATAATTTTCTTTGCCATCTGCTGTTCAGTTAATGTGTGTTTGTTTTAAAATTGTTTTTTAAAGGCAAGGTAACAAACAATCCAATATTTTGGCATGTTCTGTTCTGACTGAGTAGTGCCTAGGCATTCATGGATAAAAGAAATTTTCTGTACACTGCTGCATATAAATGAGGGGAAATTAATTTTTGATAAAAAGGGGCTTCCTTTTTTTGTAATCTTATTTCAGATAGAATAAGTCTTATGTTGATCTGTGTTGCACCAGGCTAGCTGCATTTTGTGTATTGTTTTTAAAGAACGTTTCACTAGACAATTACATCTTTTCTTTCTAGATGTAACTATCTGTTGGAGTATCCATATGCATTTACAAAGGTTATTCTCATTGCTCCTTTCATAACTGCAAGAGGAAATGTGTACTCCAGAATGGCTCAGAGAAAGAGAACCCAACCAAATGCTGTATTTTCACTTATTTCAAAAAAGGAGTTGCTTCGCTATAGTTAATGATCTCCATGCCTTTTTTTAAAAATACAATTGTGGGGCTGAAAAGTACCAGAGTACTCCCCCAGCACAAGTTATATCTGTGTGTTTTTCTGCTCCTGACTAATGCTCATACCTAATGACGTTGCCCAAAGAAAAAAGTTATCCTCAAGACTAAATGAATTATGTCCTTGGAGACTGAAAGAGTGAAGTGGACTAATATGATTGTCATTGTTTCTGTGAGATGTAGCACAAAGTTTGTACCAGTTTTCATAAGGAGGAAGCAAATGAAGTTTGCTAAGCATAAACCAGTGAGTTTGACTTGGATTCCAGGTATAAGACTAGAATGTGCTGTGAAAAGGATGATAGGTGACCAACTGGATGCAAGAATCCCAAGGGCTAAGAAGCCTTCTGAACATGCCATGCCACAATAACTTCATTTCTTTTTCTGACAAGAGTTCTTGGACGGGTAGATCAGGAAATGATGTAGATAAATTTACTCTGATTTCATGAAAGCACTTGACGATGTCTCTAGTGTGATGCTTCTGGAAAGAGTGGTGATGTATGATGAGCCAAGTAATACTGTAATTGGGTGAATTACAAACTGCTTGAGCGACTGGACCCAAGAGGCATCCACAGGGGTTTTCTGCTGTCTCAGCAGGAGGTCTCTTGTGGAATACTCCAGTGATAATCTGTCTTTGGCCATGGGCTCTATACCACGTGTATCACAAACTTGAATGAAGGCATAGATAGCATGCTCATGAAATTGGCAGATGACACAAAGCTGGGAGAAAATTAACACACTGTAGGACAAATTCAATATCACTTGAGATCTTTCCAGGATAGAATATGGGGCCAAATCTAGTTAGAAGAAATTTCATTTTTAAAATTCACCAAAAAGTCATATGCTTCACTTGGGAATAGCAACTTCATAATGACAAGATGGAGTGAGCATTACTAAGCTTCAGATTATCTGAAAAAGATCTGGGGATTTTAGTACATCTCTAGCTCAATTGAAGTTAATCGTGATGTGATGGCCCCCCCAAATTAAAAAAAGCCAAAGCCAGTTCCCCTTTAGGTGGCATTCACAGGGAGATATATTTCCCAGGCTCAGGAAAGCAGCAGCCCCATTGGACTATGCCCAGAACACCTGAAGGCTTCCTTTTTGTTCTAGGTGACACATCATAGGATGCACATTAATAACCTAGAGAGAGGGTTCAGTAAAGGACTGCCAGAATGGGCTTGACCTGGTTCCATATAATGGTCAAGAAAAGACTTAAAATGAACTTAATAGTTGTTTTGTTCTTATTTATTAATTGATTTATTATTTTATTTAATATTTTCCCTAGTTAAATTTTTTCACCTTTGTTTTTTTTTTCAACTCTTGAGTTCCAGATTCTCTCCTTCATCTTCACCCCCTAACCCCCATTCAGTTATGCATAACATTTCCATAAAAATCATGTTGTTAAAGAAAACATAAATATCCCACCCTAATAATAAAAAATCCCTCAAGAAAAATAAAGTTTGAGAGAGAGAGGGAGGGATGGAGGAAAGCAGGAAAGGAGAGAGAGTGATTCATCTATATTCACATACAAATCAGTTCCTTCTCTGGGTATGGATAGGATTTTTCATCATAAGTCCTTCAGAGTAGTTGTGGATCATTATACCGCTGGAAATAGCAAATTTATTCACAGCTTATCCCAGAACATTGCTGTTACTTTGTATACCATCCATTTCACTTTGCTTGAGTTCATGGAGGACTTTCCAGTTTTGTTTTTTGTTTGTTTTGTTTTTTGTTTGTTTTGTTTGTTTGTTTTTCTGAGAGCTTCATGCTCACTATTTCCCATAGAACAATAACATTCCATGATAATCACTTATCCCAGTTTATTCAGCTATTCCTCAATTGATGGGGATCCCCTCAGTTTCCAATTTTTTGCCTTGAGAAGGGAGCTGCTACAAATGGTTTTGTATATATAGCTCATTTTCCTTTTTTTTTAATTTTTCATGCCAAAAGAGATTGTTAGACCAAAAGAGACGCATGAACATCTTTTGGTCATTTATCAATTGGGGCCTGGTTCTTATTTTTTTTTTTATAAATTTGACTCAGTTCCCACTACTTTTGTGAAATAATCCCTTATCAGAGAAATTTGCTTTAAATTTTGTTTTATAATTATAATTGATAACTGCATTTCCCCCCATTAATTCTATATTTCCTGTCTTTTCATTCTGCCTATCCTCAAAAGTGTTTTGCTAATGACTAATCCCTCCCTCAATATGCCCACTCTGTTATCACCCTTTCTACTTCCTGTATCCCATTCCCCTTCTATTTTCATGCACGGTAAGATATTTCTGTATCCATATTGAGTGTGTATGTTATTTCTTCTTTGGGCCATTTCTGATGAGAGTTCTTTCCTTCATCATCTCTTCCTCCTTCTTTCCTTCATCATCTCTTCCTCCTTCTTTCCCTCCACTGTAAAAACTTTTTCTTCCCTCTTTTTTTGTGGCAGATAATTTACAGCATTCTGCTTTTTCCTTTCCCTTTCTTCTAGTATATTCCTCCCTCCCCCTCCCGAATTTTATCTTTTTTAGCTATTATCCTGTCATATTCAACTCACACCTGTGCCCTCTATATTTATTCCTTCAAACCGACATAATAATGAGAAACTTCTAATGGGTTACAAGTACTATACTTCTATGTAGGAATATAAACAGATAAACATTATTAAGTCCCTTATGATATCACTTTCCTGATTACCTCCTTATGCTTCTTCTGAGCCTGCATTTGAAAATCAAATTTTCATTCATCTGTGATCTTTTTATCATGAATGTTTGAAAATCCTCTATTTCATTGAATGTGCACCATTTCCTCTGAAGGATTATACTCAGTTTTGCTGGTAGGTGATTCTTGATTGTAATCCCAGCTCCATTGCTCTTCAGTATATCATATTCCGAGTCCTATGGTCCTTTAATGTAGAAGGTGGTAACTATTATGTTATCCTGACTGTTACTCCATTATACTTGAATTGTTTCTTCTGCAGTATTTTCTCCTTGACCTAGAGATCTGGAAATTGGTTATGATATTACTGGGAGTTTTTATTTTGAATTCTCTTTCAGGAGGTGAATTAGTTGATTCTTTCAATTTCTATTTTACCCTCTGGTTCTAGAATATCAGGAAAATTTTCCTTGATAAGTTCTTGAAAGATGATGTCCAGGCTCTTTTTTTTAATTGTGATTTTTGAGTAGAACAAAATTTTCAAAATTATCTTTCCTGGATCTCTTTTGCAGGTCAGTTGTTTTTCCAATGAGATATTTCACAGTTTTCCCCTATTTTTTTCATGTTTTAAGTTTTGCTTTATTGTATCTTGATTTTTCCTCTTATTTGGCCTATTTTGATTTTTAAATCATTTTCTTCTCATTATGTTTTTGTATTTTCTTTTGCAGCCACTCTCAATTTTTACATGACTTTTCCTCAGTCTCTCTTGCTTGATTTTCAGAATCTCTGTTGAGCTTTTCTATGGCCTGAGTCCGAGCCTTATTTTTCTTGGAGGCTTTGAATGTAAGAGTTTTGACTTTGTTACCTTCTTCTGAATGTATGTTTTGATCCTTCTTGTCACCATAATAACTTTCATTGGTCAGAAACTTTTTCTTTCTGCTCACTTTCATAGCCTGTTACTCTGCTTTTAACTCTTTATTAAAGTGGGTATCTATTTCCAGGATGGGGGATGCCCTGTCCTAGGTATCAGGGTTTTGTGTGGCTATTTCCAGAGCTCTTTCTAAGGGTACTCTTTTCGACCCTGGAATTGTTTGGAGTGTCTCTGCCTCACTCTAGATGTAAGATCTAGTGTGCTAAAGCAACAGAGTCCTACTTTGCCAACTCTGTGGCCAAGGGTGTGCTGTTTGTTTTACCTTGTGCTGTGATTTCATGCCATACTCCCACCCTGTTGTCACAGACCTTCCAAGTCCTCCCTGGTGTCCCTGGGCCGAGAGGTCCTTTACTTAGCAGCACTGCTGCCAATTCAGATTCAGAGGTCCCACCTTGCTGATTCTGGGATTGGGGCTGGGGCTGCGGGTTGCATTGGTGCAGCCTGTCCTTGGATAGTATGCTGACCCTTTCCTGCTGACCTAAGTTGTCTTTGGCTGAAAAATGTTCTACTCCATCCCTTTGGATGTTCTGATGCACTAAAATTTGTTTAGAGTCGTTATTTAAAGGATTTTAGACCGGTTTGGGGGAGAGGTTGGATGAGTTCCTTCCTTTACTCCGTCATCTTGGATTGGCCTCAACTTAATGGTTGTTTAAGAAGTTGAAGGACTTTCACTACTTGGTCCCAGTGGGGAGTGGTAGAAGTAATGGATAGAAGGAATAAAGAAGCAAATTTTAACTTGATGAGTGTAAAAATTTCCTAATAATTAGAGCTGTCCTGAAAAGAAACAAAATGTCCCAGGAGATGTTGGGCTTCTGTAGAATAACAGACACTTATTCTTCTGACCTTCTCTGTAAGTCATCAAGCAGAGCTTGCGTGGTCTCAATTGTAGTGGATTCTTGTTTGAGCACAGCTGTGAGTCTCTCTACGTTAGGAAGTCATGGAAGTACATGCATGTACACATGTGGGGACATCACACACACGCACACATGTGCATACATCACACACAAGTTTTTGAACTCCAGCAGGAAAACAAGCATAGCTTCAATCCTCAGGTTAAACAATGTATAAATATTTTTGTATATTTACATACTTACATGAAAGGAAAGGAAAGATTGTGTTGCAAACAGAAGATTCTTATTTTTGAAACAGAAGGAAGCACATTTTTTTTCTGATATGACTTAATTTGTTTGATCACAGTGTGTTTGCTCAGGATGGCAAACACATTGAAGATAGAATTGCACTGTCAATCTAAACACCATTGAAGCTTTGGAGCTGGTGTTTGTTTTCAGTAAAAGTTTTTCCTTAAAAAAATGAAGGATAGTCATGTGATTTTTGTTCATCATCTTTCAGTTAAACTATCTCATTTCTTTCAAGGTCAAAGAACACAGTTGCACAATTAAGGAATATGTTAAAACCAAATGTGAGCTCCCTGGGGGCTAGGGGTCCTTGTCTCTTCCCAGTAGATCAGAGAAGGGCCTCAAACTTAATAGGCATTTAATGAACGATTGGTGAATTAGGTTGTATTGAGCTGAAGAAGGGAATAAATTTATAATTTCTCCTCATCACAGAATTATGATATTTGACATATCTATAACACTTTTAAGAAGCACAGAGCCCTTTACATATATTAATTCATTTCATCCACGGTTTGGGGGGAGGGAACTTTAAAAATAGATGAGGAGTAGTGGGAAAGAATATAGAAAATTGGCTGCAAATTTACAGGCCTGTCAGAGAATTCAATTCTCTTCATCAAACATTTATTTAGTCCCTACTATGTCCAAGGAACAGAAATGAGGGTGGGGAAATGTATAGTGAAATCCAAAGGATTTAGTCTCCACTCCTCAAGGAAAGGGGAACATCCTTGGATGGGTTTACAAGGCATATACACATAACACAATATAAAGATCCAGACAAAATGCTTGCTCACATTTGTGGAAGGAGTGATCCCTTTCAGCTGGGGGCTCTAGAGAAGGCTTCCTGGAAGGGGGGGCACTAAAACCGGACTAAGAAATAAGTACACAGCTTTTTCTTTCAATAATAGGTAGCTTATAATAGATGAGGAAGAAGCATGAATGTGAAGGTGGAAAGGGGCAGAATACAATTAGAGAACCACTGGCAGTCCGGTTTGGATGAAACATGGAATAGAATGGATTCTGGGAAGGGGAGGCTGTATGAGCCTGATCCTAGATAGCCTTCATTGCCAGGCTAAAGAGTTGTGTTTGAATCGGGAGGGAACCACAAAATAGTTTGCAGTAGGCGATGACTGGGGCTGTCCTGGACCTCGGGAACACTGCTTAATTGATTTTTGTTATTATGAAATTGACAAATACAACGTGAACATTTCCTTAAGCAAAGAAGAACATATGAAAATATTGTTTATGACATAGTGGATCTACACTACATATAGCTTTTTTTAAAATTGGTGATTAGATTTAATATTGAAATGCTAGTAATGCCCAGCTTTTCTGTTTATATTCTGAACTTCTCTCAGGAAAAATGCTTTAGCAGATTTGTGAAGGATGAATTAGAGATGGCAGAGGGTAGAAAGCTAGGAAAAAGGAGGCTGTTAAGCAGATGCAAGATGATGTGGATTCACTAGGGCGCCCCTGGTACAGTGAGTAGGGAAGAGAAAAGGGAGTTGCATGAGGTATTTTGAAGTTATTCAGCACATCTTGAGAGCTGATAAATCATGGAGGATAAGAGAAGGGAGAAGTGAAGATCATCTGGTGGCTGAAAAGATGATGGTATCTTTGACAGGAGTAGGCAAGTTGGGAAGAGGGTCAGGTTTAGACATGTTGAGTTTAAAGTGTCAATGAAATATCCAGGAAAAAAAAATACTTTAGATATGATCTAACCCAGTCCCAAAATTTTATAGATGAGAAAACGAGTTATTTAGATATTGAGTACCCAGTGGTCACATAGCCAGTTAAGCAATCCCTAAGTTAAAAAAAAAAAAAAAAAAAAAAAAAAAAAACACATTTCATTGCTGGGTTTTCCCTCAGCCTTTGTCAATTAACATTGTTTTTCGATCACTGCCCAGGATGATACTAATATGGGATCCTAGAAACCATAGCATGGGGACACTTTTTAAAGGCTTGTTACAAAATGTTTTGTTCTTAATAAGAAAGTGGGAGGCTGTGATAAGATAGTAGTACCAATATTACCCCTCTGTTTCAGAGAAGGAAATGGAGGTTAAAATATGTTGTTACAATCATAGAGGGACCCCAAGTCCAGTTTTCCAGAGTCCTTTTCCCACTCACACACTCTTATGAACTTCTGTTCTCAGTTGTCCCAGAATTAGATCTCACTGGAACAGTTATTTTTTTTTCCTCTCCTCCCCAGTAGTCTCTAGACATTTATTCTGGGTTTCCAGCTTTTTCTCCTCTCCTTGTGTCTTTCTCTCTTCTTTCTGTTCTTTCCCCCCTTAATTCCAGGTCTCCCCTTCACCAAGGAGAACACATTAAAACTAGAGATAAGAAGAGCCGGCATATGTACGATGTGATTCCCACATCCACACCATAGCTCTTCATGAAAAAAATTGATTGGGAGGAGTAGTGAGGAAATACTTGGCAGTTATTTGGAACTCCAGTGAAAGTTGTTAGGTATAGTTGGTGTTGTTATCTTGGTATTATTTTTAGGTCGGTCATCCCATATTCTTGACAGAATTTTCATCTGTAGTTGTACTTGCTTTTTAATCATTTTCTTATATCCTTTGTTAAGTAGATTGATTTCAAATATTACTCAACCTTGAATAAATTAACTTCACAATAAATGGAGGAATGGGGTTGATGGGAGTTCTCCTTTGGAGCTTTTCTCTCAAAGGTTATATGAAAACAAGTTAATGCTATCTCTAGTTCTTATATAGTATATATTTGTGACTTCCTTTCATTTAAATGGATAATTATGTCATGTTTCTAACTCCAGCTTCTGTGAAGGTTAAGTGGATCTCACGTTGATTTTTCCGTGTTCCTCAACAATTCAACAGAACTGACATTTTATAATTCATGGGTTTGGGGATTAAAATTTGGGTCAGTAATGTATAGCTTGAAAAGGTGAGAAAGTACAAGGACTAATTGGACTCACTTCCGACAGGAGATGATGCATCAATTCCTTTCTCTACAAGCCTTTGGCTTTTACTTCTCAGGGAACTAATTCTTTGTCAACAGAACTTGTCCATATTGTGGAAAAGTATAAATGGGCTTCACATACTGTAAAAGAGTACCCTTCTTCTAAGGGATTTTATTTAAATCACCATCTTCCCAGTTATATGTTGAAGCAACTTAAAAATATATATACATATTTCTTTTAATTGACTCAGCTTGAGAACCTAGTTGATGAACATAAAACTTCTCCCATCAGAAAAATGTGAAAAGCATTAGCTCTTTGGTTATCTGCGTGTATATGGTTGACTTACAGTTCTTTTAAGTTGAATCCTAAGTTCACCCTTCTGTATGATCGAGTAAAATAATAGTGCTGTAAGCAAATAAATTTGAATATAATATAACTTTATTGGTAATGCTAATTAAAAGGTAGGCCATACAAAGTGTCCCAAAAGTCTTAATGCAATTTTCAGCAGCTGAAAGTTGCACTAAGACTTTTGGGACAACCTGTATAATTAAGTACTGTACTAGTATTTCATTTTCCCAGATACATGCAAAGATAGTTTTCAATATTCATTTCTGTAAAATTTTGTGTTCCAACTTTTTCTTCTCCCCCTCCCTAAGCTTTCTTTTCCCAAGACAGCAAACAATCCAGTATAGGTTAAAGATATACAAACCTTCTAAACATATTTGCATGTTTGTCATGTTGTTCAAGAAAAATCAGACCAAAAAGGAAAAACCCTTAAAAAAGAAAAAATAAATAAACAACAACAAAAAATTGAAAATATTATGCTTCGATCCCCATTCACTCCATAGTCTCTCTCTGGATGCAGTTGACATTTTATATCCCAAGTCTATTGGAATTGTCTTGGATCACTGCATTGCTGAGAAGAGCTAAATCTATCACAGTTGATCATCGTATAATCTTGCTGTTCACTGTATATACTAGCTTCTGATTCTGGTCACTGCTAAAGTCATTTTAAAATGTGTTTTAATTTCCAAGTTAAGCCTCATTTTAAAAATCTTTATAAGTGTATTATTTTGCCATTTTTTTCTTTTTAAATTTCGAGTTCTAAATTTTCTCTCTCTCTCTCCCACCCTACATACTGAGAAGGCAAATAACATGACATCAATTATGCAGGTGACATCATGCAAGATATATTTTTGTATTAGCCTTACTTGAAAAAAAAAAAAAGAAAAAATGTAAATATGTATGTATATGCATATATAAGTCTATGTGTATGTTTGTGTGTGTGTGTGCATATATAATGAAAATCCATACTTCAGTCTGCACTCAGTGTTCATCAGTTGTCTTTTTGAAGGTAAATAGCATTTCTCATCATGAAGTCTTTATAATTGTCTTGGATCATTATATTGTTCATAGTAACCATGTCTCTCACGGTTGATCATCTTAACAACATCGTTGTTACTATGCACGATGACCTCCTGGTTCTTTTCACTTCACTTTGCATCAGTTTATATAGCTATTGACATGTTTTTCTGAAACTACCTCTCTTATTATTTCTTATAGTCTAGTGGACTCCCTCATGATCATATGCCATAATTTGTTCGAGCATTCCTTAATTGATGTATGTGTTTTTGATTTACAGTTCTTTGCCACCACAAAAAAAGGTGATATAAATGCTTTTTTGTACATATAGTTCATTTTCCTTTGCTTATGATTTCTTTCTGAAACAGACCTGGTGGTATTACTAGTGGTATATCTAGTGGTATTGCTGGGTCACAGGGTATGCACAGTTTGATTGCCCTTGTCCATAGTTCCAATTTGCTCTCCAGTGGTTGAACCAGTTTACTATTTCATGAGGTTAATTCTTTTTTTTATTATTATTATATATTTTTTATAATATTATCCCTTGTATTCATTTTTCCAAATTATCCCCTCCCTCTACTCCCTCCCCCCGATGACAGGCAATCCCATACATTTTACATGTGTTACAATATAACCTAGATACAATACATGTGTGTAAATACCATTTTCTTGTTGCACAATAAGCATTAGATTCCAAAGGTACAAGTAACCTGGGCAGACAGATATTAGTGCTAACAATTTACATTCACTTCCCAGTGTTTCTTCTCTGGGTGTAGCTACCTCTGTCCATCATTGATCAACTGGAAGTGAGTTGGCTCTTCTTTATGTTGAAGATTTCTCATGAGGTTAATTCTTGAGATTTATGCCTTAGGTATGAGAGAGGATTTCTTTTTTTAAGTTCACATTGGCACAGCATTAAAATGATGTGTTTTGTTTTCTATTGAGGATCTGTGGTAAAAAGATTTTGCTATTAATTTTATGTGTCTTTTAAAAAGTAAATTTCAAGCTGGACACATTGAGTGAATTTATGAATTTATTTTAATAGAACAAGGAAAAAGCCTTTAAATAATTGATTTTTTAAAAAAATTTCCACACTTTTCACAAAGGGCTATACACCTGTGTATAACCTTGATACTGCAGTCTTTCTATTGGGTCTGTATCCCATAGAGAGAATTAAAAGGGGGAAAAGATCAACATGTGCAAAAATGTTTGTAGCAGCTCTTTTTTGAAGTGGCAAGGAACTGGAAATTGAGAATGGCTGAATAAGTTATGACATATTAAGGCAATGGAATATGAGCAGGCTGATTTCAGAAAAGCCTGAAAGACTTAAAGAACTGATGCTGAGTGAAGTGAGCAGAACCAAGAGAACATTGTACACAATAACAAGATTATGTGATGATCAACTGTGATGGAATTGGCTTTTCTCAACAATATGGTGATTCCAATTCCAATAGACTTTGAATGGAAAATGCCAGTCACATCCAGAGAGACAATTACAGGGACTGAATGTGGATTAAAACAGTATTTTCACCTTGCTTGTTCATTTGCTTTTTCTTTCTTGTGTGTTTTTCCCTTTTGGTCTGATTTTTCTTGCACAGCATGACAAATATGGAAATATGTTTGAAATGATTCTACATACATAACCTGTATCAGATTGTGTGCTGTCTTGGGAACAGTGAAGTTAAGGGAGGGAGGGAGAAAAATTTAGAACACAGTTTTACAAAAATTAATGTTGAGAACCATCATTACACATATTTGGAAAAGTACAATACTATTAAAAAGCAAATTCTTCCCACTCACCCATATTACTTTTTGTCGGGCAGCCATCATGTCATCCTTTCTCCCACAGTATCTAGCTTAGTAGCCTGCAAGTAGTTGGCACTTTGTGAATGCCTCGAAGAACAGATGAACTCATGAGGATGATAATGTTACCCAGATCCATTTCACTTCCAAGTCTCTAGTATTGGAGTTAGTGTTACTCTCCATCTATGCCATATTTCTTCCACAAAATAGTTGTATGGAAGATAAATGCAGGTCCACGAAATGGCACTGAACCATTTCTAGAATTATCCACATTTGCCCTTGCTGTTGGTCCATGTACTCAAAGTCTGTTAGGATTTCGTTGAATGTTTTCTGTTCTTGTAAATTGTATACAACTTCAAGGACAGTATTATCAGGTGAAAAAATTGTGTTGTGTTAAATGGAGACCTTGGAGTCTTGGCATTTTTTTTTATTATCTTTGGGCTTTTCCACTGTGGAGTACAGATGTTGAGCTTTCAGAAATATGCAAACAGTTTAATACCTTGCATTGTAAACAGAATACAAGTAAATGACCTTGGAAAAATGTTTTGCCTGGTAAGTCCCTGGTATGACTGATTTCTTATTTTCTGCTTTATTTCATGAAAAGGGACTAAGGGGGAAAATAGTTTGGTTGCTGCATTTTGCGTTTGATTTTTGTTTTCTTTTTTTGGTCTATCCTGAGAAATGAGTAATTTTTCTTTTGTAATTTTGCCAATTCTTGAATGTGATGAAAATATGTTTGAAACCTGAGCATGCTTCGAATCCAACCTACTTCTTAGATGCAGAATGCCATTCCCTTTCTGATGTGTTCCTCAAGAAACGTTGTGGCCATTCAAGTGATGGTGCTCTCTGACCCTTTAGTTAAGTTGGTCCTCAAGTGACAAGCAAACCATTCCTTAGTGGGAATTTTTTTATAAATATCAATTTACCTAAAGTAGATTTTTTTAGCCTGCATACATCTATATCTAAAGCCATGATGATGGTTCAGCAACTATAGGGAGGCAGGGGGGACAATCATGTGGTCCTTTGTCTATTGTTCCAGAGCAGTGGGATATTGAGTGGTCAGACATAGCAAAATGTACAGAATTTTCTCAATATAGATGCTAAAACTAGAGAGGTTAACTTACACAATGGATGACCATCAGAATCCTGAAAGGTTTGAACAGGATCTCAGAAGAGTTGGGCTGGACCTCATAATCAAGGATCAGAAACATAAAGTTGTACTTAGGTTCAAATAATCAGCTTCCCAAATGTGTGATGGAAGAAATGGAATTTGATAGAAAGTTAAATTACAAATAAATAAAATACCTTGGTGGTTTTAGTTGGTGACAAGATCAGTGAATTGGGGTGGGATGTGGTAGCCTTTTGCCTCCTTCCATCCCCCTCACAAGCTATCTTACTTCAAGTCCATGGTAAGGAAAGTATATTGTAATGGATAAATAAAAAGATAGGCCTCTTAAGGTCCCTTCCTTTTCTTTTTCTCTGGTTGTATATAGAGACTCATGTCTCATGCTCTCTTTCTAAGTACCTTTGTGACTTCTTAGTGTTGGGGTGAGGGGTTTGCAGTTATAGTAAATACTTCCCATCTGTACAGTACTGGTGAATTTCCAAAATTAATCCTCTGATATTTCTGTACTGCAAAAATGTTCTTTAGAAATGACACATCCATCTTACCTTGTAAAAAAAACTGCCTTTGAATGTCGCATTGGGTTTTGTTTTTTTTCCTTAACACAAACCTACAGCTTTGCAAAGAGTGCCAGAGACCAGTATGAAAAGCTGTTCACCATGCACAACAACATGATAAAACTCTATGACAATCTTGGTGAATACTTCATTTTTGACACCAAAACGGTGGCAATTGATGAATTTTTTGGTGACCTCAGCAGCTTCCGCACCTTATTCCTGGTGAGTAAGATATGGCCAGTATGTTCTGTAGCCCTGCGTGTTTTCTTTGTCCAAACTTTCCAAACTCTCTTAATGGATGGAGCCCGTTGATTGCATTGATTTTGTGTTCTATTACTCTAACAGGCAATGACAGGGAGTCTTATGAATATGACATGGATAAAATTGTTTGCTGGGTGAATATATAATGAGGCCCTAAATGAATTAGCTTCAACTTCAGCTATACACTAGAGATGATTTTTTGAAATCTGATATAAAATGGATGAATTGTTTCTTTAATGGTCCAGATTCTTACACAGCATAATATTTTAATGTAACTTAACTAAAAAATTAATATCTACAATCTTCTTTCATCGAATACATTGAAAGTTCATGATTTATGAATGTTTCTTGCATAGCATAAAATGAGAATCTGATGTTGAACTGAGCCATGGAAATGGCATTGACTCCCCAAAGATCCTTTCACAGTTTAGGAGGAATGGTGGGAATCGTGGATTATACTTGGCAATAGGAATAATTGGCAGCAGTAATAGGGTGTGGCCAGCTAAAGATTAAGATATTCTCTTGGGGAAGAGAAAAGACTCTATTATGTAGATAGATGATGGGAACACTTCATTTCATCTACACTTTCGAAAGATAGAGGCAAAAAAATTGAACCTAAAAAATCTAAAACAATAAGAATTCTAAGAGACAAAATGATTCCTATATTTAAAAAATAAGAAAACTACATTCCCCATCTCTTAACCAAGACAGCAACTAACAGTCACACTAACTGGGATTTCCTCTGAATTTCTGCTTTCCGAGCTCCTAATTAGGTTTTGTGCCTTGAATTTGGTTCATTGAGCACCTACTGTGTGCAAAGTGTTATGCTAGAATCAGGTCACAGTACAGGCTGTTGTTGGTATTATTTGTCCTTCATTTTCAAAGAGGATCAATGACATATCACAGTGATGTCTTGACTTGCACATGAATTGGAGTTAAGTGAAGCAGTCATACAAAGTCTTCGTCCTGTCTCTTCCAAAATCATCAAAGTCTAGTGGCAAGACGGAAGGCAAGACAACCAACCATGGCCCAGGATGTAGTGGGTGACGTTGGCATCTTTGACGTCTGACCCAGCCCGATGTGCCCCATCATACCTGCTACAGCCACCTCACACCAGAGGTATGAGTACTCTCTGAAAACCTCATGAGATCAAGATAAAATGACACGTGACTTCAGAATCTGTAGGGAGCCACTGGGATTTGTTCCAAAAAGGAGTGCTGTGTCTTACAGTACCAGGAGTTGTGAAATATTTTCGCCCTTGCAAGTCACTACCATTGTACTCTAAGCCCAGTCTTTCCATGGGCTTCCCTTTCTGTGATGTTGGAAGGAAGCCCAGTGGTCTGAACGTCAGAGACCAAGTGAACAGCGATATCATTCACCAGGAGTAAGGAGCAGAAGGTTGGGTGATGGTAGTTGAAGATATTGGAGTAAATGGCAATTTCCTAAAGTCAGGGGTCAGGGATACAATGGTGAAGATCCCCTACCAGCTGAAGGATTTGGTACTAAGAGTAGCAGGTGCAGATGAGGAAAGCTGTGGTTTGCGGGCCAGATGTTGACCAAGTAAAGTTTAAATTTTATGAAGCCAAAGGAAATAATAGGGACACACTAAAGTTTGTGGAGAAGATGAGCGACAAGGTCTTAAGAACTGTGTGTCAGGTAAATAACTTAGGACAGGCTAAAGGAAGCCAAGTGAAAAGTAGAGTGTACAATGAGAGCAATTGCAAAGATCTCTGATGTTCTGGCACGAACAGTTCAGAAGTCTAATAAAGTCTTCACCAGTAATTGAAGTGGCATCGATAGTAAGAATAATAACAATAATAATAATGATAGGTAACATTTCTGTAGTGCCTGTTATGTGTCAGGCTCTGTGCCAATAAGCACCCTGCAGATGTTATCTCTTTTGATTTTCACAACAGCCCTGAAAGATAGAGACTGTTATTATTCTCTTTTTGAAATTTAGGAAAGTGTAACAAATGGAGGTTAAATGACTTTCCCAGACTCACCTTAATTAATAAGGTATTTAATTAATAACATATTTCTGTTAAACACACAGTTAGGGTAGGGCCCAGACTGGAATGCATGTGATCTATATGCATGTGGTTCTCCTCCTTGTCCTCTGTGCTTCTGTCAGTTGATCATTTTGGCAGGTTGACTACACAAATAGTCTTTATTTTTCTTCTGAGATTTTGGGAATAGAAAATTCCTTGTCAGGGAACCCTACATGTTTCACTGCCATCTTGGTTAGGCATTAAAATTAATTTTAGCTGTTGGGAGAGTGTTCAAGGAAAGTATTATACTTCATTAGTTTTTATGGATCGAAATGAATTATGGAAAATATGTTTTTCCCCTCTCTTAAATCTTCAGGTTCTTGTTGCTGCTTCTGTTTTTAATTTTTAAAAAATATGAACAGTAATAATAGCAGTCAGCATTTACTTTAAGGTTTTCAAAGTGCTTTACAAGCACCTCATTTTTATCCTCACACCAATCCTGAGAAGTAGTTCTTATTATCCTCATTTTAACTATTATTATCTTGATTTTCCAGATGAGGAAACTGAGGCAAGCAGAGTTTAAATGACTAACTTAGGGTCACATAGCAAGAACATGTTCAGCGCTGGTCCTCCAAACTGAACAGTATTTTACCCATGCATATTTGTTAACTGTCCTTATGTAATTTCTTGATTGCTATTAATGTCATTACTGACATTATTAGTCTTCCTTTATTTTTGGAAAGGTACCTTAGAAATTTTTTCTATTATATTTTAGGCAGCTGAGCAGGTAAACTTGCCCCACCAAAGAGGTGCTTACTAGTGTTGAGTTCATAGTAGTTGAGTTCTTGGGAAAGGCCTCTGCTGACACGGCTTGGCACTCTTCGCAACTTGGCCAACAAGTATGCTTCCTGTGGCTGAATGCCTCCAAACTGTAATAGATCAAACAGGGGCAACATCTATTATCAGGCTGATCCTGGAAGCATTTCAGCCCTACAGAAGGTGCTTATGCTGTGCTGACGTCACTTCCAAAAATGCCATGCCATGATGCGCTGTTGGAGTTTGACTTCAGTCACGTTATAATAAATAAGCTGAAACTAGATTTTTAATTATTTTCCGACTTTTTAAAGGTGAATTCAAATATAATCTTCTAAGACCTAGAAAAACATCAGGATCAATCAAATATATAGCTTGTATCATTTCTCAAAATGATGTATGAAAATCTCTTCCTGCGTTATTCCTCCTCCTTAATTCAGTGTCTTTTGAAGATATATTAACCAGTCCAGACTATTACAAGACTTGCAGTGCTTTACAGAGACCATTTCCTGAGTGATTGCCCAGTGTTCTGAAGATGTTATCACATATGACAGAGAATCCTTTGTATACTTGGAAGAATAGGCTTACTAAATCTTAATCAATTTGGTTCATTCACATAAGAGGGAAAAAGTACATGTAACCAAGTGTAACTTAGGATGCTACTTGGTGATCTTCCCTAAAATTCCAACCTTATCATGTTCAAGCCCAGAAAATTTTCTAATCCGGAATATCCTTTCTTAAAGTGTAGGTGAATACTTATAAATGATTCATCTAAATTTGGATATATCTTCCCCAAAATAATTAATATTAGATACTAGGCTGATAACAAGGCTACCTGAATCCATCAGCTGGGGAAATGTCACTCTACAACACTTAAGTTTTTCTCTTACTGAATTGAGATTATAACTCCGTGTGTGCAAACATATTTGTATGGGTGTACATCTTCTCAAAACAAGACAGATATATTTATTTATACAGACAGAGAACTATAATACAAATCAATACAAAATGGGATAAATCAAGTACTGACAAAATGCTTTGTGATGTCCAAAGCAAGAAAAGTCACCGGTGATTGGGGTAGGAGACAAGGAAAGTGTCAGAGAGGAGGTAATCTTTGGTACAGACTTTAAAGACCAGCAGAAAAACAGTTTGGACAAAGACAGGGAGGTGGGTAGGCATAGGGCACACATTTGGGATGATAAGCAAGCAGGCCAGTTTGGTCTTTACTAACAGAATGTGCAACAACTTATGAAAGAAAAACTCTGCAAGGATGGTAGAACATCACAAGAAAATACATTAATGATTTGGGAATTCTAACCACCCTAACAGACGGGGAAGCAGCCATATAGTTCAACTCATACTCAGAGAATCTCACTTTGGATATCCCTGACCATTTGTCATTTTGCCCATTCCAATTTGAGATAGCTCTAATTAAAAAACGTTTCATTACATCAAGCCTTTACTTGTGTCTTTATATCTTTCAGCCATTATTTCCAGTTTTTTCCTCTGTGATCAAGCAGAATGAACCTGATTTTCTCTCTACAATACAGTCTTTCAGGTCTTTGAAATCAACAATCTTGACTCCTCTGACCCATGTCTTTTCCTAGGCCCTTCAGCCAATTCTCAGCCCCTGAACTTAAGGCCCTTCACCTTCCAGGTTACCCTCCTCAGAACACTCTCTACCTTATTTAATGTTCTTTCTAAAATGTAGTGTCCATGGGATGTATGTCTTCCCTAACTTCCCCGTCTGTTATGGTGGTTAGAATTCCCAAATCATTAATGTATTTTCTTGTGATGTTCTACCATCCTTGCAGAGTTTTTCTTTCATAAGTTGTTGCACATTCTGTTAGTAAAGACCAAACTGGCCTGCTTGCTTATCATCCCAAATGTGTGCCCTATGCCTGCCCACCTCCCTGTCTTTGTCCAAACTGTTTTTCTGCTGGTCTTTAAAGTCTGTACCAAAGATTACCTCCTCTCTGACACTTTCCTTGTCTCCTACCCCAATCACCGGTGACTTTTCTTGCTTTGGACATCACAAAGCATTTTGTCAGTACTTGATTTATCCCATTTTGTATTGATTTGTATTATAGTTCTCTGTCTGTTTCATGTCTTCTCTTACCTCTTCTAGTCCTAGTACAGCCCAGCACATATTTGATGTTTATGAAAGATTTGCTGAAATGAAACTGCTTTCATTAGAGCTGGAATTAGGATGCTTGAAACAAGACTTTAAGTTAACCCTTGACCTTCAGAAGTGAATTTACACTGGTATAATTCCCCAGAGTGTCACATCTGACACTAGGCTTATGGCTGATGAGCCTGTTAGCCACAGGATTAAGGGAGAGAGAAATTCAGGGAGGAAATATAAAAATATATTAAAGATGCAAATAAAGGTACCATTTATGGTTTATGATGGATATTCCTTCATTGCTTTTTAATCTAACTTTCCCTTTTCCAGTATATGCAGTATACCTTCAAATATATGAGGATTAATTTGGTTGTAATGAAGCTTAAACAATTACGGGTCCCATCATTTTTACATTATTTGTGACCACCTGGCATTGTCTGAAAAAGTATTTATCCACAAAGCACTTTGAGAAAAGAATCTTCGCAGAAATTTAATCAGTCACCAAACAGGGTGACTAGAAGCTGTTAGGGTGAAGAGCAAGCTGATCTTGGAGCCTCAGAAGGTCTGGGTTCAGATTCTGCTTCTCATTCATACTGACTATGGTTCTGGGCCAATCCCCGGCCTCTCAGTACTCTAGCTAAATCTCTTAGACTGTGAGTTTGTGGTGAAGCAGCTGCTAAATTGTTTTGGTAGTAGGTATTTCTCCATCTGGAAATTTCTTCTTCCAGTTATATCTTAGATCCAATCCTCCTATCCTATCCTATCCCTACTATGTGCCATGCCATGTGCTGGGTGCTAGGGATAGATAAAAGAAAAGAAAGGCTCCCAACTCTCAAGAAGCTCAAGCATCGTCCATTGAGGGAGATAACATGTAAATAGCAAAGACTCTGGAGGATGTATACAAAGTAAGGGGGAGAGATAACACCAGCAGTCCGAGAGTCAGAAAAAGTTTTGCATAGAATATTATTGAGCCTTTGAGTTTCCTGAAGCTAGAGTTTCTGGGAGGCTGATTCCATTGAGGAGCAGGTGCAGCTGGGTAGAAAGATTCTAGGTAAGGAAGCCAAGGAAAATATTTTTAATAGGTAGGTGAAAGGTGACATGAATTCTCAGTCAAGTGGTGACAAAGAAAAGGGTAGATGCAAGATGTGCTTTGGATAAAATGGCAAAATTGAGCCAAACACTGGATATGCAGGGTTGGGAGATGAAGGAGTTGAGTGTGACCCTGACTTTCCTGGGAAACAGGTAGAATGATGCTTCTTTGAATAGAAAGACAGACATTTGGGAGAAGGGCTGATTGGTGGGTGAGGGTGGATCAAGAATCAGTAGCTTTTTGGGGAGAGGAGATTAGCTTTCTGAAAGTGATTATATGAAAAGCTAGGCTGCAAAGAGATGAGGAGTGAAAGAAAAGTTTAAATAGAAAAGGAAGCAAGGAATGAGATGATATCTTGTTTAAAGAATAAGGGAGAGAGACATTTGAAAGCAATAGGGAAATGTAGTGAAAGAGAGGTTTGAATATGAGAGAGACATCTGTATAGTAAACCAAGGAGCATTTGTTATGCTGTCATATAGTTTCAAAGAGTTTTATGGAATACATTGACATCTGCTATCCAGCATTTATCATTGGTGTTTCCTTATGAACTTCCACAATGTGCTATTATAGTGATAGTTGATATACTTTCTGAATCATCAGAGTAGGATTAAATTAAATATGGTTTACTGTTACCTGTGCGTAAATGAATTCTTGAATCATTGAAAAGACAATGCCGATTATCGGCTCCTTTTCATTGAACCCAGTATATATGGCCTATTTTTTTGGCTGCCATTGATTCCTAATTTTTTAAAGAGAATGGCCTAACTATGCACAGTAGAGAAATAAAGTGGATGAAAAAAAGCATGCTGGTCAAATTGATATGTGGTTACAAATAGTTAAAAGTTGGGGCAGCTAGGTGGCGCAGTGGATAGAGAACATTGTGCTGAAGTCAGGATAAATCCATGTAGACATGTATTTAATTTTACATATAAAGCTTCATCAGTTTGTCTATCACCTGTTATTAAATAATTTAAAATGTGCTTATGTATAGGAGAAGCAGCCCATTGAATTACTTTTATCAGAGTTTGAATTTTAGACAGGTGGTACACATGAACAAGCACCTAAGCCTATGTTGAGTAGGAGATGTACATCAAAGTTGGTTACATTCAGGAAATAGTGCATCCTTTTGATTATCTCGGGATTCTTAGCCTCTTAATACCACTATTCTCCTGGCAATGTTATAAGGCTATATAAATCATGGGAATAGTGGTTTCTAAAGAATCACAGATGTAGTTGACCCAGAGGGTAATGAAAAGATGCTTAGTATTTGTGACAAGAAATCTGTTATCAAGGAGATGAGAAAAGGAAATGTACTACCCATAGAGTGAGAAGGATGGATAATAATGCACAAGGAGTTAAGCAAATTCAGTTTCGTTAAAAGAATAAAAGTAATAATTAAAGCTTACAAATAAGAAAGATGTTAAACATGTGTTGTCTGTTTTTCTGGCCATGATTAAAAACAAGACATCCTAATAGTTACTTATTTCTAATGAGATCACAACAACAAGACAGTGATATAGATTAAGAACAACACTGAACAATGCCTAGAAATACAATGTAATTACCTTGGAACTTACCAGCTCGTCTAAACATGTGATTTTTTTTCCAGAAAAGAGTGGTCCCTACATGAAACTGATGTTTAATTATACGTGAACATCAGCGAGAAGTGACTTTATGTAGAACTCATGAGTATTCCTGGCCATTTTTAGTGGTCTTGCTATATTGGTCAAAGATACTGATCATTAATAAAATGTCTCTTATGGCCTTTATATAAAGACCTCTGAGAGTAAAGGCAGAAAAATAAGCTCATGATTGTCAGCTTCTGAAATAATCAGTTTTTCTCTTTATGTTCTATACTACATTCTTTTTCACCTTTGTGTTTTTCAGTTGATTGAAAACTTAGCTTCTTGTTTTTCCATGCTGAGTTCAGAAGTGAACTAGCTATTCTTTTTTGAGAAAATGAGCTATTTGAATCTTCTTGTGCTCAAAAACATGCTAGTCCTGTATATTTCCGAATTATTACCTTTGTTATGATTGACAGCTGTCATGAGCAATGGCACTATCAATTTGTGTGGTTTAGAACAATAGGCATTTTAATGAGTGATCAATGTAACTTTCAAGTTATTTTTTTCATCTGACTATATTTTAATATTCTACTTTTTGGTGCCTAAAATGACCTGAATTGTCAATTAAAGTTTGCGATATGTAAGTTATTAAAATATTAATTTGACACCTGAGGATTTTCAAAGACTACGTTTTCTGAGAGCACTTTGGCTCCCTTCATGGTTCTCATCACAACATGACATCTCTCTTCCCAGGAGAATATGTTTCTTGAGGGTATGGACTGCCCTGACCATCCTTCCTCCCCCCCACCCCCCACCCCCACCAAAATGTTATCTGCTGTTGAGATCTAAGCTTCTTGAGGGCAGAAGCTGGCATGCTTACCTCTGTTTTTAACTCAGGGATTAGCATAGTTTCCACACTTAAGAAATGCCTTTTCATTCACTGTCAACACAGTGATTTAAGGCAAAAATAGATTATATAGGTTCATCATTCTATCTGCTATGCCTCATTGTCTTTCATGTGACTTCTCTCTCTTTCTCTGTGTGTGTGTATAGTATATATGTTATTGTGTATATGTATATATAGTATATATGTTATTGTATATATATATATATATATATATATATATATATATATATATACACACACACACACACACATATATATATATATATATATATATATATATAGTATATATAATATATGTATAGATTGTATCAGCTGAATGGAGTATAAGCCCCCAACTCCTTGAGTTCAGGGAGTCTTGGATTTGGTCTTTCTATGTGCAGAGTGTAGCAGTAGCTCACATATAATAGGCTCTTGATAACTGACAAATTGAATGAAAAGTGTATAAAGAGATTTCATGATTAAGTAATTGTGTCCTGGTTAGAATGAAGAATGTGAGCAGTGTCACTAAAGCTGGGCAATTAAGTTGGATGCTTATGTTATATACCCTTGAACATGAGGAATGAGCCTTTGTACTTCAGTCTATGAGGAAGGTTTCTTCAGGATTCTTCATGAAGGAGTGACATGATATGGTCCAAGCAAATATAGTTTAAGCACTAACATGGTGGAGGGAAGGAGATATTGACAAAACAGGAGACCAGGGGCAGAAACTTCAATTAGTAAGCCATTCAGGTATTCTAGATGAGAAGCAGTAATGGCCTAAAGTACTATGTTTTCAATGGGAATCAAGTGATGAGGATGATAATAAGAACAACAATATAGTAATAATAGTAATAATAACACTTATAGACTTCTTACTATGTGCCAATCAATGTGCTAAGTACATTACAATTATTATTTTATTTATCATCTCAATGTTGCTTGAAGGTAGATTCTATTACCACCCCCATTTGGACTTTCCTTGGCAAAGATAACTGGAGTGTTTTGTTTTTTCCATCTCTAGCTCACTCTATAGATGAGGAAACTGAGGCAGACAGAGTTAAGTGACTTGCCCAGAGTCACACAGATAGTGAGTGTCTAAGGCCAGATTTAAGCTGTGGAAGATGAGGTTTCCTGATTTCAGGCCTGGCACTCTATCCACTGCAGTACAACCTATCTGCCTCCCAGTTAAAAATAGTGTAGAGCAACTGAATCAAGTGAAGTTAGAAAAAGAACCCATATGAGTAAGCCTACAAGACATCTTCAAATTGGTAAGAGACAAATTAAAATATATTAATCAAAGCTTAGCAATACACAAGACCAAATAGAAGATAAAAATATTTTAAGCATTTTAGTAGAAGAAAATCGAGAGGCAATGATGAAGGAAATGACTAAAATGCCAAATACATTTAAAATGTTAAAAAACTCATAGAAACAGTGGATAACAGACTTAGTACTTTAGAGAGGGGAAGAACAGTAGGAAATACATGATTTTGAGTAGCTAAAATATAGGTTTCAAAAAAAAATCACTGATTTAAAATGTTGTCCAAAAAAAAAAAAAATCCCCAGACTGAAGTAGCAGATCCAAATGAGATCTTGATGTTATATTCTCATTTTAACATCCCAGTGGACCTTAGGGAAAAAAAAAAAAGCAGGGATGCTGTCATTCATAAAATTGTCATAAAACAGTTCCTTGTTTTGACAAATAGAATCAAAGACAAGTGGGACGAAGCCATAGGGTTCTGAAAAGAGCATGCCGAGACACCTCCTAGTCACGCTCCAATGTGACAGTGATAAGGGAAAAATACCATAGGGTGCCAGGAAAAAAGGCTAGAAATCACTTACCAAGGTAGAATAGTTCAGATCACAACAAAAAATTTTCGGAGGAGTACAGGAATTAGAATGAATGAATTAAATATTTAAGAAGCAAGATCCCTGAACCAAGAATTATATACCCAGCAAAACTCAGCAGGCTTTATGTTGGCAAGTGTAAGAAATTTGAGATGTATACAGAACTTTGAAAAGGTTACATGGAGGCATATCCACTTCGAGGAAGTCTTTGAACAACAATTCAGGCTTTCAGCCAAAAAGATAAGTATTTAAAACACCCAAGATAAAACTTTGCTTACCAATTATATGAACCCTCTAGGTAGTATGTTGGCTAAGTCATTAAAATTTTCAGAAGGGTGTTTCTTAAAAACAGAGAGGAAGATGGCAGAGAAAAAAGCAGTAACTTGTCTGAGCTTTTCCCCAACCCTCTGAACACTTGTAAATAATGCCATAAAACAATTCCTAGAGCAGCAGAACCCACAAAAGGATAGGGTGAAACAATTTTCCTGTCAAAGACAACTTAAAAGGTCAGCAAGAAAGGTCTGTAGCACATGGGTGGGAGTAGAACACAGTCTAGTGCAGGCTGTCCCAGCATAGACCCAATCTCAGCATACCCAGAATAGACCTTGGCAGCCATTGAATTAGCTGCATCAGTGGCTACTTCCAGAACTCCCTGTCCCCAGATATATAGGAAAGAGGACAAACAACTTGTCAGAAGGAGATCTCAGGGGTCTCTCTGTTAGCACAGAGGTGGGATTCTATTGCTTTGAACATCTGAGATCTAGGTTGCAGTCCTGGGTGGCAGTCCCAGGGGGAAAAAAGGAGCACTAATACATCAGACCTTCCTCCCAGAACCAGAACAAAAAAAGACTACTTGTGGTAATTCACAGACTAGAGCACAAGCCAAGAAAGTAGTAAATGCCTCTCCTTAGCTCATACCACCTTGGAAGAACTGAAAACTCACAGATGCCTAGAAATATCTCTGAAAACAACTGCACAAAAAATCTTGATGCTTGGGACACTGTACCCTTTACCCTGGAAGCAGTGCCCTATTTTTACAAATAGTTAAAAGTTGGGGCAGCTATGCGGTACAGTGGATAGAGCACCAGTCCTGAAGTCATGACGACCTGAGTTCAAATGTGACCTCAGACACTCAACACTTCCAAGTTGTGTGACAAGTCTCATAACCCCAGTTGCCTCAGGAGAAAAAAAAAGTTAAAAGTAAAGTAATAAGTTGGGAAAATGAGCTAACCACAGAAAATGATTCTGACCATTAAAAGTTATTATGGTGACAAGGAAGATCAAAACATAGAAAAAGATAGTAAATTCAAAATTCCTACATCCAAAGTGTCCAAGAACTGGTCTCAGGCTGTAGAATAGCTCAAAAAGTATTTTGAAAATCAAGTAAAGGTAGAGGAAAAATTAGGAAGAAAAATAAGAGTGATGTAATAAAGTCATGAAAAATGACTCAATAGCTAAATAAAGAAAACATTAAAAAGTACTGAAGACTAGGACAAATGATAAAAAGAGGTATGAAAATTCACTGAGGAGAAGAATACCTTGAAAAGCAAAACTGGCAGAAAAGCAAATGGAAAAAGAAGCACAATTTCATTGAAAAAAAAATCTTTTGGAATTGGTCAAATGGAAAAAAAAGGTACAAATTCTCACTGAAGAAAATAATTCCTTAAAAATTATAGCTGAATATGTAACAAGAATTGGTCAACCTGCCATCTGGGGGAGAGGGGTGGGGGGAAGAAAGGGAAAAATTGTCAGTGTTGTAAAATTACGCGTGCATATATCTGGTAAATAAAAAGCTATAATAATTTTTTAAAATTATAGTTGAAATGAGGAGATTCAGGCCAGTTCCAATGGACTTGTAATGGAAGGAGTCATCTGTATCCAGAAAGAGGACTGTGAGGACTGAACATGGATCACAACATAGTCTTTTCATCTTTTTTGTTGTTTTTGCTTTTTTTTTTTCCTTCATTTGATCCAATTTTTCTTGTGCAGTATGATAAATGTGGAAATACATATAGAAGAATTGCACATTTTTAACCTATATTGGATTGTTTGCTCTCTGGAGTAAGGAGAAGGGAGGGAGAAAAACTTGGAATATGGGTTTTGTAAGCATAGATGTTGGAAACTATCTTTGCACATATTTTGAAAATAAAAAGCTAGCATTTTTAAAAAAATTATAGCTGAGTAAATGAAAGCTAATGACTTTATAAGACTTCAAGAAACAGTAAAGCAAAACCAAAAGAATGAAATAATTGAAGACAAAGTGAAATATCTCACTGAAATATCAACTGACCTGGAAAATAGATCCAGGAGAAATAATTTCAAAATTATTGAACTAGCTGAAAAGCTAGTTCAAAAAGAGAGCCTAGATCATCTTTCAAGAAATTATCCAGGAAAACTGCCCTCATGTTCTAGAATCAGAGGGTAAAATAGAAATTGAATGAGCCTACCAATCACCACCTTAAAAAGATTCCCAAATGAAAAATTCTCAGGAATATTATAGACAGATTCCAGAGCCTCTTATCTGAAAGAACATACTGCAAGTGGCCAGAAATAAAACAATATAAATTTGTTGGAGCCACAGCCAGGATTACATAATATTTAGAAGCTTCTACATTGAAGGATCAGAGGGCTTGGAATAAGATATTCAGGAGGACAAAGGAGCTAGGATTACAATGATTACCCAGCAAAACTGAATATAATCCTTGGAGAGAGAATGGATATTCAATGAAATAGGGGACTTTGAAGCATTCTTGATCAAAAGACCACAGCTGAATAGAAAATTTGACTTTCAAATACCAGACTGTAGAAAAGTGTAAGAAGATAAATGAGAAAGAGAAATCATGAAAGTCTTAATAATATTAAAAATTTACATTTCTGCATGAAAAGAATGATACTTGTAAGTCATAACAGGTACGTGTTGAATATGAGGAGACATTATCTAAAAAATAGTATTAAGAGATGAGAGAAGAATTTACTGGGAAAAGGGGGAAAGGAGAAGTAGAAAAAAGTAAATTATCTCACATAAAAGAGGTAAGAAAAAAGTGCAGAGTTGTGAACTGCTTCAATCATTCTGTAGAATAATTTGGAACTATACCCAAAGGACTAGAAAACCATGTATATCTTTTGACCTAACAAGCTGTTTGACCTACAAATCATTACTAGGTCTATATCTCAAAGAAAAAAAGGAAAAGGATCTATATATACAAAAATATTTAGATCAGTTATTTTCTGGTGGCAAAGAATTGGAAATTGAGGGAAAGTCCATCAATTGGGGAATGGCTGAACAAATGGTGGGATGAGATTATGATAGAATACCATTGTGCTATAACTAAATGATGAGCAGGATGCTCTCAGAAAAACCTGGAAAGACTTCCATGAGCTGATGCAAAGTGAAATATACTGTGTATAAAGTAACAGCAATATTGTGAATTGATCAGCTGTCAGTGGTATAATTATTCTCAGCAATACAATGATCAGAAGACAATTCTGAGCAACTTATGATAAAAAATGCAACCCATACCCAGAGAAAGAACTGAATGCAGATTGAAGTATACTTTTTTTTTTTACTTTATTTTCTTTGAAGATTTTTTGGTCTGTTTTCTTTCACAACCTGAGTAATATGAAATGTTTTGCATGACTACATCAGTATAGCCTATATTGAATTTCTTGTCTTTTTAATGAGGGGTTTTGGAGAGGGAGGAAGGGAGAGAATTTGGAATTCTAAATTTTAAAAATGAATGTTAAAAATTCATTTTACATGTAAATGGAGGGGAAAATTTAAATATTTTTTTTAAAAGGGGAACAGTGCAGAAGTTACCCAGGAAAGATAATGTATATATGTGTGTAGGGGAAAGTGTTATTACAAAAGGAAAGTTTATATTCATTTCTGATATTATTATGACTGAAGAAACGTTTTAAGCTCAATTACAGTTCTAAGTGCATATGGACTGATTAACCCAATGAAACACAATAGATTTACATAATACTTTTTAAAAAAGAAACTAAATATACTGCTTTACTGAAAATACTTTACATAAAGTTCATAATGGGCAACATGCCGCAAAGAAGACGTAGGTAAAATAAAGTGTAAAGGAAGAAGTCAATTGAGTCACTAATCAATTATCTTACAGCACTTAAAGTATGTGACATAATGCTACAATTTCAATCGTTTTTCCAAGTTACAACATACATCAGCTGTTCATCAGGTGTAACAAGGTTTTGACACCCTCACTGAATCAATCCCTTAGTCTACTATGTAGGCTTTCCCTATATTGGAAAAGTCAATTTGGATGCTTTGAAAAGCCTTTGGATGAAGTAGAGTAACATTGAGCAGGGAGTCTTCTCTGATTGGCAGAGAGACTTTGTCCCACTCCATGAGTGATTTAGAAAATAGCAAAGCATTTTAGAATTCAGGCATTCAAGTAACTGGAAGGTTAGAAAAGCCTGTAGCCAAGCCTCTGAAAAGGATTTGGAGTAGGAGAATGAGAAGAGGGCTTGGACCCCAGTCTCTACTTCTTCTCTTCATGTCTTAGTCAGAGGAGGCCATCATAAGCATTGGATAACTGGCTGCTTTGGATTTTATCATCGCTATACTAGCCATGTTCTTGGGACTGCAAAGTCTGAGGGCAGTTTCTGCTCATCAGTAGCTGGGAACATACTAGACTGGTGAAGAAAGGCAAATTCAGAGGTCCCTTAGGAGCTTAGCAGATAAACTCCACTCTGCTTCAGGGAAACATGTTGATTCCTCCAAAGGGATTTTCAAGAGCTGTATGTTGTTGCTCTGTTGTCACATGTGCTCTCTAAGTTTGTGTCCATTTTCCTTTAGATTCTGTAACTACTTTTGGGAGATGGTCACATGCTTTCGGAGGTATAAACTAGGGGCACTAGTTTATGCCAACAGTACTATAAAGTAAAAACCAATTTCTGAGATGAGTGTAGGTCTGGGTGATATAAACTAAATAACATGAGCTAACTACTTTGGGGCAAAGGGCACTGGGGTGACTTAGGAGTGATCACATCATAAAGATAACCCTCATGGTTACCCCTGGGATCCTGATAGAAACTATAGTAGCTGCACCTTGGGGACCTGATATGCCAATGCAAGGAGGAGGTGAAAAGGATCTTCAGAGCCTGTGAAGAAATGCAGAAAATTTGTATGCTCCATTTATATGCTTTAATACTATATAAAAATAGCAATAAAAAATGATATAGTGAATAGTGGTTTAGGCCTGCCCACGTGGAAACAGGGAAATGATCCAAAAGTTATGATGAATTATTTTGTTAATATGCATTCAAATTAGCAGAATACTACCAGTGGAAAATAGTTCTGTATCATACGTGATCCAAAAGGGAGCTATAGAATTTTGGAAGAGGCCCAGATTCAAACTGACTGTGGCCACTCCTAATTTTCATTGGTTGTGACATTTATACAATAGCAATAAAGCAGGAAAAAAAGACATTTCAAAAAAAATGTTGGCAGCAAAGCAATTAATATTGCTCTATTTGCAGAAGACAGGATTGTATACCTGGCTAAGCCAAGGCACTCAGGAAGTTCATGGAGCTTATGCTTTTAATATAAAGTACCAATAATAGAGAAAATCCCACAGATGGCTACATTGCTAAGTCATATGTAAGCTATTAGAATCCTAACTTGGGAAGATCCCTGCAAAGCCAACTTCAGAAAGATTTTGACAGAAATTCAATAAGAAGCAGCCACATGAAGGTATTCTCTCAATTCAGGAAAAAATGTCTATACCTTCCAGACCAATCTATGGCTTGCTACCTTATTATGTACTACATCAACAGGGTATTTCAAAGAATTAGATAAAATTCTAAATTATGTTGGAAAATCTGCCTGAGGGAGTATAAAGAAGTCTCCAAAAGAAAGCCAACCAAGGGGACGAAAGTATTTGCTAAGTCCAGGCTAGCTCCCTGGAGGCCTCAGGATCAACCAGAGTCAGGATAAGTAAAATCCCTTGGTCTTTAGGGGGAGAGGCAGGCAAACTGCCAGGAGTTTAGCCAAAGATCTCTTCTGGATTCTGGAGTTAAGAATCTCCACCTTTGTCCTCCTTGCCCAGCCACCATGTGAGTCTGGCTTGTCTCACTCCACCCTCTAATCCTTGTCTATGATCTTAACCCCAAACATTGAGCCAGCACCAATGGTTAGAAGGACTATTTTGCCAAAACATATACCAATAGTCATTATTGAATAGATAATTAGCCTTAAGTGCTCAGTTTTCTGATTCAGGTACACATTTAAAGAGTTTCAGCCCTTTACGAGTATTAGTATTGGTAATAAAGAAATTGATGCTTTAAAAACTGGTATAGGAAAAAAGGATAGAGAATTAGTTCAGTGGAACAGAATAGAGTCCATACATAAAACCCGATGACTATCAAAGATTAATGCTTGATAAGCCTGCACTTAAAAAAAAAAAATCAGTTTTCAGTTTAAAAAAAAAACTGCTGCTGACATTGGTTAAGTTATGAGTTGTATGGGGAAAATGTGTTTGAATATTTACCCACACCTTATACCACAATAAACTCTAACTGGATTGGAAAACTAATAAAAATTTTGAAAATCTTGGGAAAAAAACATCCTTTTACTTGAGCTGTTGTCTTCTGAGAAATATCAAAGTCATCCTAGAGACAATTGACACATTTGCTTTTTCAAAGACAAGATTTTACTCAATACTAAGAGGTATCATTAAAATTAAAAGAAACAGAAGAGGAAAAATGTTTGCAGTAAATCTATTAGAAAAAATTTCAGCTAAGATTTATAAGAAACCTATACACACAGACACACACACACACACACACACACACACACACACACACACACACACACAGCGCTTGCAAGAGAGAGCACTATAAGACAGTCTCTTTCCTATACTCCACTGGAATAATGGTCCGAGGACACATAAAAAGAATAAATTACAAGGGAGGATATAACAACTCATAGCAGTCATATGAGAAGGTACTCAAATTCCCTGCCAATCAGAGAAATGCAAATTATGACAACCTTAAGATACCAAGTTACACTTACTTGAAAAGCCAACAAAAGTGGGGAGAAAAATCTGTTTCAAGAATAATGGGAAAACCCGCATTCAAATACATTTTTAGTAAAATTATGAAATGGTATCAAAATTTTGAAGAACAATATATAAATAAAACTGACTTTTTCCAACTCAAGAGATCCTATTATTAGGAATGTATCCCAAAGGCATTATGTAAAAGATAAAAGAACCAAACTTTATGTTTCTGAAATCTATAATTGCTCAATTTTTTTTAAAACAAAAACAAGTTGCAAATCGCCTAATTATTGAATAGATGATTATATTTGGTCTTATAATAGTTCTCTCTTAACTCTGGAAGAATACCACTTTTTAGTTTCAATGTAGCTCTACATTGAGTGCATTTTGTATTTGTGGACCAGATGGGACCTATTAAGTAAAAAGCAAAGCATTTAATTAAAATGGGATGTGAATCAGACAATAGAAGCATATTTAGTCATCTACCACTACAGGAATGGGTGTGATATTCCAGACTTCTCTTTCTGTGGGAAAAGGAGCAAGTGGCTTAGAAATTCATGCTGTGAAGTAAAAAGTTCCCCTGGGATAGCCTAGCTGGCTTGCTAATTCACATACACGTGTTTTCCTGTTTTTGTCTGGCTACTACTTGGCTCTACCTTCCACATACCTCTTGGTGTAATGCTGGAGCTGCCTTGCCACTTCTACTCTGTCCCTGTAGCCATCATCTGAAGGGTCCCCCTCTACTGCCGCAGCTTCCATTTGTTATCTCTCTGCCCAGCTGACTAAAACCATCATCTTTTGGAGTTGCTGTTCCTTTCCTGTGGAATATTACTTATTTTTCTTTTTGGACCAACCTGGTTCAGCACATTCTCTAGAAATGTTGTTTTCCAAAATAAAAATGTCAGAATTACAACATTATTCAACAGACTTCTAGGTTGAGGCATCCAGATGTTGCAGTATCAGATCTGAATTTAGGAAGACTTAGCTTCTGACATTGAAATCCAGGCTCATATTCCCTTCCTGTGTGCTCCTGGGCAAGTCATTTCACTCTATTTGCCTTCATTACCTCTTAGGTAAAATGAGCTAGAGAGAAAAATGGCAGACTTCTCCTGTATCTGTGCCAAGAAAACTTCAAATGAGGTCAGTATACCTGAAAAAACAGACAAACTGATACTTCAATCCCATTAGGCTCTGAAGGCACTGGTAGGCTCCAGAGATAGAGACAAGGAAACAGTCCCTGCCCTCTAGGGCCTTGCATTTTAACAAGAAGAAACTGTTCTTACAGGGATATAAAATAACAGTCCTTGAGCTAAGCCTTGAAGTGATATAAGGATTCTAAGGATGGAAGTGAAAAGCAGGATTTTGGGGGCCCAGGGGAATGTACAGTACAAAGCTTTGGGAATTGAATGTATGTGCAGGAAGTGTCTGAAAGGTCACTCACCCTGGAGTGAAGAGTTCAAAATGAGGAAAGCATTGTGTGAGTATTCATTATATGCGGACTGATTATTCTGGAAAGATAGATTGGAGCCAGCATGAGAAAGGCTTTTAAGTGCCAGAATTGTTTTTATTTCATGCTAAAAGAAATAGGGAGCCACTAAAGCAGATTGAGCAAGAGAATGATATGACCAGATGTGTGCTAGAGGAAAATCAACATAGCTGCTGTATGTGCGGAGGATAAATTAAAGAATGACAAGACTTGAGGTTGGGAAGCCAACTAGAGACTTATAGAAGCAATAATCTAGGGCAAGAGGTGATGAGCATTTGAATTATGGTGGTTGTATGAGTGTGGAAAAGGGGGTTGATGTTAGAGCTGTGGGAGAGATAAAAAGATGAAGATTTGACAACTGAATGGATATGGACACTGGATGAAAGAAAGAATTAAAGATATCATCCAAGTGGTCAACAAGGCTACTGGTAGAGGGTTAGGAAGTGAGAAGCAGGCCTGTGGACAAAACTAGGAAGTTCTTTCTGTTTGATGGTTGATTGATTATTACCAGCATTGTAGGTTACTGCCCCAAGGCTAAGATGCACTGTTTTTGCCAAGCTCTTGCCATCTGGCAATTCTAAATGATCTACATCTTTGCAGCGTGATGGAAGAGAAGTCACTATATTCTCAGTTTGGGGGGGAATATTTTTGAAGCTCAGCACTCTAGGTTCTTGCTCTATATACCTTTGTTTCAAACTTTATGTCTGTCTTTTGGCTAGTATTGCTACTATAAAGGTTGATCTTTAAAAGATCTGAAAAGTAATTTAAAAACTCAGATATCACAATATCACTTAAGATAAAAAAAATTTTGTCTGGGACCAATCTAATTTCAATAATATACCTCCTTTTATTTGTTTTTCTTTAGGTTTTAGTTTCAGAAGACTGTTATAGAAAGCAAAAACAAAAACAAAAAATACTCAAAGACCTTAACATTCAAGAATTTATTTCCATTCTTCTAATGGGAAAAAAAAAAAGATGTTTCATTCTTCCACAGGTTTTGTGTGAAGTTTTAAATACAAGAGTAGGGTCCTTTTTTTTGCATTGCACAGTCCACAACCATCTGACCATCTTGACAGAGAGCTCGTCAGCATCTGGAAGCATAGACAGTGTTTTCTTAGTACTATAGAAAGGGTTATCAAGCATGACCCGGTTATTTCTGCGCAGTTCTTCACAATCATTGATGGAAGATTCTCCGAGGCTATTTTCTTCAGTTGCTTGTAGTTTCTGTCTTTAAATTAATGGATTATTCCCAATGAGTGTTCAGTTGAAATAATTTTCTGCTGGTGTTTTTAATAAGTTACCTAAAAAAGTCTAGTTTATGCAGGCTGGAAAGTGTGTAGTTTGGGGGCAGTCTTCTATTATTCATAAACAGTTTCATTGATTTGGCTCAGTTTTCTTTGGGCTAAGAATAAATAATTGGAAATTTTGTGAGAAATTTCAAAATATCAGTGAGAAAGAAAGCCTAGAAGGTCAAATTTAATCCATCACTCTCATGACCAGTAGGTGTCCTGGCTGGCATTAACTGCTGTCACAGCTAGGGAAAGCAGTTCTGTTTGGGCCTTTCTTCTCAAAGGCATTTCTGTTTCCCTTTAGATGCTCTATCTCAATCAGATTAGATAATGCATGAAAATATTGAGTAAATAAAGGACTTCAGCATAAAGCAAAATGTCTTAACCTAGTACAGGTAGAATCCTTTAGGTACTGGGAAAATCTCGGCCATGGAACCTTTCCAGTGAAATGCAGTTTTTGTGTTCTGGAATCATAGTGCAGTTGCTATCCTCTTAGGCTTTCTCTTTGTTCTAGGCTATTATTTAAGAACCTTAGTGAATGGATCAGAATCATAGTTATTTTGTTGTTTGTATGCAAACTGCCACTAAGAGAATTTACAAGTAGCTCTCAACAATTTATTGGCTGCTAAAACAGAATGACCAGCTAACAGTGGCAGTGGGGGCATCCTTGCTTTATTCCTCTTTTTATTAGGAAGTGCCCCAGTGTTCTCCAATTGGGGTATATTACAAGGTACAGTTTGGGCTATTTATTTTTATATGAACAGTATTGTAAACATTATCAAAGAAGTATTGATCAGCAATATTGACCTATAGTCTTCTTGTTTTCTTTTATCCTTCCTTATTTTAGATATTTCTACTACATTTTTCTTATAAAAGGAATGTAATAAATTTTCTTATTTTTTGAGAAAAATTCAAATAACATAGATATTAACTGTTATATATAAATATTTGGCATAATTGATCTACAAACTTATCAGACTGTAAAAAGATTTTCAAGCTATGATTGACTAGATGAGGAAGAGATGGGGAAAAGGGGGAATTTAAAAAAGGAAAATCTTATAAAAAACAAAATCTCAATAAAAAAAAAAATTATAGACTAACCTGTTTCCTTGTGCACACTCCTGATTTCTTCCCCTTCCATATGTTAGAGGGCTTCCAGATCTGTGATTTCATTGTTAAAAATAGCTGCCATGCATATCTGAAACTCATTTTTAATTTACAATTTTAAAAGTCATCTAGGTCACTGGTGACTTGTGCTAAGTGATTTGTCCAGTAATCACACAGTTACTATGTGGTCTGATTCCAAAGTCAGCCCTCTATCCATTACATTATTCTCAATTTTGTATTATATGCAAAATCTAACTTCAACTTACACTGCAGTTGTGTAAATTGTTAAAAATTCCAAATTATCTTGCAGTTTTGGTGAAACTATATGGGAGATATTTAGTGAAATCTGAATAGCAGAACACAATTCCTTCAGGTCTTCACACTCTGTGATTCGAGTCCCCAGAAGAAAAAAGCCTTCTTCATCCTTTTTAAATACTTTTGTGTTCCTACACAACCAGGCTACCTCCTCCTTTTCCTGTCATATATTCTTGATAATGTCTTTAATACTACTTCTCACATGTACAGCATTTTTGTTAGCAAGCTGCCACATCTAGCTGTGGCCTACCATGCTCATTGGATTACATTATTCTGGCACCTCTTTATTCCATAATTTGTCACCATATACATTATCATCGGGAGAGTACTGATGTTATAGGGATAGCATTTTGCAAGAGTGCTGCTTAGTTTTTTATCCTCATCCAACACAGATTTATTTTCCTACTTCATTTTAGGCTCAGTTCATTGTTTGTATTTCCTATCCAAAGTATTTACATTGGTGATCTAAAACGGTAGACTGCCCATCTTTCTGCATGTCTCAGTTTGTATATTAGTTCTTTTTCATTCATTTTGTTTTCATTCATACATAAAATTAAACGGATCTTTTTTATTTCTGAGGCTCTGGACTTTTCCAGGGTTCTGTGTAAGAGGAAATAACATATGAGTGACCTCACAACCAATCCATGGGGAATTAATTGATTTAGATTTTATATAAGGCAGCTTCCCATGCAATTAACAAACTATCACCATGGCAGACATATCTCCTTGCCTGATATTTAACTTGTGGTCCATAGTCAGCAGATCTTTAGAGTTGCTTGTCTAGAAATCTTGTCTTATTGTTCCCGGGTGCTTGGTTTATACCTTATAGTTGGAGACATTTCAAGATTGCATTGTCTTCTCCAGAATACAATTTTCTTAAAATAATAGTTCAACATCTATAATATAGTTTATAGATGTTGAACTATTATAAACTATATCAAATCATGTACTATGTTTGCAAGAGAGAAGGAAAAACAATTGGAACTCAAAATCTTGTAAAAATGAATGCTAAAAAATCTTCTGGATGTGTAACTGAGGAAAGTACTGTTTAAAAATTAAAAAATACAGAAAGCTCTTGGACACTTCTCAGCTGTGGAATCACAAACTATGGTTCACTGTTAGGTTCTTACTAAGTGCTAAGTCAGTACTTAACAATTCTCTAGTTCACACCTTTGATTCTGGCCTTTAAGGGGAGTTTACCCCTTTGAACTTCTGAGGAGGAGTTTACATATGAAAAGGAGTTTACACAACCTTTAAAAGGAGCAAGTTCATTGGTTGAAGTAATTTTCCTGCAAGGAGTGAGTCTACTCTAGGACAGAGTTGGGATGGCTCTCTGGAGGAAGAAGAGTCTAGTCTGGGATTGAGTTGAGACAGCAGATCTCCTCCCAGAGAGTGATTGGCAGTTTCTGGAGACAACAGAGCATTACAGTTCACAATAGAAAATTTCTTGTGAAAATTTTATCATTTTTAATATTTTCATTAAGGATATCTTCAGCGCATATGTAGATCATTTGCAAAAAGAAAAATTATAGAAACGAAAAGGCAAGTAGATAGAATGGTAGTTGCCAATGTCTTTTTACAAAAAAATTATAATCTGCAATAGTTTCTGTTTTTTTAGAATCCTTTCCTTTTAGGCAGAGCCTGAATATTTACTACCAAGTACTTTTTAAATGAAGTTTGCTTTGGCATAATATTCTGTTTGTACTTGGTCAAGTTCTGACTATATCTTTTTTAAATATCATCTCCATGTTTGCATGAAGTAGCTAGATAGGTCACAAACACTGATTAAGTATTTACCAGGTGCCGGGTACTGGAGCTAAATTCTGAGAATACAAATAGAAGCAACAAAAAAAGGCTTTCTGGCTCTCAAGGAGCTTGCATTTTAATGGAGTAAGAACATACAACTTAACTGAGAAAGCATGAATGGTTGATGGCAAAGTTCTTGGAGTCAGAAGTACAACCTATAATGGAATGAAATAGGGGCAAATCGAATCTGTCCCCAAAATGGAAATTGAACTCCTTAGTGGGACAAAAGGAGAAAACAGTGGAAAGATATTGCATGATGAGAAGGCTTCTATCATTAGGGTTAAGTCGTAACTTGAAAGGATAGCTGAGTATAGAGATTATGAAATCCAAATATGGAAGTTCCACTGTAAATGCCAGTGGACATAGAGCTACCTTTATTCTTCTTTTTATGCTTTCATTGACTGATCAGATAATCCTATTTACCACATGTTAAGCCCTGCAAGCTTTCTCTTCTATAGCATTGTATTTTTCCTGCAGTTGTTTTTAAGCATCCTCCTTTGCAGTAAATGACCTTATACTCTAAATTGCTGTTTCCTTTGATTGCCATGTTTCTTCTTTGTGATTCTGGCTTTTTTATCCATGTGCAAAGATATGAAGTCAGAGGACATGGGGTTAAATCTCTCTTTTGCTCTTTACTATAAGTAAGCAAGTAGGATTGCCTTGTGAGGGGTATTTACTTCTCTTCGTGTGAACATTAAAAAATAAGATGATGGAATAGTCAGTGAAATGAAGTTATTCCTTGCACTTTGGAGCACTTGTTGAAACCAATTCTGCTACCATCATTTACCTACTTAAGACATGTTTCTCCTTTCCATTTTTGCAAGTTTTTATAATTTTAAAGGTCCAACTTTAATTTGGATATTCCATTCATGCAGCAATTAAAATATACAAATATACCAGCAATTAAATTAGCATTGCTAGGAAGCCTCAGAACCAAAGAACTCAGTGTTTTCTGCCTCATCTCTGGCCCCCATTCCTGTGTTCCTAAAGAAGCGCAAAGCAGCAAGCTGCAAGCCCACCATGGATGAAAAAATATTCCTTGGAAGCTGGGTTCTAACCCCATGCTGGGCCTTCTTTCCAGCATTTCTCAGATCTGAGTCAATTTCAATAAAGTGGAAGGTCTCCTTATTCACAGCTGCTCCTAACAAAAGCTGAAAGGACTTTTCTTCCTTAGGTTTGAAGTTGCAGTTTATTTAAAATATTGAGATAATGGAAATATTAAAGGTTTCTACACAGATATTTTTCAAGAACCTAATGGTATAAGCCTTCCCATAATTCTCATAGGATCTTAGATTTTGAGGTAGAAGGAAGCTTAACAGTCATGTAATCTGAGATCTGGGAACAGTTTTTCTTCTCCTATTTGGATAATCTTATTTAGATTACTAGATGGGTGACCCTGGGACAATGCACTTAATTTCTATTTGTCTCAGTTTTTTTTTTTCATCTGCAAAATGGGTCTAATAATAGCTTTTATCTCTCGGGATTAATATTAGGATCAAATGAAATAGTATTTGCTAAACACTTAGCATAGTGCCTGGCAGTTGTGAATACTGTGTTGTTGTTGTTGTTGTTGTTGTTGTTGTTGTTGTTGTTGTTGTTGTTGTTGTCGTTGTTGTTAACATTTCTCTTGGAATGTTATATATTTTATTTTATGGATTGAAATCTGTTAGTTTGATAAAGAGACCATAAAGTTCACTAGGGTGCCCAAGAGATCCATAACACATAAAAATGCTTAAGAATCTCTGCTCTGCTTGGTAGCATCCCTGCATTTTAGACCAGGAAACTGAGACCAAAGAGCTGGTAGTAGGTGGCACAAATGGTATTTGAAGCTAATTTCCTTGGCTTTAGCTAACCCAGAAGTGTTCCATAATCTGAATATGCACATACACCATGGAAACTGTTGACAGGTGGATTGTACAAGATGTCAGAAAAAGGAGTGTTTTTTCAAGGACTTCAGAGTTAACTATACATTCACCTTATCTCAGTTAAGTAATTTGGAACAGTCTGATTCTTACAGGGAGGGAGCAGGAAGGAAGTTTACAGAAAAATGAGCCATGTTGTCTCCCTTTGACTAGCTGTCTTTTTCTAAACAGAAGAGCAGAGCCTTGGGAGGAGCTTGCTCATTTTCCTCAAATCATTTCCAAATTCATGCTCCTTGTCCTGGGAATCAGCAAGCTTTCCAGTTTCTGAAAAACAGCATTTCAGACAAATAAAAATTCATTTTAAGCGAATTTTCTTTCCCTCAAATCACTCAGATGCATTGGTTATCAGGGCTGTCATTAGCATTCAGTATGGGACTTGAGCCAAAAAGCTGTGATAAAGGAGGTGATAAATCTGGATGCTAGTGTTGAGGCAAAAGTATGTTTTGAAGTCAGAGGAATTTGAAAAATCTAAGACACAGTCACTACATGCAAACTTCTTGATGTCTCATGACCCTTAAAGTGCATCTGTTTTATCTACTCTCAGCGAGGCCGGTCCTAGGCACTAGGCCAGTGGTGAAGCGTGTACTTGATATTTGATATTTAACCAACCCACCTTGTGCTACTGTGTTTGTTCAGGACTCTGAAGACACCATGTATTCTGGGTACTTTTCAGTCTGTTCCATCCACATGGTTGGATATCCATGGTGCAGCCTGTCCCTTCATGGCCTTATTATTAGCTTGGTATCAGTCAGATGATCTGTGCAGTTGCAGATGTGAACCTTTTTATAGAAGCCTCTTGAGAAAGTACCTTCAGCCATAGGAATAATTCTTCAGACAGTGTGGTGCACAGAGGGGAGGCATGTTTGGTACCAGAGAACCAAAATCTCTCATTTTCAGATTTGGGGGGGAAAAAAAGAGGGGGATGTGAGGGATAATCCAGGCCATCAGGACTGAATAGAAATCCCTTCTATAGAATCCCTGACAAGGAGTCACATGGTCTTCACCTCCCTTAATAGCACCTAAGTTAAAAATATTGGACTTGGAGTCTAGAAGATCAGAATTAAAAAGCTGCCTCAGATACTTACCTGTGGGCAACCCCGGGCAAGTCATTTAACTACTCTGACTCAGTTTTCTTATTTGAAAATGGAGAAATAATTGCACTTATATCTCAGGGGCTGTTGCAAGAATCCCATGAGATGTGGGTGTAAAGCGCTTTGTAAACCTTAGAGCACAATATAAATGGTAGCTGTTATTCCTAGATAACACATTATGCTTTTGCAGAATTCTAGGTGTTGAGTTTTCCTTTGTATCTTTCTAGCAGTCCTCCATTTGCCTTTTTTGTAACATCTGCCCATTATATGTAGTTATTCTCTCTCCTGACAAGCAGAAGTCTTTACATCTCTTGTGAATACATGGGAAAAGATGCATTTCAAAGAGAAGCTTTATGTAAAATTGGGTCTCCCCCAGAAAAAGGACCTGCCTTGTATAGTTGGGTAACATTACTTTTGTCTCTCACCTGCCCATCACACCGTTTGTTTTAGTTTGCTTTCTTTGGGCTCATGGGTTTTGGGGGGACAGATTCCAGACCAGATGGCCACCTTAGCACCTTAGAAGGAACCATGGTGTATTCTTAGGAGAGACCTCAGAGAAACCAAAGGAAGACTTTTAAATTCTTCTTCATCAGATTTTACTATCTTTGAGGGAACAGCTCTCATTGACCCTTTTTTTTATTTGCTTATTGACAACACCCTTTGGTGTCCCATTGTTGGGGGCGGTAGCCCCTTGATATTCCTTGTTGGATCTCCAACTTCCTTTGGGACTTGGACCTTTGATACAAGATCTGGTCAAACTAGTTTGGGCTATCTGAGGTGGCTAGGGTTTTACAGCCCCCATTCTAATCTGCTCAGATAGACCAAATGGCATCAGGAAATTCCTTTTGGGAAGAGACTTCTGTCCCCAAAAGATAACGAAAGAGTCCTTATCTTATTACATCACTCTCAGGAACCTCCTTACATCACTGCATCTGAATGATTGTGCTCTTGTATAAAATGGAGTCCTCAAAAATCTATTCTTTGCAAAATTGGCCTTGTACCATGCAGCCATTTTGCCCACCGGCTCTCTGGTGTTTCCATTCTAATCAATAAAGACTATGTTTCCATACAGCATTAAGTAGCAAATTCCTTTGCTGCCAACCCCGCCCTTGGTTACTTTGGGGAAGGAAGGAGAGAGAGAAAAGGAACTGATCCATCTGGGTTTAGACCACAATTTACTCCTCATCACTATGTGATATTTCTTTCCCATCCCACCATCCCAGGACTAATGAATTCAAGCAACTTCCCAGGTAGGTGGGGTGACAGAAAGTTGAGTCACAACTAGGCCAGAACCCCCATTTTCCTTTCTGCTATCCCCAGGGGAGAGTAGGCCAATGATACCTAAGTATAAGTGTAGGAGGGGTTCCATAAATACAATTAGATCAATTAGGAAGGCTATTTTTTGCACCATTTCCCCTCTCTCATTTTAGTACATTAAAGATGTAGCATTTCAGTCATGTGTCTAAGTCTCTCCCATGATGTAAATCATAATGACTCTCCTCTTCCTTCACTCCATCTGCATCGCTACCACACACTTCAGTAGGTGTTTTAATCAGTTTCTGAGTCAGTTATATGGCATAAGACAAATTATCCTGATATTGCTGACCTCACTCTCAGCCCTCATTTTTCTTTTCTTTTAAAAAATTTATACTGAATGATAATCCAGTCCAATCAGATACACATATATTTATGGAGTGTTTATTATAAAGAAATCTCTATGATAGGCAAAACAAAGGTCAATCCCTGCCTTGAAGGAGCTTACATTTTGTTGAAAATATACAGCATGTAAGCAGACCTGTATATGCACATTTTAAAATACATTTTTTATTATCTTGGAATTTTTTTACATCACTTGAATTTCCCAATATATCCTTCTGCCCCTTGCAGTAAAAAAGAGGAGAAATAAAAGCATTTCAGCAAAACTAACCCATGTAGAAAAAGTCTACCATTATATGTAGGATTGTACACCCTTAGTTTGCCACCTCTGTAGAGAACCTACCTTCTCATGTCTACCCTGGGGTCCAGCTTGCTGCTTAGACTGTTGTGATGTCGAGTTTCAGTCAAATTGTTGCTTTTCTTTTTTCTATTTACTGTGTTGTAGTCATCATGCATATTATTTTCCTGCTGCCTTTCCTCTATATCATTTCATTTAAGTGTCTCCATACTCTTGGTAATTTGAGAAGGAAGGCGATGTCACTGAATCCTTCATGTAACAGAGCACATAGTGTCAGTGACCCATAAGAGCATGTAGTGCTGAGAACTCCGTTTTCATTTTAGAACTACTTGTTTGTAAAAAAATTAATAATAGATTTTTGTTTTCAAAATACATGCAGAGAGTTTTCAGCATTTACTCTTGCAAAACCTCGTTTTCCAAATTTTTCTCCTTCCTTCCCTTGTATCTCCCCTTCCCTAGACAGCAAGTAATGGAATATATGTTAAACATGTGCAGTTCTTCTAAAGATATTTCCACATATATCATACATACCGCACAAGAAAAAATAAGATCCCCAAAAAGAGAAAGAAAAAAAGCAAGCAAACAGCAACAAAAAAGGTGAAAACACTGTGTTGTGATCCACACTCAGTTCCCACAGTCTTCTCTGTGGGTGCAAATGGCTCTTCCTTATAGGAGAAGGAAAAGTTCTAAAAATGAACTGGGGAGGAAGTGTAAGGAACAAAAGATAGAAGATAAGCAAACTCAAGACCTTGCCAGAGGACAAGGGGATTTGAATGAGGAATTAGGGTGTGTTGACTCTGATTATTCGGAAGAAATTTCAACCCCTCCTACAGAGCACATTATTGATCAGCCCACATCAACTCCACCTTCAGGGATGGAGGGAGGAGGAGTAGTGGGAGGGGCGGTGATATCATCAGCACCTCCCCCCCAGCAATCACCAACCCCCATAACTAGATTGCAGAAAGGGTTTATTGAAGCGAATAAAAATTGAAAAGAAATAGATAATGATTTCAAACTTCAGATTTTTCCCGTGATTCAACAGCATAATTCTGCAGGTCAAGAAAGTAGAAGATATGCTCCTTTTAATATGGATGTCCTTAAAGACCTGAAAAAAGCTTGCATTCTCTTTGGGGCTACATCAGATTATGTTAAGATGTTACTACACAATTTGGCTTATGAAGCCTTAACCCCTAGTGACTGGAAAGTCATTGCAAAAGTGTGCTTAGAACCTGGACAAAACTTGTTGTGGTTTTCTGAATATAGTGAGCTCTGTAGGATTCAAGCCCAACAAAATAGTCAAAGTGGAGTTAATACTTCAATCACCTGTGACCTACTAACAGGTGTAAGTTCTTATGCAGACGCTTCAGTACAGACTAATTACTCCATAACAGCATTTGAGCAAATTGCTGCTGCTGCTATCAAAGCATGGGCTTCTCTCCCCAGTAAAAACTACAAGGGTGAGACCTTCACAAAAATTGTACAAGGACCAAATGAACCGTTTGCTGATTTTGTGGCACGTTTGCAGACAGCTGTCATATGGACTAATGGTGAAAATGAAGTAACAGACACTTTGGTAAGGCAACTTGCTAGAGAAAATGCCAATGAGGTTTGTAGAAGGATTATACTAGGACTATGTAGGGAGACTCCTTTAGAGGAGATCATAAGATGCTGTGCCACAGTGGGCACAAATACCTTTTATATCCAGGCTATGATGCAGACTTCCCAAGATCCCAACATAGGAAGACAGGGTCCCTTTTGGCAAGGGACTTCCAGAGAGACTCGTCAATGCTTTCAATGCCGTAAAGTAGGCCATCTGAAAGCTCAATGTTGGCATAGAGACAGTGAGAAAACAGGCTGGGAGAACAAGACCCAAAACCCCATGTCCAAAATGCAACAGAGGACTTCATTGGGCCTCAGAGTGTTGACTGATTCGGGGAAACGGGATGAGGAGCCCAGCTCCAGGGCCCCAGGCAAAAAACACTTGGGGCATGATGGCATTTTCATCATATAATTCATGGCAAAAGGAGAGGGAAAGCCATGCTAGTTTACCATGCATTCTGAATATTAGATCTACTTTATAAATGTGAAAGGGTTCAAAGAAAGGATAAGCAGCACTGTAGCCTAACATTTTGCAGAATAAATCATTTGGTCCCAGTACATTTTTTAAGTGCTGATTATCTGCCAAGCACTGTATTAAATGCTGAGAATACAAAGATAGGTGAAAATAGTCCTGCTCGTCAAGAAACTTAGTCTAATGGAGAAGAAAACATGTAAATAGACATGTATAGGAATTGGAGATGACTGAAAAATGACTGAACCAACAAGAAAAAGATATATAGATACGTGCCAGTGTGTATACACACACACAGATCATATTAGAGGGGAAAGCAGTAGTGACTGGAGGGACCTGGTAGGGTTTTCTGCAGAAAGGAGGATTTGAAACGAAACCTAAAGGAAGCCCGGGAAACTAAAAGGAAGTAAGGAAGAATGGAGAGCATGAGGAACAATGGTGTGTTGCCCATAGTAGTTGGATTAAAGAGTATATAGAAGGGAGAAAGAGGAAAAGGAACGTCTCCATAAATAAAATTCTCATGAAACACAAAAATGATGACGAGGAGGAGAAAGGGCAGCTATCTAGAGAGCTCAGTGTGGATGCAGAGAAAACTCATTAACTCGATTTAAAAAAAAAAAAAAAAAATATATATATATATATATATATATATATATATTATCCAGAATAAAACTGAGAGTAGGTATCTCATGCTGAATAGGAAAATTGTCAACTCTAACAATTGTGTCATTTCCCAAATGACCAGGGGCTGGTAAAGAACAATCAGAAATCATTGTTGGGTTGGGTTGAGTAGGACGCTCTGTTGGGGCCCTAAAAATGATCATGGAAAGGCATCCAACCACTCCCTGCTTAGACTCCATGCAGTGATAATTATGGACAATGGTGACGGGACTAAATTTCTCACCTTTTATTTTATTTTTATTTTCTCTTCCAGTGGAAGTGCTCTTTGGATAGGGAAGTGTAGAATAATATGGGTTAGCAGGGAGTAGAGAGCCAAGGCAAGTGAGATCAGGCAGCATATAGGGATGATGAACTCATCAATGAGTTCAAGTCATCAGGCTCAGCTGAATTTCATTGCAGGGTACTGAGAGAGCTGACAGATGTAAATGCTGGACCAGTGCCAGTGTTCAAGGAAATGTGATAAAGGAGCCACGGTTCTCGAGAAAGGGAAATAACCCCCTTTTCAAAAAAGGGACATGGAGAGTTCTGCAAAGTATAGACCTGACAAAATTCTAAAAATGTGTCATTAAGGGGATGGTTTTGGAACGTCTAGAAAAGGAAGCAGTGATCATACGGAATCTGCTCGGTGGCCACAAGCCCAGGTCAAAGCAGATGAACCTCATTTTCTTTTTTGACTGGGTAACTAGACCACTTAATGATACTTGTACTACCAACCCCACGGGGTTTTTGTTAACAAAGTTCTTTCTGAACTACAAAACGGTATATAAATGTTAACTGCTATTTTTCCCTTCCCTACAGTATTTCTTTGGAAAACATTTGATAAGCACTGGTACATGGTGAGTGCCCCCATTGAAGAGAGGCAGGAATGATAGTTAGCCCAAAGTAGAGAAATCTTAGAAAGGGACATAGACTATTCATGTGCTTGTGGAATGGTTTCAGTTTGTTATTCTTAGTGCCAGAAGGGCCTGAAGCTAGTGATGGGGCAGATTTTGAGTACTGAAAGGGAAAATTTGCTCATCCTTAGGGCTATCTCCCATGGAATGGGCTGTTTTGTGAGCAGTCTTAGGCCACAATCTATAAGGCTATTTTTGGTGAAGTGGTGGAGGAGATTGGTAAATGTTCGTAAATGGAGTAGCTTCTAAGGTCTCTTCCAGACCTGAGATTCTGGATTTTGGTGGATATCCCAGTGGATGGATACCTTTTCCCCTCATTTCTTACCACCCGGCAAAGTACTTATATAAATATTTTCCTGTCTATGAGATCTCGCCTTTTGTCCTTGACTTCCTTTGCTTTAAAGACCTTGCAGTGATATCACTGAGCCAATGCTTCAGTCATTTTGCATATATAATTCCACATTGTTTTTCCAGAGTATTTGGACCAGTTCAGGCTCTCTTAACACTTGTATCCAGATGGCTGTCTCTACACAGCCAACCCCTGACAATGACTCTTGTCTCTTGTCAACTTTTTCATTTTGGGGGGTGGGGAGGGGGTGAATTAGAATTTCAGAGGTATGTAGATATTTATTTCCCTTATTTGTGATTTAGAACTTTTTTGCATGTGGTTTTGGATAGTTTGCATTTTATTTCTTGGGGAATGTCCATAAATATTTAAGGAACTGATAAAAAAAAAAAAAAAAAAGTCCTCAGGGCTCTAAGTACATTGAAGGGCACTGCATAGGAACATCCCATGACCTCAAGCAGTAGAAGGAACACACACTTCTGAGAGATCATGAATTTTGGAAATTATTCCAGTGCTACCCTGCTCCAAAGAAGAGACAAGCCGTCTGTGGTGGGTAAACCGGTGAAAGCAAGCCATGCCCAGGGCATACAGATGTAAAGGGTATATGGTTAGCTGAATGATTGCTCATTGTTAACTCAGTGTAGAAGCAGTAGGTGAATATTGCTTCATAGTGAAGAGACCTAGAATTCCTGGGTTTAGACTAAGTCAAAGAAATCTATGTTCATTTGTGTTTCCAATTACACTGAGACTCCTCCTGCCCTCTAGGCTTAGTTGCCATATTTATCCTTGACTAGCCCTGCTTGTTTGGATTTTTGGGTAGCTCCCTTTGGGTTTATTGTCAGGCATGGTAGGTCTTACTCTAGAAAACTAGGTTTGGTTTGTTTTGGTAACACTTTTAAGTCTTTTATTGCTGACCACTCCCTATACTTTTAATACCTAGGAAAATACTATAAGTGACCTGAAAAGTGCACATTGAGTACTCCCTCACCCTCAGGCGGTTTGGAGAAGAAGAGAACAAGCTGGGCCATTTTAATGTCCTTCTCAGAAAGCAGTGTACCTTAGAGTCAAGTGGGAGGCAATTTAGCTACATTGCAGTGAGATTTCAATTCCATCCTGTACAACATTCTACCTTGTCATCAGCAATCTTGGCAAATACGACAGCCCGTTTCATCTGTCAGTGCTGGGTACTGCAGGGACCGCCAAAGGTGGGCGAAGGGTGGGAGGAATGCAGAGTTGGATCTCTAGGAAAGAGGATTAGGAGGGAGCTGCTGACTGCCCAGCTCCCCACTCTCCACACAAGCAAAGCAACTGGAGGGCTTAAATCACAGAGAGCTTATGGTATGATTTGAGGAAAAAATTTGTTTATAAGAAAGGTGATGAAATGTCCGAATTGGCCCACAGGCAGGCACCTCAAAGAAGCATGACCTTGGGCTCTGTGTGCCTGTGGTTTTACCTGCCAAGGTCACTGAAATTCTCATCATCTTCTTCTTCAGTGTGCTAAGCCCCCAGCCCACCATTAGTGCCAGCTGAAATCTTACCACCAGGGCTTTCTCTTCCATTATCTGAGACATCATTAAACCAAGGAAGGAACCCCAGACCGGTAGCTCAGGAGCCCCACTCGTTATGCCTCCCTCCCCAGTAGACATTTTTCCATTAAAATATTCTTCCAATTATTTTCTTTGGGATTCATTCCCATCCTTCACTGCAAGATAAAAATAAAAGACACCTTATATTTATAAAGCACCTTTCTATAGGAGCTCAAAGTACTTCATAGATGTTATCAAGTAGAGGGTCACAGAGGCATGTCCAACTCAATTGTTTTTATCTTTCCCAGAGAGAAAGTGGGATGCTCAAATTTGCACCACGACAAATGTGTCTGCAGAAACCTGCTGCATCTTCCAACCTCTGCTGTGCTGCAGATAGGAGATGAACTTCCAGCTAATCAGAGTTCAGCATTCTAATGGGCTGTGATGGCACAAGCAGCTTTGCCTTCTAACTTCAGATCACATGTTTTTTGCAGTTGTAAGGCAAATTTTGAAAAGAAGGCCTTAGGGATCACAGGCAGCCTTCATTATCGGTGCATGACCACTTTGTAACCAACTGCAAGTTGAACATCCAAGGAGATTTGCACATAACAGCCTGTTTCTTTCTTCTGGTTTTTAATAATTTACCTTAGAGATTCTCTTCACTACCGAACTGGTACACAAAGATCAGTTTGTCTGTCAAACCTCCAGCTCTGTACAGACAGCATGTGAGAAGTGCATTAATTTTGAATTTGTTTCCTAAGGAAGCTCGGCAGTGAGCTGCTTGGGTTGAATACGAGAGGACTGCTTCAGTGAATCTTGACAAACATGAGAGGGAAACGCATGCTTGCTTCCTATTTGCAAAGGCTTCTTGGGCAGCAGATTGTTTTCTTCTGTGAATCATTTTCTCTGCCAAGAGAGTCATTAATAGCCATGAATTCAGAGGAACTTTTGGTGCAAACTCTCTTTCCCCATGTTTGCTGTTAATCCCAAATGATATCCAATAATGGTGAAGTGGTACATGCCCGAGGACCCACCGTAATGGCCTTGCCTCAGGTATGTTCATGTTTGTGCCAGAGGCTCAGGCTAGACGTTTTCCCAACAGCACCGAGGGAAATCAGAATGACGAGTTATATCATATATAAAAAATGTAGATTTAGACATGGAAGAGAATTGTGCTCAGGTCCAAATCCCTCATTTTATACTCAAGGAAACTGAGGCCCAGGAAAGGACCATGAATTGAGCCCAGATCTTCTGCTAAATTCAGTAGGGTTTTTTTTCCCCACTTTCATATTGGCACCATCAGATTAACCAAACAGTAGAATTTCTTTTTTGTAAGCTTGCCTACCCACCAAAATTGAAAATAAATTAATCATTCATGCTCCCTTCTCAAATTTTCTTGTATTACACTTACTTGTATATACGGTTTATCACTCCCAGAGGATATAAGTTCCTCCAGACCAGGGACATTGCCATTTTCCTTACCAGCATGGATGCTGTCTTAGTTCATACCTCCATAAGCTCACATCTGGATACCCATTGTATTACCTTGTTGGTTTTCTTTCTACGTCCAGTCTCTTCTTTCTCCAATCCAACTTCTCAGAACTCAGCATTCTGTCTCCTAGCTCCACATCTCTGCCTCTTAGAATCCTGAGGGTTCCCTTCAAAGTTCAACTCAAGTCCTAATCCCAAGGGAGGCTTTTTCTTGTTCTCCTCCTTAGGAGTATGTTTATTTACATGTTATATCTCCAGTAGAATGTAAGTTCCCTTGCTGCAAGGACTGCTTTTCACTTTCTCATTGTACCTTCAGCCCCTTACAGAAGATAAGAGGACCTTCCATTTGGAGGTGGAAGCAAATGTAGTAGGCATCAAGTCCAATCCTGACATTTTAACAATGATACCCAAAGAGCATTAAGGCCTTACTTGGTAGCTACAAAGGTAGCAGGTGGCAGTCAAGATTTGTCATGGTACTCTCTGAGTACAAAGCTACCACTTTGACCACCGCTCCATGCTGCCTTTTACCTTTCCAAACTGGACTCATACTAATTCTTGCCCTATCTTCTAAGATTCGGAAAAAATAAAATAAAATAACAGACCCTGTACATCTGCCATGTGCTTGCCGAAATCTCTTTATTTGGTCACATCCTCCATGTTAGGTATTCATCTATATTTGTTGAATTGGCTTGACCACATTATCTGTAAACTTCATTCCAGACCACTAGTTTGGGCCTTTATTTTCACTCAGACTCAAGATTTTGTTTTGCCTGGACATAATTCTGGAATATTAGTGACAACAATAAAGATAATGTGGTTTTCAGAATATGATTTTTATGGTTAATGTTTTTAATTTTTTATTAAATAAATTTATTTTAATAAATTTTTAAATAAATAAATTTAAATAAAACTTTTTAAATTTTTAAAATTTGTTGCTTATCTAGTTTGGTTTTTGTTTTGCCCATGTTTGTTTTGGCATGCCCACTTTAGCCTTGTTTTGAAACGTGTTTAAAGAAATTTTCCTTTAATGACTGCTTTGAGTGCACTCCATCATGTTACAGATATTGCCCCATTATTATTTTCTTTGTTAAAATGATCTAGTATTTCTCTGAATCTTATTCTTTCACACACTCTTTTTTTTGGATTATATCATTTAATCTTTACATAAGCATGACACTTTTCTTCAAATGCCCTTTATTGATTTTAATTTTAATATATTTTAACTGGTAAAGGATATTTAATATTTCTGGTTTTTATGCACTTGAGAGGTTTTTCTGCACTAGTACAAGGTCAGTTTTTATATAGTTGCTATGCAAACCAAAGTATATGAATACTACTTTCAATAATTGCCAGAAATCCACTATGTAAAATTTTTCTCAGATTCTTTTCATCTCCTTAAATTCCTTCCTGTTTACATTTTTATTAGATTTATCTAGATTTGAAAAGGACACATTGATGTGCTTAACTACTACAGCTTTGGTGTCTATTTATCCATGCAGTTACATTAACTCTTCCTTTAAATACTTATATGCTAATGCCATTTTGTGTGTGTGTATGTATATATACATATAAAAAAAAAGTATATATATACACACATATATAAAGTTTTGATATTTAATTATAGTGCTTTTAAGCATAATGCAATTTAATTATCTCTTTTAAACTTTTTTTTTTAATGTTGTCTTGTCAGAGATTGGAATTGTTCCTCTCTTTTTTAAAATAAATTATCTATCTGCTTCTTATTTTAACTCTTGGGGAATTCTTTGTTTCTAGTATTTTTCTTGGTGGAGTTTGCTTTCTAATCCATTTTGTTGCTTTGCTCTCATTTACGGGCATCTGGATATCACAGTGAATAGAGTCTCAGGCCTGGAGTCAATAAGACACATTTTCCTAAATTCAAATATAGCATCAGACACTACCTGTGTGACCCTGGAAAAGCCACTTAATCCTCTTTGCCTCAGTTTCCTCATCTGTAAAATGATCTGGAGAAAAACACAGCAAAACACTCCAGTATCTTTACAATGAAAACAAAGATCCACATTAGTGATCTTGAATAACGTTTATAATAGCATGTGATCAATTGAATTCCATAAACATTTATGAAGACCTAAATATGTGCCCTGCATACTTTTCAAACTTAACATGTTCCATATGGGACATGTTCCCTATTCCTCTTGAGAGTCCTACCATGTTTCTATTCATCCAGGCTCACCACCTCAGAGTGATCCTCCTTTCTTTACTCTCATTTACTCTGTATAGATTGTCTTTTTCCAAATGTCATCCTTTGTCTGTCCACAACACTTCTGGCAGACATCTCCTTTTCTCCACTCCCATGGTCACCACCCTGTTCCAAGCTCTTAGCATCTCTCACCTGGATTGCTAAAGTGACATAGAAGTGTAGCCCTAGAATGAAGTGGCTCAATAAGTAATTTATTGTTAGGCAATTAGATAATTATATTTAAATTTTTCTTTCCTTATTTTAGAAATTATTTTAAAATTAACATTTTTTATTTATAATCAAATTAACAAATATTTAATAAGTACCATTTTTCTAATCCTTTCTATTTTCTAAAGTAGCCATTGAGGAAAGCAAACTTCTCATCCTATCTCCCTTCCCATTTCCCCTGTTCCTGCCAGTGGTATACCAATTGTTCCAGCATTCAGACTTGAAGCTTTGGAGTCAGCTGCGCCTTATCTATCTATATCCCTCATTATTTAGTCTGTCACCAAGTCCTCTTGACTTTGCCTGCATTTCATTCTTGCATCTTGCACTTCCTTTTCTTTTTTTTAAATTGTATTGATATATTCTTGTGGGGTAGAGCATTGGACCTGAGTCAGGAAGACCAACCTTAGACACTCGTTGTGTGACCTTAGACAACTCACTTAATTTTTATTTGCTTCAGTTTCCTCAACTATAAAATGAAGATAATAACAGCATCTCCCTTGAAGGGTTGTTTGGAGGATCAAATGGAATAATAAAATTGTCTAGCACGGCACCTGGCACATAGTTGTCACTCTATAAATGCCAATAGTTATTGTGGTGGTATTGTTACATGAATACAGAGTAGACTAAATGACCTCTAAGCAAACTTTGAGATTCTTTCAGTCACTCAACCAGCAAGCACAATTAAGTACCTTACTATGTGCCAGTTACTGTATTAGGCACTGGAGATCCAAAACATAAATAAGGGTCTCTTATAGGTCTATAAAGATATCCAGAATAGATGCAAAGCCATTTTGGTGAGAAAGGAATCAACCTCTAGGAGGATGGAGGGTGTTAGGTGAAAGATGGAACTAGAGTTGAGCCTAGAAGGAAATGAGATTCTAAGAGGGAGTAGTTAAGTGCATTCTAGGCATGAGACATAACTAGTGGAGAAGTATGAGGAAAGAATTAAGTTTTCTGTGTGAGAAAAATCAGTACGATATTAAGTCTTTCCCAATCATAAAATTTAAGGATGGAAATAATGTAAAATAATATTGGAAAGATAAGTTTGAAACTGTGTCAGAATGGATTTTAAAGCTAAATAGAAAAGTTATATTTGATCCAAGAGGCAATAGGGAGCCACTGAAGTTGATTAAGGAGAGGAGTGACATGGTCAGACATATGTTTTAGGAAAATCACTATGGCAGTTATATGAATGATGAGTTAGAATGTTGAGCTACAGATAGACACACACAAAAAAAACAGACACTTAGGACTTAGGATACAAAGTCCGATTAGGAGATTGTTTAGATAGTTCAGGCAAAAGGTATTGACAGTCTGTACTTGGGTTATGTCCTTGTAATTAGCGATTGGGAGGGTTGGAAGAGATATTGTATATGTAGAAATAAGATTTGGACATTAGTTGGCCATGTGAGGTTAGAGCGAGTGAAGAGTCAAGGATAACACCAACGTTACAGGCTTGAGTCCCTGGAAGTTTGGTGATGCCCTCAATGATAATAGAGAAGTTGTGAAGAAAGGAGATTTGGAGAGGAAAGATGCTTAGTTCTGAAGGAGAAATTTGATTTAAAATAATCACAGAATATATAAAATGCTTGGGAGTCTAATTAGAATCACACAAAATCTAGAAGAATACAATTATAAAACTTTCTTTGTGGGAAATAGATCTGAAAAATTGAAGAACTTAGTTGTTCATGGACAGGCCATACATACTAAATTTATATATTCAGTACTATAACAATAAAACTACCAAAGGGTTACTTTAAAGGGCTAGGAAAATGAGTTTGGGATGTGTTGAGTTTGAGACTACTGGATATCCAACTTGAGATGTCTGGATGGCGGTTAGCAAGACTAGAGTGCAGAAGAGAGACAAATATCAGACCTTAGAGGATAGAAAGGGAAGTGTAATGTATAATGAAGTTAAAACATATGAAAATGCTCACATATTCTTAAGTACACAAAATTAGAGAAATAACGTATACAATAACTCCAACCAGATAGCATGCTCATATTGGGTCTTCCCAGCAGAACCTCCTTGGGATAGGGAAGCAGATGATATCCCTACCAAATTGGCCATGTTTTCTGAAAGTCACCCTAAAACTATAGGCTGAGAAAGGAAAGGGAGGGAAGCCATTTGGAAGAGCTTGTTTGGTGTTATTTGTTTTGTTTTCAGGTGGAAATACCAGAAAGGCTCACTCGCTTCTTTAGATTAAAAAGTGACCTGAATGTGGCTGCTACCCTTAGACTGGAACTATTTGGAATTTTTTGAAACCATTTCATCCATTTCTTGCAGGCTAATTGGAATAAATGAGAGGTCTTAGCATTTACATGAGCTTTTTTGCATATGACATTTTTAGTCCATAGGTCTCATTTGTTAATTATGCACAGCAAGGGAAATAAGATTTTTAATTTATTCATATTTTTCAGCAAAGCAAGAGAGATTTCAGCAAGTGATTTAAAATGAGGGTGGTGAATATATTTTGCAGTAAATTTTTTGTTACTTTCCTGCTTTTCATCAGTTCTTGGAAAATAGATTTGTTTGTAAGTTTACTTTTTTCTCAAATGCATTTATTTTTTATCAGTCTGCTCTTCACGCATGCTCTCAATTAACCCCTTTTAGCCATGACATAATCCTAAAGGACAGAACAGCTTTAAGCATTTGGTGTTCCCATCCACCAAGCAGTAATGAGGCATGGCTACCTCCCAGTGATGTTTAAAGATTCCTGAATTATGATGAGAAAGTCTGTTTTTGGGAATTTAGGATTTTTTTACTGTCTTACCATTGGTCATTTGTTAACCTATATTTTAACAAAAAAATTTATTTTTACAAGTTTATTAATATTTATGATTCAGATGGTATAAACCAAGGCTGTTTAGTCTAGTGCCTAGAATCAGGAATACCCAGATGAAGATCTATCTTAGTTACTTTCTATTTGGATGACCCTTAGCAAAAAGTCACTTAAGTTTGCAGAGTCTCATTTTCCTTATCTGTAAAATGAATATACTAATAGGACCTATTGCTATATGTTGTTTTGAAGATCCAGTGAGATGTTGTGTGTAAAAGTGCTTTGCCAGCCAGAAAGCATTATGCAAATGTCAGCTATTATTATTACTAATATTTCATTTCTCTTTTGTTTTGATGGGATTCAAATACAAATGGTCCTGGAACAAGCCATTATCCTACTAGAATGTTTTTATATTTAGGGTTGTACAGACCATTGTGGAGGGGGATAGAATAATTGCTTTGAAAAGTTGAATAAAAGTATTCACATGTCAACTCCCCTGCCCTAGGCTCACTGGAAACATCTTCAGGATACCTCTAGTAACGATGAGATGAAGGAAATAGTGTGGTTGTTGTCCTCTTCCCATACGATTTTGAGTTCTTCTGCTGTGCATAAATAAAGACTCTCTAGCCTAGTTCCTTACATGAAACTTGGAGATTATCCATTTGGACAAAATCCATTACAAACTGTTGCTCTTAGTTTTTATGGGCCATTGTTAAGTCTGGATAAATTGAGCAAGAGTTTGTTTTGTTGTTTTTTATATATATATATATATATATATATATATATATATATATATATATATATATATATATATATATATATATATATTTGATTTTGTCTTGTGTTGTTGGAGGGGTTGGAGTTAAATGACTTGCCCAGAGTCACACAGCTAAGCATTAAGTGTCTAAGGCCAGATTTGATGTCAGGTACCCCTGACTCCTATCCACTGCACCATCTAGCTGCCCTAAAAGTATGGTTTTGACAGTGGTGTGATTCCATTTCAGTTCATTGACTAAAGTCTCCAGGATATATTGAGGTCTGAATTTGTAGTCTGGGGACTATCTCTCCATGAAATAGAGCCAGCTTCTTCTTTGTGATTTCAGCTGCCAGGTTATATCTTGTTTAGAGTTTGATATGGCTGTGATGATATAATTCACAGTTATTGGTTTGTTTGGTTTTTTTCATAAGAGCGTCATAGATTTAGTGCTGGGAAAGACCGAAGAGGTCATTGAGTCTCTAGTCCCTTCCTTTTACAGATGAGCATACTCAACACAGAAAGTGACTTCTCCAAGTACCTGAGACAGGATTTGAACTCGGTTTCCCCTTAACTCTCAGTCCAGCATTCTCTCTAGTACTGCAGTCTGCCTTTGTATATCATTTTTCCTAAATCATTTACAATGATTTCTAAATTCTAAACTATGGTTGCATGAAAGGTCACAGAGATCCACTCTCCCATTTTTATTCTGGCAATAATTAGACTTGACAGTGATCAAAAAATCAAAAGAGAAAAGTCAGACAGGAAGCATAATAACTTTGTAAAATAAAAAATAACTTTTGTAAAAAGGCCAAAACAAGGCTCCTGCCATTAAGTAGCAGAAATTGCCATGGAAAATAACCCCCCCCACACCCCACTATACACACACACACACACACACACACACACACACACACACACACACATATATATATTACTTAGAAAGTAATATAGGAGGGTAAGGCACTAATATCTGAGGGAGATGGGAGAAACCTCCTTCAGATAAAAGGATTTGAGCTTAGTCCTCTAGGAAGCCAAAGAAAGCAAGAGATAGAGGGCATTCCAATAGTGAGACAACAGCTAGTGCAAAACATGGAGGTGGGAGATATATCATGTTCCAGAAATTCTAGCAAGTCACTATATTTGTGTGATGTGTAGAGTAGCTATGCTTTGGAAAAGTCACCTTGACAGTTGAGTGGAGTATGGATAGGAGTGGAGGGAGCCTTGAGGTTTGAAATTCTGTTAGAAAGCTATTACAATCATCCGGATGAAAGATAAGAGCCATACTGGAGTTATGACTGTGTGAATGAAGAGAAGACGTATATGAGAAGTGTCGTCAAGGTAGGAATGACATGATTTGGCAATGAATTGGCTTGGTGGTACAAGTGAGAATGAGCAATTAAGGATGGCAGAGGTTGGGAACCTTTTTGATTGGAAGGATAGTGGTAATCCACCAATTTCAAGGAAGTTCACAAGAAGGGATGTACTGAGTTTGAAGTGTCTCCAAGCTATTCTTTTCTAAAAAGCAGTCGCAATGCTTGTAGCTCTGGAAAGATACCTTTTACAGCTATAACTAGGGGATGAACTCTGAAGCAACTAATGGCAGAAGAAGTCTCAAAAGATAAAAGATTACATGAAACTAAAAACATTTCGCATGGACAGAATTAATGAAAGTAGAATTTTTTAAAAAAGAAGATATCAACTAGTCAAAAAGAAAAACCTGACTCAAATATCTTAGCTAAGGGTCTAATAGACAACATATATAGGCAGCCGATGAAATAAATAAGACCAAAGGTCATATCAAATAGGACAGTAATCAAAGAATAAAGACAAATAGTTCTCAAAGGAATTACAAACTATAATCATTCTGATAAAATAATGCTCTATATCATTAATGCAAACCAAAACAATTCTCAGCTTTCATTTCATATACAGCAAATTGACAAATGCAATAAAAGATGAAAAGAGTTAAAATTGAAGAGATTGTTAGTAACATGGGTTATTGATGGAACTGTGAGTTTGTCCAATGATTTTAAGAATTGATTTGGAATTATTATTAAAAAGTGATTAAAATTATCCAGAGATCAGTGTTAGGTGAAATCTTGAAGGTAAGTAATAGAAAGGCTTCACGTTTATCCTTATATTGATTGGCATCAATTTTTGTCACAGTAAAAAGAAACAAATCTCATCCCTTTTGTTGGAGGATTGGCTAAAGAAATGGTGGTATGCTGATATAATGAAATATCAATTTGCTGTAAGAAACAAAGAATATGATAAACATAGACAAACGTATGAGGTTTGAATGCACTGAAGCCAAGGGAAGTAAGGAGAAGCAGCAGGGACAAAAACACAATGTACTCAATGTATGGATGAATGAGAAAGCATTATTATGTACTTAAAGAGAAATTTAATGACCAAGCTAGGTCCCCTGAAAAACAAATATGAGAGGGTATTTTTCTTTCTGCTCTGTAGAAGTGAAGGATTATGGATATAGAACACTGCATATAATGTCAGATTTTTTTCATTGTGTTCTTTAATTTTCCTAAACATTTTTACTTTTTTTTCTTCTTTGTTATAAAGGATAGGTCTATGTAGATGATATAAAACTATCATTATCAATACAAGCTTTATTGTTACTGTTGTTGTTGTTGTTTTTAGAACCCTGTATGATGTGAAAGGAACCTTACTACCATTTCTGGCCATTTCAAGTTAGCCTCTCAAATGAGCTAATAGAACAGTCTAATCCTCTCATAAGCTTTCAATGTCTTTCCAGAACAAATGATAGCTTCTTGAAATATGGTCCCCTCTTATCTTGGAAGTTACTGATTCTTTCTGGCCCAGGAGCAAAAAAAGTTTTCTACATTTCTAATGATCTGTCTAAACCTGCTACGGCAGTGTGGTAATCTCAGATATTTCGTCACTGTAATGATATTACAGATGCTATATTCTCTAGATTAATAAGTGTATATTTACAAAAAAAGCAATTAGGTATGTGATGAAATAATGAATTATTAGCCAAGTTGATTATGGTAAATCTTCATTTTATGTTTATTAAAACATAATCTAAATGTTAGTCTGTCAAGAAGTAATACTTGCATCATTTGTTTTTCTAATATTTGTGTACTCAAGAAATACCATATGAAGTTTGGGTTGCTTCTCACATTTTATACTTAAGGAGATATAGTCTTGAGATAAATTATTCCATTATTTTTTTCTGCAAAGAACACAAATTTGTCTCCGGGCAGTTGAAGTCCCTCCCCTTTATGTCCCCTGTATGTATGTAAACATGATTTTTAAAATCGTCAGTCCCTCCAAATCTTTGGTTTTTCATCATAAGTAAAGTTCCTCCATCATAAAACATTTTGTTTTATATTTTGTAATGCAGGAAGCGGTGAAGGAAAACAACAAGAGAAGAGAAATGGAGGAGAAGAGTAAAAGAGCTAAGCTTGCCAAAGAGAAAGCTGAGCAAGAAAAGCTGGAACGTCAGAAAAAGAAGAAACAGCTGATGGAGACGAACAAAGGTATGGGCTTCATGAAGGCGCAAGTATCTGGATGTATCCAGGGACAATCTGAGTTCAGGGATGGCTTTTGTAAGTTTGTCACTGCCACATTGCTGGCTAAGTAGTTTTCTGTTTAAATAGTAGAATATGCCCATTTTCCAGTTTTCTGCAGCCCTGTTCTCTTTCCTGAGCTCTAGTCTCACATCCCTAGATGCCTAATGGAGATTTCCAACTGGAATTCTACAACCATCCTCAACCTGTGTAAGAAGTGCTCCTTATCTTTCCCTGCCATACCCTTTCCTCTTCCAAACTTACCTATTATCCTTGAGTGTCACCATTCTCTCAGCCACATAGCCTCAAAATCTCAGTGGCCTCCTTGGCTCTTCAATCTCCCTGCCTTCCTGTTTCTAGTACAAACCATGTCTTGTTGATTCTACAGCAACTGAAGTTTGTAATTGGTTTATTCACTTGCTTCATCAGTCTGTAATAGTTGTTGAGTAAAAGGTAGAGAAGGTGCTCAGTGGGGGTAACATTGGCTCGTTTGACATTGTATCTTCCAATATATTTCCAGTATGTGTCCACTGTTCCCACTGATGCTGTGCATATTTGGGTTAGAAAGGTAGGGGAGGAGTTATAAACACTGTCGCATTTCAGTAAATGCATTTTTATTTGACAGAATTTTATCAAGTGGCTGACTGTTGAAGGGGGGCGCACACTTTAGTTTTAGGAGTGTGCACCCACAAAGTATGCTGAATTGTAGACAGCTAGGTAGTCGAGTAGAGAGAGAGCACTGAACTTGGAATCACAAGATCCAAGTTCTAATACAGCCTGTGACTAGCTGTGTTACACTGGACAAGTCATTTAACACTTGTTTGCTTTAGCTTTCTCATCTGTAAAATGGCAATAATAATAGCATCTTCCTCCCAGGATATTGTGAGGATGAAATGAGATAATAATTGTAAAGTACTTAGCATAGGACCTGGCACATAGTAAGCATTACATAAATGTTAGTTTTTATTAGCATTTTTTATTATATTATTATTTTTGTTGCACATCTGGGAACTCAACATGTATCCTTCGAGTTTTGATTTAGGAGATCACCTAGTGTGGAATGCTATAGAAGTCTCACAGTTTGAAGTGAAGATGAAGTCTAAAGCCTGACCATTTCCATGGAACCTCAAAGGATAAAAGCTTGCTAAGTGATGACTGCAGAGGAAAGATGTGGAAAAGATAGTGAGGAACAAGTCATTTACTTAGTCTTGTCCTAAATGCCCACTGTATCCATCATTCAACAAACATTTATTAATCACCTGCATAGTAGGCTGGGCCCGACTCAGGCTTATCCCGTGGTAGTTCAGCTCTAATCCTGAAGAACGAAATGCAATACTAATAGGCCCATCAACAATTAACTAAACGTTTACTTAACCATGACATGGGGGAAATCACCAAAGAAATAACACTTAGCTTGGATACATACAGCTCCCTTCTTCTCCAGATAGGAATCTGGATCAGCAGGGCAGTGGTAGGGCAGAATGTACTGATTGGTGTCTTTGGGACTTCAGTAAGGCTAGAAGACCTGACTCAGGCATTTTCATGTCCTCAAGGACCTAAGAAGTGGCCTTTGACCCCCAGTAGGCAGTGTCACAATGTAGAAGGCTTACATCTTAACCCTTTGGTCCAGTCAAGCTATGGAGCCAGTTTCCTTGGTTTTTAAGAAATGATCTAGACTTTTCAGAGTCCGATTCTTTTTGTGCAGCAAAATAACTGTATGGATATGTATTTAACATATATTTTAGCATATTTAACATGTATTGGTCAACCTGCCATCTGGGGGAAGGGGTGGAGGGAAGGAAGAGAAAAGTTGAAACAGAAGGTTTTGCAAGAGTCAATGCTGAAAAATTACCCATGCACATGTTTTGTAACTAAAAAGCTATAATAAAAAAGAGATGACCTAGACTTACCTCAATCATTTGGGAAAGTGCAAATAGAACCCTGGCAGGCATTTTCACAGCCTACTATGTGGCAAATACCATAATGGATACTGAGGATGTAAAAGAAAAACAGCCCTTTATTCCCTCATTGCTTAGCTTCAAGAAGAGCTTTCATTCTCTCAGGGGAGACAACATATACATGATTAAGTATGTACAAAATACATTCAAATTTAAAATAGTTATTTTAGAAATGGGGTAGACATTAGTAGCCAGGAGAATCCTATATGTATAGCACTACTTCAGTTAAGCCTTGAAGGAAGGAAGGATTCAAAGAGCCACAGGTAAGATGGCAGTATATTCGAGGCACGTGGCACAGCTTGTGTCAAGTTGTGGAGACAGGATTGTGGAATGTTTGGGTTGAAGAGAATCAAGAAGATTAGTCTGGCCCAATCCTAGAGTGTGGAGAGGGGAGTAATTTAAAATCAAATTGAGAAGATAGGTTTGAAACAAGCTGGAAGAAATTTAAACACTGACCCTAAGAGCTTACGTTGGATTCTAAAAAGAATGGGAACCCCTGGGGTTGATCAAGTAGTCATGGTGGAGTTAGAATGAGTCAAGCATAAAGCTGAGGTTGTAAGGATGACATGCCCTTAATGGTAACAGGGATTTGGGGAGAATGCAGGATTTTGAGAGGGAAAGCTAATGAGTTCTTTTTGCGACATGTCAAGGGAGATATCTAGGAGACATGCATGATGAGATATGTACTATGTGGCTGCTGATGAAGGACTGGAGACTAGGAGGAAAACTGGGTCTGGATCCAGAGGTCTAGAAGCCATATGCGTGGAGATGATCATTAAGCCTGTGGAAGCCAATGAAATCAGCAAGTGAGATGCTTTAAAGAAGAGAAGGGAAAGAGGGCCCATTAGGATGTAGAGCTGGTCAAGGAGACTGAGCAGTGGACAGAAAGGAAGGAGAGAACCAAGAGAAAAGATGAAATCCTGTAGAGGAGAAAGCGGTCGAAAGGAGCATCCCATGCTAGCAAAATGACTGTGGCAATCGTCTTCCGGGGGAAGCGTGAATTTCTGTGCACATAAGACTTTGGAGAGAGTGGGAAAAGGAACATGTATAAGCTAAAGGGAAGTTGGTTCAGATCAGAATGGGACTTCCTTCCTAAAGACCCAATGGAAAAAGGGCATAGCAAGGCAGCTACAAAGATGGATGCACATGAGATAGCTCAGAGTAGGAACAGGAAAAGGAGAGTTTGGGCTTGTGTGAAGTTAATTCTGAGTTAGAGAAATTAATTGGGAAAAAGGGGGAGTCTACTTGCATTTGGATGGAACCAAGTAGAGAATCAGGCCTGCCCTCTCTGTTCCAGGATGGCAGTGATGTGTTCTCTCTGTAGCGACCAGTGAAGAAGGCGTTGAAACAGCAGGAGATCAAATTGGGCATCTGAGTGGATAAATGCCTAAAGCAGATTATTTTCCTTCATGTGTGGGTAGGTGGTAGGGGGGTGTAAGGAGGGGTAGAAGCTATACTTGCTTTTGATTAAGGTGCTGTGGCATTCTTTATTTAGAGATATGAGAGCTCCCTGGTATGAATGGATGTTTCCTTGATAGTTTCCTGATCATTAGGTGTTAGGATTTTACTAGGTGCTAAGTCCATTGTCTGATACTTAACAATTCTCTAGTTCAGAGTTCACACCTTTAAAAGGAATTTATACCTTTAGACTTCTGAAAGGAGTTTATACCTTTAAAAGGAGTTAGCTCATTGGTCCCTTAAGGAGTTCCCACAAGCCCATTCTCTGGGAAGATAAAAGGAGCCAAGACTCAGTGGGAGGGTCAGTCTGGAAGGAGTCAGTCTGGATTGGGTCAAGGAGAAGACTTCCCACACTCTCAGAGGCAGAGTCTGATTCCTACACTCTAAGAGATTCAGAGTCAAGATTTCATTCCCACGTCTACCTTCGTGCTGGCTAGAGGCTTTGGATTCCGAGGGAGCTAGAGATTAAAGCTGGCTGGAGACATTCTGACAGGAAAAGAATCAAGACTTTGAAGGACACAATATAGGATCTGAACTTTAACTCCTGGCTGCATTTTGGGGATTACTGGCATAGGAACTAAAACTAAGGCTGCCTCCCCAGAAGCTCCCCCAGAGATCTGCCCCCAGAGAAGGATCACAATTTAGAGACAACAGAACTTTACATTTAGGAAGCACACAGCCTGGCACTGTGTCCTGACGAAGAGCAGTGTGGGACAGGCCTGCTTGGCTAAAAGGACTTAATGAATATTATGACGTGGAAAAATAGGGGAAGGAGAAAATGATTGAGCCTTGAGCCTCAGCTTTGCCAGTTGGAGACTCAGAGACCTTTGCCATTATTCAGGGACCCAGAGAGCCATGACCTCTCAAAAGGATCTGCCTGAGCACTGGCTGACTTAAACTGCTTCTGGCTCTCGTATTGTGGGGAGATCTGCACAGGGAAGTAGATTATTCACACCCATAAAATCATCACCATTTATCTTTAGCTTATCTTTTCTACCCAGTTAAGAAATCTGCCAGTTTCTTTCCAGAGCTCTCAGGTTGGGGCAGGTGATCTGGCAGTTGAGCCTCCTACTTACAACCCAGTGTGGTGGTTCCATAGTGAAGATGATGGAAATGAAAGGAGGTCCTCACTAGATGAGATCTAGTTGGTTTGGAACCAGCAAGAAGATGAGAAAGGTAAAAAAGGGAGTGGAAGACAAGCTAAAGAGCTATTAATAACTAATTCTATACATAGAGTTACATATTTTTTATAGATATACATAGATTACAATCCAGGGAAGTCTTAAAAATAATGCTCCTCCCTCCTTCCACCTTCTGGAGTGAGGAATCCAGATCCTAGTGAAGACAAGTACTTGACTTCATGTGCACACACTTGCATGCCATGACCCCAGTTGGTCACTAGCAGCTTTCATGCTGACCAAAATGTGGCCCAGCTTCTCTCGTACCAGAAGACATCACTGTGAGCTTTCAGTGTATAGTGTGGGTTTCATCAGTTTTGAAACATGGCTCTTGAAGGCCTCTTATGGGGTCGAGAAGAAAAAAGCGGCTTCAGAACTTCCTTTGTACAGGATGTCATTCATTTATTCATTCCACATTTATCACGTGCCAAATATGTGCTGGGCCCTGAGGATGCGGGGACAACAGTGCTGCAGATTTATCCTCAAAGAACTTCTGTTCTGTTTGGGGGGAATGAATTATACACTAAGTAAATAGGAATTTAATACAAAGTCAGTATAATCATTTGGTCCATAAGCATCTATTAAGTGTTTACTGTGTACTGAATGCAAGCTGCAGCAGGATGAGCAGTGGGGAGGCTGAGAGCTAAGTATTAGAGGAAGCTTGGTGGTTAGGAGGGAGTCCAGCCTAGTGAAAAGCATGTAAATAGATGGAGAAAACGGGTTTGGGGATGAGCAAGCTGGTCTGGTTGACCATGGTGGAATGACCAGGAAATAGAGGTTAAACTGGAAAGGCAGGCTCTGGACCAAGATTGGGAATAGCTTCAAATGCTCTGTGGGCTCTGAGAGGTGTTGACAACCTAGTAGTGATGTGGGCAGACCTCAGGATTGTTTTCATGCCATAAGTGCTACAAACATCTGACTCCTTTGCCCTGGAAAAAGATGACAAATGGATCAAAAAGTTTCAGGTTCCTGCTCTCATCATTAATGATTGTGAAAGTGATTTTCATACTTTTTTTAATCATTCTACTTATTTTCTTGTTAAACCAGACAGTAACTCTGCTGATTCCATGGGCTTTTAAAATTGAGTTTGTGTCCTTGACAGAACATTGGGCTTTGCAATCCTCAAAGCAAAAATTCTGTTTTACTCCCCAATTAAACCTCATGACCAGAGGGTGGAACAGCCCTCCACAGTTGTTCTGCAGATATGGCCAGCCCTGGACTTATGTTACAGAGAAACAGAAAGCCTAGTCTGAGATACACACACACACACACACACACACACACACACACACACACACACACACACACACACACACACACACAGTTTTTAATATGCCAAGATGTGGCTAACTGCCTTTTCTAAAATGATTGAAGCCTCTGGATAGCTATGAAAATAGCAGCTTTTAGCCCATGTTCATCTCAGGGCCCCAAGCAAGAAAGGCAAATTTTCAAATCAGATTTCTCTTCTCTGCCTTCTGTCGTCTTATCTTCCGATTCAGACCAATCAAAGAAAGCTGGGCACAGTTTACTCTCTTGATTCGGGCATTTACAAATGTCAGGCTCTTGAGCTGTAAATAATGGCATTATTCTTTTCTTCCTGAAGTGCTACCCATGGTCCTTTGCTTTTTAATAAAAGACCCCAGTATCTATCACAAGAAAGCTATAATATTAATGATAGAGAAGCCCCAAAAGGTAGTGGTAACGATCAAAGCCAGTGTGTAATTTATTCTGTTTTATTCATGCATTTTGAAAGCCAATGCTCTTGCTTCTCAATGACTTTGTCAACCCCCATTGAACCTCGTAATAATATTTTGGCCATCTTTCTGATTCATAGATAGGAGTTGCAAGGGATGCCAGTGACCTTTAGTCTAAATCCATCCTTGCCTCCCTTAGTTTACAGGAGCGTTTACCCAAGGTCACATGAATAGTAACTAGCAGAGATGGGATCTGAACTCAAGTTGCCTGACTTTTCCTCTGTCACTTCCTACATTTGGTCCACTACTTCTCCTCCAAGACAAGAATCTTTACTGTAAGGCAAACAGTAGGGAAAAGCATCCTATAGGTTAAAAACAAAAGCTAAGTCACTTTGGGGAAGTAGCCAACAGTCAGAACAGTTCTCTTTCTTACTACGATGTAATCTTAGACAACCACTCACTGTCAGGATCCCAGAGAGCTAAAAGTAAGGATGGTAAGATATATTGGCCCGGCATGTAAAATTATACACATTCATCAGCGGAGAACGTTTTGGAATGTAATTATCATAGCAATAATTGTGAAAAGCAAAATCATGCTTATTTTTATCACCTAGGTTTGATAACTGAGCTCAGGATTAAGTAACAATAACATTGAAACTATACTACTAGGGAATTATATTCCCCAGTAAATACAAAGAAAGGCTTTCAAATGTATTTTTTTTTCAAGAGAGAATAAGCAATCAAAAAGTAGAGGCAATGATTGTATCACAAATGCTTATTAATAATAAGAAACAATCACTGCCATTTAAAAAGAGTGTTTTTACAAATTATTATGGTTTCCTAGTCGAGCCTTACAACAACCTTGTAGATATCATTACTCCCATTTTATAAATGAAGAAACTGAGTCTCAGGAAAATTTAGTGACTATAAACCCACATCTCTGATGAATGGAGATTTACCGCACTGTTCTCTCATGAAAAAATTAAAAGAATATAAGATATAAAAGGGGGGAATTAATGATGATCCATATGAACCTGTGCAGGTCACTGAACTTATATAAGCCTCAGTCTTATCTGTAAAATCAAAGGGCTGGACTCGATGTACATGGCTTCTGAGATGCCCTCCCATTTTGAGAAATATAGTATGAAACTGTGAAATTGCATTCTCTGTCTTCTTCAGGGCCAACTTTGGTCCTTGGACACAACGTCCAGATGCCATTTTTGGTGTTTCATTTTACATTGTTGTCATTGGGGCTGGTGATTTTCTTTAATTCTCTTGATTATACTTATCAGTCCACTTAAGTCTTTCCAGATTTCTCTATGTTCTTAATATTTATTATTCTTTTTACTATTAAATAATTTTCCATGACATTTACATACAGTGTCTTGTTTGATTATTCCCTAATTGATGGGCATCTACTGTTCCAGTACTTTGGTACTTAGATGACTGTTTAAACATGTTATTCTTGCTGAAATGTTTCAGTGCCCAGACTGATTGTGACACTTCATTCTCAATGGGCACCAAAATAGCATCACTATGTTGGGGTTAAGGCACAATGTGTTTGACTGTGGTGATCTTGGAAGGCTCCAACACAGAGTAGCCACAAAATAGTCCATCAGCATGGGAGTAACTGCCAGAGACCACACCGTTAGTTAGTATAGTGAGGCTTCAAGAAACTCAGTTCACCTTCACATTACAGCGAAGCCTCAGAAGGTCTCTTCCCCCCCAAAAAAAAATTTTGTGGTATTCTATGACTTTAAACATTTATAATGTTGATGATACAAGAGAGGTAAACTGTGCCCAGCTTTCTTTGATTGGTCTGAATCTGAAGATAAGACGACAGAAGGCAGAGAAGATATATACATATATTTATTTAAGCTACACATTGTAGCTTAGATAACGATCAGGAGAGTCCTTAAGCATCAATATTGTAAACATTTACACACACATTCTCTCTCTCTCTCTCTCTCTCTCTCTCTCTCTCTCTCTCTCTCTCTCTCTCTCTCTCATACATACATACATACATACATACCCCTTCTTACTGGAGACAAGAATAGCCTTGGAGTCATAATGGCCTGGGTTCACTTTCTGCTACTGAAATGTGCTGGCTGTGTGACCTTGGATAAGTCCCTACCCTCTCAGGGCTTCAGACACCTCTCCTAGAGTATAAGTTATTGAGTGCTCCATTAAGCGTTGCAGAACACAGTCCATCCCTGGCCACTTGCCTTTTGCCCTTCCTATCAAAATACTCCTACCAGTCCCCTCTAAATACTCTCACCAACTTATGGAGGAGGACTGACTATCCTCCTTGGAGTTTCTATGGCTCATCCCTAAAATGTTGCCTTCTGGCTGGGCCACTACTTTTTCTGGTTCTCGCCTCAATTTTTGTGCTGGTTTTTATGCATGGGATGCTCTCCTTCCTCATCTTTCTACTGAATAACTCCCTAGCTTTTTTCAGGATCCCTCCTTCGCCTCCTTCTAAAAAGAGGACCACCTTCTTCAGGTGAACTCTTACAGCTCCTTCAGCTGCTATAGCCCTTCCCAGGGACCCTTCCATCTCCATGTATTTGCAGGTATCCCCTAATAGAATAAAAGTTCCTTGAGAGCAAAGACTGATTTTTGTCTTTGCAACCCTTCATTTAGCTCTGGGACTAGCACATAGTAAATACTTGTTGATTTAGTCCCCAACTCCTTAAACTGTGGTTCACAATCCCATATGGGGTCACATAACTGCATGTGAGGATTGCAAAATTATGATTTCTTTATCAGTCAATGATTTGTCTACCCATCGTGTGTGTGAGAACCTGAATATGTTTGTGGAATGCTTTGAAGGGCGACTTCAGATCCAGCATTTTGATGTATGTTGTTGAATCATCACATTTAAAAATAAATGTGGGAAAAATGTGTATGGGGTTATAGTGGTTAGGGGGAGATACTGAACCTGACCTCAGAGATGTAGAGTTTCCAGTGATGAACTTCATCTTGTGACACAGGTCGATAGCTTCTGTGCAACTTGGTCCCAGAGTGTTGCCTGTATGTTTAGGAATGTATGATTAAAAATCTTATTTAAGCTCATGCGGCATCTCTGTCATAGACAGCGCGTGAACGAAGCTGGTCTCGGTTCTAAAGCTAGCTTTCTATCCACTGCTTTCTAGGTTTGTGATGCATGATAGTCTGGGGACGTGAAGGGGGCCTGGAAGATTCCTTCAAAGGGCTGAAACTCTGTTCATAATAATATCAAAACTTTTTGACTTTTAATACAGTATTGATAGATATGCCCAACATAAACACAAGTTCAGAAACTTTTGGAAGTGTAAAGGATCCTGAGACCAACAGCTTTCAGACTTACTTTGCATAACTTCTGCAAAGTATTAGGTATGAACCACAATTTTTGGATTGCTGGATATATGAAAATTAATTTTAGGACCACTCCAAGAAGAAGGTGAAGAAATTGATTATGTTTTTTTTTTATTTTATATATATATATTTTTTTTATAATATTATCCCTTGTATTCATTTTTCCAAATTACCCCCCCTCCCTCTATTCCCTCCCCCCGACGACAGGCAATACCATACATTTTACATGTGTTACAATATAGTCTAGGTACAATACATGTGTGTGAATATCATTTTCTTGTTGCACAATAAACATTAGAATCCGAAGGTACATGCAACCTGGGCAGACAGATATTAGTGCTAGATTATGTTTTGAATAATAAATTGATTATGTGCTTAAATTAAGCAGTCTTCCAAAGGATACAAATGTTCTCTTTCTGCTTAGAAAAAGTTGAGAAATTAACCAGGAAGCTTTTTTTTTTCAAGTACATTAAAATATAAAAGTGATACTTGAAAAACAAGCTTTCTAGAACTGCAAACTCTAACTTTAATTCTGATGCAAATGTTATTTAATCAGGAACAGTTTTGCTCTTCATTATATCTGATTACCATGGCAATTAGAATCACCTTTTTACTACTAGCGTGAGGATAAAGAATGAGCTGTCTTAGTCAGACTTATTAATGAATCCATCTTTTGAAATCATATTAACAGTTTTGACCAGTGGACCTGGGAAGAATCTGAATGAGGCTTCACTCAAATATTTGATACCTATTTCACATTTCTAAATTGTCTGCCTTTAAAAAAGAAATCTCAACCAAAAAATTATGCATGGACTAATTCAATGCATATTAAAACATAACTCAATCACCAGTATAGGAACTCGGTTGGTTGCAGAATTCTTCCCACTTTCTGGCCTAGTCTAGACTAGCAGCATAGATTCCAAAAAACCCCTAATGACATTAACCTAAAGGACATTCAAATAACATACTCACTGTTGATTCTTTTCATACCCTTTATGGGAGGATCTTTCAGGAAAGTCCTACAAATGCTAGCATGCAGCTCAGAACTATTAATGAAGAATTCATGCCCTTAGTAAGGCAAGGATCTCAACTTAAGGCAATCCAGGAAGAGGACCGTGGTCACCTTCGCTGGCTCCCTATCTCTTGCCCTAAACTAGCCTGCTGCTTTTCTGCAATGCAACTCTGTTCAAAATGAATCACCTTCTTACTTTTCTGGAGCTCTTTATAAAGGGGAAATTTTTCAGTTTGTTATTTTTTTAAAAATAAACCTAGCAGACAGTAATAATTTTAGTTGGACTGTTTCAGATGTCAGCAAAATAAGGTACTTTGTAGATTTATTTTGGGGGGCTAGGGAACAATTACTTAAATGCTGTAGGTAAATATATCTCCTTTCGGTAACATTAGGATGTGCCATGTTTATGATAAAAGAACCCGACTGTCCTCGATGAAAATGTTAATCGGGAACATAAGGATATTCCCTAACCTAAGATTGGTCCATACTTCAGTCTCTTTGTAGTCACTTCAGTGTGGTTAAAAGCAGTACATTGGATTGCCATCAGAAGACTTGAGTTTGAATCCAGGCTTTGTCACTTATTACCTGGGTGACAAAATATTTTGGCAAATAATTGAACCTCTTTGGGTCTCACTTGTATATGATGACCTGTTATCAAAGAATAAAGGCATCTCACCCAGGCTGGTTTGGGACCTGGAATTTGAGCAAAACCAGTTGGAGAGATTCACTGTCAACCTTCTCATGGTTGTGCAAATGAGCTTCATCAAACTCTTCTTTATTCACACAATTCTCACCTTTGGTTAGCCCTCATGCACTGTCTCCTGGATAATTGCAACAGCTTCTTGACTGCTCTCTGTTTCCAGTCTCTTCTCTCCATACTGGTGCCAAAATAATAGTCCTTAAGTGAACATAGACTTTTATCATCCCCTGTATAAACTCCCAGACATTTCTGTTGTCTAAGATAAAGCATAAACTTACCTGATCCCAACCTATGCTTTCAGGCTTATCAGACACTTCTTCCCCTTCTGCCAGCTACAGTCCATCTTATTGCTCCTCATTTCAGACCCTCCACCTCCCATCTCTGTCTCTTCCACAGGGATTAATGGAATGCCCTCTCCTCATCTCCAGCATGAAGTCTTTCTGGAGTCTTCCAGCTGCTCTGTGCCCTCCCTTCCCATCTATTTTTTATTTAATTACATGCTCATGAATTAATTCTTTGAACTTGGAAATCTATTTTCTAGCCACATAGTAGGTACTTAATAAGTCCTTATTGATTGGGCTCAGTAAACATGCCCAAGAGGTGTATGCTGACATTTTGGAAAATGGAGAATTCATTCACAGTTCTCCTTCCATTTGTGATATAATTGGCCAACTTCTAGACCACTGGCAAATACCATAGCTGTATATATTCCCTTGGTTTTGCCCAGTTGGTGGTGATCCTCAGCAGATTGTTGAATAGTTATCTCCGTGTTTGTATCTCCTATTTTCTGTCCTCTATGTGAACTGTGAAAATAGATTGAGCTGTAGAAAGCCACCTGTGAAAGGCCACCTATTTACTTCTCATGATTTCACCACAGATAGACCTGGTAAAGGAGTAATGGAGATTGAAAGTGCTTGCCTCTTCTTAGGGGTCTCCCCTTTGTTTGGAATCTTTCTTTCATGAAGAGATCTTGAGCAAATCAATTCCAGAATCCCTTTACAAATGCATTTCTCAGAGCGCAGAATGTTTTTGTACATGCTTACTGGGGCACGGATGCTTTCTTTGGTTGTCATTCTTTAGCCACTTTCTCACATTAGGAATTTAGGTTGTAGATTCTACTCTTTATAATCAGAATAAATAATTGAGAATATTGGCAGACCTGTTTTCTTTCATCTCTATTTGTTGTCTGCCATTAAGGAGTTATCTACAAGTGGTCTTGGGGTGTTATGACTTGTGTGGCATCTGTGTCAAGTTTTCTGAGGGTTTTTCTTTCCTCTTAACTGCTATGCATGCTGTCATTTAGCCTGTGTTTTAACGTACCAGTGGCTTCATAACAGAGCTTGAAGTTGGGGTTCCTTTTAAGCATTATGTATCCCCAGTTGATGAGGAAATGGTTTGCTGGTTCAAGCAATTTGGCAGTCTTTTCAGCTTTTTTATTTTGTGGTGACTACTTTACCTCAGGTAAGCATCTCTAAAAATGGATATAGTCAAAATTAATGCAGCCATTTCCTTCCCCCTCTTGTTTACCATCACCTTTTTAAATTGTCATCACAAGCAGGCTTCCAACCTTTATGGGTTTTTCCCTAATTTAATGTTGCTTTTGACTTTTGATCTAACATGTTGATCGTCTGGTTACACACAAACAGCTGATTATATAGTAATTGCTACATTAGTAACTAGACATTTATTACCTAATTGATTATTCTTTAGTCATTGGTTTTGAGAAGTCTTGGTGAGCAAACTCCCTCAGACTTTTTTCATGAAGAAAGTGTTCATGATTTGCAGCCATGAAATTTCTTGTCAGTGGACAAGGCTTTGGCCTCTTTCATTTCATCGTCCTTGGCGAGATGCTCTAACATCTTTTTGTTTCCGTGGCCATCTTTGCACCGAGTACCAACATCTGCATTGATTTCATTTGCATAGTCTTGAGTTCTCACTATAATTTCTTTACCTTTTTCTTTCACCATGCCACATGTTGGGATATCTTCATGGTGGTCTTTTCACGTACTCTCATCATGAACTCTAACTGCAAAGTGACATGACTAACTGTCCCATGAAATAATGTTTCTTTCTCATTACCTTTCATCATATATTGACACCAAGTGCTTTCTGCTTGTCTCCTGACACAGCCTGTGAAGCAGAGGCACAGTAGAAACACCAGTCACTCAGCTATTTTAAGGCTTGTCAAACCTTTCTTTATGACCATCCTGGCAGCCGTCATTTCTGTTCTCCACTCGGGTTGGGCTGAGAGAGATTCAGTGCCATGGTTACTAAGTATCTGAGGGTGTCCAGGTGTCCAGATTCCACACCCAAGGTGCTTTCTGCAATGCTACCATGTTGCCCCTCACTTCTCAACTCTCCTTTCATTTAGGGATGATGTTCCCCCATCTGTACTCATTGTGACAAGGTCAACTCGGAGTTGGTTCACTCTTTCCACTCATATATGTCCTCACTGGAAATTGGACTGTGATAATACTCGACAAGTATTAACAATTAATTCAGCACTTATGGGTGGTCCCCAAACAGACTTTTGTTAGCTTTGGTACCTTTTACTTGATTTAATTACTGTTTTCTTTGAAAACAGGGAAATCATGCTGGACTGAGGGTTGCTTTTATCTTTCTTGGTCAGTCAATAGAAATTTGTTAAGCACTCACCACGTGCCAATCGCTGTGCTTAGTGCCAGCGTTACCAAGAAAGGCAAAAACTTGACTTTTACTCTGAAGGAGCTCATATTCTTTTTTCCTCTTTACACATAAAGATACTTTTAAACAATCACTTTTATAAGATTTTGAGTTCTGATTTTTTTCCCTCCCTTCCCCATCCCAAGATGATTAGCAGTCTGATATGTAAAACATGTAAAATCATATTTACATATTAGTCATATACTGAAAGAAGAAGAATCAGAACCCAAGGAGAAAACCACGAGAAAGAAAAAACAAAAAGTGAAAATTGTATGCATCAATCTGCACTCAGATTCTGTAGTTGTTTCTCAGGATGTAGATGGGATTTTCTATCATGAGTCTTTTGGAACTGAAGGAATTCACCTTTTAATAGGAGAGCCAACAGTAGAACTTGGAGACGATCTTGGAGGTAAGGTTAGGAGGTTAGGAGGAGTGGCATGTGGGAAAAAAAAGCATTTTAACTGAGACTTGAAGAAAGCTAGGAAAATCAGGATTTAGAGATGAAAAGGAAGAGAATGCTCGGTAGGGAAAAATGCAGAGATCAAAATAAATTTGTCACTGGGTGTCCAAAATTTAGGCAGTCTGGTGTTCTGATGCCATCCGTCACTCTCCATCCCCCAATCTCAGTCCTCTGCAGACTCTTCCCAAGCTTACCTTTAGCTGCATTACCACCTAATGGTGTAGCAGCAGCACAGAGTTTTGAAACAGAGGATTCGTCATTATCCGTCTATTATCTCATCTTCTATGCCAGTATTGCATGGAGAGGTAGCCCTTCTCTTTGCCAAGGCCATATCCTCTATATGTACCTTTTATCCATTCTCCCCCTTACTTATCCAGCACATTGCCCCAACTCTTCTCCCTCTGTCTTATCTTTATTCTCTCCCTGTCTGCTCATTCCTTCCTTGCTGCTTACAAACTCAGAGACATGGGCATGTCTCTGGTATTCTTAAAAAGAAATCTCACTTGGTCTGACCGTCCCCACTATCATCCCATGTCTCCTCCCTTTCATGGCTGAACTCCTTAATAGGGCTTCTTGTCTTGTCTCCTCTCCTCTCCTCTCCTTTTCTTCTAAACTCTTATCATTCAACTGAACCTACCCTCTCCAAAATGCCCTGTGATCCCTTTACCAAATCCAATGGCCTTCTCTCCATCCTTGTTCTTCTTGGCCTCTCTGAAGCCTCAGACACTGGCAATCCCCTCATCCTTCTGGATCCTTTCTTCTCTCTGGGTTTCCATGACACTGCTGTCTCCTGGGTCTCCTACCTGCCTGACCTTTCCTTCAATTCCTTAGTGTTGAGTGGCCTCAGAGCCACCTCTGGATCAGGCCTGGCTTGGAATTGGATCTGAGAAAAGAATGCATGTTTGCCTTGTCCTGAAGAAGTGGCTAAGTAAGCGTGGTAGTCACAAAGGAGTCTTGGTGGGGTAGTCACTGCTTTGACATAGCTTGGTTCTTATTCAGTACTACCAAGCTCAGACTCGGGGATGTAATGGATGTCGCATGTGCAATCAGAACCAGCACCAAAGGAGGCCTGTTCATTTATTAGAAACTTGCTTTGTTTTCATATTTTGATATTCATATTCCAGTTGCAGAAAAGTGTAATATGAAGAACAGCTGCTATGCATCAACGCTGCAATTAATTTAGCTCCAGTATAGCCTCAGTCAAATCCATTTAAATTCATGTCAGTAATTACAGCAAACATATTTGCAGTAGCAACAAACTGTACTTTTACCCAACAATCTTTAATGACTTGTTTTTTTTTTGTTTTGTTTTGTTTTGTTTTGTTTTGTTTTTTAAATTTGGAAATTGTTTGTTCCCCCATTGAAGCCTTGAGTCTCCTGGGTGGCTTAAGAAAAGAATTAAGGATCTCTTGTGTGCTGAAGATTTTTGCCTACTGCTGAAGGCAAGTCAACCTTTTACTGTTTTCCCACGGTATTTCCTAAGTGCCCACTGTGTGTACAAGACAGAGCTACATAATTCACTCAAGAGTCTGTCAGCTGACAGACCTGTTTGATTGAGCTAGGGGCCATATAGTGAGAGCTGGGCCTAGAGTTAGGAAGGCTCATCTTTCTGAGATCAGGTATGGCCCCAGACACTTAGTAGCTGTGTGACCTTGGGCAAATCACCTAACACTGTTTGCCTCAGTTTCATCATCTGTGAAAATAGGGATAATAAGAACACATACCTCCCAGGGCTGTTGCCAGGATCAAATCTGATATTTTTAAAGCATTTGGCAAAGGGCTTGGAATATAATAGGTGCTATCCAAATGTTAACTGCCCTTATACTTGTTGTTGCTGTTGTTAATGATCTTGGTGGCTTCCCATCTTTGGGATCAAGGAAGAGTAGTTCCCAGAACTGTGGTCTGGAGGCCTCTGCTATCCCCAAGGAGCATTTGCTTTCCTCCTCTGCGTTTCCTGTTTTTATCGAGTCCCCTCAAAAGCAAACAAGCTCTCACGTGTTTAATAGGAAGGACAAGCTAATTTAGTTGAAGTTTAAAATGTCTTATTTTGCCAGTGAAAAGCATGGCCTCAGATTAGGATATGTCATCTGGGAAGTGCCTGGCACATAGTAAGCACTTATCATGTGCCTATTCTCAGTCCTGATTTTTAATGAGTTATTTTCTTCATTCACATTTTTTAGCTCTTTTTGTATATGTCCAATTGAGTTTTTGAATGAATTATTTTGCTCTGTTGTATTTTTTTTCCATTTCACTAATTTTTTTTTTTTAGGTGATTTATTTTCTTTTTCCAAATCACAAATCCTACTTTCTTGGAATTTTTTTTTATCTTTTCCAATTCAGAAATCCTACTTTACTGTGATTTTTTTTAACCTTTTCTAATTTACAAATTCTGTTTCCCTGCACCTCCTGTGAATTCTTTATTTTTTCCAACTCAAATTTCAGGACGTTGTTATTCTCTATCATAGCTTCTCTTTCCTTTTCCCATTTTTCTTCAAACTCTCTTAACTTTTTATTAGTCTCTTCTAGGAGAGAGTTATGTGATGGGGGGCAGGTATTGTTCCCCTTTAGGGTGTTATCTGGAGACTGTCTGCTGTTAGCCTCCTTGGGGTTGGATACCCGCTCTTTCTCTGTATAGAAGGTGTCAATCATTCTCTTCAGCTTCTTACTCATTGTTAACACTCTGTGTGGGGTCTGCCCCCTTTGGGTAGGAAATTTATCAGCTTCCTCCCAGACGGGGATAGATTGCCTCCTGTGTCTGGACTAAGAGAGAGCTCTGGGAGAGAGTCCCCCATCTTCCCCCCTCCCCCCCCCGGGAGTGACTTAGAGATGGTTAGCACGGATGCGCTGCAAAGAGTGCCCAGTGAAGGACCCTCGCTGTGTGGCCTAGCAACTGCCCTAAAACTAGAGGCTGAACAGTAAAAGCGTCACAAACCCCAGCCAAAGCCTCCTGTGGGGCCATGGATATTAGCAGCTGACATGATAAGCCCCTGAGCTCAAACTGGAAATCTCTGCCTGGCAAGCATAGTCCCTGTTGTGAAGGTTCTACTGTTATGGGAGTTCCACTGCTGCTGGAATTTCGCTACAGGGAGAATTCCACTGCCTCAGGCTGAGCCCCACACTATGTGGATTAGAGGCTGCCCCGAGCTGTGTCCCCGCTGTTCAGGTTCTTAACTGCCCCAAGGAAAATCCCCAGACAGCAGCAGGCGGCTGCACATCGTACTGAGATCTGTTAGGTCACTTCCAGTTTGGAGTGATTATATTTTCTGGCTATTGCTTTAACATGGCTTTGATTTCTCTTCTGATGTGCTATTTTATAAGCAGAGAAGAGCTATCAGCCTGTGCCAGATTCTTCTATCTCAGTGGCTTCTCTGATCCCAGACCTCTCCCCAGCCCGTTTGATACAGTGTGCTAGCCCCAATGCAACACTGTCTGTGCTGATCTTTTTTTTCTTCCCCTTGGAACCGACCTTTTCTGTTGAAATTCCAGATTCTCTTCAGCTGGTAAGTTGTGCTTCTAATCCTTGTGGTTTTTATTAGTCCAGCGTTATTTTTGAGGCTGATTTAACTAGTTGGTATTGAGGGAAGAAAGGAGCTTACAAATTTGTGTGTATCTTCTCTGCCATCTTGGCTCCACCCCCGTGTGTGGCTATTCTCTATTGACTGACCATCTGAAACACAAATTTCTTCTGCATTATCAGAATAGCTCCAAAATCATTGGCGTGGCTTATTTTTTAGATAATGCTAATTGTTAACTTTAATTGAGGCCTGAAATTTCAGTGGTGAACTCCCAATGTGAAAACTCCCTCCACTGAAGGAGATCTGCATCCATCTCAGCTCTAGCATATAGTCTTAAAGGATGGGAGGCTAGGAAGCTGGGAGTTGCACAGGGTCACAGAGCTAGTTCATGACAGGCAGGACCTGAAGGCCTGGCTTCCTTACCTCAGGGTCAGACCTTTTGCCACTTGTCCTTTTTCTCCCCATAGTTCTAATAATAAGAGATGAGTGATTGAGCCGATTAAGAAAAGCACTTGATAAGCATTTACTGTGTGCCTAGCACTGTTCTAAGATGGAGGCCTAAGGGAAATCCAGACAATCCATGCTCTCAGGGACCTTGTGGTGCAGTCAGGAAAGAAACTTCAGCTGTAATAAAGCTGGTTCAGCCCTGGGATCCTTAATTGTATCACTAGGTCACATGACAATGCCTAGGGGCTGGAGGACTTAGAAGAAGAGTACATGGGAAGGCCTGGTCATCTTCCATCTCACAGGAATGAATCAAATTTGTGATATTCATTTTGACCAAGCTGTTCAGTCAGGCGGTTCAGGTGGTTTCTGGGTGGTTGAGGAAGGCGCCTCCATTTGTGGCAGCTCATAAGAATAATAGCTGACATGGAGAGAACCTCTCGTGATTATCCCCCTTAAAACCTGTATTTTATATAAATGTATATATACATGCACACGTGTGTGTGTGACCAAAAGAGGTGGGGTGTTAAAGCAGTATCAGATACACTTTGAATCTCCACTTTCAAAATAAAACAATCTTTTGCTCTGAGTGCCTTTGACAGCCCTCCAGTGTGAGCAAGTCCTTTGTCTTTGAAGTTCAGTTAGACTGGATTCTCTCAGGATGCTTTTGGGAAGCCCTCAAGTAAAGAAAATGAATTGAAACTTTGGGTCTGAGAAAACTTTGATTCAGAGTTGCTAATAATAGTGAGGCTTTGTAGCCCTGACTCTCTTAGGAGCCATTTACTCCTCATCATTTACTCATTTAATCCTTATGCTTCCTGGGTAATGTTATGCACCAGGCAGTGGTAGAGCAGAGATTCTAATTCAGCTCTTATTCTGAAGTCATCTTTGCCTCGTGCTGAGTGGGGGGAAGAACATATGTAATGCTGCAGTGTATTAAGTTTGGCAAAGCATTTTGCTCCTGATGGAATTGTGAGCTGGGGAACAAAACTAAGTCTATCTGTCTCCATTTCATAGACAAGGACATTGAGCTTGAAAGATACTAATCAAGTTTTCCAGTCACATAACTTGTATGTGTGTGAGAATCTGCATTCAGCACTCCCGCCTCCCAGTGCAGTACTCTGTCTTCTGTAGTATGTAGGGGTGGCCCAAGGGCATCTTAGGAGGTGTCTTTCGTATGAGTATTCATCTGAAATACTGGAAAAAAAAATCACATTCCTAAACTGTATCCATTTAAGATATGATAGAAGTTTCCAAACCCTAAGCGTTTGGTTTTTCTGGATCCCATTTTCATGGTACAACACCCTTTGTTCTTCTATTCAGCAAGCATTTATTAAGCACCTGCTGTCTTCTAGGTGCTCTGCTGGTTGCTGGGGCTCTTTAGTGAAAGATGATCCAATTGTTGCTCTCAGGGAGCTTCCTGTGTACTTGTTCTGGTCCCTCAGTCTCCTTAACCCATTATTATTTTATGAAATGCAATATTGATCACATGAAGGGCTTTTGGCCAAATTTCATGGTTTTCTTACCCCGAGCTGTGAACCGAAGGCTTATAGTGCTGTCTGGCCTGATCTGATTTCCTGGAACAGTGCTTATGTGAGAGGAAAATGTGTTCCCTCTGGTCCCCTCTTTGGTCCAGCAACCGTTTGCACTATTTTCTTTTGCCCAATTGAAGCTTTTTGGAAATACAGTGGTGGGAAGAGCTTGTCTTGCCACCACTACATGTCAGAAGCTGTAGATGCAGTTAAACAATCCAGTTTGAAAGGTGAATTTATCTCTTTTTGTTTGAAAACAATTGAAAATGAAAAGTGTCTGTCTTCGGACAGATGCTTTAACTGGCCTTGCTCTATGGAATTCCAATATGGCGTAAGAAATAGTCTCCCCTGTGCCCTTGCTAAGATTTTTTAAAACTGGTCAACTTGCTCGAGGAATCCTGGTCCAGAATCTGCTGTCGTTGGCTGGCCTCCCAGCAATTGTTAGGCTACCCAGCCTTCTTAGACCAGCAGACTTTAAAGTGTGCCCTCATGTGCAGACTCTACTCCTAAGGAACCAGACCTATCTGCCATTGTGGCTGAGTCGGTTCAATATTGTCATTAACATGAATTAGAAAAGTCTTGGGGGCCCCCAAAGCACCCCTCCTCCACCCCACTATCATTTATAGCCCTTCTTCACCTCTCCCCCTAAGTCATTCTTCCCCTCGCCCCTCATTTTGTGATGTCATGGGCACAAACTAAACCTTTGTATTGGCAATCTACCTTTGAAATTTGTGGCACATTAAGAGTGTGTGTGGGGGGTGAGGACAGGAAACAAATTTCTCTCTCTCTCTCTCTCTCTCTCTCTCTCTCTCTCTCTCTCTCTCTCTCTCTCTCTCTCTCTCTCTCTCTCTCTCTCTCTCTCTCTCTTTCCATTATAGCTTTTTACTTACAAGATATATGCATGGGTAATTTCTCAGCATTGACAATTGCAAAATCTTTTGTTCCACTTTTTCTTCTCTTGCCCCCCACCCTTTCCCCCAGATGACAGGTAGACCAATACATGTTAAATATGTTAAAGTATAAATTAAATATAATATCTGTATACATGTCCAAACAATTGTTTTGCTGCACAAGAAGAATTGGACTTTGAAATAGTGTACAATTAATCTGTGAAGGAAAACAAAAATAGCAGGATTGGGAATTTGATGTAGTGGTTCGTAGTCATTTCCCAGAGTTCTTTTGCTGGGTGTAGCTGGTTCAGTTCATTACTGCTCTATTGGAATTGATTTGGTTCTCTCATTGCTGAAAATGGCCACGTCCATCAGAATTGATCATCATATAGTATTGTTGTGGAAGTATATAATGATCTCCTGGTCCTGCTTATTTCACTCAGCATCAGTTCATGTAAGTCTCTCCAGGCCTCTCTGAAATCATCCTGTTGGTCATTTCTTACCTTTAGCTTAAGGAAAAGGCATGAGAATCAGATTGACTTTCCTCAGGAAGAGTCCCAGAAAGTACATGTTTATTTCTGCTTACCAGCCCTTGCCATGCTGGAGACGCAGACTGAGGGAGAGAAGACCAGGAGACCTTAGAATCACCTGTACAGGAGCTTGGCTTGGGTGTCTGCCAAGCACTCGTTTGTAAGCTTAGTCATCCTCAACCTCTTCTTCTTTCTTATCCCACCCCCACATCCAGTCAGTTGCCAAATCTTTTCTGTTCTATCTCCACTGTGTCTCTTCCCTTCTCTCTCCCAACAGGGCTGTCAGTTAGTTTGGATCCTCATTGCTTCTTGCTGAGACTATTGACATAATCATCTCTTCCTCTGTTCCATCTGCCATATAGATATCAAAGTAATATTTTTAAAGTACAACCCTGGCCATGGCATTTCCCTGCTCAAAAACAAAACAAAAAACAAAAAAACAAAAACCTGCAGTAGCTCCCTATTCCCTTTGGAATCAAATACAGAGTCCTCTGCTTGGCATTTAAACCCTTTCTTCACATACAAGGCCCAGCTTGCCTTTCTAGCATTATCATATGTTACACTTCCCTTACATACTCTCTAGTCAAGTTACACTGGCCTTGGTATTATTTGCACACAGTGTTCTGTCTCCTCTCTATGCTTTGGCACGGGATTGTTCCTATGCCTAGGGCACCTTCCCTCCTTACCACTGTCTTTTACAATTCCCTTATTTCTTTCAAAACTTTGCTCAAACACCTCCTTTCCTGATTTCCCCCCTAGCTGTTTAGCTCCATCCTTCCCCAAATTTCCTTGTATATATTATGTGTGTGTGCTTGCAAAATGCTTTTTAAATCCTATCTTCATGTATATGTGTGGATGTGTATAGATGTAGATATATGCAGTGTCCCACTAAAAAAATGAGGTCTGAGATAATTTCCTGTATTACTTTATAACCCTAGTGCCGCCCATCCTGCTTGGAATGTACTAGGTACTTAATATGTTTTTAATGTTTATTTGGTTGGCTAATCAATTGATCGGTAGCTGTATCTCATCACCAGGACATTATAGGTTTTTGCTTTTGTTAATGATAAAATTTCATTTCTCAGAAGTTTGATATCACTGAAAAGCTCTATCATAATTGATGATTTTGCCCAAGAAGAGAAAATGTAGCCAAGAACAATACTCGTTCATAATCTAACCTCATTTATAAAATATGGAGAAGCATGACAGTAAACTATAAGCATCTTTGGCTCATAAAACACTAAGGGGTAGTGGATAGGAAAAATGAATTTACAAGAAGGCCTTATCAGTGGATTGACTAGAGAGAGACCTTGTAAAACCAGATCATTCCAAAATGAGTTCAGGAGAAAACTAGATGGCCTTTGGACATTAGGTTAAAAAAGGAGATCTGTCAAGATTTCTCTTAGCAACTACATTCCCTCTCAGTGGCAGTGAAACCACCACAATTGACCACTCCCATCCCAGACCTTCTGTGCCCATGAGAAGAGCAGCCAGCCCAGAGAAGGAGAGACTCTGCTGGCCATGCTATAGGTTCCAGGGTGCTGAGGGATCAGTTCTGATGAAATGCCAAAGGGAGGAAGTCATGAAATGATTGGACCACAAAATCTAAGAGAAATGATTAGCTGGGCTTTTCCCTAAATACATTTGGAGAAGAAGGGTCAATTAGAAGGGTTTTTAAGTTGAGGTCCATGGATCTCTTTTAAATTAGGACGATAATTCTATTTCAGTACATTTGGCTTCCTTTTTAATCCTGTCTTTAGTGCTTTTCAGATCTTTTTTTTCCCCCCTGAGGGGCTTTCTAGGCTTCACTAGCTTGTCAGAGGGATCTGTGGCAGAAAAGGGGTTAAAGACTCTTGGTGTGTTTACCCAAAGATATTTCTTATCTAGGCAGAGTGAAACACTAACCTGTCATTCAATTCAAAAAGCTTGATTGTGAGCAAGTTCAACTGTCCTTAGACACAATGTGATCTTCAATTATTCAGTTTCTTATTTATTGAAATGATTTTCAGGGGGAAAGAGGAGAATGTCTAAGGTTTTATTCCACTTTCTTCCAAGTTAAGACTCTGGAATATCTTTGTAATTGCCCTTGTCAGCCTTTGCCAATAGTTAGATAGTTCTTGCTGATCATGATTGTTATGTAAATTGTTTTGGTCATCTGAGGAACTCTGGGATTATTCAGTCTTGCTTAAAAGTTGAATTTGATATAAAATGTATTTCTGATGCACTTTACTGATGAATATGTTCCTGGAATGCTCAGAATCTGCTTCACTGGTCACTGACTCTAATTTGTAATATAGTAATTTTATGTGCAGTGAATTTGTGTAGTATCAGAATCGTTCAGATTAAAAAAAAAAATGAATTTGGGATGGAAAAGGTCCCTTCCTTTTTTATCAAAAGGCAAAAAAAGTCATTATCTGACATTAATAAAAGGCATGCAAACATTCTCTTACATGAAAGTCACTAAAATGACAAAGAGCATGAGAAATGTAATTAGGTGTTAGGTGAACTGAGTTGGTTTGTTTTTCTACATCTGAAAAACTCTAATATACCATCATAAAATTGCAGTTAATAAGGAGTGAGAAATCTGACAAGTATATAAATATTCTGGGTAATATTGAACAAGTGATCATTAGTCCATATGCTGCCCACATCAGGAAAAAGAATAAATTTGATTTTTTTCTTCGGTAGAGGACAGGATTTTCCTCTGAAAAAATGTCTAATGAGTGGATTGGTCAATTCAGTTCTCATTGAAATAGTGCATGTATCAAAGCTTTGGGAAAATCAACATGTTTTTGTTTTCTAACTCTAATATATATAGCTTTCTTAACTAATCCATAAAACCTTGACAAATTCGTTCATTCGTGCTGAAGGAAAAAAAAAAAGAATAGCTGATATTGCTCTACTCAGGCTCGTATCCATCCCTTCAGCAAAGCCTCTTGCTTAGGCAAGGCTTCTTTACCTGTTTTTATGCATGGTCCTGGCAGTGGGACTGGTGAAGCCTCTGGACTCCTTCTCAAAACCATGTTTTTAAATGCATAGAATAAAATTTACGAGATTGCAGAAGCCACCAGTGGCATTCAAACATTCTGAAAACAAGTAAACAGATCCTGATTCAGTCCTTAATTTCCAGGAAGTGGATAGCTGAGAGGCAACCAGGTACCTTCCAATTCTGCTTTCACTGAGGAGAGAGAGAAATTCAAGTTATAACACAAGCTACAAGTTGTGCAAGGGAGCAATGAGAGCTCAGGTTAGAACAGCCACTTCACCTGCCCTGCAGTGTATTTGAGAACGGAACAAGAGGGTGGGTTGGAGTGTAGTGCGGGGCTCTCTGTCACCTTCAGCAGGTAGTTTGCCATAGAATCAACCAGGCTGGGAGAGCTGAGATGCATTCTCCCAGCACAGTAAAGGGCCAGCCTCAGGGAGAATGGGAATCTGCTGAATTGTGGGCCTTCCCAGACACACTGCTGGGTAAAGGGCTACTGGGGCCTCACTTTAAAGGAGCTTACCTTGGGATTGACCTGGGAGAGGGTCAGGAGAAGGGACACAGCAGCTTACGTTTGTAATAAGCATGATACAGAAAATACGATAGGTGCGAAGGGGAACATTTATGGACACTGTGAACTTGTCCATTTAAGGTGATGTGGGAAAGAAGTCACGGTATCTGAATTGCCCTTGGTAAATGATTAGATGTGAGCATGAGAAAGAAAATCATCTGATTTTGAGAGGGATAGTTACCTTAGAGGTTCTTTGAGTCATTAGGTAGTGCCTCAGTTAATAATAGTGCCTCAATAAATTGAGGCTTAGAGAGATAAAATACCTCATCTAAGGTCATCCCAAGATTAAAATTGTGCAAAGCAGAATTTAAACCCAAGTCATATAACTACAGGTCTAGTAATTTAGAGACAAAAAGTAATAGACTGCACCCTCAGGGACCTTTCATTCTGTTGAGGGAAGACAACCTGTACATCCACAAACTAGATTCGAGATGCTGAGGATTGGAGGCAGCCAGGAGAAACAGGAAGGGCCTCATGTTGAAGTTGGTGTTTGAACTGACTTCTGAAGTAAATAGGTTTTGGAGAACTTCGGTTGCTAAACAGAAGACTTCTGTCGGATTCTAGGGGTAAGAGTAAGCCACTGGGGAGTAATAAAGTCTTGCGCTTAAGGAAGCTCACTCTGGCAGCTCTGTGGAGGATAGATTACAATAGAGGAAGGTGTAAGGTATGGAGACTAGTTGCTCTAGACTACGTGAGAAATGGTAAGGGTCTGAACCTGGATAGTGACCGTCTGGGCAGAGAGAAGGGAACAGCTGGGAGAGATGCTATAGAGTAGAAAGGGCAAGGTTTGACAGCAGCTTGGCTGTGTAGAATGAGTGAGTGGGAGGTATAGAGCATCATAGCAAAGTAACAATCCTAGGACACTTGAAGGATGATGCATTTGATAGAAAAAGGGCAGTTGGGGAAAAGCATACATTTGGGAGGAAAGAGAATGAGTCCAGTTTGGGCCATGTTGAAGTTGAGCTGTTTCTGGGATTTCCGTCTTGAAATGTCCAATGGCAGGAAAGACATGAAATCTGAGTAGTCCATAGAGATTGATATTTGAGTCTCTGAGAATTAATGGGATCACTAAATGAGAGCCTGCAGACAGGGAAGAGGAGGAGGCCCAGGAGAAAGCTTTAGGGGCCACACTCGGTGAAGTGTTTCAGTATGGATGACGAATAAGCAAAGCAGATGAAAGGATGGTCACATGGGTAGAAGGAGGACCGAGAGACCAGCATGTAGAAGGGAGAGGGTAGCCACCAGAGAGGTCAAGAAGGAGCATTCCCTTTGGAGAGCAGTGCTTATTGAGTAATGAATTTGGGAACCAGACAGCAAATCAGTGACTACAAAAGAATTAAACTGAGCCAAGTCAAGCATTGGTTTAAGTAGCAAGTGAGAAAGAAGATGGCCAAGGAGTCAAGGAAAGCATGTCTAGAGTCATCTTAGATATAAAGGGGTATGCGGGGCACTCAGAAATCAGGATCCTGGAAGCTCTAGGGCAAGGCGTGCAGATTTGAAAGGTTTAAGTACTTCAGGGCATGGTCTCTGGTCCAGGTGATAGTGAAAAGATGGCTAGGGAGAAGTTTAGAGAGCTTTTTCTAGGAGTTTGTCTAAGGGAGGAGACATAGAGGATGAAACCTAAAGAGATGGGGTAGGATCTAGTGAAACTTTTTTTTTTCCTTTACAAATAGGAAGCACTAAGACATGTTTGCAGCAAGTAGGAAGAGAACCAGTAGATAAAGAGGGTGAAGATTAGAGTGAAAAGGAGGATGATTATGATTTCATCCTGATGGAAAAGGTGGGAGGGGTGAGATTCAAGGATTATTTAGAGGTGCTGGCCTTGGCAAAGTGAAGACTGAAGTAAAGGAGAGAATGGGGAATGAATGATAATAATGGATGATCAGAAGGGGAGAAGAGGAAAAAAGTTACGAGTGATGGCTTCTGTTCTCTGGGTAAAATATGAGGCAAGGTCCTCAGCTAAGAGTCTGGGAGGAGAGGGAGATGTGGAAGGCTAGAGGAGAGAAGAGCTTTAGAACAGCTACTCTGGGAAATGGGATAGAGATCAGTCCCCAAATCTACCACTTTTTATCATGGGAGGTTCATTGCAGAAATGAACAGGTTCTCCACATTCTTTTTCTTTGCTTTATAGAATACGGTCGAAATGTTATCTTAGCTTGTGAATGAGGTAGGGTTACAAAGGTTTTTCAAGCATCACAAGGGCCTTGAGAGGTAGAGAGTCTGCTTTCAACAATTGCTAATCCATTTCTTCCACTTCTCTTGCCAAAGAAAGCCACTTTGGCAATTCGAGGCCTCTCTCTGTCTGAAGGGAGAAGGCAATAGTCATCTTCTCCTTCTATTAAAGTCACCAGCTGCCACTCTTCAGCTAATGAAAATAATCTTTGGGATTTCTTTCTGGACAGCAATTTCCCCTCAGAGCCTTAAATTAAATCAGGTTGGTTTTCTGAGATTTCACTGATGAGATTATATGGGACCAACTAAAAGAGCAGATTGCTCTTAGGACATTGTTGCATTAGTCCTAAATCTTAATGAAAGAGAATTAGTGTTTTCCCTTTCAACTCTTTGGGGGGGATGGGGGTGAACCACTTGCTCAGTCTCCCCTACTTCTTAATAAACAAGAGAGGAGTTTGATTTTGTTATTATTGAAACCAGGAAAAAAATAGGAGAATGTAAAAATTTTTGATTTTTGATCAGCGAAAAACATGCTAAATAAACCTTCTTTTTTTTAGCATCTATTTCCTAAAAACTGGTGCTTTCACCTTTTAAAATACTCATCTGGGAATAATTTAGTAGTAGATAGTCTATGGTAATATAATTTGCTATTTGTAACCAGCAGGACTGTGGCTTTTTCATATACATCAACCCTAGCCATCGTATGGATCACTTCTCTGCTGCTTGTGCACATTTTAGCCTAACAATGAACGCCAATAATGCACAGGTCGTTGCTCAGCTAGCACCACACCATCCATAGGTGGAACCATTGGTTACAGCAAATGGTGAAGTTTCAAATGCTGTGGATAAGTTCACTTACCTTGGCAGTATACTTTCCAAGGATGGCCCCATTGACGACAAGATTGACACACACATTGCCAGAATCAGCTCATTGTTTGGGAGGCTCTGAAGGAAATGTTCACAGGGACTGTTTGAGTACGACCTGTGGCTGAGCATTCCAAGCTCGTATAGGTCTGATCAGCCACAGTCAGACACATTGTAACTCAACTCTTAGATAGTGATGCTGTTTTGGTCCTTTTCCAGAAAGAACAATCGGTGCTCAAGAGTGGGCTGTGCTAATAAATTTAGGAGGAAACAATTCTTTAATCTTTCTCCCTGTTCCTGAGAGATATTTCATGTCAAACAAGGAGAGTTTTTCACAGGGCATTAATATGATACCACGCATGATGAACAAAGCGTGTGTTTGGCTCCTGACTAGAAGCTCTCCTTTCCCAAACTAAACCAGCTAACCTTACATGGAAAAGAATCATAGCTTGCATAGTTGGGTGTGGACTTTTTTTAAGTTACATGACTATCTATCTCAGATGCTTTATTGACATAGAATTATGCAAGATGAGAATTTTCGGTCTTACTTCTGGTGTCCATACAGCAACCCTTTCTATGAAAAGCTACTAGGTTAGTCTTGCTGAAATATCTACATCAACTGTCACTTCCCTACTAGCAACTTCAATAACTCCATTGGCTTCCAGAATGTTGAGCCTGCCGTTCAGAACTCAGCCTAATCTGACCTCAGTCTTTCCAGTCAATCTGAATTTCCTCTACTGATCAACCCTAGGCCTTCATTTTAGTAATTCTGGTTTTCCTCACTGTCCTGCAGTCCCACATACTCCTTTCTAACACTGAGCTTTGGTTCACATACTTGAATCTTTCTGAAATTCCCTTCCTGATCCAATTTTTCCAGGAGATTTCTACCCAATGCCCTCCCAAATTTATCTTCCCAGTTTTCTGAATTGCTATGGCATTCTCTGTATTCCTCTTTTGATATTTAATCATCCACTTGCATGGTGACATTATTTCATGATTCAGTGCAGGAAAAGGGAAGGTGGATTAGGAGTCAAGAAATCTCTGTTTTCACCTGGTTCCTCTTTCATCAGTTTACTCATCTCTAAGATGGAAAGGTTAAACTAAATGACGTCTTTGGTCTCTTCTAAACTCTCCCCCCGGAGAAGAATCGTGACTCCTTTGGGTCTTCATGCGCATTTCTTGCCACTTTGAGGACCTAGTTTCTTTATCTGTTAAGTGAATGAATTGGAATAGTTGTTTGACATCTCAACCACTTTGTGAATTTACAGATTGTCTCTGTGGAGACTCTTTTCTCAGATTGTAGGAAGGAAGGCTTGATTGCCTACTATGATCCATGCTCTGGGAAATTCTTTGCAAATATTCTCATCTGATCTTCATAACAACCTTGGGAAGGAGGCCCTATTATTTTCCCCATTTTACAGATGAGCAATCTGAAGCAGTCAGGGAGAAGTTAAGTGATTTGCTCAGAGTCACACAGCTAGTAAATGTTCAAGAATAGTTTTGAACTTGGGTCTGTCTTCCTGAGTTCTCTGCTGCTGTCCTCAAATCTAGCTGTCTGCTGGTAAGTGGAGAGAAAGCAGGCCTCAGTTTTTTAATATCCTGTCACCTCTTAAGTAATGGAATAGGGGCAGCTAGGTGATATGGTGGATAGAGCACCAGCCCTGAAGTCAGGAGAACCTGCTCAAATCTGGTCTCAGACATTTAACACTTTCTAACTGTGTGACAAGTCACTTAACCCCAATTGCCTCAGCAAAAAAAAAAAAGGAAGAAGAAGAGGAAGAGGAAGGAAGGAAAGAAGGAAGGGAGGGAAGGAAGGAAGGAAAAAGAAAGGAAGGAAGGAAGAAAGAGGTCAGTCAATATTTTGCTGAGCATTTGATTGAGTAATCAGTTCCATTCACCCTTAAGAAAACTCTCCCATCTTCTCCTTTCAAGCTCACTTGCCAACATTCAGTCTATATATGGCACCTAAAGTAATTCTCGATGACTGTTATCTGCAAACTTCTGAGACATACCCTTCTCTTTCCTCAGTGGGTTCAGTACCTGGTTCAGAGTCCTTCTTACACTTTCATTGCCTGGCCCTTTATTTGTTTGGTATCAAAACAGAATGCTGAAAAGAGCTTTCGCCAAATTTTACTGTCATTTCATGACTTCAATCAACACAGATAGCAGAAAAACAGTACTCACCTACTGTGTGCCAGGCTCAATGTTAAGTGCTGGGAATAGTAAGAAAGTATAAAAAAAATAACAGTTCCTTTTCTTGCAAAACTCACTTACTATTGGTGGAGACAACATGTAATAGCCATGTACAACAAGCTCAGAGGAAAGGAAGACTAAAGAGAACTCGGGAAGCTGTCTTGCAAACAGTGGGACTTTTGCTGAGATCTGAAGAAAGCCAGGAAGCAGAGATGAGGAGGTAGAGCATTGCAGGCAAAGGGACCATGCTGAAGCTTGGCATTGGAAGGCAGGGCATGTTGGATGCTAAGTATCACTGGATTGAAGAGTAGATCCAGGGGATAGGGCATAAGACACCTGGAAAGATAGAAAGGGGTCAAGTTATGGAAAACTTTAAAACCCCAAAGAACTGTTTGTATTAGATCCTGAAGATAATAGACAGTCACTGGAGTTTATTGAACAGGATGGACAAAAAGTATTTCAAGATCTCTTTAAAATATTTAATATCTGAAATATTGAATGTGACATATTTTACCAGAAGCAACAACAGTGGTTTTTCTGGTAAGCTTTAACTTTCAGGTTTTTTGAATGTCAGTTTCTTGACAGAATGTTTAAGGCTCTTCTCTAATATTGCAGAAGGCCATCTCCAGTCATCTTGATCTATCTCTTGCCACTGGACCCAGATGGCTCTGGAAGGGAAAGAGAAGCAGGTGACCTTGTACAGCCCTCCTTCACTTCAGACCGATTCACGTGCTTGTCGTGGCATCACTTCCCTGATGTCATGGTTCTGTAGAACTAAGGACTAACAACAACAACTGACCAAAAAAATGGGGAAAAAGAATAAAAATTATTATCTTTTATTATTATGTGAGCCATAGTTTATTATAATGGGTGTCTCATCCCAGGCAAACTTTCAGGAATTGGTCTTTGGTTAAGAAAATCTCCATGGAAATGTCACCAGTAGAGTACCATTCTTTTGAATTACCAATGACATCTTTTAAAATATTTCAAGGATGTTGAACCAGCCACACAAATTATAAATCAGTTTTAATCTTTTAGATTTTTTGACTGTACCAACTAAGTAGGCCTGAATAGGGTGACCGTATTGGGAGCATCTGGGCAGAAATTAGGTACCATAGGGGAAGGGAGGAAAAAGAGGAGAAAAGACCATTAGACTGAATTCCTTGAGAGCAAGGAATGCCTTTTACTTTTCTTTATATCCTTCATTAGCACAGTGCCTAGCACAGTGGGTACTTAATAAATGCTTACTTACTGAGTGATCAAAAAAGATCAGGTATATGACTAAAGCAAGAAGAGAATGCTGTTGAGAGAGAAGACCTTCTTTACAGCTTTGCCTAGCACCAATTTTGTTCATTTGGATTGAATGACTAAAAGAGGAAAAAAAAAATAAAAGAATGGGTAGTGACTTCCTTCCAATCTTTGTATTCGTTAGGCCTTTGAACTGTTTTTTGTTTTTGTTTTTGTTTTTTTAATTAAATGATCATGTAAAGTAAATGATCTGGACAGCAGAATTTATCTGTTAGTGGATACTACTGTGATCTGTCACAGTTGGAAACCTGTCTCTTTCTTATTTGCCTTTTTGAGCCTGAATAGCCCTTAACTTTGTAACCTCCAAGCAGCCCCTCTGGGAGTTTAGGTGAAATAACCAGGGCAGTAATTCGTTAGTTTAAGAATAGCTTTCACCATGAAACTGCACTTTGGGGTTTTACCTTACACATGGAAAACAGTTTCTTGTCCGGAACCAACAGATAAGATAGGTGCAGAGTTGGCAGCTAACTGGTTTTCCTTCCCTATGGCTTCAACTTTAATTGCTTTGAGATTAATTTAACTTTGCAGTGTATGCACTGTGCACCACCGTACCCTGGGAGCCAAATGTTTGTCTGTTTTTGCTTTACCAATTTTCAGCTCCTGAATATAAAGTAATTACTTCTTTGCCCTTAGCTCATCCTGTGGTTTCTAGTCATTTCTTCCACGTTCCTGGTCCGCCATTTCCCCCTGGAATATTTTCTTCTTTTGAACAGTGACATCTGCTTTCTTGGTGTCCCTTAGGACCTTCTCTATCCTTATACATGCCCTCTTTGAATCTCTTTGGGATAATTCCTTAATTTTCCTAAACTCTCTACATGGCCATAACTTCATAGTCTATTATCTTAGTTACCATCTGTTTGTTTTCTAAGTCTCCATTATCCCTATTCTTCTTCCAATTTCAATTAAGCAACACACACACACACACACACACACACACACACACACACACACACACACACACACTCCCGCACATAGAACTTGACTTACAAAGCTGCCCTATCAACTAAAGGATCCCTGCCTTCTGTAGAATGCTGTGTTAAAAACAACTCCTCTTCCCTTTTGATCATCTATTTATCTAGCAATTCCCTATGTTGCTGGATTTCTTTTCTTTGAATCATTCCCTGATGTTATGAGCACTATTATCTACCAATATTAAGTCCCAATTACAGTTGTTACTTTAGCTGTGTTTTTGCAGCCTTCTTCTGACTTTCCATTACTGGACACCCTTTGGTTCACCTTGTATTGTACAGTTGGACAAAATGTCAGGCCCGTGCCCTCATTTTTGTCTGTCCAAAGATGGGATTTAGTCTTCCTTTTCTTTTATGAGTGAGCAGCCTTTTGTATTTTGCTGTGTGTTTCTTACTCTAGATCAGGCTGGATAGATGGTATTGAAAAAAATGAATCTAATGTTGAGTGTTTTTGGACCATTCCACTTTCTACAGCTTGCTTATTATATTTCTTCCTTCCATTAGGTCCCTTTGCTGACCTTGTTCACAAACTCAGATTTTTCTCCACTGCTTGGTCTTTGGCTAATAATACCAAAACTGAAAACTTTTTGTTGCCCAGAGTTCTATGGAAAGTACCATTTATCATTACACAAGTCAACAAATATTATTCTGAAAGGGATTCGTGGGCTTTCCCGACTGCCAAAGGGATTTAATAACTTAAGAAAAGCTAAGAACTCCTGCTGTAGTACTACCTCTATCTGCTCTCCCACCTCCCAATGGCATTGAACCTCCTGGAGAAAAAAGTCATAAAATATTCCTTATTTTATGAAACTTCATTTTCTCCCTTTGCTGCCATCACTCAACAATTACTCTTCCTTTGATGTTCACTTAATTAAATTTTTTTTATTGTATTTAGATCATGATGGCTTTTGTGTATTGGTCTCCAGGTCATTCTCCTTCCTTTCGAAAGAGTTCAGCATCTGGCTCATTGTTTTCTTCTCCTCAGCTCATTGCCTTTTACTGGGGGACTTTGTTATTCCAAGGACACAGTATTATTTAGAGGAAGTTAGGTGTCAGTGAGTATAAGTTCTCAGAAGGAATATAAAAGGTAGAGTTCCAGCATGAACTCTAGTTTATTTTGTATGTGATGAGAATCCTTGAGGGCACAGTAAAAGGGGGCAGGTAGAATTGGAATAGGACTCAGTTAGAATGAGGATGTTGAGGATGAAAGAACGGGAACTTAAAGATAAAATAGTTTATTTATAAGCTACTCAGTCAGTTGTTAAATATTAAATGTCTACTGTGTGCCATGCACCGTCAAGCAAAGACTGTCTCTGCTCTCAGGGAGCTTACAATCAAGTAGAGCAAAGAAATATGTATAAACAAGAGGTCAAGTGATGTGTTGACTGAGGGGCAACTAAGTGGCATAGTGGATAGAGTGCTAGATTAGGAATCCTGAGGAAGATCTAGGTTCAAATCCAGCCTCAGCCGCTTACTAACTTTGTAATCCTAGGCAAGTCACTCCATCCTGTTTGCCTCTGTTTCCTCATCTATAAAATGAGCTGGACAAGGGAATGGCAAACTGTTCCAGTACCTTTGCCAAGAAAACCCTAAGTGGGATCATGGAGTATCATTCATCAACAACAATGAGAATTTACTAGCCATTTGAGGTAGAAGGAGAAAGGAGAAGTTCTGATGCTTCCGTAGCATTTTAAGGTTTTCAGAGGACTTTCTTATTATCAAAGATCTTTGAAGTAGATAGTATAGATCCAAGTCTGGGCACACAGAAAAAACTCCAATGCTTTTTGGTCACTAATAGTTTGGAAGGAAGGAAGGAATGAAAAAAAGCTCCATCTTCTAAACAGGACTTCCAAATACCATACCCAGAAGATGCATTGACACCCACCTCTATACGAAAACCCTTTTATCACAGATCTTTCCTTTCTTCATCTGTTGCTGTGGGACCTGTTATCACCTGAGTACTCCCGTTGCTTCTGCTCAGGGCCTGTTGACAAACCTTGCACTGACTACTCCCTGGGACTTCCCAGACCCAAACACCTTTTCCTGGATACCACTGCTTAATATGTGCTGTTATTATTAGATTGTAAGCTCCTTGAGGGCAGAACTTTCTCCCTTTTGCTTTTGTATCCCCACCATTTGGCACATACTTCCTGGTAAGTGCTTAATTCACTCATAAATAGGTTGAGTTTTTCAGAAAGTTTTAATTCTGAATCCAAGTGTGCCATAGAACTACATTGGTAAACTAAGTCAAGTATCTTCAGGCAGTGGTTGATTTGAATTCAGAAACATTGCTGTTTTCACTGGAGTACAAAATAAAAAACTACAAAGCCCCTGGCCTTAAACATGAGTAGTTGTGAACTATACACCTTGATCAGTGTAATCACATATCTCAGAAACTCTTATTCCCTTATTGAATTTCATTGAAATGCCTTTAAAATTACTGATGGTACGCACACATTTAGAAACTTTGATCAGTTGCCATCTTGTTTCAAACAGACAAACTGAACTCCCAATTAAACTTATCTTGCTCTCCTTTATTGGAGTTATACATGTCATCAAAAACAGTCAACTTCTTCTAAATTTATGATAGAATAAGTGAGAAAAAAGAAGTGCCTTCTCTCAGTACATTATTTATGTTTTGCAAGAACATAAATGTGGGGCACCGATTTCTCTCTTTCTCTGCTTTTTCTCTTGTTCTCATTCTTCTCTTTCTTTTCTTGGTTTCTTCTTCTCTTCTCCTCTTCTCTCCTCTTTTTCTCCTTTCCCCCTTTCTCCTTCTCTCACTTTCTTTTTTCTCTCCCTCGTTCTTCATAACTCTCTCTCTCTCTCACTCCCTCTTCAACTCTGTAACCCACAGAAAACTTTTTGATAACCATTACAAAAGTCTTTTTTCAAGAAAAAATCTCAAGGGAGTAAATTATTTCATTTTAAATTTATCTTATATTGCAAAGATAATTTTCAATAAAAAGTTAACAAGTAACTTAAAAGTCATTCTTTGCTTTGTGATTAAAAATAGATAATCATTGGATTAAAATATACCTGTAATATTCACATTTCTCAAAAATTCTGCATGGCCTGACCCAGCATAACCACTGAAGGCCTATTTCCACCTTTCATTTTCCTTGTGTTTGTCAAGGGGCTATTGGATGTTTAGTTTCTTTCCTTTTATTCTTCCCCAGGAAATTTTTGTTGTCCTTAATTCCAAAGACTTGTCATTGGATAAATAATGCTGGCATTTCCATTCACTGAGCTCATCTGTAAAATGAAGGAGTTGAACTAGAAGGCTTGAGGTTTTTTTCAAGCTCTCACCTTTTCTTTCTTTTTAACAAATGTACCATCTTGAAGTGTCAAATGAAGAACATAATCAGAAATTGTCCCATCTTCTTTCAGGACTGTGTGTGTGTGTGTGTGTGTGTGTGTGTGTGTGTGTGTGTGTGTGTGTGTGTTAGAGAATGTACTTTTTATTCTCTAATTTGAGAGTGTTTCAGTCTTTATTATCCTCCCAAATGGAAAGAATTGTTTGAACTAAGGTGAAAGAATTGCCCAGCAGAACAATGACTACCACAGATCTTCAAGCAGGGGTTGGATGACCCCTTGCTGATGAAGGGGTTGGATGACCCCTTGCTGATGATGAGGTTGAGGGGATTCCTATTCAGGTTTCAGGTTGGGCTAGATGGCTTCTCCACCAGGTTGGTTCCTTCCAACTTTGAGATGCTGTCATTCTTCGATTCAGTTCAGCTGGCATTATACAGTTGACTATGTAGGTGGCAGGATGCTAGGATCTCAAGATACAGAGATAAACCTTGCCTGACTTCAAGGTCCTCACGTTCTAAGTCAGTCAGTGAACACTTATTGAGATCTTAATATGTAGTACCCTCTGTGTTCAGTCCTGGGCATAGAGACAAGCAAAGGAAGCCTCAGCCCCCTGGACCTCCCAACAACAAACAGATATATCCAAAGGAGCATGTACTGCAGAAAGAGAAAACCATGACCCAAATGAAGGCTTTAGGGTTAAGCGGGGCTGGAGAAGGCTTCCCAGAGAAGACTTGAAGGAAGCCAGGAAGTCAGCAGTCAGAGCTGAGGAGAGACAACATTAGAGGCCTTGGAGACAGCCAGAGAAAATGCCTGAAGCTGAGAGCTGGACTGTCCGGTTTGCAAATAGCCAGGAGGCCAGTGGCACTGATCAAAGAGCACCCTGGAAAGGGGCACGGGAAAGGGAGGGGAGGCATGTTACAGAGGGCTTTGAATGGCAGAGGACTGATTTTTTATTGGTGGAATACACTGGAAGTGATGGGGAGCCCCTGGAATTTGCTGAGTGTGGAGTTGGGGGGTGACATGATTTAACTTGTGCTGTAGGGGACGAATGCCGCTCCCTCAGGTGAGATGGCAGTTAAAGAGGAGACAGTGGCAGAAAGCATCAGAGTGATAGGAGATGAGTAGAGGGGCAGGGGTGGGAGTTTGTGGGAGTTTTTTTTTCTGTAAAACATGAAACTTGTAGTGGACCCAGTTAGAGCAGTGGTATGATTTTCTCCATTCATTTAGCACCTGGGGGAAGTGAGTACAGTTGTAATCCTATATCTTTTATGCACTTAAAAACATTATTCTGATTAGGGGTTCATGGGCTTTACTGACCTGCCAGACAAGTCCAGGATACACAAAGGTACAAGAATCCCTGATAAAAAAAAACGAATGAGGGAGAGGGAGAGAAAAAGGGGGAGAAAGGGAAGGTGAGAGAGAGAGAGAGAGACAGAGAGAGAGAGACAGAGAGAGAGAGAGAGAGAGGGGGGGGGGTGAAAGAAACAGAGATGAGAGAGAGAGGGAGAGATTGAGATTATGTGCACTCTGAATCCTTCATTTCTCCGTCAGGAGGTGGATATTATGTTTTTTCATTAGAACTCTGGATTCATGGTTGGTCATTGCACTGGTCGTCTGACTGCATAAAAGGGAGTTAAATATAAGAAGACTGGAAAGGTAATAAAGGGTCGGGTTGTGAAGGGCTTTACAAACCAAAGAAAAGATTTTCTATTTGATCCCAGAGTTAATAGGGAGCTACTAACTTTATTGAAGGAAGAGGCAACATAGTCAGACCTGCTGAAATCATGTTGGCAGCTGAGTGGAGAATGGATGGGAATGGGGAGAAAATTGAGGCTGGGAGACTAAGTAGAAAGGTATTACAACAGTACAAGTGAGAGGAGATGAGGGCCAGAATTAGGGTGTTCTCTGTGTGCTGTGGGAAGCCAGAAGGGGATAGACATGAGAGAGATGTTGGGAAGGTAGAGATAACAAGATTTGACAAGTGATTAGCTCTGTGAGGTGAGTGAGTAAGGAATACCTGTCATAGGGAAATCTCATTACCCTCCAAGATTGAATCAACCTTGGTATTGTCTCATTTAATCAGTATCATCCTTTTTGCCTCTCTGATTGGACCCTGTGCCCAGAGGGCAGAGCCATGAACTCCAAAATCTCTGGGAACAGAGGGCACCCGGCCCCATCTTCTCCCCATTCCCCACCAACTATGTTGCTTCTCCATCGTGTCTCTCCATCCAGTCCCTTCTCCTCTCCTCTGGTTTTTCAACTTTTTTTGAGTTCTTCCCCTTCTCCCATTAGTCTGTAAGTTCCTTGAGGGCAAACACTGTCTTTCTTCTTATTTGCTTTCGTATCCCCAGAACTTAGCACTGAACCTGGCATGAAGTAGGCATAATGTTTATTGACTGAGAAGGCAAGAATGACACCCTTAAGCCTCGGTGATGTGAAAACTGGCTTGCTCTCCAGAGTAATGGGGGTGTTCGAGAAGAGAGTTCTGGGAGCAGAGTAATGTGTACTATTTTGAACATACTGAGTTTGAAATATCTATAGGACATATAATTTGAGATGCCCAAAAATCAGTTGGGGATATGGGATTGGAGTATAGAAGAAAGACTAGGACTGGATATTTAGATCTGGGGTCTATTTACTTAACAATGAACATTGAACCAATGAGAGTGGGAGAGAGTACTAATTCTACAGGATTAGGGGCAGGGGGAGACAGGAATCAGGGAAGACCTCATTTAATGATTATGAATATGCAATTTGAATGACTGTCAGGTATGTTATGGTGGATATTCCTTTCAGGTCTAGGTTGCATTAGATGGCCACCTTTCCAGCTCTCTAATTCTGTGATTCTGTGACTTTTTTCAGGAGAGTTTGTCAGGAACAGAGAAAGAGAGAGAGCGCATACAAGCTGAAGGGTTTGGCCAGCCAAGAATTGAAGTAGAAAGAAGGAATTAATGAATTGCTAGTAGTGTCCAGTTGAAATAGTTAGCCACTGGGGCATGACGGAGAATGGAGAGAAGGCAGATCCTATCAAGGTTTACCAACAGGGAGAGGAGAGTTTGCTGAATGACAGTGGCAAAGGGACACTCTGCAAGTAGGAGCAAGACATGAAGAGCATGGCCACGCTTCCTCCTGGCCCAGTACCACCATGCAGTATCTCCTGAGCAAGCTCCCAACTGCTCATAGTCCAAAAGATAGACAGAAGCCTAGCTAGAGGAGAAGCGGGTACCAGCTGGGGCCATCCCAGAGGGCTCCACCTGTTGGCAGACGATGGGCTGGGGATGGGTCAGGCTGAGGTAGGCAACAAGGGATGAGAGTGGAGGGAAAATCAGAGGGTTTCAGCAGATCATGGATCCAAGGATGACTTTCCAGAGAGTTTCAAAAGTAGAAACAGATTCACCTACTTTGTTTTCCATGCATTAGGAGGCAGTTGTACTGACCTTCTGTCTTTTAGGGAGCTCACAAAACAATAGAGTTGATGGCCATTTAAACTGAAAGAGCAAGATTGCAGGCACTGTTGAGACTTTTTCTTTCTATCGGCCAAGTATGACAGGTCAAAAGAGGAAAAACTGCTGAAAAATGTATTTGAGATATTTTCCTAGACACGGTTTATATAACAAAAAGACTCTTTGACATATACTTTCTTAGCTACAAGATTTGGAAAAGTAAGGTTTTTTTTTTCTGAATTGCAGAGTGGGGGGAGAAGGGGAGAAAGAATTGGTTTCTGGATGCTATCTTCCTTTTTAGAATGGCTGTGTTATTCAAATAATACTGGTCAACTTTTCCTCCCTGCTGATGTCAGCCTTGTGGAATGGGCAAATGGAAGGGTTAAGCAGAAATAAAATGGAAATGTGTTTTGCAAACAGTGTCTTTGGAGATTGTAGCTGATGACAGTTGAATGCTTGCTGTATTAATACAATCAGTATTTAACCTTGTATAACTCTGCCTCATCAAAGAACTCCCTCAGCATTGATTGCATTAAAGGAGACCAGTGTTTTCTCGCTTTGGAACATTTTCCAAGAATCTTCATAGGAAGCTCCCTGATCAGCTAGTGTTTATCTGCATCTCAAGCCATCATCAGTAATACAAAGGACCAGGTCTTCCAGTTGAAAAGATGAATTCTGCTTAATGGTATATAATAAACACAGTAGCCAGTCCATGGTACCAAAGAGTAATAGGAGCTGTGTTGTTTAAAAAAAAAAAATTGTGTCTTGAAATTAGGGGTATGATGCAAATCTGACCTCTCCAGTTTTTAATTTTTTTTTTCTCATTTGGAATGCTCCAAGATTAATTCTGCTTTCTCTTTTCTTTTAGAGGGTGAGACAGGTGTGATGGATAATCTGCTGGAGGCCCTGCAGTCAGGTGCAGCTTTCCGAGATCGAAGGAAGCGGATCCAGAGAAATCCAGGTAGGCCATCGCGCCGTAATACATGTCACAGAACACACTGTCCTGGAGGCTTTGCCTCACTGGGCTCAGCCAACAGCTCTGCTTAGATAAGCTCAACAGGCTGCAAACATGACATCATAAGGTTTGACTTATAGTTTCCAAAAACACCTAACCCTATCTATAGAAAGGGCTCAAAACTGCACTCAGTTCTGAATATTTTAAGTTGTCATTTTCTGAGATTCTTGCTTGATGAGATGGGTATTTCCAATTGGGAGGAGAATGAAATTGTTAAGTGAGATTTGCCAGAGATGTCACAATGGTGTTTTGCAGGTGAGTAGACTGCCATGCAGCCCCTGATCTTGCTTTTTTATTTTGTAAACTCTTTCAATTTTCAGCTATGGAAAGAACAACCCAGGTAAGCTCAGAAGTCGGAAAATCCTCTCACCTTTTATCTTTGGCTTTGGGATCTGTTTCCTGTATGATGTTTGAATGGGAATCCGTGGAGTTCAATTGAAGCGGCTCTTTAGAACGGAAGCAGGAGCCACCTTTTCCTTTCCCTGGTCCCTGATGGAAAGGGACTTTGGTAGGTCACGGACCATGGATACGGAGACTCTGCTAAGCTGCCTTGCCTTCCCTCTCCTGAATTAGCTAAAGAATAACCAAGTGCTTGGATATAAAAGGCTTACTGCTGGATTTCCAGCTGTACTGGGAAGTAAACAAAAATAGAGGAGAGTGAGTAGTGTCAGCAAAGGGCCTTCTCGCCTGCTTTATTTCCTAATTAGGTCCACTCAGACAAAATTGCAGCAGTGTTGGCTTGGATAGACCACGTGTCCGATAATATATTTTCAGATATTGGCACATTGGCTGCAGATGAATTAGAGACAGCGGCATGTCAGCAAGATAGAAAGCAGTAAATATTAAAGCAATTTTATTCTGTTGAATGGTTGAAAGAAATGATCTGCCATGTACAGCTGCCCATAGGAACCCACCTAAAGAAGAAAGGAACAGCTAATGGGTTGGATAAGTTGGCAGAAATCTGAAATGCAGATTTTTCTCTGTGCTTGATAATTAAAGATCAGGGCAAGCGGCAGTGGGCATTCTGTTGCTCATCCATTCCGCTATTAGTATTCTGTTCAGTTAGACTTGAGTCTCTAGTCACGGCATGCTTGCGGTATAACAGACGCTATGCAGCCTGTACCCCAAATGTGCTCTTTTTCCTATTTGAAATACATTCTCTTGAAAGAAGGTATTAGAATAATTTAGCTTTCTCTTGTCTGAGGTTTCCTGAGTTCTTAAAATTTATTTTAAGTGTTGATGGGAAATTATTTGCCCAAGGGTACCTATGAATATGCTTCCTTGCTAATTGGGTTACTTTCCCAGAGAAGATTAGTTCTGAGATAAGCTTGGATTGAGGGGAGACTGGTGGTTTGGCAGGTTGGAACTGCATGGAGATAAGAGACAGGAGAAGGTAGTAAAGGAAATTAAATGTTGTCTTAGAATGTACAAATTAATTTTGTTCCCTCCCATGCTTAGTAATAGTACCTTAGCTGCACTGCTATTTCCTGAACCATCATAGCAGAAACACAGAGAAAAATAATTTGCACAGTGCAAATTATTTCAGTACCAACCCAGTTGTACTTCTTAAAAGGAAAGTTACCCTACTTCTCATGTTTTTATAAGTTGTTTTTTTAGTAGGCTAAAGCCATTTTAAAATGAGAAAGAAAGAAAGAAGAGACAGAGACGGAATCAGGGACACGAGTAGAGGGCATCAGCCCAGGCAAGGAGAGGAAGAGCTACCTTCTCCTCTCAGGCTGGAGTAAAGGAAGAGAAATTAAGATATGGAAAATGTGAGGAAGTGGGGGTGGGCAGAACTGCTTGTTGGAATGGGAAATCAGGTCATCTGCTGGGCTGAGAGGCACAGAGGCCCTATAGACTTCCAAAGCATGGACTCCTGATAATCTGGATTTTGTTTGTGACTCACCGATTGAAGGTGTTTTGCATCCAGAACACTTTCACATCCTTCTCTCCCTGAATTTCTTTATGTATCGCGTCTATAGATGCGATATATGGTAAGAGTTTTTTATTGCTGTAGAATTGCTTTAGCCTGGTACCTTCTTAACTATTGATAACGAATTTGACCATATCTAGATTTTTCTGTGTACTTCTAATCACTTTAAAGAGGCAGTAACACTATGAAAAGAAAAGAAAAAATAACAAGGAAATAAGTGGGAAATTCTGGATTCCAATTCTGCCTTAGATAGTGTTTCTGTAATTCTAGATATGTCACATAATCTCTTTGTACCTCAATTTCTTCTTTAGTAGATTTAGGAGACTGGACTTGATAACCTCTAAGAGCTGTTACAGCCCTCCATCGGCGATCCTTTGATCCTGAAATTTTCATAGGAGAGCCCCAAGGGACAGCTCGATTTATAGCATGGAAAAAACAGAAAATGCTAGATGCAATATGTATATATGTATGTATGTATATGTAATGTTCTGTTGTCTCTAAATTATGAATCGTTCTCTTGGGGGCAGATTTTCTTGGGGAGCTTCTGGAGGCAGCCTTGGCTTTGGTTCCTGTCAGAATGTCTCCAGCCAGCTTCAGTGTCTAGCTCCCTCTGAATCCAAAGCCTCCAGCCAGCACGAAGGTAGACGTAGGAATGAATCAGACTCTGCCTCCAAGAGTGTGGGATTGTGGGTTTCCCAGAAGTCAGTCCTAGTTGTGAATGTCCCAGAAGTCCATGAGCAGGCTTTTCCTTTAGACCTGTGAATATGCTGGACTTGCGAATCCACTGAATCCTGGCTCTCTGAATCTCCTCCAGCTTCCCTGAAGTTCTCCCTTTGACTGACCCCAGACTCCTTCCAGACTCAGTGTTGGCTCCTTATATCCTCCCAGAGCTTGGGCTTGTGGGTACTCCCTGGGCTTGTGGGAGCTCCTTAAAAGTATGCTCTCTTAAAGGTGTGAAGTCTCATGTGTGAACCAATGAGTGAGCTCCTTTAAAGGTTTGAACTCCCTTAAAGATGTGAACTCATAAGTACCTTGTAAATTATAAGTACCTAACATGTATATATCTCAGCTAGATAATGGTACAAATATAAAAGGTGTCATTTCGTACTTCGGAAGAGACAGAGACAAGAAACGGTGCCAGGCAGCAAAGAAAAGAAGACTTACAGGCTTGGGATTTGGGGAGAAATATTAGGTGGATAATGGTGCTCCTCGCTTTGCTGAGACCATGAAGCGTATGCCCTAATTCCAATCCAACCTGGTGTTTAAAAGGTACTAGTATGGGGAAAACATTTTTTACCCCTCCCCCAGAAAAACAGTTATGAAGATAAATCTGAATCTTCTTATTTTGAGAAATAGCTAGGGCCTAAAGAAAATGCTTCATTTTTAATGCAGCCCTTTCTAAATTTAATATGCTTGTCTTACTTTTCTCTAGCTCCCTTTAAACTGATTCCATAATTTTCTTTGTGACCTCTAAAGCACTCCTTTTATAGCAACCTTCATTTCCTTGTCATCTTCAAAGTAGATTCTATGTAAAAAAAAAATGATTTGAGCGATTATTTTCTCTGTGTAATGGTCTAGTGTCATTCTGAGAGAATGGAATGCATTCAGCTAGAAATTTCCTTCATTTGTAAATGAATGTCCACCTTTTCAATAATGACTAGTTCCTGTAGTCCCTGCAGTGACTGTGATTTGGTCCCAAAGTTCCGATAGTGAAGTCTTCTCTTTGGATTTCTGTCATTTCAATCTGATATCATTGATCATGTGATTCAATTGCCTTAATATTAGAAAATGAGGGGAGTGTGGTATAGTAAATAGGGGAGCTGACCTGGTCTTGAAGGCAGCCGAACTATCATAGGTTCCAGTCCTCCCTTTCCCCTGACCTGAATTGTCTGTCTGACCCCAGTCCTGGATTGTACTGAACAAGAAACTCTTAGAACCTTTGCTTTTTAAACTCATTGGAGCTCTGCCTTCTCCCTGAAGTCTTTGCATCTCTTCCAGCTGCTGTAGTCCCTCTTTCCCTCAACCCATTACCTTATGTTTACTTTGCATCTATGTATACGGCTGTATCGCATCACCCTATAGAATGGAAACTTGAGGATAAGGACTGCTGCTTTTTCTCTTTGTATCTCTAGTACTGGAGCTTGGTGCATAGGAGGTTCATAATAAATGTTTGTGGATCGATTGGTTGGTTGGTTTCATCTTTAAGCTCTGGGCAACTTTCTAAGGCATTTAATTTCAAATTGCTAGCCTACCTCAGTAGAGAGAGTTTCCGGTAGGATTTCTCTGCCCACCCCAGTGAGAGGGATTAGAATTAGATTCAATGAGGTAATGTGGATTAAATGTTGGCAGATCTCAAAGCTCGATATGAATGTTGGATATCATCATCATCACTATTACAGTTATGTCTGTACGCCCAGAATCTCTGAGCTCTGTGCATTTAAACAGATGACCAAGTTCAGCTTCACTGAACACTCAAGATAGTTGAGATGACTTGACGCTCAGAGATCTGAGAATTGGTCATTTAGTCTAAGGCACACCTAGAACCATTAGACAAATGGTCATCAAAAACTCTGCTTGAGGGGCAGCTAGGTGGTGCAGTGGATAGAGCACCAGCCTTGAATTCAGGAGGACCCGAGTTCAAATCTGGTCTCAGACACTTAACACTTCCTAGTTGTGTGACCCTGGGCAAGTCACTTAACCCCAGCCTCAAAGGGGGGGGGGGGGCAAAACTCTGCTTGATTTACAGCTCATTTCAATTGAACACACATTTCTTAAGTGAAAGACTTATGTGAAAATTATTAAATGAAAGACATTATAGGAAACTAAGCCATCATTGGAAAGATGATTCTTCATCACACTTTTCTTGGTTCAGTTTATAAAAACCATCTACAATTGTAGTTTATTGTATTGTAGATAGATAGGTTGATATTGTTGTGGAGATGGTTCTTCTTTGGTGACCCTTGGAGGTTCTGGGAGAAATTGGTTATTGTCTAGAATGAGGCTATGGGGTTGCAGTTCATCTGGAGGGAAAAGAAGCCCTGTGTGAATAGCAGTTTATGTACGGGACTTCCTGGGAATGGCAGCATGTTAGATAGCAAACAGAGATGTTAGAATTTTCATTCCTGTTTCCCAGCTTTCTTTATGATCATATCTGATTTTGTCTGCTTAGCCTTGGGTATACTTTTGTTTTCGTTGTTCAATGCTATTAATTGGAGGTTTATTTTGTTTGATTTCTTTTTCTCTGATCACTTTGCACTATATAAAATCTCTTTGTCTTTTGAATTAATTTCATTTGGTTGATAATTTTTGTTTGGGCTTTTTTTTTTAACTTTCCATTTAATTTCTTAAGGGCATTTTAATTTTAGAGGGATATGTACATATGGTGATTAATAAGATCCAGGTTGTATATATCAAAGAAGCAAGAAAAGTGAAGGTTTGAATCAGCTCTCTCTTCTTGCTCACAGTCTTTGACAACAGCTAGAGGAAAAATTGAACACAGAGCAGTATGTCATATCCCATTTACATGCAAAATTGTTCTGAGCAAGCACTGTTGATGTTCTCTATAGAAATTTCAATCCCTTTGCTTGCCTTCTCTCTGATGTCATGTCATCAGCTCAGCTGCCCATTTCTTTCCTGGTGATCTCTGCAGGACAGCAGGCCTTAAGGTCCGTTTCAGTTGACTCTCCTGTGAGCATGAATTTAGCTGACTTACTTTTGATATCAATGTATGGGGTAGAGTTAAAACAAGCAATTATTATGCAGCAATAACACTCTTGTTGGTTTTCATTCCATGTCTCAAGTTCATAGCCGTGCCAGTGACTTAACTTACACAACCACCTACTTAGTTATGATTCAACAATAGATGCTTGGCCCCTGCGCACATGTAATAGGTTTTCTATTTGGTGAGCGAGGGAGAAAGTGTTTTCATCTGCATAGGAAATGGGAGGAAGTGCCTCTGTTAATGTAGATTGGTTCTTTTCCTTGCAATTTCCAGTCTTTGAGAGCTTTCTGGGACATGAGGTTGTATGTCATGCTCACTCTGAGTCACACCGTACTGTTATATGGAATAGAGGCAGCCATGCTTTTCTGAATGTGCAGCTAAGCAGCACTGGGTCACAGTGGAACTCTCCCTCTCTGATGTAAGATCCAAACTTCATCTGGGGATGACTCAGTTGGAATGTGGCATGACAGAAGGCACCAGATAGACATCATCCTGTCATAAGGGACTTGCAGTTCACTTTTTGAGAGTCTTCCTCTGTCACTTGTCGTTCACCATCAAGGGCCAGGGATCACCTTCTGTGTGTCTCATGAACAAGAATGACAGTACAATGTGGTGCTCTCCATCACCGAAGCATGTGCTCGGCTATTACAGATTCAGTTTTCTGTCCTCGAAATCCATAGATCAAGGACCATTTATTAAGTGCCTATTCTTTACCATTGACTGCTCTGGGCTTTGAGGAAACAAGAACAAAAAAGAAGCAGTGTCTGATCTCCCAGAGCTCTCGCATGCAGAGATAAGGAGTGAGAACATGAACATAAGAGAAATGTTTTTTGGGTGGGGGGGTAGGAAGTAGGAGTTGAAGAATCAGCTAAGACCTCATAGAGGAAAGAAGTGTTCAAGCTGGAGGCCGAATGAAACTAGAGATTCTTAGTAGTGGATCAAGAGGAGATGGGATCACCTGAAGAGTAAGTGAAGCCGAGGAATTGTAATAAGGTTGCAGAGGTAGATTGGGGCCAGGTTGGGAAGGGCTCAAAATGCCAAGCATATGAGTTTGTATTGGATCCTGGAAGTCATAGAGAAGTCATGGAATACTAAGAGCAGTTATATAGTCCAGCATTCCTCACTCTGCCATAGCTGATAGGTGATTGGCCAGCCTCTCCTTGAAGCCCTCCAACGAGGAGGTCCCACTTTTTGCTGAGTGGCTCCTTGCACTTTGCTATGGCTCCAATTATTAGGACGTGTGTTTTTTTTCCTGTCCCCAAGATCTGTAGATTTATTTGTAGATAGGTTGAAGCTCCGAGAAGAAACAGACCTCAGATGAAAGTGTGGGCACAAGGGAGGCAGCATGGGACATGGGAAATCAAAGGACTTCATTGAAATCCCAGCTCTGGTCCCTTACTGAATGACAGCAGGCAGCTCATTTTATCCCTTGGAGTCTGTTTCCTTCTCTACAAAATAAGGAGGATGGACTGGGTGAATTGCAAGATCCCTTCCAGCTGCAAACTTGTTACAATAAATAGCGACGGTATCCTAGGCAAGGGGGAAGTCCTTCCCTTTCTCTGAACTTGGAAGCAGAGGAGAAGACTAGTAAAGATGGGAGGAGGTTTGTGGCGTTGTGAGCCTTTTCCTTTAGGGGAGCTTTGCCGTCATGTTGAACTTTGAATATAGAGTACTGAAAAATGTGGGAACTTGAATGGTGCTGCACCCTAAGTAGAATTGTGTTGGAACCAAGTTCATTTGGGAGTAGTTTTGCATCCTCTATGCTCTTTCTCCCTGACCTTTCCATTTGGTACCACCTCGATTTAACAGGGGAAGAAGAATGGCGGATGGATACAAACTCTGGCACCTTGGCCTATGCTGTGACTCTCCTCGTGTCTTTCACGCGTATGTTTGCCTGTTGCCTGTTGCCATTCTGAGCTCCAGTCACATTCTGTTCTACTGCAGCAGATCTGCTCTCAGTGCAAAGTTCCTAATTACTTAGGGGAGGAAATGCAAAGAGCTCATGCTGTAGCAGTAAGGATGATAATAATGCTCTGTACTTAAAGAGCACTGAGAGCTTCTCGAGGCACTTTCTTGTCAATCTCTCCAGTGGCCCCTAATGGAGAGAGGTGTGCAGGAGTCACGGAATTGACAAGTGAGTAATTGTGACAAACCATCCCGCTTTGGCCCCGGCTTCCTGGGCAAATCGATCCGATTGGAATTGGGGTTTTCAGGTGGTGAGCTTTCGGTTGTTTGTCCCAACATGTCCCAAGATGGCAAGCCAGCATACCATTTTTGCTTTTCAGTGGAAAGGTTTGGCCTTGAGATTTCTGGGCTTATGGGTCTTTTTTGTTATCTACCTCATATGTATGTAGCATATAACAATCTAGTTCTTTCTGAGCAGTGAGCAGGCATCTTTCATGTCATACATTATTCATAACTTTCAGCAGTGGTTTCAGAGTCAGGGTAGATCTCGAACCAAAAAGAAAGAGGTGAAAAAGGATATGATTTGGACCAAGTTGTTTGGAAAGTTAGGCCTTTTGGGCTCAGGTTGTTTCCATGTCCATTATGCAGTGATGTTTTGTGGTACATCTCTGGCAACTGTACATCTTTTGCAGAGAATCTTAGAAACTGGACTGATAATGGAGCCCAGCCTCCCCATGTCAGTTCAAAAAGCACGTCTGTGAAGATCCCCGAAAAGTTGTATCATTTCTGCATGAACACTTCCAGCGATGGGGGCTTGCTTCACTAAGGAGGAATACAATACTGGTTTTGGACAGTGCTAATTTCTGGAGCTTTTTTCCTTACATGCAGCGCAAATCTACTTTCCCTTCAAGATCCAAATGAAGAATGTTTTCCTATTTACTATTGTTGTTGTCCTCCTCCTCCCCGATTGGTTCATCAGTTATCTGTGTGTCGAGAGATGCTTCCCACAAGGAAAGGTATATCAGCGAACAAATGCCCATGACCCCACTGTGTTGATAATCCATGCTTTTCAATTATTTACACCAGTGCTCACCTTCAGTGGCGCAAATAATTGGGACTTGACTGTTGGTAGTGCTTGTGGATTTAATTTTACTGCAATATCACAAGCTAATTGAAATCAAATGGAAAAATGATTTTGAGAAAAGGTAAAGACAAAAATGAGAGCTTGTTTTTAGCTGTAACTCCCTCTCCTGGTATATGGATTTCATTTTATTGTCAGAATGAAAATGAATTCTCAACACCTGGAGACGGAATTGCTATAGATAAGCCTTGTTTCAAATACACCTGGTGTTTTGTATTTTTCATACATTTGGTTTTCTTGAGGTATGTTCAGCTTCACAGGTGATCAGAGCCTCATCTCTCACTCTCCCTTTAATCAAAGGAGAGAATGTGATAGCTTGGGAAGGGCCAGGTTTTGGAGGATAGAAAAGAGTTCCTTTAATGTCATCTTTGCCACATCAGAATCTGTGACCAGGAAATGGAAAAAACTGGATCAACCTCTCGCTTTGCTAGAATGACGAGAAAGGTCTATGTGTCTGTAGGTTGGTCTTAGGAAAATACTTCCCAGACAGCAGTGTGTTATAGAATGCAAAGAGACTCATTGTCAGGACTGTTTTTTTTTTTTTTTCAGTGATTCTTTATAGAAGATTTCTGAAAAGACATTGCCATGACTTGTGAAGATTGAGAGGGCATCGAGGCAGAGTGGTATCTGATGTAATCACTAATCTGCATACTAAGTTTATCTAATTTTTCTTTTTGGATCCCTTTGGACCAAGTTTAGAAAAGTTCTTTTTTTCTTCAGTCTTTTTGAGTGTGGAATCACAAATTTAAAGCTAGGAAGGACCTTGGAGTCCATCTAGTCTAACCCTCTCAAGGTTATACAGGTATTAAGTAGCCAAGGTGGGATTTGACCTCCAAGTCATGGTGTTTATCATGATCTTGTTCAATTCAGCAAGCTCAGTCTAGGGCTACTTTAAGTTATTGTTAGGGGACATTGTAAAAATATGGAATACATGGCAATTGCATTCTTTAATGGAGGCCTAGATTTTATTGATCACTATATGTGTTTGTGTGTCTCCCAAAATAAAATATAATTGCCACCCAAAAAAAAATTTAATAAAAAAGACAATCAGGAGAGCCATGGTCTCCTCTTGATTCTGTCAGTTGCTATGTGACTCCAGGCAAGCATTTTTTCTCTGTGGGCCTCAGGAGGATGGACAAATGATGCTCAAAGTCCCTTCCTGTTTTAAAATAGCATGATTCTATGGTCAATTTAACAAAATGATTGGATGTTTTGTAGCCCACAGACCAACCAATTCAGCTTTCTCTATGACTGGAGGATTCTTCATAATAAATCATATAGATGACTTTCTTTGCCCCCAACCATTTAGAAAACTCAAAACTTGACTCAGATCTTGATGTGCTTATCATGCTAGTAGGCCCAGAGAAGTAATGGTACTGAAAAAATCATCTTAATTTTGGTTTAAAAAAAAAAAAAAAGAATACTCAAGCAACAGAAAGAACTCCTTCTTGACTACTTCCTTTTGTCACCCCCTGCCCCCCAGTAGTTTGGCATTCCTCTAAATGTCACAGTACCAGTAGGGAGCCCAGGCATGGGCTCACTTCCTGTAGCCATTTTCCTCCTGGAAAGCTCCCCAAGGTTGAAGATTTTTTTGGGAAGGCCAAAGCTATATGCACTCTCCTGCTGTCATCTCCCATCCGTGTTCATTTCTGGACCCACCTTGGAAAATGGACTTCACCCCCTCAGTTCATGGGTTTTACCTTACTCACAGTATTCACAGCGGACATAGGCATTTCATTGCATGAAACCTGAGCATGTTAGTAGCAGCAGCAGCAGCAGCACTGAGATTCTGGTAAGTCACACAGTAGACCTATGCTGTGAGATTTAGATTGTAAAAATCAAAAGAAAAAGTATCAAATAGTTAGTTCCCTGATTCTCAAAGTATGGCTATATTAGCTGAGTTTGCTAAGAAGTCTTACATAAAAGTGCTTCCTGTGGAGCTTTCCCATGAAGGTTATGTGTATGTCTCCCTTGGTTATTTAGCTATGCCATGCAAGGAGGTCATGAGCCTCCACTTGTACCTCCCTAGCTATTGCTAAAGTAGGGAAGAGGATTTTGTTCTTAGTTTGAAGCTGCTTTCCTGATACTGTCCTTAAAAAAGGAAGGAGTTTAGCTTATCTCCAAAGGCTTGATTCCTTCCTGCCCAATGCTTATTATACAAAAGAGAACCTCTGCTCTGCATGTGCCCCCACAAGAAAGACAGACAGACAGATTAAACAGATGGACTGTGATCTCATTCCCAAGCACTCATTCCCTGAAGTCTCTGGTGAAGCAAGCTAGAAATCAGTGCTTTCTTGAGCAAGTGGCTCCTTTACATGTCTGCCATTTCCCAAAGTCTTTTCTCTCTTGGGATTTCTCCCAAGTCTGGAGTCACCTATATCCTTTCTCCTCTTAAGCTCTTAGGAATCTCTGGCGCATTTGCAAGTAATGGTCTGCTCAAAACTCATATGGGTGATGTAGGCTTGAACCTCTGGTACAAAAGGGTAAATCTTGTCTGCCACCACATTGCTGATTCCAACCAATCAGGAGGGTCACGAGACCTTGCTGGGAGCTCCAAACAAGGGCTGACATGCTTCCCCTTCTCTGCCCATGAGTTCCAGGAGGCTCCCTCTGTGTTAGATGAGCACTAAAGGAAATGGACTTTACATTCAAAATCAATTTTGAAATACTCTTCCAGCCAATGATTTTCCAGGGAATTAAAGATACTCTTGAAACTTTATGGGATAGAGTTGGGATGGAAGGAGTGAGGTATTAGGGAGTATTGGTATTCTGAAATACCAAGTCCAGCAGTGTGAGCTTCCATATTGATTAGTTTGCATGGCCTAGTTAGGAATAAAACTTTTAACGAAGTAAAATTTAAAGGAGTTTTTTTTTTTTTTTTAAAAAAAAGACCAAAAGCTGTAAGTATGGCCAGCTTTCACATTTTCACCTGTTTTGCAAATCAGCCTCAAGCTGCTATGAATGCCTGTTTTTCCTGCCCTCCATGCATCATGGGGCTGGGGGATTCCTTCTCTCCTTCCTACCTTTCCTTCATGCTACCTCAGCGATTTCTCACAGCTTTGGGAATTCTCCCAGTCTGCCTCGGGGTTTTTGCCTTTCTCTTTCTTTGCTAGCTCCCTGAAATCAGGCTCAGAAAAGGTTTGGACTTGAGGATCTTTGCTGCGCGAACCTTTGTACTCCTTTTTCTAATGGGGAAAAATATGTGAGAATGAATGTTTGCAATGGCCTATCCTGTTTACTTCTCAGGGACTTGTCCTTTCATTGGTACAAGCTAGAAACATGGTGGGCAAGGGTGGGAGGACAGGCTATTTAAAGGACACACATGACAGGGCCCATGCAAAAGTCCTAGGAAAAGTCCCATTTCCATGCTTAGCTTTTCTCAACTTGTCTTCCAGTGTTCTTGCCCTTTGGGGCTTTTCTGTTTTTTTGTGGGAACCCAGGAGCTGCAGTGATCATAGTCCTCTGCAGCTGAGCTGTGTTTTTGCATTATCAGGATAAATAATAAATAATTTCATGCAAATCAACTCCGGTCAAATATTTGTTGATTACTTTTCCATATGCAAGGTAGGTACTATGCTAAGCCCCATTTAGATAACTAAGAGGTGACTGTGAAATTCTTATTTTTAAACGGAAAATAATTCTGTCCAAAGATGAAACTACCTGGGAGGGAAATCTTTAGCAAAACATTCCTTCCAATTATTCTGTACATTCATTTCCAACCTGACAAATGTGGCGTGTCTATAATTTAAAGAAAAATCAACTCTGCCTTTCAGTGGGTTAGATGTTGAAGGAGATTGGTCTTTTCTCCTGTATTTTTCTAAATCCATTTCTAAGAAATGCTAGAGTACATTGGAGCAGGCCTACAATTAAGCCATATTCTAGCAAGGATTCTTTACCATTTGAGTGTGCAAAGCAAAATGCCAAACTGCCTGAGGTTGTAAGGCCTGAGGTTGTTATGCTTTGTAAATATAGAAGCACCTTAGCAATGAGAGATTTGGCTGGCACTGTAATTATTGCAGGAATACATTAAAGAGTGGTGATTTTCTCAGTTTGGGGAACCGTGCTCAAAGGATGTGTCCTTTACCCATGTTGCACAGCTTACTCCTTGATGACTTTGTAGGTGAGGCTTAGGGAACTGTCCAAGGTCCAGAGAGGCCTGAGGATTTGGCCAGAATAATGCAGCCATCTCCATGATCAAAGCCTGTATCCTCAGGACTGCTTAACACAACATTGTCTAAACCACATTGTTTCTTTTTTTTTCTTTTTTTTTAATTAATTTTATAATTATAAAAATTTTTTGACAGTACATATGCATGAGTAATATATTTTTTAATAACATTATCCCTTGTATTCATTTTTCCAAATTATCCCCTCCTTCCCTTTACTCCTTCCCCTAGATGACAGGCAATCCCATACATATTACATGTATTACAGTATAACCTAGATACAATATATGTGTGTAAATCCAATTTTCTTGTTGCACAATAAGAATTGGATTCCGAAGGTATATGTAACCTGGGTAGATAGACAGTAGTGCTAACAGTTTACATTCACTTCCCAGTGTTCCTTCTCTGGGTGTAGTTCTTTCTGTCCATCATTGATCAGCTGGAAGTGAGTTGGATCTTCTTTATGTTGAAGATATCCACTTCCATCAGAATACATCTTCATACAGCATTGAAGTGTACAGCGATCTTCTGGTTCTGCTCATTTCACTCAGCATCAGTTGATGTAAGTCTCTCCAGGCCTCTCTGTATTCCTCCTGCTGGTCATTTCTTACAGAACAATAATATTCCATAACATTCATATACCATAATTTACCCAACCATTCTCCAATGGATGGACATCCATTCATCTTCCAGTTTCTAGCCACTATGAAAAGGGCTGCCACAAACATTTTGGCACATACAGGTCTCTTTCCCCTCTTTAGTATTTCTTTGGGATATTCGCGCACTGCTGGATCAAAGGGTATGCACACTTTGATAACTTTTTGGGCATAGTTCCAGATTGCTCTCCAGAATGGCTGGATTCTTTCACAACTCCACCAACAATGTATCAGTGTCCCAGTTTTCCCACAGCCCCTCCAACATTCATCGTTATTTGTTCCTGTCATCTTAGCCAATCTGCCAGGTGTGTAGTGGTATCTCAGAGTTGTCTTAATTTGCATTTCTCTGATCAGTAGTGATTTGGAACACTCTTTCATATGAGTGGATATAGTTTCAATTTCTTCATCTGAGAATTGTCTTTTCATATCCTTTGACCATTTATCAATTGGAGAATGTAAACCAGATTGTTTCGCTGAGAACATTACATTTGAATGATTTTTTTCTGCCAATTTCTGCCAATCTACTCCAGTTCAGCAAGCATTTATTAAGTGCCTATGATGTACAGAAAATGTGCTCAGTCCCAAGATGAAGCAAAAACAAAGAGTGTCTGCCTTTGAGAAGCTCAAGCTCTCTTGTTCTGTGCAAAGAGGTTTATACTAATGTGGTGGCCCATGTAAAGGGGGATCTCTGTGGTACAGCCACTGATCTTCTTATACTGAGACGTGTGCCATGCCCTACTTCCTACTTGGGAAAGTTAATATTTAATCATGACTTGATTAAAATAAAACTCACAACCCATTTGTACTGGAGCATTCCTATGTTGCAGAGTACTTTGCTTCTTGTCTTGACCCTCAAACAGGCTTCCTTCTAGTAGGAAGGAGGGTAGGATTATAGGTTATAGGTTCTAGCAGATGAGAAGGGAAGGGTTTGTGAGGGGAAGCCTGCTTTGGACTCAAGGCTTTGTTTTTCTTCTTCCTGGGATCTGTAATATTTCCCTGTCCTGGTATGAGTGGGGGTAAAGGAATCTTGGTCGGGTGGTTTTCATCGCCCCAGCGGGCAGTACTTGCCAAGTGTGTGAGCAACAAGGCTTTTGTACCAATTAGCTATGACCTTTTCTTTTAGCCTTGGGGTATGAAATTAGTGGAGACATTTCTGAAATATTTTCTTTCTAATATTAGTTTAAGGAAATTTCCATCATAGAGCTAATTGTTCTTTCACAGAGTTGAGGCTTTTTCCCTTTTTTTTTTTTTTTTTTTTTGGCTCCAGTAAGCTATTAAATCTTTGGCAGAGGAATTAAGCCTAATGTTTCTAGAAACATGACTATGGTGTGCCCTTTGCTGAATGTCTTACTTCAGAAATATCACAGCTGCAGTGGTGGCATTCTGTGCCATCAGTTTTTCTAGGTGCTTTCTGCAGGGAAGTTGCAGCTTTAAGGTCTGTTTGAAGAGGCTCAGCACAATGCACAATCGTGTTTTTAAAGGGCATTGCTGCCTTTTGGTCGACTCCATGTCAGTATACTGAGTGTGTACTGTTCATCAGAACAATAGAACATGGACAGACAGGGCAAAGCTATTGCTCCTCCCTCCTGACAAATAATGGCTCACTTATGTGTCTTGGATGATGAAGGGAGCAGTGAGATCCCATTCTGATAGAGGACTGCAGAGTATCAGGCGCTGAAATATAAGGCTGAAACACCTCTGTTCATACCTTATCCATCTGTACATGGGCAGGTCACAGCCTCTTGAAAGGAGAAAGTGTTGACAGGGTGCTTTGCAAACCTTAAAATGCTCTGTAAATATCGGCCTTTCCTTTTATTCCAGCTATCAAACTCTCCAGAGAACTATAGGCTTTTTGTGATGGACCTGTGACGCTCTGGAGCGAGTTTCAGAGCCAGAGGAGCCAAGGTCAAATTCTGGCTGTGTCCCTGGCTGTGGGACCTTGGGCAATCTACTTAATAATCACTTATTATTAGTTTTTTCTCCCTCTGATCTGCCAACCTCATTTATTGTTAGTTTTTCTCCCTCTTTTGAGCCTAAGAGCACATCTTAGGAGTCATTGACATGGGTTGTCAGATGTTCCAAAGGTACGTCTTTTGCACATATGTAGTACCTCGGAGCATGCAGAAATCTTTTTGCTTGTATAATCTCCTTCGATCCCTTAAACAACTCTGCTGGCCATTTTACATCTGAGCAAACTCAAGGTCAGAAAGCTTTAAGAACTTGCCCAGAATCACATGGACAGTAGGTGGCTTGGCTTGGTCTTGCCAGGCTCTTGAAAGTGTCTTTGTCATTATTCCACACTCTTCTCCCTCTCCCCTTCCCCCCATTGCAGTTATTTGAAATACCTTCATGTTTATCAAATGGTTGCTGTTAAAAAGCTTTGTATTAAATACAATTTTAAAAAAATAAGTAGTTAGGGCAATTTGCCAGATAGTCTTGCCATTTCTGTTTCAATTTAATACTGGAGAAAGAAAATGAAACCAAACGTGCCTTACTCAGCTTTGACATCTCATTTCTGCTTGCTGTCCTGAAAGCCTCTCACACAGTTAGATTTGAATAGGAAAGAAGAAAGCACACAGCACAGATTCTTCCCTTTTCCCTAGCTGTAAATCATTTCCTTATTATAGAGGATCTCTCTCTCTCTCTCTCTCTCTCTCTCTCTCTCTCTCTCTCTCTCTCTCTCTCTCTCTGTCTCTGTTTCTGTCTCTCTGTCTCTGTCTCTCTCTGTGTGCCTCTCTCTGCTTCTTTCTCCTCGCTCTCTTTCCTCCCTCCCTTTTCTCTCTCTCCTCCCTCTTTCCTTTTCTTCCTTCTTTTCTCTTTCTTTCTCTTTTCCTATTTCTCTCTTTCTTTCCTCCCATTTTTCTCTCTTTCTTTCCCTCGCTCTCTTTTTTTCTTTATTTTCTTTTTCTTTTTGTCTTTCTTTCCAGGCAGATCCACAAGTAAGGAACTCTCAGGATCCCCTAGCAGATTTTTTAAAATTATAGCTTTTTATATACAAAACATATGCTTGGGTAATTTTTCAACATTGACTCTTGTAAAAACTTCTGTTTCAACTTTTCCCCTCCTCTCCATCTCCTCCCCTAGATGACAGATAGTCCCATACATGTTAAATATCTTAAAGTATATGTTAAATACAATATATGTATACATATTTATACAGTTATCTTAATTGCACAAGAAAGATAGGATTTAGAAAGAAGGTAAAAATAATCTGAGAAAACAATAACAGAAAGAATGGAAATGTTAGGTTGTGGTCCACACTCATTTCCCAGTGTTCTTTCTCTGGGTGTAGCTGGTTCTATTCATTACAGATCAATTGGAACTGATCTGGATCCTCTCATTGTTGAAGGGAGCCATGTCCATCAGAATTGATCATCATATAATATTGTTGTTAAAATGTATAATGATCTCCTGGTCCTGCTCATTTCACTTAGCATCAGTTCATGTATGTCGCAGATTTTTTTTTTATCTGTATTATCAGACTGATGGAAGTGGTAGTTTGTGGCTGTATCCATCTCTGCTGGTTTTGTGTGTTTTTTTTTTTCTCTCAAACTTACCAAAAGTGAGAATGATGATCTTGCTTTCTTTTTTTATGCCTTATGAAGTAGCATTCATGTCAGCCAATAAAATTTATCAGCTCACTGCTTCTTCCATACTCTGGAAGAGAGAAATAAAAATATTTAGACAATAAGAAACTAACTTGTTTAAAACCAGATATCCAGCACTGACTGTTGTTCAAGTTGCATGTCCCTGTATCAGTCAGTCACCTTTTATTAAGTACCTACTATGTACCAGTAACAAGGGTGAATTATATTCTGAAATGTCTAAGCTGATTGTCAAAACCATTTCCATCCAGTTTTCCCACTAGGAATAGTGTTACTCTTTAGAATCATTTGTTCTGTCTGAGAGATAAGATGGCAATACTCAACCATTGACGGGTTAATATACTAGACTATATTGTCTAAATGTCTTTGTGCTTTCACAATAATGTGTCTCTTGCCTTGGTACCGTAACCTTTCAAAAACCCAGTGCTCGTCTTCAATAATGTACTACCATTATTGCTCCTTTGGCAGGACTGTATTCTGTTGATGACATTTTTTAATTTATTTAATTTCCTGTCACTTGCTATGCTAATGAATTTTTTTTTCTTTTGGGTTTTTAAAGCCAAGAATTGGAAAAGTATCTACTAAGATGACTTAGTCATTTCACCTACAGCCTCTTACAGCACTACCCAAAATGTAATAAAGATAAAGAAGGGCTCTCTAATAATAAATGTGCCTTGCTTTTCTGTACAAAGATAGTACTGCAGGCTTGAAGTCTCTGCTTTTATTGATCAATATAAATATGGATTATCTACAGAATGGAAAGCCTATTCATAATAGCATTCAAACCAGGGCCATTTGAGAACAGGTATTTGTTGCGTAATCTGTTTTTACTACATGTGCATTTTATTTGATGATTTTTGTAATCTAAGTGATAAAACTAAATCATATCTGCTGGTTGGACTAGACTATGAACAACTCTTTGGCATGCTGATGAGCTTTATTTTGCATGAGAAATAATTGGCTTTCCAAAAAGATGACTTGGAACATCCAACCCCCAATTTTCAGTGGAGTTACCAGGCTTTTAACAAAACAATTCCCATTACAGTCCGAGAGAATTTCACCACACTAAAACCACACTCAATGGCTAAGTGAGGAATGGGAGTTTCAGGCACAGCAACCAAAGGGAACTATGTTTGAATTGGGGCCCACCATGATGCCCCCGAGTGAATCTCCATTGTGCTTCAGATTAGCAGGACGCACAAATGTTTGTGAGAGTGCTTGGCTTGCCATGATGCTGGGTGTCTTACATTCTACTTATCCAGATCACTTGTGCATTTTCAATTGGCTACGGTATTTATCATATACTGTCTTCCGTTCTTGGGGAGCTTGTTTAAGCCTGTGAAGCAGCTGCCCCTTTTCTTAGGCGGATGAAATGATTCTTGAGTATTGTGTGGATATCAGTTCATGTTCCTTGCTTGAATGATGTGGCATCCAAATAAAGGGTGCAAAGTAAGCATAAAGCTAGTTTGTATTGTTTTATTTTTTCTTGTTTAAACTTTGATTTCCTAGAATTCCAAGAGGCCTGGAAATGAATAATGACTATAAAACCCTTTTATTTCAATGACATTATATGTGTGTGTGTGTGTGTGTGTGTGTGTGTGTGTGTGTATTATTTCCTTTGGTGATTCTTCCTATTAATGCTAATAGAAATTGTACATGTCTATCAAGAGACAAATATACCCCAGCATGTTATAAAATTGTGCTGTAGGCTTGTTTAAAAAAAAGTTGAGGATAGTCCAGGGAAATGCTTAATTGGAGTGGGCAAGATTTGACCTTACAGCTTTCTGAAAACTATTCTGCACCATCACCGCCCCCTCCAAACCTGGTATAGAATTTAATGGCTCCCATGGGAGCAAGTGGATATTGACAGTGCTTGGAAATCCCCACCTGCTGGGTAGTGAGCTCCCTTAGTGACTTTGAAAGCTTGAGAATAATAAATCTGTAAAGATCAGGCCAAGTGAAAAGGAGCTGTGTATTCATTCAGTCTCTGCTTTCCAGAAAGAAGTTGAAGCACCCTATTTTCTTCCACACCCTCAGTTCTTCCATCTCCATTGTAGTACTTTTTGCTCAAGCTCTTGCTCCTTTCTCAAGTTTCTAATATCAGGGGCCTCTTATAGTCCTATAAGTGATGTTGAGATTTGCTTTGTAGCATGCTGATTTAGCGCATGCCATTATGGCCATGCAAACTCTTCAGGCCTTTACACAGAATTGCTGTTCTTTTGCAACAGTCTGGGCAGGCCCCAGGGTGAGTGAGGGACAAAGAAGGACTGATAGGAGGCAGGCTTCCCACCTCTTGGAGGTCTCTAAGGAGACATGTTTTTCAGTCATGACCAATACAATACAAATTTTGTGTTGGTGTTTTATGGATTTTGTTGGGCTGTAATTATTTGTTGCAGTCAGTCAGTATGCGAGTTGAAAAGAAAAGACTTTTATTTAGGAAGTGGGCATTGTTTTGGAAGTCATGACAGTGGTGTAAAAAGAAAGAAAAGAATGTAAATGAAACATTTTTTTTTAATTAGACACAGCAGATAACAGAAGGGAATTTGAAAACAAGCATTTGGGACAGTGCTATGTCTTACAATTATTATCTCAGATTATCCTCAAAACCCTCAAATCTATGGGGCAAAGATCTCTGTATTATCTGCATTATGTAGGTGAGGAAACTGAGTTAAACAGAGTTTAAACAATTTGCCCTAAGTCATCCAGCTAGGAAGTTTCAGAGGCCAGGATGCTTCCTAAAACAAGACTCAGGGGTTTGCTACTAGGGACACAAGCAGGGTGATGAAGCAGCTATCGTGTTTGATTTGATGTGTACCTCAAGGTGAAAAAAGTCATTTACAGGGTGGATGTGTAGTTTGGTATGCAAAAAAAAAAAAAAAAAGAAAAGAAAAGAAAAGAAAGTGACAAACAATAAAAGCAAGAGAAATAAAGGAAATGGTTAGGAGCAAGGAAACGAGAGGAAAAACTTGTTATTGGCTAGAGTATTACCTTTGTTAAGTCACATACATTTCTGAACTCCCATTTTCATGGCCATCCTTACTTACCTCAGGACAAAAGAAGATGTGGAAGACTCACACATGTGGCCCAAGCCGGGCTGCCTCTGACACTTCCTCCAAGTGGATACCAGGCCTGATGTTAGCAGGGGCTCATTGCTAGAGAGCCGCCTATTAAGGGGTGGGCTTTTTCACCTGTAACAGATCCCAAAATCTCTTTATCTGGGTATGGAGGGGCTGCGATGTGTGTGTGGAGGGGATGTATCCACGTTGATGAAATAATGAATGGCTCCTTTAAGTGTAGCATGCATGATATTTATTCTTCTCATTATTGCTGCTACTCCTCCCATTATTCATTTAATAGATCATTACTCATTTGATGACAGTTGCAAAGAAGACTCTTGTAGTTATTTCACATTTGGAATGTGTGAATTAAATGTGATGTTGAGTCCAAGAAGCTATTCGTTTGCTTGGAAAGGAAATGAAGGAGAATGATGAGACTTTGAATGAAAATCACAGGATGACTTAGACAACATTGTATTGTCTTAGGTGCACAGACTTTCCAGTGATCATCACACTATAGCTTTAGGATTCAATTCCCTGGATCCCTCTGGGAAAACAAGCACTGTTTCTTTGTTTCTTTTAGTTGGGTTCTGTTTTACTACAAAGAAGTGATATCTGCCAGGTTTGTTTGTTTTTGAATCTGCTTAATTGGGAAGACAGATAAGAGATTGTTGATTTCATTTACTAATCCAGTAAAACTGACTAATAATTAAAATATAGCTCCAAATTAGTGAGGAGTTTAGCTGTAGCCAGGGAGTGTGTTATATTGGACATTATTGTTGCCATCTGGTAGAACATCTCCACCTAAGATGAACTTTCTATTTTCTCAAGTTGTATGAGAACTCAGAATGAATCTTAGAGCAGCCTTATTGGCATCACCCCAGTCTTTCAGGAGCTCTGATAAGGAAATCTGCTCTCACTAGTTCTGTTTTTAGTTCTGTTTTTGTTTTTGTTTGTTTTGTTTTGTTTTGTTTGTTTTTTATCTCCTGTATTCACCACAGTGCCTGGGATATAGTGCCAATGGTGATTGACTGAAATGTCATTTGCTGCTATTGACACGTTTTACTGAATGATGTCTATATTCTGATCTTCCTTCTTCTTTTGCCATGAGACTTTAATGGACATCATCAGTTCCAGTGAAAATCTGAATTATTAGTGTTTGTTTTATGGGGGCTGAAATTTATTGAATTCAGTGAATATTTTAGTCCTAAAATGGCCTGAAATGACCTAAAAAATGCATTCCACATAGTTAAGTAAATCTCTAGGAGAGCAGCTTGGGTGTGCTCCTAATGAGACTCCCACAGATTTCTCCATGTTGTTATTCCAATGTGAACAGACATTACTTGTGCCCATCAGCGTCTGGACACTTTGAAGTCTTGAGGATCATGATGGCTGGGGCTAGCTTGGTTCTCTCAGGAAGCAGAAACAGCAAATTCATATGTGAGTTTTCATCTGTCTTCCTGACACCTATATGGAAATACAAGCTATCCATATCTAAGAGTTGTCCACCAATGATAAATTCATCAGGTTGTCAAAAGTGATGCTTTTCCTGCTGAGATCATCCAAAGTATCCCTCTGGCCAGGGAGAGGATAAATGCTCATTTTCACATACCCTACGTCTCATCCTCTTATTGTGCATAATTTAGCTGGTGATGAACAGGCCTTCCAGAAGTAAGTCAATGAAAAAGAATCATTCCTTGCTTGTAGACGAAGTTGGGCATTAAGTATCTTTTTTCCATTTGTTGACCAGAAGCAATCTAACTAAAGAATTCTTCCCCTCCTAGGATCAGAAGGAAAATACAAAGTACCGTGGATACATTATTGAACCACAATAAGCCATTAGTTGAGTATAATTTGTAGAAGATAATGCTAGAATTTAGTTTTAATTGAAAAAGATTTTATGTTCTTATCTCATTTGTCTAATGTAATATTTTTTTTCTTGCCTGCCCTCTTTAGGTATCACAACTTTAGAGATTTGTTCAGCATCTCTGCAGAGGGTACCAGTCAATCTTCTTAGAACCTAGTTCATGCTTTTCAAAGAAGGGTCAGAGAAAAGTTGTGTTTTTCCTAAAAGGGCATTTCTTCTATCTCTATATGTCTCGTCTCTGTCTCTGTCTCTGTCTCTGTCTCTCTCTCTCTCTCTCTCTCTCTCTCTCTCTCTCTCTCTCTGTCTCTGTGTCTCTCTCTGTCTCTGTCTCTGTCTCTCTCTCTCTCTCTCTCTCTCTCTCTCTCTCTCTCTCTCTCTCTCTCTCTCTCTCTCTCTCTCTCTCTCTTTCTTTCACACACACACACACCCAATGAACATTTATTAAGCCGCTACTTTGTTCCAAGCATTCTGGTAAGCTAAGACCATAGTGTATATATAGTGCCAGTATTTAAGCATGTATACATTTATTGCTGCCATATAAGGTGCATAATTTTAAGTAGAGTTCTAATTTATGAAATACTGTCTTGGATGAAAGGTAGACCAAGCTTACTTATTAAATAATTTGGGATTCCATACAATAGTAATGCAGTAAGTCCTCTCCCATCTAAAATGGAATTTTTGGCAATCTTATCTAAGCAAAACCAGGCCACAATTTTAGAAGTAAGCCACGAGGGTCTTCCAGCAGTGGAAATGGAAGGTCACAAAGTCTGTGTGCTAAAGTCCATGTGTTTTATTCTTGGGAAGGGCCCTCATGCAGGGCCACTTTATTGTCATTTTCAGCAGTGCTAACAAGCTCGGCTAGCTGGTTTCTCATCCCGCGGCATATTAAAAGCCACAAATTAGAATAGGGGAGATGGGCTGTAAGAGACAGGCATGCCAATTAGCAGTGAGAAGTGAACGTTCTCAGCAAAAGAAGAGGCATAAAAACTAAGAACACGAGTAAGAACTCAGAAAACACAACCATGTGGGAATACAACACTACATACACCTGGATAGGCCTCCAGGGCATTTCTCTAGTTAAGACTCAGTTGAATAATTGACATCATGATGACCATAGGTCATTAAGAAAATGGTACATTATGTCTCATATTCTCTATTTCAAAAGGTAGGGAAGTATGTGATGTATTCAATAAAGACTTATATCCAAAATGTCTTACTTATACTTTAGTGCTTAAAGGTGTCATGCCCTCAACTCTCCCCAAAATTTGGCTTTCCAGAAGGCTTGATTTCCCAAGGGCTCTGGAATGCCCAGGCTGGTCTGGAGATTTTGAAAAGCTTGTACTAAGTTTATTTGTATTAGCAAATTAATGAACTTGTTTTATAGCTCATATTATTCTCCCAAGTTTGTAGCATCAAGAATTTTAAATACACACACACATACACACACACACACACAGATACACGTGTATCTCTGTGTGTATGTGTATATGCAACATATGGCAGTCATGTTTTGAACATAATTTGCTTGACCAGATGTGAAGTTAATACTATTCAGTGTTACCTTTGTTGATTGACACTTTGGTCATCGTTGGACATTCACATAAGAGCAGAAGAAATATTTGTTTCTGCAAAGCATTGCAATGTATTAAGATCACATCATGAATAATTCAGTCTCTTAAAAATTTTTCCAGAGACTGCTGTCTAAAGAACCATCATTCTTTTACCGCACTAGTAAAATTGCATCAAACTTGCCACTCACTCTACCTTTCGTAATGAGTATATTTTTTAAAATACCACTGGAATAACAATAAGACAAAAAGTAGTACTTAGATCAGGGGTTCTCAAACTACAGCCCGCGGGCCAGATGCGGCCCGCTGGGTTATGGCAAATGGACTGAGGGGCGGAGACAGAGTGTGACTTTTTGTTTTTACTATAGTCTGGCTCTCCAACAGTCTGAGGGACAGTGAACTGGCCCCCTATTTCAAAAGTTGGAGGACCACTGACTTAGCTATTACATTGGTATTTGCTGTTTATTATCCTCATTTTGGGGGATGGAAAAAACTGATGCCCAGAGAAGTTAAACATCTTGCACAGTGGCACACAGTTAATAAGTAAATGAGGTAGGATTCACAGCAAGGTCTTCTAAGGGGGCCTGGAACCAGGAGTTCAAATTCACCCTCTGACACTTAGTAGCTATATGACTCTGGGCAAGTCATGTAACCTCTGTTTGCCTTGATTTCCTCTTCTCTCAAATGGGGATCATAACAGTACCAAGGGAATATTTGTAAAGCTCCTAGCACAGTACCCATCACATAGTAAGTGCTATCTGAATGGGAATTATTTTTTCATTCCTTTCTACCAAGCTTTGCAGGGGTATCTCAAATGCTAGCTCCATCTCTTAAAACTGTTTATCTACATGTAGCACTTTGCTAGTCACTCTGCAGTTGTAATTCGCTGTGACACTTATTTTTAGTGAATTTTGTGATAAACATTAAGCAACACATTTCTACATTGGCTGTGTTCAAAAATGCTTGTGTCATTTTGCAGCTTAGCCCATGACATCTGTTAGAAAGTGGGTACATCGATAGTCCTCTGGAATTGTTTTTGATCATTGCATCAATCCAAGTTCCAAAATCTTTCACAGTTGTCTTTACTTACAATATTGTTATTGTGTAAATTGTGAAAAAATTCAAATATGGAATGTAATAGGCACCAGTGTTATGTCTTATATTATTTCAGAAACTCAGTTTCACATATCTAGGATAAGAGAAACATAGTTAAACCACCATTCCTGCTAGGAGATTTAGGAGTTTTCTAAGCTTAGTATAACGGTAGTAACAGGGCTACTAAAAAAAACTAATTCGCCCTTCCTTATGTAGTAATATCTCTTCTGGTCAATCCACCCAACTTTCATTTGCAACGTGGATTCCTAAGGAAACATTTAACCCACGTTTAAGATTTCTCCATTAACCCATATTTAAGGCACTCCTGAAACTATAATTCACAAGCCCCCACCAGTGTGTTCCCTTTATTTTAGTCAGCAGGTGGTATTCACTGAAATGGTATAGAGCAGTAGTAATAAAACTTCTCCCCCACAAAACCCCAACAACAAAAAAAGAGTGTACCCTTCTACAGATACACAGAGAATCAGTGGGAGGAATGGACACCAGGAAGAATTCACAAGAAAAGAGACATATAAATGGGGTGCCCATATGGCCATAGCACATACATACAAAGAAGAACCGCGTATACTTCCAAAGCTGAAGAAGCTTCCAAAGCTATTCCACAGCTATTAGATGGCCTTGCAGGCTATGACTATGAACCACTACACAGAATTCCCAATCTCTCTAATTTTGTCCGCCTGCATTTTTGATTTCCTTCACAGGCTAATTGTACACTATTTCAAAGTCTGATTCTTTTTGTACAGCAAAACAACTGTTTGGAGATATATATACATATACATATATATATACATACATATATATATATATATATATATGTATATATATATATATATATATACATATATATATATATACATATATATATATGTATATATATACACATATATATATATATATATATATATATATATATATATATATATACACACACACATACATACATACATACATACATATATTGTATTTAATTTATACTTTAACACAGGGGTTCTCAAACTACGGCCCGTGGGCCAGATGCGGCCCACTGAGTATGCTTTTAAATGGGGATGGTGGTAATACCTGCTATCTACCCCCCCTGCATGAAGAAGACCTCCAAGAGTGTGTTACAAAACTTCATTTTACAGATCCTCTTTTCATATGTTAGTTAGGCAGACCATGGAATATATTGGTAGAAGTTCTAATCTTCTCTGATCTGGCTCGGTGGCGAAAGAGGACTGCCATGTTGCAGGGGGATTTGGCGTCTGGACTCAGTTCTGCTGCTGTGGTATATAGCTTTGTCATCCTTCGTGTATATCATGTCAGTGGCAGTAAGGTAAAATGCATACATTTGGGTATGATCTAACAAATAAATACTAAGACCATAGCCTATATAGCCAGCAAAGAGGTGAGAGTATGTTTCCAAAATTAAGAATGCTAATACAAAGATGTCATATTCTAGCTTGGAAGAGTTATTCCTACATTTTTTTTGAAACTTTCACTCTTAAACCTTATCTATTGAAATGGGAAGGAAAAAAATGAAATCAATGTATACAATCGTATCTCTTTGACCCTGAAAAAAACAAATGCTTCCTATTGTCATTTCATTGAGCTACCTCCACCCCCTGGCCCCTGGAAATAGAGTCACTTATGTGACTCTTGAAGGAGAAATCCAGGGAAGTCTTTTTAATGCCTTCCTGTGGCTGTGATAACCTTATGCCCCATACTAGCCAACTAGGCTGCTTGAACATCCTGTTATAGAACTGGTTAATCCATAATTCAGCAGGTTCCTGGCTTCCAAGTTTCCTTATTGACACGCCTGAAGAAAGTGGGTGGAACTAATTAACACTCAGCATTATGAAATAGGAAGAATTAAATAAAGCAGCTCCAATATTAAATTCCGACCCCTATGAAGATATTCCCTTTAGTTATGGGGATTTGGAAATGATGGACAGGCTAAACCAAAACTCATAATCCTATTATAGTCTCCTACACCCACCTAATAAGCTTAAAAAGCTGTTTCTTTACAGTCGATGATAGTACCATCTTCCTCAAGGCTTTTTTATATAGCTTAGATATTCTTTACAGTACCCACTAAATACTTTATTATTGAGAATGACATAGACAGGTATAGAAAGGGTGTATGCGTAGCGATCGATGCACTTGGACTGTAAGAATACTTTTGGCCTTTAGGAACCTCAAATTACTAGTTTGAGAAGAATGCTTTTTATGGGGGAAAGAAGCAGCCTGCTTCACTAAGGTGGAGCCTGTGAAGAGAGGCAGGCGGGTGTGTGTATGTGTGTATGCGTGTGCATGTGTGTGTGTATGTGTGTGTGTGTATGTGTGTGTGCACGCGCGCACATGTGCGAGATACAAATATGGAAGCCTGTGAAATATTTTCAGCTATGACAAACTAGTAAGTCTTATTTCCTTCTCTGCACTAATATATCTTGGCCATGCCCCATCCTCTCTCCCCACTCCCTACATAGTCTCATAGAGTCTGTGACTAGTCATTTCTGTGAAAGTGGTTCACTTTCTTGACATTTGCTATTTCAAACAAACCAACCTGAACAGCTTACCTTATAGGCTGAGGACAAGACTGAGGAGCCAAGTTGGTGAGTTAGAATAATGAGCCCATTTTTAGCTGAGCTATATGGTTCATGTGAATTAATTAACCCCTTATGCACTTTTGTCCGACAGGCCTAATTCTCATTCAGTTGAACGACTTTTAGAATTCTCATTTAATTAATTTGCACTAAAACTGTGTTAAAATGTTGATAATAGAATTTTGTAGAATTATTTTTGATATAAATCATCTGAAGGTATTTACAATTTGTGGCTGTCTGTTTGTCTTCCGTATGTAGGGGTGAAGGTTGGAGTGTGAATAATATTTTCAGTATGCTAATTCTAGACCATACTCTAGAGTTGAGGTATCTCATAGGCAGAGGCCTACAGTGAGCAAAAAAATCTTATATATTCATCTGTGGGATTAGGGCTCCAAATATTGTCTCATGTTCAACCAAATGTACTCAATTATTTTTTATTGAAGAGGGAATGAATTTTTCTCCATATAAAATCTCAGTGTCATCTAATTCGTGAAAAAAGACCCTGGTACAATTGTGAGAAAGCACATTAACCCAGGAAGAAGATAGGTAGGAGTGATGCCATAGAAGATGTCAGCTAGGTGGTTGAGAGCATTCGATATAGTAGCTGAAGTGAGAATAAAGGAGTATAATATCTTACTTATTACTTAGTCAGCCCTCATGTTCAGTCAGTCCTTTCTACCCAGATGATTCGTGTGTGTGTGTGTGTGTGTGTACGTACACATACACACCTGTGTTATGTGTGTGTGTTGTGTATGTTTATATGGCTATGCATGTACACAGCATATATATATATATATATATATATATATATATATATATATATATACACACACACACAAAAACACATATGGATTATATATGTGTGTTTTTGTGTGTATACCAGAATTCCTGGAAGAGAGGAAGTGAAGGTTTTTTAAAATATTATTATTAAAATATTATTACAAATGATATGAAAGTGTTAGAGGAAATAAAATTTGAAAAGGAATAAGAGCAATGGAAGCCAAATTATAGAGGGAATTATCAGTTTTGCAGAAGAGGTACAAAACTGTATCCGAGCAACAAAATCCCTGAAAATTAGACTGGACTGAAGAGAAGTCAAATGACATCATGAGATGACAAGAAATATTAAAACAAAGTCCAAAAAACTGAAAAAAATAGAAGAAAATGCATACCATAACAAGGCAAAAATAATAGACCTGGAAAACAAATTGAGGTGAAAGAAATTTGAGGATCAATCATAGCCAAAATTCAAATAATAATAAAATATCATAAAGACAAACAACTTTGAAAGACTTAAGAACTCTGAATGACTAACCACAATTGCAGAGGACAAATGTTGAAACATGTTGTAAGGAACAAGAGTACAGAATTAAACATTATTTTTGAATGGGGCCAATGGGGAGATTTGTTTCCTGTATTATATATGTATCTAACAGCATTTTTGTTTTTCTTGTAATTCCTTTCTTTTGTATTTCTCAATTGCTGGGGGAGGGGGGGAAGAAATAAAGAGTGATGATGTATTTCTGCTGTTTGAAAAAAATTATATAATTTTAAAAATATATACATAAAGAAGTTACATACAAAATAATTTGGGAGATAGGCCAATATCATTTGGGGGGGGGGTAGGGAAGGGAATAGGAAAGGCCTCATGAAGAAAATAGTTCCTGTGCTATATCTTAAAAGAAGAGGAGGAAATTGGCAGTTAGTTCTACAGCAATGAAACTCAGAGGAAATACTGAAATGGTATATACCTGGGAATCATGTACAGAGAGAAGCTAGTTCAATGCATGAGAACTGATGAGATTATTGAGAGGGGGAATGTATTCTCTTTAAGAAGAAGGCCCAGGGCAGAACCTTTGCTTATTCAAAGTGTGCCAGAAGTCTTAGAGCAACTTTAAGCTCTTAAAAACTTAATTCAGATGTTGTTTGTCTTTTTTGTGTAGTGTTTTTCTGAATCCCTATACATATACACATGTGCCCTTATGTAGATGTATTTGCTTCCCTAAGGGTGAGGGTTAGTTCATTTTTGTCTTTGTATCCCTAGCACACAGCAGGGACTTGAGATTTATCTGTTGCTTGATGGCCACCCCTGCCGTCCATAAACGCTTAACGTAGCTGTTGTCACTGTCCAGGCTCATAGTTCTGCTAGCATCAATAAAGAAGAGCAGTAGACCCTGTGCAAACCAGTAATTTGTAAATTTGTAAATCCTATGTGATGTAACTCACAGATAAAGGTTGTCAGTGATGATGGCATCTCACCCATGCGGTGTTGTAGCAAAAACAGAACAATGTGGGTTATGGACTAGGCTGGAGCATTAACCACCTGTATGGCCTTGGACACGATTTTATTTTTTTTTTATTTTATATATATATATATATATATATATATATATATATATATATATATATATATATATATATATATATATATATTTTATAATATTATCCCTTGTATTCATTTTTCCAAATTACCCCCCTCCCTCTATTCCCTCCCCCCGACGACAGGCAATACCATACATTTTACATGTGTTACAATATAGTCTAGGTACAATACATGTGTGTGAATATCATTTTCTTGTTGCACAATAAACATTAGAATCCGAAGGTACATGCAACCTGGGCAGACAGATATTAGTGCTAACAATTTTCATTCCCCTCCCAGTGTTTCTTCTCTGGGTGCAGCTACCTCTGTCCATCATTGATCAACTGGAAGTGAGTTGGATCTTCTTTATGTTGAAGATTTCCACTTCCATCAGAATCCATCCTCATACAGTATTGTTGTTGAAGTGTATAATGATCTTCTGGTTCTGCTCATTTCACTCAGCATCAGTTGATTTAAGTCTCTCCAGGCCTCTCTGTATTCCTCCTGCTGGTCATTTCTTACTGAGCAATAATATTCCATAACCTTCATATACCACAATTTACCCAACCATTCTCCAACTGATGGACATCCATTCATCTTCCAGTTTCTAGCTACAACAAAAAGAGCTGCCACAAACATTTTGGCACATATATGTCTCTTTCCGCTCTTTAGTATTTCTTTGGGATATAATCCCAGTAGTAGCGCTGCTGGGTCAAAGGGTATGCACAGTTTGATAACTTTTTGGGCATAATTTGGACACGATTTTAAATGGCTCTGAAGGCAATTGCGAAAGCAGAGCATCAACAATGTTTTGGGCAGTAGCAGTATCACCAAAATTGCATATAGCCTCCCATAGTACTATTTTCTTAAAACTGATTGAGATGCATAAGTTCTATAAAGCTTGTTTTTAAAAATCAGACTTCTTACTTAGCCAAAAGATTCTGATCAATACAGTGATCCAAGGTAATTCCAAAGGACAAATGATGAAAACAAATGCAGTCCACCTCCAGAGAGAGAACTGATGGATTCTGAGTGCCAGTTGTATAATTTTCTCACTTTATTTTTCTGGAAACATGGCTAATATGGATACATGGTTTACGTGACTTCACATCTATAATTCATATCATATTGCTTGCCTTCTCACTGGGTGGGGAAGAGGTGGGAGGCAGGGAAAGAGAATTTAGAACTCAAAATTTAAAAAGGAAGGTGGGATAGCTAGGTGGTGCAGTGGATAGAGAGCTGACCTGAATTCAAATCCAGCCTCAGAAACTTCCTAACTGTGTGATCCTGGGCAAGTCACTTAGTTCCAATTGCCTCCCAAAAATAATATGCCAAAAATAAGTAATAAATTTGGACACACAGACATCACCTCTATTAATGTTCTCCTCCTTTTAAAACTACTTTATATTTATCTCTGTCTCTGTTGTAGTATTTCTTCCCCCCCCCCCAATCTCTTAAATTAACTCCTTGAAGGCAGGGCCTATTTCCTTTTTGATCTTCCTGTACCAAACAAATACTTTTCACTCAGTATTTAATAATACTTATACTTAATACATAATACTTAATAATACTTAGGTATTATCGAATTTATAGTAGTGTCTCCTTAATAACAAAACTACGGGAACATTTAGATTCCAGAAATGTCCACTTAGAGCTCTTATAATTTAGCCAGATGCAAGACTTGAAGAACAAATGATCCAATTCCAAATTCTAACTCATTCCTTAAAGTGGGGTACTAGAATGAACCTGTGTAAAACATTGAATTCGTCATCTTCCACCTAAAAACCCTGTCCTGAAATACCACTCGAGTCTTCCTGCCATTTCCATTTATCTCTCCCCACTCCAGGTGCAATCAATCAATAAACAGACAACCATCCTGGAGAGCAGAGGACCACCAAGAAATAATTAAAACTGTCTTATCTTTGAAAAATAATGGGATAGTATTATCCCACCTCAGATACCCTCTTTCTCTCCCTCATTCTCTCTTCCTTTTCCCCTTCTCCTCCTGGGAAGGTATGGTTCAAAATGAAGCAGTCTACTGCCAGACTGTTCTGGTGTTGGCCATGTGCTTTATTTGAGCACCTGATGAAATTGAGGACTTACTCATGGTTTTTCTCACCTTGGATTTCACTAGGCATGATTGTGGTACCATAATTTGTTGAAGTTGTATCATCTATTAACTTACTGCATAGGATTAAGTTTATCGAATTTGGAAAGATTTGAAAGTTATTTTCTTCTTTTCCCCTCAAATTCCCTAAAAGATGGTTGTCCCTGTTCTTTTTCTGTTAGCATAGCTAAATGAATGGTTCTACCTTTGTATTTTATAGATCCCTAGCTATAAAGGAAGTAGAAGATACTTCAAGGGAGAATTGCATCCTGTAGTATATCTTGATAGGCCTTCACCTCAGATTTATTGTGAGATTTCAGGTGGCCCTGCTCTGAGCTTGTCCCCACTGTACATCTTTGCTCTAAGGAATACGTCACATATATCCATCTGGTCCAAAGGAACAGAAGAGGAAATAAAAATAAGATGGCCCTAAGATGATCAACAACCTTAAAATCTGTCTGGAAGAAAGATTGCTCAGACTAGATAGAGATACCTAATAAAATTCTACGTAAATACGTGTGTCCCCTTGTATTTTTGGAAAATCCCAGTAGGGATGATATTGTATCTACAGTGTATACAATGAGATGTTTAATCTAAACCTGTTACATGTTGTAGTCAGGCAACGATTTGGTCCAAACTGATTTGCAGAGGGAGTATAAAAGCTGGAAACTCATCTTGACAGCCTTCCTGCTGTGACTGGCCTCCAACACATGTTTGTGCTGGTATTTGGAAGCCATGGCCCTGTGGTCTGATTCTTGGGGCTTAGAAACTGCTGCTCAGAGTAAAACTCTCCTTCCTTGCTTTTCAGGAGGGAGGATGGGAAGGCTCTCTGGCTGAAGGGTCATTAGGTCAGTCAGGAAGGGCCGTCAATCAGAGCAGGCTGCCAGGGGAATCCATTTTCCCCCCTTAATGGATTGAAGTGAGATTGTACCACTTTGGGTTCTGCGCATTATGAGGCCCCCCACCCTCCCAGCTGCTCTGTCACAGAGTGCAGCTGCCAGAGGGTGCAACGTGAGGTCACCACGCCCTGAGTGGGAGCCTGTGGCTACTGCCACTTAGAAGTGGCTGCTGCTGGCCTCCTCTTCATCAGCATCCTTGCCAAAAGACATTTATCAGTCGCCTACCTCTGTGTGTGTGGCTCTTATTGCCGCCCTCAGGACCTTACAAGCTTTTCAGTGCTGCTCTGCAAGCATTAGCTTCCAATCAGGCAGCAGCAGTGGGGCCACAAAGGGCTCTGGGATCCTTAAGACTCGAAAGGAGCCAAGCCAGCATGCGTCTAGCATTCTGCCCATGCCCTTCTCCCCCTTTTAGCCTGGCACAATGGCACTGACACTACAAAACGAGCCTCTTTTCTATTAGCAAAGCAACAGGAGTTTACATTTCCAAAGCCATTGTGTCAAGCAGACCTGGGCATTTATAATTTATTATTTCAGGATGAAGAGATGTCAGCACTTTCTTTTCAAATGTATCATTAAAGCCACATCATATGTAGGAATTTGGTCATCATGAGACTCTTAAAATGGCTATGGAAATCACATAGTGGCGCAGAGAAATATGAAGTGAGTGAAGGGGGCTTATTGTAGGAAATAGAATATTTTTTAGCTTGTGGAAGAAATTGAGAAGGCAGTGGCTTTATCAGATCCTTTGCTTGAATAGACAAGACTGTATCCTGGATGAAGCAGTGGACTTGAAGCGAAGGAGAAGGCAATTTACTCTTAGTGTCACATATTTACTCGTTGTGGGATCCTGGGCAGTTAACTTTCCTGAAACCCAGTCTTTCCATCCATACAAAAGGGATAATAATACCACCTACCTCTTGGGTTTGTTGTGAACATCAAATGAGATAATCTATGTAAATTACCTTGCAAACCTTAAAACATTCTATAACTATCAACTTCTTATTTAAAAAAAAATAACTTACGTTGTTTTTAGCACTAGGAAATCAATATCTCCAAAGCATTTTTGGGTACTAGCATTATGGCTATATCCTTGGGACCCTAAAAAACAAAAAAGGCAGACTAAAATAGCAACTATCAACCCAATCAGATTGGCTACGTAGCTAAACAAACCAGTTGTTCGGGAATTGGCCTTAGGGTCGTCCAGAGATACCAAGCAAGATATTTGCTTGTGAAACAGTGAAGCTATTGGCTGGAAACAGATTGATCCAATTATGGTAGCACATAACATAACTGAAGCTCGGCACAGTGTAATTGGTAAATGAATAGCGCCGGAGTCTGGAAGGCCACCCCTGGCACATACAAGCTGTGTGAGCTTGGCCAAATGGTTTAACCTCTTAATCCCCCAAGCAAACCCCCAAGATGCAGAGTTGTAGGTCAGCATCAGTGGTGGTATTTTCTACATTGGGAATTCCTATTCGAATGAAATCACACACCCCAAAAGCTCTGTAAAGAGATACATAAGACAAAATTGACAATGTTTTGTGCATCGGTAATTTTTATTTATATCATTTAAGTCGTAGTAGAAGTTATAACTCTTTCTTATTTTTCATATCATAATCATTTCTTCACGAAACCATCCCCTTCCCAGAAAGAAGATTTAGACAGCCTGTTCCATTAAACATAAGTTGCTTTTACTTCCAGGTGGCATCTATTAGGACAAACATCATGAAAAGGCCACTGACCGAAATGTTGATTCCTTAGCTGACACCTGGAAGAAAAATCAACTTATGTTTAATGGAACAGACTGTCTAAATCCCTGTTTTGAGAAGAGTGTACATTCATGAATATTTATCCATTGCCCGAATTCAATGGATTCTAATAGTGAAGGACATCCAGATCATTGAAAGTAGCATCTATTCATTACCTTATTACTTTCTAAAGAAAGAAGCAAGAATGCAGACTTGGAGTGGACTCCATTTCTTTATAACATGACACACTCATCATGACCTGCATGACAAGTGATGAAGTACAAATGTGATTTGGGCGCTTTCTCAAGTCTCGTTGGGGGAAAACTTCATCTTGTAACCACAGCCCAGCGCTGAGCCAGTGTTAGAAAAAGAACTACTGGGTGGGGGCAGAAGGGTGGAGGGAAGAGACATTGGCCTGTACTTGGTTCAGCATTCTGCACAGCAGATAATGATGTCTGTGTTTTTAGTTACATATTTTCTAACCGTCTTTGATTGTTGTTTTTTTTTTTTTTTCATTTGGGCCTTAATAGATTATTTACAATCAAGAGAGTCCCCAAGTAAAATCAGACCTTTGTATCCCCTGCACTGGATAAGGGTTCACCATCAAATAGAAGAGGCTTAGCAACAAGTAGTTAAATCTACACTGCACCAGAAAATTCAAAGGTGAAACAGGAGAGAGGAAGTGGGTCCAAAAGTAACAGAAGCTCAGGGTTAGAAAGAACCTTAGAGGTGAGGTGGGTTCAGCCCATCCCTGAACAGAAATCTCATCTACTTACATCCACAGCGAGTGGTCATTTAGCCTTTGTTTAAAGACATCTAGCTAAGTTGAAGTCATGAGCTTAAACATGTGGAATCACAAGGGTCTTTGCACAGATCTAATATTGTTAAGTGGAGTTGTCCTAGAATGTAATGAAGGAAGAATTTTTAGCAATCATTACTCTAGTTTTTAAATTTTTCTTTTGGTGTGTCACACAGGGATGTTGTATTATGTCATGGTGAAGTTCTAAGCTTTTAAAGCTTATATTACCAAACTTTAGTGATTTAAGCTTCTGAAATCTTCAGTTATTTTTGAAAGTTATTTTGAAACTTTATTTGACAGTGTCTTAATTTGGACTCTCTTTGATTGTGTTTGGCAGTGTGCAGTTTACCTTTTCCTTCACAGTTCAAAACTTCTTTCTTGGGCTCTTTAAAAATCATAAGCAGAGGAGATTCAAACATCTGGAGATAATGTCACGTCATGGAGATTTCTGTAGTTCTTTTCAGGAGTTTTTCAGGACAATGCAAGAACTTAATGCAGCAGGAACAGTGAAATTATACTTTTCTGCTATCTCCAAACTGTAGCAAACATGCAGGTTAAGAAATTGTCTGCGAGAAGTAGCTTTATGTCTCTTAGGAGCTGCCAGTTTTCCAAAGAGGCATTGGAGTTGGTTTCACTGAAAAAAGTTTCCAAATACATGACAATTCATTGTAGGAGAATCACTTTAAGACTGAGTAGAAATGGATAATGAAATTCTTTTTGTGAGTAGCAGGGTTGACACTGGTGTTTTCAGATGTGGGACTGAGTTTAAAAATGAAAAAGGGGAAAGCAAAGGTTAAGGAAATATTTAGGGGGATACTTGACCATTTAACTAATGGGCGAGTTGGCTAACATATCCCATTTCCTTTGCTTAGGTATTTGACCATGCTTTAAAAAGCATTTCTCTCAGCCCATTTCCTCCAGCCCCAACCTTATTGCCTCTTTGCCTATTATGTACTGTGTAAAAGCCCATTATCTCTCCCAGCTTCACTTCGTGGTCTCAAGGTGGGGAGGCAGACAGCTCTGGAGTCAGTCACTGATGGAAAAACAGACTTGTGGAATGGGGCTGTGTGCTTGAACATAAGGAGGAAGGTGCCATCTGGATGTCCAGTTTTATGTGGAAGCCCAGAGCTAGAAGAGATCTGAGTTCACCCCATACTTGAGAAGCAGCTCACTACCCCTTCTAGTAAGGAAGATTCTGTTACCTCTAGAGGCAACCCACTTTGGAAGCCTCCAGTTGTAAAGATACAGTGCCTTCCAACCCTACGCCACCATTTTGAGCATCAAGTCCAAATCTGTCTTTTTTGCAACTTTGGCCTATTCCTTCTCATTCTGCCCTCTGAAGCCCAGCAGATTATATTTAATCCTACTTCCCAGAGAAGAGAATTATCTTTTCTAGAATTGACATCCTCAGTTCCTTGAACCGTTCCTTATAAGATGTATCCTCAAAGCTCTTCCCCAGGCTGATTACATTGCTGAATTTGCTCCAACTTTTTCACTGCTACCTAAAATGCAGCTTCTCTTACTGAACACAAGCCAGAAGCCAATCACTACTGAAGGCTCATAACCTACTCACCGAATGCAACCTGAGATCTTGTTAACCATGTAGCATGGCAACCGGGAAGGCCGAGGTCCACCCTACATGCGTTTTCCACAGGTTATGGTCCAGTCACGCTATGCTCCTCCTGAACATCTAGAATTCTACTTTGATGGCTTTAGAGGTTAAAGTGCATTCTGCTTGATTTGCTACATTTCTCAAACCTTCGGGATATTTCTGAATGTTCACTCTGTCTTCTGACATGGCTGTACTGCATACTGCAAAGCCTGAGGCCAGTGAACTAGAGACCTATTAAGGACTAAGCTTTTGTGTTTTGTCATTCAGTCTGCTGAGAATCTGTCTGTGCTATCATTTACCACATTTCTTCATCTTATCTACATAGATACACTGAGAGACTTTGTCACTTGCTGTACTGGAATGCAGGTAAACAGTCATTTTCTAAATCTGTCAGGCTCCTGACCTTCTTAACAAAAGAAATGAGATCAGATTAACAGGGGTGATTCTTGATAAAAACCATATTGACTCAGTGACCATTGTTTCCTTTCTAATTATTTATCAATCATCTCTTTAATGATGAATAATAGGATTTTCTCTGAATTTCAGTGAAGCTTACTGGTCTATATTTTGCAACTTTATCCTTTTCTATTTATTTCTGTTTTTTTGTTGTTTTTTTTGAGGGCAAAATGTGTTTCTGCCTCCTCTCCCATTGTCCATGAATTTTCAAAGATAACCAATAGCAATTCAGCAATCATATCTGCCCATCCTGTAAGTCTTGTGCACTTGACAAGTTGAACCAATTGAGAGAAACTATGTGCTCTTTTTGTCTTTTGTTAAAGTTTGTATTAGTGTTTTCTGTTTCTTACATCATCAGAGTATCCTATGGAGCCTTCTGTTCCCCTTCCCAGAGGGGCATTCCATATGACAAATCATATCCTTTAGGAAGGAAAAAAAAAATCAGCATAACTGATTGATGCGTTGAAAAAAAATCTAGAAACCTGAGCAATGGGTAATAGATGTGGACCTCCCAGGTCCATGAAAGTGTGAATTCGGGCTGTCTTCTCATTTCTCTTTCTTCAAGTGAGGCTTAATATGTATATTTTTGATATATCCACTTTTGATTTCTTTTTTTTTTTTTTTTTTGGTTTGTCATTGTTCTTTCCATTTACATTGTTGGGATCAATACAGTTTTTTTTCCCTCTGCTGAATTAACTTTGCATCAGTTCATAGAAACCTTTACATGTCTCTCTACGTTCATCACACACATGTTCTTAAAGTATCATATTGTTCTATTACATTCATCTTCTGTGACACAATAATTACATTTATCTTCTACAGTTTCTTTAGCTATTTGACAATTAATGGGCAGCACTTGCTATCACAGAAAGTTCTGCTATACATATTTTGGAATACATAGGGATTTGTTTCTTATTGATGGCTTCTTTGAGGCATAATAAGCCTAGTAATGGAATCTCTGGTTCAAAGAATATAGACAGTTTTAGTTCAATTTATTTGCCTAATACCATATTGCCTTCCAAAATGATTGTACCATTTCATACCTCCATAAGCAATGTATTATTGTGCCTATCCTTCCACAACTTTTCCCACATTGAGTATTCCTATTTGGGGGTCATTTTTGTCAGTTTGCAATGTATGAGGTTAAAAACTTGGTTGTTTTAATTTGCATTTCTCTCATCATTAGTGATTTAGAGCTTTTCCCCATATAGTTAAGAATATTTTGTGTTTCTTCTTTGGAGATCTATTTGTTCATAGCTTTTGACTTGTTAGCTACTGGAGAATGGCTATTAGTCATGAATTTTTATTTATATGTATTATATATATTCCTGTTGCCTCCCTCAGTAGATCGTAAGCTACTTGTTGTCTGACGCCATTTTGCTTTTCTCTCTGTGTTGCCAGAGCTCAGCACAGCACCTGCTATGCAGTAGGTTCTTCCGAAATGCTTATTGATGACATTAAAATTGTTTTCAAGCAAGCTGAGTTGGTTGCGTTGATTTTCAGTGTTAAATTTTTAATCACACGTAATCAAGATTTCAAAAAAAAAAAAAAAACTTGTCTAGGGTCACAAAGATTATTTTGTGCATTTGCATTCCCCTGTTCTGCTTCAGCTCATGGCTGCAAGATGGCTGCAGATAGCACAGTATGCATTTGGGGCCCACAAATCAAGAATGACTGGTGAGTGATGATCCTTGGGGAGAGCATTAATGACTGGCATTCCTCATCCTGTGTCTTTTTCTCTTAAAAACCAGAAAATGACATATTTTATTTTCCTGGCTTAGAACAAAATTTTCTTTTTGTCTATTTCTGATGATCTGATTTTAATATGCCCTTAATTGTTCATACTTTTTGTCCAAGGTCTGCAGAGTCTTTCCTTTGGCCATTTTTAGGAAGGCTGGGTGGCTGTCTTTCTGGGACCCACTACATGACCTTCTGGAGCTCTGGGATGCTGTTAGAATAGGGAAACTGAATTGTGAAAACAAGTTTCCCTCCTTGCACCTAAGCTTTGGTTTAGTGTAGTCTTATTAATTAAATATGAGGTAATTAAAATTCAGAGGGTTGAACAAAGCAAAGCAAGTTTGATTTAGTGATGCTTATCTGTGGTTTGTCAGTTTAGCAAGGCTTCATCCAGGTTTCCCCCTTATCTGACAGGTAGTCAGCCCACCGGGCCCCTGGATAAGATCTGGAGCACCTAGGCTTTTCATGCATGACTTGCTCTTTATCTTGGGAGACTTAATTTACAAGTGCCCTATAGAAATGGGCGGGGTTAAAGAGAAGCAGCAAGTTCTGCTTCTCTGCACAATTCATTCATACTGAGAATGTTGTCTGAGAATCTCAACTAGGACCACTTGTGATAGCCCCACACCTTACTTCTAGGGAGTTGGGGCAATGTATGGTAATAATTCCAAACAGAGCCTGTGTAATTAAAGGAAATTCCACTCTTAACTCACTGAAGACTTAGTGTAAATTTTAATTGCTGGGAGCTTCCCAAGGAGGCTTGCTCTCTGGGCTCTGCTATTTCCCTATAGTTAATGCTCTGGAGATCCAAGCACATTGGCTCTAGAAGTAAACTAGGTGTTTCTCCTTTCTTCTTGTCCTTTTACTCTTCCTATGTCATGAATACGGCCTTTCCTCCTCTTTTGCTGGGGTACAATGAGAAAGGCGTGAGCTGTTGTTCCACACTGTATTTCTCTGATTAAGCAATAAGCATTTATTAACTAAGTGCTTTACTCTAGGTGGGGGTGAGGGGGAGTGAGGAGCTGGGGATGAGCCCAATGACTGGGAGGATGGAAATGGGCAAGTCTGAGAAGAAAGATATTTAAGAATAAATTTAAACTATTCAGTTATTTAAAGCGAAAACACCTTTCTTCTGGGGCTACTCATTGATATTCACTCTGAAATGTGAGTTTTACTTTTTCAATCCCATGTCGACTGAGTAAATATGCATGCCGAGCTGCATCTCTGTATGTCAGGAGAAGCCTTCCTGAATTGGCAAAAAAAATAACCTTGGCATTCTCAATCCTATTATTAATTATTATTAATCAGCCCATAGGAGAGGAAGAGAATACAGTGATGGTGCTTTGAGGGAGAGGGGGGGAAACAAAATAAATATTATATTTGAAAATTCATGTGAGTGTATCTTATAAGATTCAGCTGGAGGTAGACAGAGAATGATGAAGGTGATAATAATAATAACATTTATGTGGTACCTACGTTGTGCCAGGTGTTGTGCTAAAAGCGTTGATCCTCACTTCAACCCTGCTAAGTATCCCCAATTACAGTTGAGGAAACTGAGGCAGACAAAAGTCACACAGCTAGAAGTGCCTGAGCCCTAATCTGAAGTCAGGTCTTCCTGGCTGCATGCCCTGAGCTGTGTGTGTGTGTGTGTGTGTGTGTGTCTAGATCTCCCATCTAACCCGTGTTATATTCAACTTTGACTAAATCACTTCTGTGTCTGTGAAATGACAGACATTCCCCTCAAATTTCATTCCACCTCCATTATACAATATGACTTCCAGAAGAGCCTCCAAGGAAAAGCCCATCAAGTGCTTTGCTTCTGGTTAGAACTTAGTTTATGCCCCCTGAGAATGGCAGCTTCTCGAGGGAGAGAAGGAGTAATCCCAATGTTGGTCTCTGTCTGCCCAGTACTTTGTATGTCCTCAGTGCTTAATGAATGTGTCCAATTGATTGAAGTCATCTTAGGAGGGAATGGCTTGTGTACCTTGTGACCTCCCAAAGTACGGGAATGCAGAGGTGATTACTGACTTTAGATTTAATGGCAACCTCATGGGCACTTTTCCAGTTCTAGTCTTTCATGAGATTTCTAATGAAAGAACATTAAAACGTATCTCTTCTCAATTACTTAATAAACTAGTGAAACTTGGCCCTTAAACAGCCCAGCAATGGGACTTAGTCTGCTTTAGTTTCTGGGAAGTGGGAATTTGCCAAGTCCCTTTGCATCTTTCTTCATATGATGAATGTTTGTTACGCAATAATTAATGTTGGGGTAGAATCACAATTGTATGCTAATCCCCAGGGAATGGAAAATCAGGTGCACATTTACCACATTCAGCTCACAATGCTGCTGCCTAATAATATCAGAAATTTTAGCCCACTATTAGATGCTTGCTGAGATGATCCTGAAAGCACGATTTGCAAAACTTTGAGGTTTTTTTTTTTTTTTAACAAAAGTAGCAAATAAAATGAGATTCTGCTCTGTTTTTGAGCTAGTGATTATGTAAATTTATGTTAATCTACAACATATTATTTGGCTTTTCTACCTTTTTTTTTTTCAGCCTGATGATGATAAAATTTGTTTTGATTCAGATCTAGGTATATAGGTATACTTGAAATCACCTAATTTGAAATTGCAGTTCTTAAACTAAATTCTAAGAAATGTAATTATGTAAAGAATATTTTGAATGAAATATTGAATAAATTAGTAGAAACATAGTTAATTTCTAAATGCACCTCTAAATGCATACTCAGAGTAGTATGAAAGTGGTAATTTTCTGTCTTAATTTTAGTCAAATTTCATGTGTTTTAGGGTTCAAAAAATAAGGTTAATACTATTTTAGAATAAACACTTATTAAGCCCCTACTATGTACATTACACTCTTAGGCTAAGGAGAAAAAAGGGAAAAAAAGCATCAGCCCTTATTACATTCTACTGGAGGAAAACAATATGTAAAAAAGAGAAGTAAATACAGAAAGGAGAATTTGAGGGGAGAAAAGAGCATTAATGACTTGGTGGCTTTTTAATTAAGGATGTAGCTTAAGCTAAACCTTGAAGGAAGAAAGTTTCTTTTTCTTTTTTTATTTTATAATTATAAATTTTTTGACAGTATATATGCATGAGTAATTTTTTTAATAACATTATCCCTTGTATTCATTTTTCCAAATTTTCCCCTCCCTCTCTCTACTCCCTCCCCTAGATGACAGGCAATCCCATGCATTTTACATGTGTTACAGTATAACCTAGATACAATATATGTGTGTAAATCTTATTTTCTTGTTGCACGTTAAGTATTAGATTCCGAAGGTATAAGTAACCTGGGTAGATAGACAGAAGTGCTAACAATTTACATTCTCTTCCCAGTGTTCCTTCTCTGGGTGTAGTTGTGTCTGTCCATCATTGATCAACTGGAAGTGAGTTGGATCTTCTTTACGTTGAAGATTTCCACTTCCATCAGAATACATCCTCATACAGTATTGTTGTTGAAGTGTACAGTGATCTTCTGGTTCTGCTCATTTCACTCAGCATCAGTGGATGTAAGTCTCTCCAAGCCTCTCTGTATTCCTCCTGCTGGTCATTTCTTACAGAGCAATAATATTCCATAACCTTCATACACCATAATTTACCCAACCATTCTCCAATGGATGGACATCCATTCATCTTCCAGTTTCTAGCCACTATGAAAAGAGCTGCCACAAACATTTTGGCACATACAGCTCCCTTTCCTCTGAAGGAAGAAAGTTTCAAGGCTTTCTAAGAAGCTGAGGTAAGGCCAAGGGGCATTTCACTGGGAGGGGGAGGATGCCCAAAAGTTGTGTGAGAGGAAACACAGTGCAGATTTCTGAGGATAGGGAATAGGCAACTTAATAACTTTATGGAGTGGATGACATGGGAAATTGATACACACTTAATTGGGACAGGGTCAAACCATTATAAATATGGATTTACATTATAGTTGGGGCACTGTTGAAAAAAACCAAACTTTTCCTATTCAATATGTTTTATTTTGGTTGTAACCATTTGTTTGCCATGGTGTGACATTAGGAGCCAAACTTTTGGAACATATTCTTTCATTCTTCAGGAAAACACATTTGTATTACATTGGTTATGAAGCAGACCTTTAACCTGCAGTCTATTTTGTCAAGCCCATCAGTGAGCACGGCTTCTAGTTTTTGAATGGTGTTCAAAGCAAGGGAATTTCAGGCCACTGCCATCTTTATCTCCTTCTTTTGGATAAGTTTCCGAATCTTTTGTGATGTGTGGCCTGGTCCCAGATCAGTTTGAGATATGCCCTCTCCATTTCAAAATGTTTCTAATTCCAGACCATTTTGCTTCTTGGCATATGAACATATTCAGCACAATTCACCACCACCTCAAGAAGGATGAGACTTCCAAGCCCAAGTGAAAAGCAAAAAGCCCCAAAACTGTTTGGGGGAGAGGATGATTTACAATCTGATGGACACCAGAATGGTCAGTGCCACTTTCCTCTCTTTGTCTAGCTTGCCCTTGACAAGTTTGGTTTTAACTAGTTTATTTGTTCGTCATAGTCCTGGATAGCAGCCTTTTGAAAACCTTGGTTTTCTCGCTTTTCTTCCATCTGCACCACACTGAAGAGAGCTCGGCACTGGTCCTTCCATCCATAAGATCTGACCAAAGAGCTTTGTTTCTTTTCCAAGAATTAATTCAGCTCTTTTGTGGTAACAAAAGTCAGTTCTTGATTTTCATTTCCCACCATAGTTTTGTACTTCAGTATTGCTTATCTCTTTTCATTGTGGACTTGAATGGTCCTTGTCACACCTAATTGCTCCGTATGTACCAGCAGCTACTGTGGAATCTCTAAAAGTCATTGAAGTAGGTCCTAGAAGAGCTACAACTCTGGAATGTTTCCTCATAGTGATATCTATTCCTAGAAAACTTACAGGAAAAGAAAATCAGCAAAACCCAGCCAAAGAGAGCATTGGAGCATGTGTGTGGCTTGAAATTCAGCACTCCACTGAAAGAGATCTAGCTAAAACCGAGGAAACCAGTCAATTTAGCTTTCTCTGATCAATATCGGACATTCTGAGTCAGCTTAGTAGAGTCACATACATTTGACCACTGTTTTCACAAAATGAAACAAATGAAACATCCCAAGGCATTTGCACACTATTGTAAGTTAGGGCCAGACTGCGAAAGGATTTTATTAAATGCTAGACTGAGTAAATAGGGAGCCATGGATGATATTTGAGCCCAGGGATGACATCATCAAACCTTTGCTTTAGAAAAATCATTTTGGCATCTGTGTGGAGGTAGAGAAGAGATTTGAGTAAAGAAAATCAATTTGGAGGCTGTGCATGTTCCTGACAATAGCCGATGAGCCTCTCACCTAGACTGGTGGCTATGTAAATGGAGTGGTGAGAAGAGAATGCTTGAGAGATGTGGGGAAGTTAGAATGGATGGAATGTAATTGGGGTGGAAGATGTAAGAAAAAGAGAAAAGATGACATTGACTGAGTTGTGAATAAGGGTGATTGGAAGCATGGTGGCAGCCTCAATAGAAAGAAACTTTTAGAGGGAGGACTAATTTGCTTTTGGGGATAGGTAAGAAGTTCCCCTTTGGACATCAATCAAGGGTTTAGAAAGCAGATACTTAGTGCTGAGCAGCATTGAGTTTAAGAAGCCTTTCAGACATCCAGGTGGAGATGTTGGGCAAACGGTTGCTAACATAGGACTCCATAGAGCTCAGAAGAAAGATTAGGGTTGCCGAGTTGTGTTGGAGCATTTTCTGCATAGATATGGCCACTGAATCCATGAGAGCTGAGGAGATCACAAAGAGATTATAGAGAAAGAAAGAAGGGTGAGCACAGAGTCTTGCGTGATGTCCATATTAATGGTTGGGGATAGTTAAGTTTCTAGCCAAGGAGACCCTGAAGAAGAGTGGCCATACAGGTAGAGAGAAAAGCAATATCAGCCAAAGGAGGAAAGTAAATGAACCCAAAGGCTCAGAACCTGCTACCAGGTTTAGTGGTTAGCAGATTCTTGGTAACCTAGGGGAAAAGTTGTGTTGTAGTTATGGGGTTAAAAATCATATTGCTCAGTGGATAGAGCACCAGCCCTGAAGTCAGGAGGACCTGAGTTCAAATTTGGTCTCAGACACTTAACACCTCCTAGTTGTGTGACCTTGGGCAAATCACTTAACATCAATTGGCTCAGCAAGAAGAAGGAGAAGGAGAAGAAAGGAGGAGGAAGGAGGAAGAAGGAAGGAAGGAAGGAAGGAAGGAAGGAAGGAAGGAAGGAAGGAAGGAAGGAAGGAAGGAAGGAGGGAAGGAAGGAAGGAAGGAAGGAAGGAAGGAAGGAAGGAAGGAAGGAAGGAAGGAAGGAAGGAAGGAAGGAAGGAGGGAAGGAAGGAAGGAAGGAAGGAAGGAAGGAAGGAAGGAAGGAAGGAAGGAAGGAAGGAAGGAAGGAAGGAAGGAAGGAGGGAAGGAAGGAAGGAAGGAAGGAAGGAAGGAAGGAAGGAAGGAAGGAAGGAAAAGAAAAATCTTATTGCAGAGAGTTGGGAAAATAGCAGTTAGAGAAGATGTGGCAACAACAAATAGAGACTGAAAGGGAGAAGAAGTAAGAATTCATAGTTTTAGAGGAATGGGAGGGTCTAGTGAAGATTGCCTAAGGACAGGGGAACTATGGATATGGTTGTGGGCAGTGAGGAAGAAGCCAGTAAATTTGGAGAAGAGATAAAGAATATTGATCAGGAAAGAATCGGAGTACTGGCATGCATTTCCAAGGGAGAACCGGTGGAGATTGGATGACCAACGAGTCCAGTCATGGAATTTGCCAGAGCATTCGGCAACAAAGGCAGATGGTGGAGCATTTGGGCTTGGTCATAGGGATGAGGGATTCCCAGGCAAAGCCGGTGAAGGTTTAGTCATAAAGACTGAGATAGAAGGGCAGTGAGGGGAGGCTGGAGTGCAGCCCCTTGGCCCAGTCAAAGGAAAGCTTCAAAAAGAGTGAGGCACAGAATTTCTGAATCAGTGTTTTTCTTCCAGACCCAGCTCAAGTACCACCTTCTATGCTAGGGATTCTTGAAGTTTGTTAGCTCATTTATGGTTTTTTTTTTTTAAATCCTTGATAACTGTATTTCTAGTTAAATGACTGCCTTTGCAAGCCTATAATTCTTATGCATTTAAAGAGAAGTGGCTTCTAGGTTTTACCACACTGCCAAAGGGGGCCGTGGCCCCCCAAAAGTTGGACCCTGCTTTCTATCAAGATTTTTCTGCTTCTAGAGATGCTGGTGCTTGCCCCTTTCACCCCCATAGTATCTATTTTACATGTGTATATGCATATTATTTCCCCTGCTTAGAATATAAACTTTTTTTTATGTGCTACAAAATGTGTTTATTCATCAGCAATAAAAATAGACATTGACACAAACAAAATGAATACCTTCTATCAATTCACCATCTCCATTATTTATAGTTGTAGCAAATATTTCTACAATTATGCAATCTTTTACAAAAGCATTTTTAGTTGTTAACATTGTATATTTTTTTCTAATGTAATTTCTTAATGTTTATTCTTTGGTAACCATACAACACTTTGTAAAACTTCATTAACAGACACTTTCCCCTAAAAGTAATGAGTCAAAAAGGGTCATCTCCTCTTCTCACTTTCACTCAGTTCTCTTATCTAGCTTATTTCCATGTGTCTTAGCTTTTACATTCTGTACTATTTCTTTTATTTAGATTATAAACTTCTTAAGGTCTGCATATGTGTGTTTTTTTTTTCTTTTGTCTTTCTATCCCCTCAGCCCAATAAGTTGCATGGTCCATAATAAGAGCTTGCTAGATGCTTATTGGTTGTTTGGACCATGATCAATGCCCTACTGTAGTACTCATCTTCTTTCCAACCACCCGCGTAAGAACATGTGTCCAAAGGGCTGGTGAGAGCACTTCACTCCTGGGCCGTGGAAAGAACCTGGAGCAATCTGAGAGGTCCCATGGAGCATACCGGCTTCCTCACTGGAGGTGCTAAGTAGCTCCCTTTGCAGGCCGCTGCCCTTCACCTGTGCCCTGAACTGGCCTTGGCCTTTGTGAACAGGCAGCCTGGCTCTCACCCCACTTGAACAATTCAAGCAGCTTTCCTCGCTGGGCACTTAATCGGAAAATGAATACCATGTAGCACAGAACCATTAGGGCCACGCATTTGGACCTGTCCGAATGAATTAGGTGGCTCTGCTGGGCCTTTCTTCAGTACAAGCAGGCCAAGGGGGTGGCGGGAAGACATTTTCTGGCAATAATCATTCCCTGTGACTTTGCCTAGAAAAAGGTAAAGCTTTTATTGGTGGATTTGATGCCTTGCAGCTGTCGACAGCAGGGGGAGAGTTTGACCAAGCCCCAAACTGCTCCTTCTTCAGAAATGTCTATAAAACAAAACAGACTGGGGGGGGGGGGGGAGATTTACATTACCAATGACAAATCAAAGCTGAAAGTTTGCTTGGCCTGTTGTCATTCATTGCCATTCATATTCAGAAAGCAGACTGCTGTGATAATTGATTTGATGGTCCAGCTTGAGTGGAAGCACTTCTGGGCATAGCAGGCCTCAGAGATGCCAAAAAAGAAGAAAAGGTGGGAATGAAATAATGTACTGCTTTCTCCTCAGAGGCATGTGGCCCAGTTTTGTGTGTGTGTGTGTGTGTGTGTGTGTGTGTGTGTTTTAAAGAAGAGAAAAACATGCTTAAAAAAAAGGCAGGGGAGACCTCAAGAACTTGGTAATAAATCCAAAAATGACCATATAGCCCCAGTGCAATAAAAATAAGCATTCAGACAGAGACAATGAGAGGACATATTTTACTGACAGGTGAATAATAGGAGAGCGTGGTGGAAATAATCAGATTTTTCCCGGACCCTGTCGAGGGGAGTACCTTTTCTCCTGCTCCTTTGTACTGGCACAAAACAAGATTGCCTTTCGGAAAAAGGCTTTTAATTTTTAAAGGTTTTCATACTGGAATTAATAGCGGAGAAGGAGAAAAAGAAAACAATGATTGAGACTGAAAAGCTCTCTGCTAGCTGGCTGGCTCGCTCCCTGTCTCTCTCTGCCTGGATTATCTGAATTCATTGAATTTGTGGACTTTGAGCAATAAGTGCCAGTGCAGCTTGCCCTCATATCAGAGAGTGGAAGAGGCCAGTTGGGCCCCACCTCCTGCTCATATGAATAACTGGGGAGCTCAAAGGGCCATTTGGGCCAAAGGAAAGAGAAAAAGGTACTGAATTCAGTGCCTGACCTCTTCATCACCACTGCCAGCTCAACTGTGCGCCCCTGTCATCAATTTAAAGAAGCAAACAAAACCAGATGAGAAACATGGGCTGTCAAAACACCAATTTTAATCAGACTCAGTTTGTCTTTGGAGAGAAAGGTAGCGCAGAAGCAGGCTGGGTCTTGGAGCTCTCTGAACTGATGGCATTCAGTCTGCTCCCCTTTCCTCATTTGACAAGAGAGGCTTATTTTCAAAAAGGAGGCTGATGGAGAGGCCAGAGCCATTGCAGAAATCTCCTGCTATTGCTAAAGAGAAAGCTGGTCAGCTGCCATTTTTCAGTTCTTTAAGGATGTTCTCTGCCACTCAGAGACACTGGCAATTGGTGAGGCAGCCTTTCCCCGTCTGGACCCGAGCGAAGTGCTGCTTCTGGATCTCTGGTTTGTGACTTAGGAACGAGTCCTGCCTCCTTGTTAAAAGGAATAGGAGCAGCTGAGGATTCAGATCTCTGCACAGGGTAGAAATATGAACTTGGACAGTATTTTTCAAGGGCTCAAAGAGCTTGTAAGATGAGAAATTAGACCTTTAAATGTCTCGCCTCACCTTACTTATTATCCACTGTGGAAGTAGTTTCACTTTTTGCTTGTAATGTAAATGTATTTCTCAGCTTTGGGGAAGTTGACAGGGTTTGGCCCAGAGAAGAGCAGGCTTTTGGAGTGATCATTAAAAATCATTAAAAATGATCGTACTAGTTAGTCTCTACCCAGAGTTGTAGCTGTGGAGAACTTTTTAGAACGCGTCCTTCTGTGTGTTGGCTCTCCCTTTCATCGAGTGGACGGGACTTCTAAGCTAGGACCAGGAAAGAAAATGTTAAATAGCTCAGGCTATTCTTGTGGTACTCTACCTCCTGCTGTGTTAATAATGTCTAATTAACCCTTTGAGTTCTACTACCCCATGGCTTTGGAAACATGTAATTGTGTTATCATCTAGACCATATCTATCCATTTTATCACCAAGAATCACGTTTTCTCCAAAGTTTTGCTAGGGCTTCTGGGACAGCACCTTCTGCCTGCCTATGGCTGTGGCACAAGTATCAATCAGGAACAGAAAGGGTTCCTTTTTTTCAGAGCGGGCCCTTTTCGGAGGAGCAGAAGGTACCCCCAGAGCCTGGGCCGGAAACACCCCCCCTTTAACTGGAGGAAGCATGCCCCAGCCCCGCCCACATAGAGAGGTACAGGCGCAGCCGCAGGCGTCACTGCTCGTGCCACGGCCCTCGAAGGTGCTTGAAGGCTGAGGTAAGGGACCACAGCCCCATGGGAGCCTCCAAGCCTCCAATCCCGCTCTCCTTCCGCTCTGTGGGTGAGGAGGCCTCAAACACAGCCCATGTTTGCCAAGTCTTAACACATCAAATCGAATGCAGCCATCAAGGCCTCTGACAGGCTTCAGGCTGAGGTGGCAGTCAGTTTTCCAGATGTTGACAAAGAGCAGATTCCTGGGAGGAAGGAGCTCAGCAACGTGAGACTCCGCCTTTACAAAGGAAACGCCACCACTGTATATGTGAGTGGGAGAAACCCTGGGTTTTTTTGAGGTAGAGAGAAACCTGTACCCAACCGTTTATACTCTGTGTGCCTATCAGGATCTTTTACTCGCCTTCACGGCATGGCTGACGGTGCTGAGAAAGTTGGCGGGAGGAACGTATTTCATGGTACCCTCTGGCGGCCTGTCTGTGGTAAAGCAGGGGTTATCTCTGTGCTATTGCCTTGGTTGGGAACAGGGCTCCGGTGGCTATAGCGGTAGCCAAAATGTCCTCAGCTGAGATGCTGGCCTCTGGCCTGAAGGGGGAAGGCTTCGCTGTGCTCCACACCTACCTCGACTGTTTGTGGCACATGGGCCACAGGTCCTCCCCCACCATTGTCCCCTTGGACCAGATTACTCCGGAGTTTGAGGAGAGCACCAGAGAGGAGGGGGCGGCCCGGGGGACCCCGTTGTTCAGGAAGAGGTGCAAAGGGAGAAAGAAATCAGGGAGGCCCAAGAGAACCCCCCCACCCCCTAGAAGTTGCAAAGGGCTCTGATATGGCAGAATTGAGTCAGGCCCCACCAGTGACAAGAGCCTTCAAGAGCAGATGGATGAGCTACTGCATAATTGTTTTTTTTCACACGCTGAAGAGCCGGGTCACTGAGGCTGACCTGCCCTTGCTCACTAGCACCTTTCTGGGCAGCCACATGTTTTCCCGCTGCCCCAGAGGGCAATAGCTGGACATGAAAAAGTCGAGCTACAGAAAGCTCTCTAAATTCCTGCACCAGATGATGAAGCAGCAAATCGTGCAGTTGAAGGAGCTGAACAAAGGCGTGCAGAGGATTGTTTCCGTGGACTGGAAGCACCCCAGTATCACCTCTTTTATTATGCCTAAGCCATCTCCAGACCATCCGACTACCCAGAAGGTTACAAAGGGGGAACCGGAGGAGGAACAGTCCTATTACCTCCAGAGATCAGATCCCTGTACTGTATCCCGGCCAGAATGTCTGCTCTTTTCCAAGACTCCGGCTTTAAGAAAGGGAGCATCCTCTCTTCCTGTGAGGTCCGCGGGACCCTCTGTGACTACATCCAGAAGAACAAGCTGGTTGATGCAGACTTTTAAGTTGGATTCCATCTTGTGCAACTGCCTCTTGGGGAAATCAGAGCAATTCAACCTGGATAGACTTCCGTGGGATAACCTCTTTGCAAGATGTCTGGGGAAACTGCAGCCTGCCTATAAAGTGACTTTTTATGGACAAGAGCCTGTCCTGAAGAAAAATCTATCCTATTGAAGTCATCCTGGCACAGCAAGCATTCAACAAAAAAGTGACCATGATCCGGAATCTGGAGACCAATGGACTTGATCCTTATAATGTGGCTGCTCTTCTTAAGCAACGTGGCCAGGCCAGTGCCATGGTCAGCCAGGTCCCTTAGAACAGGAATGCTATTCAGGTCCAAATCCAAGGTAACCAGAGCAGTCTTTTCAGCCATCTCCTGCTTGAAGAATATCGCATCCCTGCAAAATACATCTATGGCCTGGAAAAGGCTCTCAAAGCTTGCAAGAACTGACGGACTGTAACTTCAAGTCTCAAGGTTCCTGAAGCTCTACTCTCTCTGTCAATCATTTCTCTGATTGTTTTCACCTACTTTCAACTTTTAATAGAATGAAATTAGTTACAATAAACATTTTTGTCCTAAAACCAAAAGGCAAAAAACAAACTTTTTTCTGAAATGTTTATTAACTACCTGTAACATTCTCCTCATCTACTAGTTTACTAATCCTAATAAAAGGTGGGTAGGTGTTGGGGGTAATCATTTGAAATGTACTTGAAGTCTACTTACTGTGACTATGAGCAAGTCACAACTTCTAAAATTCAATTTCATATCTGTTGGATGGGCAGAATATTACAAAATGTAACTCATAATTGTGAGGAAAGCTACTGATAAACTCTATATAAGTACTTACTTGTACTGTACTATAGAATGTACAATGAGGAGTGAGGTGTGACAAAACTGGGCTCTGACGTTAACTGCAAGTTCTTAGAAACCTAATCTTTAAGCTAGTCATTTCTGTGTTTTCCATTTTTGGAAAAAAAAAATATAATTTGCTACCCAAGTACGTTTTTTTCAAATAAAAAAAATCTTAGCCAAAATCCTGCTAAACTCTTTCAGCATCTTCCTCAGGTGCTGAATTAGTGATACTGTCCCCCCCCCCCCAAAAAAAAAGGAACAGTAAATATTCATTTGAATGCTTATTGGCTGACTTGCTAGGAGCAAGTAACAACCTCTAGAAACTTGATTCTTATCTATTAAATGGGGAGAATATTAATGTTTACCTCAATTGTTGGGAATAAAACTATTTAGTAAACTTTATACAAATGTGAATCCTATGTACAGCAGAGTGCAGAAACAAAGTTGGATTCTATACTTTAAAGTTACAGGTTTCCTGGGGTTCTAATCTTGATCTAATGTTATCTCTGTGATTGTTTAATCTTTGAAACAATGAAATAGAATTCATAGTCCATAGAAGTTTTGTTCTAAACAAACAAAAAACAAATAAAAAAAATCCACAAAGCAAAAACAAACAAACAAAAAAAACAAAGACCACCCCCCCAAAGTCAAAACAGACAAAAAACCCCCACAAGTTAAAACAAAGACCAAAAAAACCCCTAAAAAATTAAAACAAAGACTTAAAAAAATAAAATAAATAAAAAAACAAATACAGGAAAACCACAAAAATTGAAAACAATTTTTAAAAAATCCTCGCTTAGTAATCCTGGAAGGGGAGAGCTTGGGGTGAAGGGGTAGAAGAAGGGAGGCAAGAAATGTGGTTGACCTAGTATATAAACCTTCTCTTTACTCTGGGAAATTAAAAAGCTCTGGTTCTTGTTTGTCAGATGGGGAGAATGTTACAAAATCTAACTTATAATTGTTGTGAGATAGGCTATTGGTATCATCTGTAATTAATGTGAGTCCCCCTATACCACCAAGTATGTGAAGAGAAGATATGTTATACAAATCTGTATTTTTTTTTCCTGAGGCAGGTGGGGTTAAATGACTTACCCAGGGTCACACAGCAAAGCTATACTCTTAAAATGGAATTCCAAGTGTCCTGACTCTCCAGTCAGTCATCTCTGAGGCTGTTTTCAACTTCTGAAACAAGCCAATGTAATTTGTCACCAAAATAATTTTTTCCAAAAATCTTGGTGAATTCCTTTCAAGGGTGGGAGTAGGAGTGGGGGAAAATGGAATTTATGCCAATTGTTAGCCTGCAGCTTATTGAGTGACTGACCATGTTAAGAGTCTCTAGAAGTCTATTCCTTCTCTGGCACATGGGGAGAATATTACAATGTGTAAGGAAAAAAATCTTGGAAAAGTCCATATAAATGTGAATCCTGCATTCTGTAGAGAATAGACCATAAAATGTCTCCAAGTTAGAAATGTTCTGGGATTCTAGAATCTTTGAACTTGAAAGAATGAAATAGAATTTCTGACCAAAATCATTTTCTGTTCTAAACAAGCTTGACTAACATCTTGCCTATTATTTTTGGAAAGGGGGAAAGGGGCAAGTAGCAGATTGTAAAAGTCTGATTCTTATCTATCAGGTGGGGAGAACTCCTAAATGTCCTGAGGAGAGAGTAACAAAGCTAGTCTCCAGAAATTCCAAGCTCTGTCTATAAGCTACTCATTTCTGTAACCGTTTTTGAGTTCTGACTGAACAAAGCCACCAAAATAAATTTTTTTTCTAAGACCAAAAAAAAAAACGTTTTGCTGAAATCTTGGTAAACTACTTGCGAGCGGTCTTCTTATATCCTACGGGTAGCAATCCTGTCCAAAAAGGGGAAAGGGGGTTAGTCTGCAATGTGAGCCTTCTACTTCTGGACTCATTGACTGTGGGTAAACAAGAACCTGACAAACACTCAGTTTCTTTATTTGTCCAGGGATAATAGTGGGGATAATAGTGCTCTACCTAATTAATGCTTGTTGTCTGGAAATCCATATAGAAATGGGAGTCTGGCTCTCTTGCACACTTTAGTGTATCACAAAGCTAAAAGACCAGGTTGAAGCCAAGTTGTGATGAACTGTTTAGGAACAGCCAAACAGGGCTCCCAAAGGCGCTAATGCTCATAATGATAAAACTGCACAGTCTTTGAAGGTTTATAAAGAACTTTACAGACATTTTATCACTTTATCCCCCAGCCGCATGAAGAAATTGAGCACCCAGAAACTAAGTGTCTTGTCCAGGAGAGGACTATTGAACAGTAGCCAGTAATAGGGGCAAACCTGCTGTTAAGGAATATCGTGTTAGTAGCCCTATGGAGAATGGATTGGAATAAGGAGAGGATGGAGTCAGGGAACCAAATTAGGAGTTTGTAAACATCTTCTAGATGAGAGGCATGAGGTCCTGAACTGGAATGGATGAAAAGGAGGTACTAGATGGGAGAGGTCTACGTGGAAATGGTAAGTAACCGGCTGTGGGTGGAAGTGAGAGTGAGGAAGCCAGGAGAATGTGGAGCTTGTGAGCCTGGGGCACCTGACTGGCTATAGGAAAGTTCCAAAGATGGCTCGAGGGGGCTATAACTTCTGTCTTGGATATAATGAGTTGGCTATTCCTGTGCACCAAGCCATGTAAAATGCAATAGGGAGTTGAGACAGGATTATGTTCTTGCAGGAAAGAGAAGAGTTGTCTTCCCAGAAATGACCATTAAATTCTCAGGAGCTCATGATATCACCAAGTGAGAGAGTAGAAAGAAAACAGAGAAGCTTCAGGTGTAACCACAGTTGGAGAATATGATTCAGATAATGATCAGTGATCAGGAAAGGAAGGCCCTATACCTACACACACACACACACCCTTCCAACATCACTTATTTAACATTTATATTTATTTTTATATTTACACTTTTTTGTTAGTGTTCATGTTTCAGTCATTTCTGAATCTTCATGATCCTGTTGGGGGGGGTTACTTAGCAAAGATACTGGCGTGGTTTGCAGTTTCTTTCTCAAGGTCATTTTACACATGAGGAAACTGAGGCAAAGAGCACTGACTTGCCCAGGATCATACAGCTCATGTCTGAGGCCAGATTTGAAAATTAGGGTTCTGATTTCAGGCCTGATGCTCTATTCCTTGTACCACCCATATTGACACATATTAAGTTAATTTTATGTGTAATGTATTTGTATTTTTTTTCCCTCTATAATATTATGGCTATCAATCTCCTTTGCTGGATCACCACCCATCTCATAGCCTCTAATTGCCATTATAACCCAAGGATCTCTCCTCTCACTATACTTTCTCACTTGAAATCATCAGCTCTTTTAATGATCATTTCTAGGAAGATGACCCCTTTTTATATATCTAGCCCCAGTTTCAGAGAGAGAGAGCGAGAGAATGTAAAGGAAATAAATGTACAAGGTAGGTATGTGTGTGCGCTCGCACACACAGAATGGATTGTGAGGGAGGACATTAACAATTGAGGTGATCTGAGAAGCTTCATGTAGAAAGTGGTACTTGAACTGCATCTTTAAAAAGGAAAGGTTTTGTGGCTGTTGGAGGTACAGAGGGAGTGCACTTCAAGCATGGAGAACAGCCAATACAAAGGCACAGAGATGGAAGATGAAATGCTAAGAGTGAAGAATAGAAAGGCCAGTTTGGCTGAATTGGAGAGTGTGGGTAGGACAATGATGTTCAATAAGCCTAGAAACATGATTATGAAGGCCTTTTAAAGCTAAACAGAGAAGTTTAGATTTGATCTGATGGCACTAGGTAGTCACTGGAGTTTATTCTGTGTGACTGATCCACCTTCTTTGACAGATGTGCCGTCAGTGATGTCTCTACTTTTTACATGCAAGTCTTTTGGTATAGTATGTTGCAGTTTCCTAAACCTCCACCGTTAGCCAATCAATCAAGGTATTGGGGATACCGGTAGAGCCAATTGGGGGCTATGTATAATGTATGGGCCATATAATTTGAATTCTTAGATCTCTCGGTATTTCACGAGATCACAGCCAGTTAGGTGGGCAGATAGAAGTTATAAAAAGGCAGAGCTTGATATGTTTTCAGCACCCACTGAGCAAATTTACTTTGCTCTCCACCAGTAGGAACACTAGGAATTTTTGTTCCATAAGCAAAACTTTCTGAAGGAGGTCCTTTATTATTGGTTAAGTGGAGAATAATTGCATCTTCAGCCCCCCTGCAATGCAGGGACTGCTTCTGTAATCTCTGTGTTTATGGAGAGAGAAAAATGCTCTCCATCACTTACAGAGTTTTTTTGCCTTGTTTGGACTCTTTGTGTGTGTGTGTCTGTGTGTGTGTGTGTGTGTACTTTCTTGCTTAGAAATGAAACTCTGAGTGTAAAACCTCCACAAGGAAACAGAAGTGGTCTTGAGCAAGGAGGTACCTTTTGCAAGCTAGGCTGGAAGGGATGATTTACATCAAATATAAGATGAAGACTTTGTGGGCTCCCACTTGCTAGTAAGTACTTCTCTTACTAATTGAACTTAGATAGCATCCCTGGGGCTTTTTCTCTTCTTCTTCTTCTTCTTTTTTTTTCTTCTTGTGCTATTGTTTTGTTTGTGCTTTTTTGGTTTATTTTTCCTTGTGCTGTTTTTTTGTTTTTTTTTGTTTTTTTTCTTGTGCTTTTTCACCCCTCACCCTTTAGCCGCTTCTTTTGGTAGCTCTAGTTCCATTACTTTGACATCTTTGCACACCTGCAGATTTCCCCCCCCCCTCCCCACTGCTTCCTGCCTGGCCCTCCCAGTGCTACTCTTCCCTGCAGCCCTGCTCTAGAAACCTGTGGTGCCTCTGTTGTTCTTTTGGCAATATGTATATGAACTTGGGGCATATGTGGCTGGCCCACCAAGCAGTTTGCAATGTCAGGCCCCACGTGATTCCTCTTCTTTGGGACCACAGAATTCCTCAATAACTACTGGCATTGGCTGCAAAGTGCTTTGTTGAGATGTTTATGTGGGAAGTTAGCTTCATGGCCTCGGCCTTTTTTTCCCCAAAAGCATTGTGTATTCTGCAAGGGATGGATCTGCCAGAAACAGCGATTACAGTGGGCCAGAGGGACAAAAACCGGGAGCACTTTGGGGAGATTTCTGTTGAGGGGCCGTCCTGAAACGTTATTTAAAGTCCAGCAGTTCAGGCCCAGAACAGAGACAGCTGTGTGCTGGAGAACTTCTTTTTTGCTCACTGCTCTCAGATAAAGGAATTGTTGTTTCTGCAAACTAGGAGGCTGCACTTAGAGGAAGGTAGTTTATCTTCAGTAAAAAATAAATAAATTAGGAACTGAGGAGAGTGGATTTCTCTTTCTGAATATATAGCTCACAGCTTTGGAGGTTTGTTGTTTTGGCTTTTGCCAGAAATAAAATGTTTGCTATGTTCTGATAACATTTTTATTATTTAATATTTGCAATTCATCCTTTGCTGATGAAGTTTCTTACCTTGGCACATTTTTCTTTATTCTGCTTGTTTCTTCTATTTATTTGAAACTAGTGCATACCATGCTTCACTTTTGTATTGAAATAAATGAATTCATGCATTTGCTTTCTTCACAGCATGATAGGATAACAGCTAGAATAAAAATAATCAACCTAATATTTCTTGTTGCTGGAAAATAATTATGAGACTATTACACAGAGGAAGCCATGCTTAAAATCAAGGAAGGCTTCATATTGCATTTAAAACTCAAGTGGGACCTTCAAGTATTCTGTTTAGTAGAATAATATATCGATGAACCCGTGGAGAACTAATTATGTTGTTTCACATGAATTACAAATGCAGCGTTTGGCTGCATTATTGGCTTACACATGTCTTTTACAATTAATCATCATTAAATGTTAGAATTATGAAATTTGAGGTGCAAAAATACATACTTTTAAAATAAGGGATTAAAGGAAATACCATGACTTCTCCTCGAGTTTTATAGCTGGCCTACCGGGGTTCTTCTTGTCCATTGCAAATATGATGTACGTATGTAAAAAATAGTGTTTTCTTCCCCAGCAGAGTACTTTTAAGAAAACCACATGGGTGATTGCAATTTCAGGTCTGCCCCTGTCTCCAGTACTCTTGGCTTAGCCTATGAATTTCAGAAGCAGAAATTTAATTGAGCGCCCCAATTGCTCTCCCTTTTCAAATGTCATAATAACTGATTGCTGAGGTGATCCTGTTGAGGTTTAACAGCATGATTAATATTAATTATATGTAAATTATATAATATGTTGTTATTGTTCTGTTGAGTCTTACTCCGTAACCCTGCTTGGGATTTTCTTGGCAAACATACTGGAGTAGTTTGTCATTTCCTTCTCCAGCTCATTTCACAGAAGACATCCAGATGCAAAGAGGGTCAAGTGATTTGGCCACAGTCACCCAGCTACTTAAGTGTCTAAGGCTGGATTTGAATTCAGGTCTTCCTGATTCCGGGTCCAGTCCTCGATCCACTGTGCCCCCTAACTGCCCAGAAGGATATATAGTATTCCACATACATATGTTATATGTGTGTGTGTATACACACACACACACACACACACGCACGCACGCACGCACGCCCACACACATGAAATAAATGCTGAGTATTGCACTAATTCTTAGTCCCCCAAAGTCTCAGTTCCAGTATGGAGTGGCCCTTGAGTCTGTACCCTGTGAGCAGTGGACAGCTTTGGGGCAGGCTTTTGTGAGTCAGATACTGATGCTCTTAGGAGGCGGATCAATCTGACTGACAGAAGAGCATTTATTTTAGATAAGCCTTCCTTTGTAATCTTTGGGGTGCTCTAAAATGGACATTATAATTAGGCAACACAAATAACCAGAGCACAGATTATCTTTTTCACGATTCTGCCCCTTACACCTCACATAATTCCAGTTATGTTAGAAAGTCATCAATGTTGAATTGAAAAGTAGCAGTTTTAGACATCTCATTTGGTGTGTTTTTCCATTCAAAATTTTCATGGGAAGAACTTTATTGATAGTACTAGTGATACGTGAAATTCACTACATTGGAAACCAGACTCTTCCATCTTTTCTGCAGCCTAGTTTTTCCTCCTATGTTCTCTTACTTTTTTGACATTACCATCTTTTTACTTCTCCAGACTCAAACTTAGATGAGCCATCTTTGACTCATTGCTCTCCTGCACCAGTTCCTAATCCACAGAATCATTAAATCATGCTCATTTTCCCTCTAAATGCTTCTTGCATCAGCCTCCTCCTTTATGTTCCCATTGCCACTAACTACCCTGATTGGGGCCTTTATTATCTCTCACTTTGCAGTTGCCTCCTCACTGATCTGCCTACCACAAACAGATTCTCCTTCCTTTCTCCTTTCTCCTACTCTAGTATGTTTGCCAAGAAAACCCTAAGCAGGGTTACGGCGTAAGACTCAACTGAACAACAACAACATATTATATAGTTTTCATATAATTAATATTAATTACTACTGGAGTAATCATCCTCGATCGTGTCATTTTTCTGCTCGGAAATCTTCAGAATAAAGCCTAAGTTCCTTCATCTCATAATAAGGCCGTCTGCTTTTTGATCCCTACAGGATGGACCTGCTTTATCTCCTGTTAATTTCCTTCAGGTACTCTGTGCTACAGGCAAAGTGGTCTATCAAGTATTCCCCAAACACCCCCTCCAGGGCATTTCCGAGGCATTGGAAGGAATCACAAGTTCATTGAATATAGGATGTCCTTCCATCTAACAAAGACCAAAAAGCAACTAAAATCAGGCTTGGGTCTATAATTCATTATTCTTTACTCTGATGGATTGATGATTTTTCTGGTATGATTATTTCCTGCACTGTTCTTGATCGCAGCCCCTCCATAGCTTCTGGTGCTCTGAGATTCTTAGACATGGATTCCCATAAACCTCCAGAGAAATTCTACCTAATGGCTCCCTTGCCTGCTTCTCTGACTATCTGAGAAGTATTTGCAGCAGCCCTGGCATTCTCAGCGATCTGCATGAGTGGCATTCCTAATGCTGGCCCCAGAGCACTCCAACTTTTCTAGGACTACTCCGTGGAGAGATTGAAGTCTGGCCTAGTGTACCTCCTTCTCTTGGGTGCATTCTGGTTAATGTCTTTGATGTCAGTCCTCCAGCACAAGTCATTCTTGATAAATGTACTAGCTGCACCATCCCTGCACCCATCAAATGTTGTCACAACGTACTTTGGGTTACCAACACTGATGGTCCTTTGAAATGTTCATAGCCACATGAGATCATCAGGAAAGCCTTGCTGTTGTAGAAATGGCCTTCTGTGAGCAGCTCAAATTCCTTAGAAACACTGTGCACATTCTCTCCATGTGCTCCAACTTATTCTCGGTCGTACAGTCTCTGATCCTCCTCACTTGTGGGTTCAATCTCATTTTCAAACAAACTTGTTTTATAATTGCATTGACTATTCAGCTTTAGCTATTGATAGACTAGCAATATCATTAGCTCTCCTTCACATTAATGTGGATTTCCTGAACAAAACTTTATAGTGATCTTGACTCCCATGTAATTGGTATAAAGTCATTATTAATAACAGTGTGTGATGCAATTCATTCAACAAATATTTCTGCTATGTGCCTGGTACTCTGCTACTATGCTATGGCATTGTGGCTAAGAAGGAGAAGAAGGGTAACTCTGTGTGTGTGTGTGTGTGTGTGTGTGTGTGTGTGTGTGTGTGTGTGTGTGTGTGTGTGTGATTGATATACACACACACACATTGTCTCTGCCCTCATGGGGCCTATGATCCACTGAGATAATAAGTCTTGTACAAAAGCAAAGTATCTAACCCTAACTCTAAATTCTGAGGTAGAAATTTAAATTAACAGAGCTACAAGGTTCTGTGGGAGGGAGCTCAGAGGAAAAAAGAGCTCACTTTTATCTTGTAAGATGGTGATCGTGGTGACCCAGGTTGGAATTGGCACGGAACAGTTAGGTGACTTGTGCAAGGGGACACAGTAGTACTCTTGAGAACTAGGGCTTGAACTCAGATCTTCAGCCTCAAAGACAATTGTTGTTTTCCACTGTGGGTGCCACACTGCTGCTCATTCTGGAGAAATGGGGGTTCTTTGTCCTTGCTTTCTATAAGTTCCTTGTGCTTAATCAGTATTTTGTTTCTGCAAGTGAACCTGATCCACTTTCAGAGTCCTTGAAATGTGTTTCTGACCCATAACCAAACATCTCCTTTTTTATTTGTTTGCCTAAAAGACAACATCAATTTGTTCTCCAGTCTTCAGTAGTAGCCCTCTTTGAAGCATGAGAACAGAACAGTAATTGTGTGGCTAATTGTGTGGCTCTAGTTCACTTTAATAAAGATGGGGCCTAGATATCAAGCCCTGCTAGATCATTTGGGGAGGGAGGTCTCTGGAATCTAAGGATGTGGGGACTAGAGCTTTTCCTCCTCCTGCTCTTTAAAGGAGAAAAAAATGACTAGAAGGCAAGGGAGCATGAAGGGATGAGATATCCAGGTCTGGCTAGGGCACATCTGTCATTTGCGGCCCCCCCACATACACACACACACACACACACACACACAATGCCCTAATGAACAAGTGATTGGATAAAAGATGCTTCCAAGACAAGACCTCCTTAAGTGGATGAGGCCAACCTTTAGTGTTCGTTGCTTTAAGAGTTGTACTAGTTAAGTGAAATTCATTGATTTGGCATGTAGCTCTACAGATCTCAGAGTCAGATGGGGCCTCGGAGAGCAGCTGCTGAGCAGGAGTCAAGAAGATCAGAAAGTCCATGCTGAGAAGTGTCAGGGTCTGGGTTCACTCCCAGCTTGGCCAACTTGCACTTCTGCATCCTGGACGTGTTGTTGCATTTTTCTAGCCCTCACTCGATCATTGATCCAGTGAGGATGTCAGATTAGATGATTTCAACAGTGCTGTCCAACTCGAAATCTAAGACTCTATGAACCAGGCTCCCTTGTGGTAGATAATAAGACTTAGAAGCACCAAAGAAATCAAGTATTCCCCAGGTCAGCTGGTGGCCTCTGGGTCTAACTGGTGGCACATTGGAGCCAAAACACAGGTGTCTTAATTCGCCATCTTAGACACAGTGGCTTCCCTAGCCCTCTCATCTCTAGTTGCACTGATGCTGATAATAATTTCCCCCAGTGAGATAGCTCTGAAAGGTTCACCACAAGCCTTTTGAGGCAAGTAGCCTAAGTTTTGTTGTCCCTTTTTTATGGGTTACAAAACTAAGGCATTGAAAGGGGAGAAGTGTCACAGGCAGGAGACTGACTTGGAACATGAATGCCTCAACTCTAGTGGCTCTGTTTTGGGAAAGAGGAAAGGGCTGGGCCAGAACCAAGTAGAGGCAGGAAGCAAAGCAAGGGGAAGAAGAAAATCCACGAACATAATGGAAGCAAGGCAAAAGGAGCAAATTCCTTCAAATGATTGGCCACGGTAGCCAGCTGCTTTGCTCTTCTTTGCTGTGATTGAGTAATTTGGTGGCACTGTGTGGCACTGTCCCTGGCCAGCAGTGGCCCAGTCACAAGTGGCCTCCTCACGCTGACTTTGGGGTATTCCAAACTCCCTGGGACTGATCCATGGAGAGATTGAACCCTGACCTGGCAAGGGGCTCATTCTCCACCCTCTACATATTTGACTCCTGACCCTACCACATGACAGAGAAGTTGCTGCGTCTTGATTGACTGATTGGATTATTTTCAGATTTAATTAGTTATTCTATCTGCCCTCCATGGTTTCCTTGTTTCTGTGCTTATTTTGTTTAAGAGCATGTGTTTAAGAGTACCAACTCCTCTTACCACACTAGGGATTGTACCACCCTGTGAGAGTGGGAGCGCCATAATGCAGTCCTGAAGCTGGCTGAGAAGTAAGATTGATACCCTTGGGACCCTCCTTAAAATGGAGGATGGAGGAGGAGCCCCCACCCACTGCAGTCAGCCCCGTCAGACTGCCCTCCTCTCTACTAGGCTTTGGCTCTCACTTTCACCTGTGCTAGGAGTGCTCTCCCTCCCCAACATTTGCTCGACCTGTTGAATTCCTGATCAGTCCTCTTCCAGGAAGCCTTCCTAGCTCTCAGTGGCATTTGGTTTTGTACCTCTTGAGATTCACTTCTCATTAAATAATACCTACTGTGATTGTGACAGTTGGTGTTTTCTCCCCCTGCTAGTCTGTGAGATCTGTAGGGCCCAAGATGGTATCTTCTCTAAGTCATCTTACTTAGCGTAGTGCTGCCTGCACAGTAGATGCTGAAGAAATGTTTGGTGACTTGGGAAAAAAACCAGATGACTTTACATCATTCTGCTGGCTTTACCTACTTAAACAGGTCCCTTTACTTTTCTATTCTTTTACCCATTTCTTCCAGTGGAGGGTAAAGAAATACATTGTGGCATCCATATTGCCACACCTGCCTGCACCATCCTTCCCTCTCCAGATCCTGTCTGGAATGTGTACATCCTCTGAATCTCAGTTTAACCACCACCTTTTGTATGAAGCTTTTTCTCATTCCCCATTTCATTAGTGACCTTTACCTTCAGGCTTCACATCGATGCTTTCAACCTCATTGGTACATTTATTGGTTTGTTTGCTTTCTGTTTTAACTAATTCATGCAGTATTTTATTTTTCCCCAGCTATATATATATATGCAAAAAGTTTTTCACATTTGTTTTTAAAACTTTGAGCTCCAGATTCTCACAATCCTCTCTTCTATCCCACCTCCTCTGAGAAGGCAAGCAGTTGAATCTAGGTTATACATGTGGAATCGTGTAAAACATTTCCATAATACTCATGTTGTGAAAGAAAATATAGACCCCCTACCAAAAAAAAGCTCAAGGAAAATAAAGTTTTTAAAAAATATACTTCAATCCGTATTCAGACAGCATCAGTTCTTTCTCTGCAGATGGATGGCATTTTTCATTTTAAGTCCTTCAGAGTCCTTGGATCTTTGCTTTGCTGACAATAACTGAGGCACTCCAAGCTAATCATTTGACAATATTGCTCTCACTTGGCATCGACTCATGAAAATCTTTCCAGGTTTTTCTAAGAGCACCCTCATCATTTCTTACAGAACACTATTATTCCCTTGTAATCCCATATCACAATTTCATGGGTATCCCTTTAGTTTTGAATTCTTTGCTACCAGAGGGCCTTGTTCTTTGTGTTTTCATTTTGTTTAGTTTTTTATCCCTTTTGGGATACAGATACTATACCCAAAGGGTATAGTTCCAAATCGTTTTAGAATGGTTGAATCAATTCACAACTCCACCAACAGTGCATCAATGTCTCCTTTTTTCCTACATTTCCTCCACAATTTGTCATTTTCCTTTTCTCTTTTTTTAGCCGGTCTTAGGTAGTAATACCTCAGAATTGTTTTAATTTGAACTTCTCCAATCATCTGAAAACTGTTCATATCTTTTCATTACTTATGAATTGGGAATGATTCTTTTATAAATTTGACTCGTGTGTGTGTGTGTGTGTGTGTGTGTGTGTGTGTGTGTGAGAGAGAGAGAGAGAGAGAGAGAGAGAGAGAGAGAGAAACTTGCTTTAAAATTTTTCTCACAATTACTATTGCTGTTATTTCCCTCCATTCTATCCCCCTCCCATTTATTCCTTCTATCAGCTCAGCCCCCTTTTCTTATCCCCTTATGTAGCTTCCTCCTTTTCTGTAGGGTAAGATAGATTTCTCTACCCCCCTGAATGTGTACCTTATTCCCCCTTTGAGCCAGGTCTGATAAGAGTAAGATCGCTGAGTCCGCTCACTTCCCCACCTCTTTCCTTCCATTATAAAAGCTTTTTGCTCTCTTTTATGGGAGGTAATTTACCTCATTCTACTTTTTCCTTTCCCTTTCTCCTAGTACATTTCCCTCTCACTCCTTAATTATTCTTTAGTTATCATCCTTTCATATTCAACTCATACCTTTTATAAATACTCTTTCTAGCTGCCCTAATACTCACATGCATTTATTAACGAGTGTTGTTTATTAGCCATCTATGTTTGTATCTTATCCTCCTATCAGACTGTCAGCTCTATGCCAATGCCTTCTAAATTTATCTATGGCCTGCATCTCCTCTAAACTGCATTTCTACCTACATATCCCATTGGCATCTCAAATTCATCATGTTGAAAATGGAACCCTATTTGTAGCTCCCCCTGCCTATCCCTCGTCCACAAGCTTCTCCCCACAATCTAATCTGTCCTGAATCCACAGGAATTCTTCCGTCTTCTCTTCATTCACTGTCATTCAGAGCATCATCTTCTATTGCCTAGATTCTCCAATCAGCCTTCTCATAGTTGTCTTTCTGCTTTCAGTGTCGTCCTTCTTCGATCCATTCTCCATGGAGCTGCCACACTTATTTCTAAAGCACAGACATAATGTTGCCAACCTTCTTCTGAACAATATCTGGCATCTCTTTGTTGCCCAGTCCGGAACGGAATCCTCAGCCTTCACTCTTCGTCCTCTGACCCACTAACTTTTTTGTTTTATTTCACTTTGCCCACGCTCTTGTGTCCATTCAGAACGAACTCATTCAAATTTTCCTGGGGACAGCATTCTATCTCCCACCAACCTGCATAAGAGGTTTTCTATGTTGGGTTTTTTTTGGATGCACTTTGGATTAAGAGTCACACAGTGTTAAGTGTTTAAGGCTGGATTTGAACTCAAGTGTTGCTGAAAAGACTGAAAGGCCGGGGCACCATCTGGCTGCCCCCTTCTATGTTTTTCAGGTTATATTCCTTTACCTCTTCTACCTCTTTGAATCCTTAGCTTCCTTAAAACAACAGCTCCTGATTATGGTTCCAGGGCTGGACAGGGATTGAGGCTGTTGGGGCTGGTAATGGAGGGAGGGCAAGAGGATAAACTAAAACCGGCAGAGCAAACTCCAAGAGAATTGGATTCCTGTGGACCATAAAATGACTTAGAAAACATAATCTGTGTCATAGTGTATCTTTATTTACTTTGCTCAATATTTCCCAGTTTCATTTTAATCTGGCTTGGACCCCATTCGGGAGTTTTGCTGCAACTTTGATATTTCTGGCCTCAAATGTGAAGCACAACTGAACATAGCCAAGCGTGCGACATTTTCACCAACCAGGACAGTGAAGGCCCCAACCAGAGTAGTCACTTAAGAGCTAAAGGAGTGAAGTTCCTTCTGGGTCTTTGGTCCTGAAGAAGATGTTGCTTGAGCTGGCTATGGAGAAGATCAGGACTCTCCAGAGGCAAAAGTGGGATTTGGCTTAAAAGGCTTTGTTTCCTTTACAGTAGTTGGCATTCACAGTGGATTTCAGGTTTGCGTAGATGGCCTGAAGAGAAGAGATGGAATGCCTGCTGGGGAGTCTGTTGGGAAAGACTGTTGAGTATGAGGAAGGATGGAGTTGGCTCTGTGGCTGGAAAGGTAGTATGAAGGAAAGGGTTTGAAGTGCTAAGTAGAGGGGTTTCTAGTTGTTCCTAGAGGAATTCCAGAGCCACTGGAGTTCACTGGGAAGAGTGATGCGATATGGTTGGAACTGCATTTAAGGAAATTCGTTTTCGTAGCCTTATTTATGGTAGGTGGATTGGAGAGGAGAGATACTTTGAGGCAGGAACACCGATGAATAGACAATGCACAAAGTTCTACCAAGAGGTGACAAAGACCAGAGCTAAGGTGGTGACCATGAGTGAAGAGGAGACAATTGATGTGAGACATGGAGAAGTTAAAAAAAAAAGACAAGGTCTGGCAACCAATTAGATGTATGGGGTGAATGAAAGTAGAATCTCATGAGCTTGGGTGACCTAGTGGTGTCCTTGCCAGAAGTAAGGAAAGACTTTAGGGAGAAGAAGATTAATTCTGTTTGGAGCATTTTGAGTGTTTCTATTTTACTCCATCAGGATCTCCAGTTCAAGTGGAGTAAAGGGGAAAGACTAGGTTAGATAGAGATCTGAGAGGGAGTTCCCTATAGCACTGAAATCACAAGTCTGGACATCTTCCACGTCCCCTTCTTTATCCCACCCTATCCCATGCTTTGTCTTTGTTTTTCTGTATCACACCCCCCCCTTCATTCAGGGGAATGAAGTGCTCAGATTGGGATTTTTTCAAGGATTATTGTCTACCTGGTATTCCATTAAGACCACCACGTTCCTTCTCATAGCCTAAAGCAGATTCCAAAGAAAAGTCTTGTTAAAGGCCTTATGACTGGGACAAGCCAGGGCAGCAACTCCTTGTCATGTGGTATATTTCTTAAGTGTACATTTCTCAGTAGGGCAGATATGGTTAGTTTTAGCTTGTCTCTAAGATAGTGAGATGCCTCATCCCCACCAGAGGCCCTTCAGGCTTCCTTAGAAATGAACGACTAGATTTCGAAATCCTTTTCTCCGATGAATGATGCTGCCCTTTCTGTTCTACCCCACGTCTATTTTAGCAGTAGCATCATTATGGGAGGTGACACTAGTCACGATGCTGACGACGGTGACTTTCGCCGGGGAGCAGTAACCAGTGAAAGGGCATCCATCATCAGGGAGCAGGGGAACAACCCAAGACCCAGCAACCATATTATCAAAGGCACCACTGGGCTGGAATCACAATCATGTATTCTAGACAGGGTACATTTCACACTGTTACCCTGTCTAGACCTTCATCCCTTCTAAAAACAAGTGGTGGTTAATAATCCCCTTCTTTGAGTAAGCTACAGTCTTGGAGCTTGCAATATAGATCCCAGTACCTTCAGAGCTTCTGGAAATGATTTGGATGGCTTGTAAAGAATAAGCATATGCAGTGCTTAAAAAGGAAAGGTCAATTCTGCCACAGTGACTGCTGAAGCATAATGTGGCAAATGAGGGCTTTTTTTTTTTTTTTTTTTTAAACTCATCCATCTGGGAACATTCGGACTTACCTTTTCAAGAAGTTGCAAGATTTTATATCTGTTGTGTCCTGACTGAATGAATAACAGGCTAAAGCTGACTTTACAGCTATACCAACTTATTGAAAATGCCAAATATTTTGTATAAAAAATGGTAATAGGCAGTTTTAGCTGGCAGCAGATCTCACTTGTCAGTGCCCTTCCTGATTATTATGATCTAAGCTGGCTGTTAAACTTGAAAACTGATATATCTCCATTTCTCTGAAGTTCATTGTTATCTCAGGGATTGGATTGTTCCAGTTAGGGGTTAGCTTTCTCTAGGTGTGGGATTTGGCCTAAAAGGCTTTGTTTCCTTTACAGTAGTTGGCAATCACAGTTTTTGGTTTGCTTTAGAATGGATCACTTTAAAATTGCAGTATGTGCCTCTCCCAGAAGATATAATAAGAATGAAACATGAGCAGGTGGTCAACCTGCTTATTGGTTTGACTGTTCATAATTTTAAGGAAGCCAATGTTTTTTATTGGGTTTCCCTTGCCTATTGCAGGTAAATGAAATATTTAATGATTTCTGTAATTTCAGCATTCCCCAATAATCCAAATCATTTAGTCTAATTCCAATAAGGACTACCCAAAGAGGTCTGTCGCCTCTCTACTCAAAAACCTTTAGTGGTTCCCCATTATATACTCTATTAAAGCTATATTCTTAAACTTAGCTTTCTAAGATCAAAATCTTGCCCCTTCTTGAAGGTCCAGCTTTCTGAAAGTCATTTTCAAAGGCTCTTCCAAAGTCTTTGTGACTTCTGTAATCTGTATCATTCATACTGTAAGATTTGTGTGCATGTTATCCCTTTCTAAGTCCATTGTAAGCTCCTGGAGAGCAGGGACCTACATAGTGTATATCGATATTTATATTACTTAGCACCAATAGGAAAAAAGGACTTAATTTTAATATGCTCTGCCATCATCATGTAATTTAGATAACCAGATCTTCTGCATAATTAAAAGGGTTTTTAGTTTATTGAAAAAAAAATCAACAAAGAGTTCCATTACAATAAAGAGAAATTTCATAACAGTACTTGGTCTTATTGTAGCTTACATTCATGATGACAAGTTAACTTTCCTATCCAAAAGAGTTATGAATTCTCTAGTTTTCTGGATTTGGAAAGATTTATAAAATCGTGCCATTTTAACGAGAGGACAGACAGCTATAATCAGTCAATCAATAAGCATTTATAAAGGGCCTGCTACATGTCAGGCACCATTCTAGATATCAGAGATCACAATCCAATTGCCCCTGCTCTCAAGGAGCTTTCATTTTGTCAATAGAGACCACACATACTGCGTGAACATATGGTGAATAAATGCCAAATGCATCCAAGAGACTTGAGGGTGTGGACAGCTCTCTATAAAAGATAATGCTCAAGCTTTGCCTGGAAAGAAGTAAGGGCTTCTCCAAGTCTTCTGCTAGGGGAAAGAGTACGTGGCAGACATAGGGACAGCCAGGACAGAGGTGAGAGCTAGTTTGCTGAACCAGAGGAAATATGAAGGGAAGGAATGGATAATTCGGTTATTGGGGACACTCTGTAAAGGTGATATAATGGGAGGAGTTCCCATTTGATCCTCGAAGCAATAGAGAAAGAATCATTGCAGCTGATTGAACAGGGGAATGACATAAGCAGGCCTAACCTTAAAGAAACTCACTGTGGTTGCTGTGTGTCTGATGGACTGGAGGACGGGGAGAGGAATGAAGAGCCTCTTACGGTAGTCCAGGCTAGAAGTGATGAACTTCAAAACTAAAGCAGTGGCTGTGAAAGTAGATGGAATCCCTTTTTAATGTTTATAAAAGTCATTGTTGCACTTTAGAGACTTGAATAGTATTAGGACAGCTCCTTCCTCCTAAGGTTGTTTCTCCTAGCTCTTTATGTTTGTTTGGCAGTTTACACTTAGCAGAAGAGTTTACCCTCCTTTCTTTCTAAAGTATACAAAGCAGGTATGCGACTTGAGATATTTGATGAAACCGATGGTTGGTGATGACGAAGTTACTTGGCCAAAGTCACACAGCTAGAAGGGGGCTGTGCCACTAGGTAGTCAGAAGTGCTGGCATTGCTTGGGCCCTGTCTTATTTGAATTGAGTGAATGCGATCTTGCTAGAAGACAGCCAGTCTATTTCAACTTTTTGTTCTCTGCCCTTTCTTGCAAACCAGTTTCCTCAGCTGGGGATTGCCCTTCCTTTCTTCCTTGTGAAGACTGATGCTTGTTCCAGCGAGGGCTTAAAATGCAGCAACCCTGAGGATCCAAATTATAAATGAAGGGAATTAAAACATAATACTGTATGTATTGATTGCTTTGAGTTCCCTGACCTTTGTCAGAACTAATGAGATTACGTATCTGGCGTAGAGAACAGATAGAAATTATAATAGACTCCTCTGATTTCCATGGTTAGAAATTCTATAAAAAAGCATAAGGATGCCTGCAAACCTAGACGCCTTGTCTCTTTCATTGCATTTCTTCTCTCCCACCCCACTCCGGTTTAGGGTTTAATAAAATGTTGAAGGCATTTGGGGCCTTGAAGTGACAGAAACAAAGCTCTGTTAACTGTGGTTTTGTCCTTGGATGCAATTGTTTCTTATCTAACAGAGTTGGACTCCCAGGGCTAAAACTCCTCTTCAGAAGGGTCCAGCTTGCTGGGTAATTAGTGAAAAGCATCACCTTTGAAAACTAATTGGGGCCAAGGTCCTGTTTCTTTTCTGTGCAGCTTTCCATTGTACATATTGAAACCAATTAGTCCTTTAGGGCATCCAAATGAGAAAGGCCCTTTCCAGTTCTATGAACTCTGTTCCCTAAGGGATGTGTGAAATCATCTGGGGCAAATCCCCAGGCATTTATTAAGTCTCTCTCCGGAAGCATCCAAAAGAAGATAGAGGCAGCACCCTTTTCCTTAGGGAGCTTCAAGTCTTAATGGGAAGCCAAGATTTACACAGATGAAACAATTCTAGAGCGCCAGAGTAGAGGTCACCATCCACATGTGGGACTCTAAGGTGGCTTGCCGCTCTAAAGTGAGAAAATCTCTGCAATGTCATTGGAAATGCATTGAGAAAGTCAGAAAAGGAAAAAAAAAAGATTAGGAGACAGCTTCCTAAGTGATGGATTGGAAGTCATCAGACCTGAATTCAAATCTTCACTCTTCCACTTACCGATGGTGTGACCCTGAGCAAATCACCTTAGTTTTCTTATCTGTAAAAATAAATAAATTAATAAAGATGAGGGAGTGAGGCTGACTGGCCTCCAAGCCCCCTGCAAGTTCTGAATCTTTGCTCTCATGATCAAGGTAGGTAGGGAAAAGCTAGAAAGGCTTCTTGGAAGAAGTTGACTGGTTTGTATATTTTCAGATCACTTCATTTGAATGTGGCCTTGATTTTCCTCTTTATACTAATTTGCAGTAACTCAGATCTGGTCACACAGCGATGCTGCATGGCGGCAGGGAGAGCACAGTGCAGTAGAAAATGGACTTGGGTCCCAGTGCTGGCAGGATACACACAAGTCACATCCCCTTCAGGAGCTGAGGAGCTTATCTCTTTGAGCCCCTCAGGGGTGAGGACTGCCTTTAGCCTTTCTTTGTATCCCCAGTGCTCAGCACCAGGCCTGGCTTAAGGTGGGTGTTCCATAAATGGTTATTGACTGACTTTTCAATCCTCAAAGGATTGCTGTGAGGAAAGCATTTCAGTTCATAGAATTAGTGTTGGAAATCATCTGAAAGGTCTTCTCTCCCTTGTACCTGGATTTGATTGTAGACCAGCCCCTTTTTAATCTGTATCCCCTTTCTTTGTGCTCTGGACACGCCTTAACAAAATTCAGTCAATAAACATTTATTAAGCACCTATTATCTGGCAAGGTGATAAGAAGTGGAGATACTAAGTGGCAAAAGACAGGTTCTATCCATGAGAAGCTCAGAGTCTAATGCACAAGGTCCTGAATGATGAGTGTGATGGGCAAAGAGAAACTGGAGCATCCATAAGATTGTTCCCTGGGACAACCATGGAAAAGGCTCTGATAGAGACCCCTCGCTTGCTAGCTATCTGCTCTCTGAACGTATTTACTGTTCCTGGCAACTGTTGTATCTCTACATTTTATCAGCAACCTCTTCTCCTAAATAAACCTTTTGCCAAAGAGGATATAGCGAGTGGGACATCTTCACATTCCTGACCCCTAACATTTGCTGCTCTCCTAAAGCATGTCATCTGAGGGCCCTACATCAGCCACATACAAAGGGGGAAACAACATGCAAATATAGATGCACAAACAAGCTAGAGATGGAAGAAACAGAAAATGAGGAAGAGAGAGCAGTTCTACATGGCTGGAGAAAGCTTCCTCCAGAAGATGGGATTTTAGTTGGGAAGTGCCAGAAGCTAGTGTGAGAGCATTCCAGGCATAGGAACAGCCAGAGACCATCTCGAGAGCTGAAAGATGGAGTGTCTTAGGCCTAAAAGTGCCAAGGAGGCTGGTTGCTGGATAGAAAAGTGACAGGAAATAAGGGGTTAAGAAAACTGGGGGGAGAGGAGATTTAGGAGATGTGCACAGGGATGTTAGTTTAGGAAGAGCTTTGAATGTCTACCAGAGGATTTTGTATTTGTTCCTGGAAGTTATAGGTAGCCACTCAATGGGTATTCCCGTAAATAAGAATGCTAGAACTTGGTAGAGGAGAAGTAAAAGGAAATGACCAATGGAAATGTATATAGGAGGAAGGAAATGTGCATCCAGGTATGTGTGTGTGTATACATAAAAATATGTACATACTCCCATACCCATTTTATTTTCCAGTGGGGAAAATTGCAATGACAGGCTTCTTGGGCTATTTCTCCATCCTCATTTCCTTTTGGGAACTTGTAAAGTTCCCAAAAGGCAGATATCAAGAAATATGTCCTTGTCTCCCTTCTAATTGGTCCAGATGAGGAAACTGAGAATGCACTCGATGGTGGTTATGGAGAAGATGTAAGAAGGGTGATAGCCCTCCCATCTTGGGCACATTACTTCTGCCCTTCAGTGTCTCCTTCCAGGCTTCTTTTTTCAACTTGACAAATCCTCTTCAGGTGCTTAGAATGCTCTAGGAAGACAGTGTGCTAGGTCCTGTGAAAATCAGGGCAGGGTAGTCTTGCTTTCAAAGAGCCTCCATTCTAAAAAGGACCAAGGCACTATTTTTTTTTTAAAGCCAGTACAGAGGCATTGAGGAGATAGGGAACTTACATCTAGTGTATGATGGGAGGAAGTAGGCAGAGCACCACAGTAGACACTTGAAGAGGCACCATGATTCGGGGTGACAGAAATGGGCAAGCTGCCCATTCTAGACCTGGGAATGGTCTGGAAAGTTTTTGTTTTCACTTCAGTGGAGTGGCAGATCCCTGCCACCATCAGAAAAATACAGGGACTGATTCTGTGAAGCATAATGTTTTAAGCTTCTTGTATGAGATCTCAGTTGACTCAAATTTTGTTCGTTGCTGTTCAGTTATTTTCCAGTCACGTCTGACTCTGTGATCCTATTTAGTTTTCCTAACAAAGATTCTGGAGTGGGTTGCCATTTACAGATGAGGAAACTGAGGTGCTCAGGTTTAAGTAACTTCTCCAGGGTCACACAGCTAGGAAGTATTTGAAGACAAATTGGAACTCAGATCTTCCAAACTCTAGGCCTTGCACTCCATCCACTGTACCACTTACCTACCTTTCTTATTGTTTCATTAATACAACCTCCCCCTCAAAAAAATTAAGCACTTCTATGATTTCCTCTGAAACCTACACATGTTATTCCATCAAACACAAGAAATTGGGAGAAATCAGCATCATTTGTCTAACTGGGGAGCTCAGTCTTGTTCTTTGGACCCCTCCAGTGGTTACCCCTAAGCTGTCCCTGAAAGAGCGCTTGGCTGTGCCAGAAGGACTGAGCTGAGAACATCGATGTAAGCTTTGGGGGGATTCCCTTGAGTGTCTACCTCTCAGAGACAAAGGCTTAGGTTTTGGCTTATGATAAAGAATAAACAGAGACTGGGGATGGGCAGTAATTGTGTAGATGCTCAGCTTTTTTTAACAAATGCCCAGGATTTACTGTCGACTCCATGATCTGTAGGTTTTGCTCTTATTAAATTACCAGCAGAGGCTAGTCTTGCTGATTTACAGCGAGCCTAGGCCCCAGGCTGCCTCTTCCCCACCTGTGACAGCCAGGTCTCTGCGCCCTCTCCCCCTGCATCAGACATAGCAGGTGCCCAATTGGAATGGATTTGAGATTCACCAGTCTATTTTAGCCATTGCTAATTGCATTCTAGAGACTTTATATGGTTTTTAAAGGTCAGTGAGAGAAGGGGGGGATTTAAAAAGCTCTTTACCTTTCAAGAGAAAATGGCCAATTTTTTTTCTCCTGCCACCTTCATTGTTTCCTGCTTCCCTGGACGTTCCAGGGGCTCATGCCTCAGACCCCACCCCCCCCAACGAAAGCCGCCAGAGCCGAGCATGACGCAGCCGTGTGGGAAGGGGGCTCTGACGCCATACCACTTTCTAATCCTCCTGAATGATGACTTGTACTTCCCAGGCCCCAGAGGATTTTCAATTGCTTTCCAAATCTAAATAAATGATTTGGAGATTATTTGCCATTTTGAATTAACCATGCCTCTGTTCCTCTCCATTAGCGTAGATCATTGAGAGTTGACTCTATGTTCCATGTAAAATCTAAAAAGAACTGAAGGTGGTGATTTATGGCCCGCAGCCTGCCTGCTTCCCACCAGGCGGGAGGGTGAGGAAGACCGGGAATTCTTCTTGTCGATGGTCACATTGTCAGACATCTAAGGCAGCCTACCCGCTCTGGGTGCAAGTTTGAACAACAACAAAAAAAAAAAACCCAATGTGCCCCTTCCATTGGGAGGAGGAATTTCCTCACCTGTGATTTCACAGGGCCACCAAAAAAGGTAGCTATCCCGAAATTCCATCTCGGGGCCTCCCTGGGAGCCTAGCTCCCGGTCACAGTCACTCGGTGCTGCCTCACCTCTGTTTGTTTGTGTGTTGAGAGCCCATTAGACTGTGAATTAACTGTCTTTTGTGTCCACTGGAATGAGTACAATACCCAGATCCTACTGTGTCCTTAAATGAGGATAAACTGCCCATTAATCTGTTATGCCCATGTAGCAGCAGCCTGCTTTTCTCCTCTGGGGCCATGTGGGTTCATGGCATGACATAGGTCAAGGTGACTGAAGGTGGCCCTATGCGCTGAGAGACGTGGGCACGCAGTGGTAGAGCACTGGCCCTAGAGTCAGGAGAACCAGACTTCCAATCTGGCCTCAGACATTGGACACTTAACTAGCTGTGTTACTCTGGGCAATTGTCTCTACCTCTCTGATCCTCAGTTCTGTAAGATGTAACCTGAGTTGTTGTAGCTGCTAGGCTTCACTTTAAACTTAGCTCTCCTTAGGCCTTTCATCATTCTTCAACTTGTCCAATGAAAGGAGAGTTTTTTGTTGTCTAGAAAAAAAGGGAGAGAGGAAGAGAGGGAGAGAGAATTTGGGAAATGCATCCACCTTCAAAGGATTTTGAAATGGTGCATTTTAAGAATTGTTTTATCTTGGTTTTGCTTTAAAGTGCTTGCTGCTTTTTGTAATCCCAAGGCTGGCTGAAGACTGAGGTCTTTGGGTCTCTCTTGGTGTCAGTTGTCTCTATCTAATTAGAAGTTGTATTTACACACACACATAAGAACAACAAGTCCGGAGGGATGATTTCTCCAATCTGATTTCTGTCTAAAGGTTCTTCAGATCATTATTTTCAACATATTTTAAATGACCAGATGTAAATTTGACAGAAATACTGTGTTCCCTGCTTAGATCATGCAGAAGCAATGTCTTATAATTGGAGAACAACATTCCACCTTTCATCTGTATGGTGCTTTACAGTTTTTAAGTACTTTTCAAATATTTCACCTTGTTTGATCCTCAGAAGGGCCCCAGTTCTGATGCGTCACTCCTCCCCCACTCTCACCCCATTCAATGGACATCTAGGAGATCTGAGAACAAAACTTGTAGAGCACCTATCTGCTCAGCCATCCTTAGCAATGGCATCGAAAGTTGGGAGCTGAGCTTTTTGTAATCTGAAGTAGAAGAAGCCCTTGCCTTTCCCCCACTTTGCTCCTGCCTTAAGAGTGGACCCTCAGGAAACTCATGGTGACAGATGCTTTGGTCAGGACCATTTAATTCAGAACCGTCTTATTTACTGCCAGGAGTGATGCCGGCAGAGCTTGCATGTAAGAAGATACGATGTTACACCTATTTCTCATGGAGTGAGGGGTGGGAGAAACTCAGCAAGTATTTATTAAGCAACTACTATGTGCTAGGACCTGGGAAAACGAGTTCAAAGAATGAAACAATCTGTGCCAGCAAGGAACCGAGAACATAACAGAGGGGTGTGTGTGTGTCTGTGTGTGTGTGTGTGTGTGTGTGTGTGTGTGTGTGTGTGTGTATCTATGTAAGATATATGTAGAAAAAGTTTCCAGACATGAGAATGGCCAGTGCAAAGGCCCAGAGGTGAGAGATGGAGTGATGTGTACAAGGAACTAAAAAGAACAGCATGGAAGTAGAGTGTCCAAGGTGGAGGACGGAAAGTTGTATGGGTTTGCAGGGCCTTAGTGAAAGCTAAATGCAGGAGTTTATTTTTAATTCTAGAGATAGTAGGGAACTATGGGAACTGATTAAGTTGGGGAGTCACATGGTTAGACTTGTGTTTAAGGAAAATGACTTTGTGATCTGTATTTAGGATAGAATGGAGTAAAGGGAGACTTAAAGCAGGGAGCCAGTTAGGAAGTGGGAGTAATCTAGGGTAAGAGGTGAGGAGGACCTAAACTATGCCGCTGGCTGTTATTGAGGAAGAAATGGCAATATTTGGCAAATGAATGACTACATGACATGATGTTATGGGGGGCAAGGATAACATTGAGGTAATAAGACTGTAGGGATGAGGTTGCCTTCAACAGAAAAAGGGGGAGATATCGGGGCAAAGCTATGGGTTCAGTCTTAGACATGTTGAGTTCAAGGTATCTCCAAGGTACCAGGCTTGAAATATCTGCAGGACTGAAGCTGGGCAGAGACACTGGGAATGAATATGTAGATCTAATCCCCATCATCCTAAAACGGAGTTAAACCACAGGGAGCTCATTAAATTACTGAGAAACAGAGTAGAAAGAGAAGAGGGCCTTACACAGTTCCTTAGGGACACCAACAATTAATTGTCTTTCTCTAGATGATGAGCCAGCAAAAGAGCCTGAGAAAGAGCAAGGAGATGGGAAATAGATGGTGAACCAGAAATGCATGATACCATGAAAACCCAAAGAGCAGTTTTAACCAGGAGACTGGCCATTTTCAAATGTTCTGAATGGTTTAGAGGAGTTAGGGCTGAGAAAAGAGTATCAGATTGGACAATTAGGGAATCACTGCAAACTCTAGAAAAAGCACTTTCTGAGAGTGAAGTCAGAAGCCCTGCAAGGGGTCAAAGTGTAAAAGGAGAGAAAGTACAGACTGTGTGGATGTACATAAGTGTCTTTTCCTAGGATATTGGCTGAGATAAGAGATATAGGATGATAGCTTGAGGGGATGCAGGATCTAGTGAAGGGTTTTGGGTTTGTTTGTTGTTTTTAAGAATGAGGGAAACTTGGGCAGATTTGAAGGCAGTAGGTAAAGGACCAACTGATAGGAAAAGTTTGAAGATTCAAGAGAAAGAGTTGGGGAAGAAATGATAGAAGATACAAAAAGAGGTAAAAGACAGCTCCTGACCTAGCTGAGCAAGTGGGCAGCTGATAAATGTGTACCAACCAACTGATAGAATGTAGTATCAAATTCCCATATTTGGGGTTGGCCTTGGCAAGGAGAAAGGCCACCTTGGATTAGAAGTGGAAAAAGGAGGAGAGAAGGAGAGGTGATGGCGAGAAAGATGGAAACCATGCTGTCTCTATTTTCTTAGTAAAGAAGCAAATTGCTTTTTTTTTTTTTATTCATTTTTCCAAATTATCCCCTCCCTCCCTCCACTTCCTCCTCCCGATGACAGGTAATCCCATACATTTTACATGTGTTACAATATAACCTAGATACAATATATGTGTGTAAATCCCATTTTCTTATTGCACATTAAGTATTAGCTTCCGAAGGTATAAGTAACCTGGGTAGATAGACAGTAGTGCTAACAATTTACATTCACTTCCCAGTGTTCCTTCTCTGGGTGTAGTTGTTTCTGTCCATCATTGATCAACTGGAAGTGAGTTGGATCTTCTTTATGTTGAAGATTTCCACTTCCATCAAAATCCATCCTCATACAGTATCGTTGTTGAAGTGTACAGTGATCTTCTGGTTCTGCTCGTATCACTCAGCATCAGTTGATGTAAGTCTCTCCAGGCCTCTCTGTATTCCTCCTGCTGGTCATTTCTTACAGAGCAATAATATTCCATAATCTTCATATACCACAATTTACCCAACCATTCTCCAATTGATGGACATCCATTCATCTTCCAGTTTCTAGCCACTATGAAAAGAGCTGCCACAAACATTTTGGCACATACAGGTCTCTTTCCGCTCTTTAGTATTTCTTTGGGATATAAGCCCAATAACAGCAATGCTGGGTCAAAGGATATGCACAGTTTGATAACTTTTTGGGCATAATTCCAGATTGGCTGGATTTGCAAATTGCTTTGTTGAGAGACAAGGGGAAGGAGAAGGAGGAGGAGATTAGGCTTTCCTGAGGATGAGAAAATTTAGAATAGCTTCTGTAGGGGATCAGTGAGGGAGGAATAAAAAGGATTACCTCTCTATGAGGGGAGTTTTCAAATGACCCCTGAATGAGAATAAGCAAACAGGAGCCTTCTAGAAGCCTAGGAGGTTGTTGAACTGGAAACATAGGCAAGACTTCAAGACACAAGTCCTTTGAATTCTTCCTTTTGGCCTTTCTAACCTTACTTTTAGTTGAAGAGCAGAGCTTGTTTCTCCTTTTCTCTTTTTTCTCCTCCACTTGACCAATATGAGAAGTAGAAGCCTTTTGGACTCTGCTTCGCCTGCGTCTTCTCCCCTTTTTCTTTCCCCCTTCTCGCTCACTCCCTCCATCCCTTTCTCTCTGTGTCTCTCTTTCTCTTTCCTTTTTTCCCTCCTCCTAGATGATAGAGCAATCATGGCTCCTCACATCCTCTCTGCGATATTGTGGATGACAGCCTACACGTGCATTGATGGAAAGATATTTCCACATTAGTCATATTGTGAAAAGAGAAACAGAACAAAAAGTAAAAGTCCCTACTACCCAAGAAAAAGTGAAAATAATATGCTTTGAGCTATAATTGCCATAGTTCTTTCTTTGAATGTGGATACCATTTTCCATCATGAGTCTTTTTTTTTCCCCCTGAGGCTGCGGTTAAGTGACTTGCTCAGGGTCACACAGCTGGGAAATGTTAAGTGTCTGAGACCAGATTTGAACTCCGGTCTTCTTGAATTCAAGGCCGGTGTTCTATCCACTGCGCCACCTAGCTGCCCCCCCATCATGACTCTTGAAATTGTTTTGGATCATCATATTGCTTCGAAGAGCTAAGTTAATCATAGTTGATTGTTGCACAATGTTACTGTTAACTGTGTACAATGATCTGCTCACATCACTCAGCATCATGTAAGTCTTGCCAGGTTTTTCAAAAAAAAATAACCTGTTCAGTATTTCTTATGACACAGTATTGTATTCCATTACATTCATATGCCACAACTTGTTCGACCATTCCCCAATTGATTGGCATTCCCTCAATTTCCATTTCTTTGCCACTACAAAAAGAACTATCAATATTTTTGTACATGTGGGCCCTTTTCCCTTTTTTATTGTCTCATTGGGATATGTTCCTAGTGGTAGTATTGCTGGATCAAAGGATATACACAGTTTGATCACCCTTTGGATATAGTTCCAAATTGCTCTCCAGAATGGTGGGATCAGTTGACAACTCTACCAACAATTTATTAGGGTTCCGATTTTCCTGTATGTTCTCCAACATTTATCATTTTCCTTTTCTGTCATATTAGCCCATCTGATAGCTATGAAGTGGTACCTCAGAGTTGTTTTAATTTGCATTTCTCTAATCAATAGGGATTTTGAGCATTTTTTTCATTTGACTATAGATAGCTTTAATTTCTTCATCTGAACACTGCTTGTTCATATCCTTTGACCCATTGGGGAATGACTTGAATTCTTATAAGTTTGATCAAGTTCTCTATATATTTGAAAATGAGGCCCTTATCAGAAACACTGGGTATAAAATTATTTTCTATTTTTCTTTTTGCTTTCTAATCTTGGTTGGATTCGTTTTGTTTATACAGAAACTTTAAAATTTAATATAGCAAAATTATCTATTTTGTCTTTCATAATATTCTCTCTCTTGTTCATAAATTCTTCCCTTCTCTATATATTTGACAGGTAAACTATTTCTTGCTTTTCTAATTTGCTTCTGTTAACAGCATTTATGTCTAAATCATGTACCCATTTTGAATTTATCTTGGTATACAGTGTGAGGTACTGATTTATGGTTAGTTTCTACCATACTATTTTCTAATTTTCCCAGGAAGTTTTTGTCAAATAATGAGTTCATATCCCAGAAGCTAGAGTCTATGGATTTATCAAATAGTAAATTATTATAGTTATTTACTACTGTCTAATGTACTTAACCTGTTCTGCTGATCCACCACTCTATTTCTTAGCTAGTACCAAATGGTTTTGTTGACTGACACTTTATAATTCAGTTTTAGGTCTGGTATTCCTAGGCCACCTCCCTTTATATTTTTTCATTAATTCCCTTGATATTCTTGACCTTTTGTTCTTCCAGATGAATGTTTTTACTCTATAAATACAGCTATATATAGAAAAACAGCTCTATAAAATAATTCTTTACAGTTTGATTGGTATGACACTGAACAAGTAGACCAGTTTAGGGGGAATTGTCCTTTTTATAATATACTTTCAAATCTGGTATGGCTAGGCCACCTTTCTTTGCAATTTTTTTCCTTTGATTTTCTTGCTCTTTTGTTCCCCTACATGGATGGTGTTATTACATTTCTAGTTCTATAAAATAATTTTTATAGTTTGACTGGTATGGCATTGAATAAGTAAGTTAATTTGGATAGAATTGTCATTTTTTGTATTGTCTTGACCCGTGAGCAAGTGATATCTTCCCAGTGATTATTTATGTGAAAAGTGTTTTATAATTGTGTTCAATGTGAACTCAGTTCCTGGGTTTGTCTTGGCAAGTAGACTCCCAAATAATTTATATTGCCTACAGTTATTTTAAATGGAATTTCTCTATCTCTTGCTGCTGAATGTGAATGTTTTGTGTGGATATATTTTATATCCTGTAACTTTCCTAAAGCTAATTATTTCAAGGTTTTTAATTGATTCGCAAGAATTCTCTTAAATATACCATCACATCCTCTGCAAAGAATATTTCCATCTCTTCCTTGCCAGTTCTAATTCCTTCAATTTCTTTTTTTTCCCTCAGTGCTAAAGTTCACATTTCTCCTACAAGACTGAATAATAGTGGTGACAGTGGGAATCCTTGTTTCACCCCTGATCTTACTGAGAAGGCTTCTACCATATACCCACTATAGATTATACTTCCTGATGGTTGTAAATAGATACTATTTACCATTTTAAGGAAAACTCCATTTATTCCTATGCTTTCTAATGTTTTTAATAGGGATGGGTGCTGTATTTTCTCAAAGGATTTTTCTGCATCTCTTGAGATAATCATGATTTCTGTTGGCTTTGGCTTCGATGTGGTCAGTTGTGCTAATAGGTATCCTAATATTGAACCAGTCTTATATTACTGTTATAAATTCCAAGGTCACAGAGTATTATCATGGTGATAAAGTACTATAACATCCTTGTTAATATTTTATTTAAAATCTTTGCATTAATATTCATTTGGGAAAGTGGCCTACAATTTTCCTTTTCTGTTTGGGCTCTTGCTGCTTTTGGTTTCAGTGCCATATTTATGTCATAAAAGGAATTTAGTAGGACTCCTGCTTTGCCTATTTTTCCAAAGAGTTTACATAATATTGGAATTAATTGTTCTTCAGATGTTTGGTAGAATTCACTTGTATCCATCTGACCCTGAAGATTTATCTGTAAGTAATTCACTGATGACTTGTTCAATTTCTTTTTCTACAGTGGGTTAATTTAAATATTTTTTCCTCCTCTGTTCATTTTGGCAATTTACATTTTTGTAAACATTCATCAATTTCACTTGTCAGACTTGTTGGCATATATAGTTGGGCAAAATAGCTTCTAATTATTGCTTTAATTTTCTCTTCATTTGGTTGTAAATTCACTCTTTTCAATTTTGAAACTGGTAATTTGGTTTCCTTTCCTTTTTTTAAAAATCAAAATAACCAAAGGTTTAATTATTTTATTATCATGGTAGGTTTTTTTTTTCCCATAAAATCAGTTCTTAGTTTTATTAGTTTAGTGGTTTTCTTGTTTTCAATTTTATTCATCTCTTCTTTAAGTTTTAGGGTTTCAAATTTGATGTTTAGTTGGGTGTAGTGTTCTCTTCTCTAAAATTCTCCTGGAGCAGGTTTCTTGGAGGGCTTCTAGAGGCAGCCTTAGTTTCAGTTCAGTGTAATCACCCCTAATGCAGCCAGGAGTTAAAGTCAAATCCTTTATTGTTTCCTTCAAAGTTTCAAATCTTTTCCTGGGGCCCGATTAGCTTTCTTAGAGGCCTATCTCTCTCCTTTGTTCTGAGAGCTCTCTCTGAATGTCTCCAGCCAGCACAAAGGTAGAAGTTGGAATGAATCTTCTCTGCCTCTGAGAGTGGGATTGTGGGCTTCTGACTTGTGAATCTCCCAAAGTCAATCCTAGTTGTGAATCTCCCAAATTCCAAGAGTAGGCTTTTCCTTTAGTGGGCTTGTGAACTCCTCCTTATATATGTTCTCTAAAGATGTGAAATCTAATGTGTGAACTCCTTTAAAGGTGTGAATTCCTCTAAAGGTATGAACTGAGTACGTAAGCATTAGCACCTTGTTTCAAGTTCTGGCCCATAACAGTTGGGGATTTTTATTTTGTTGTTTTTCTAACTTTTTAAATTGTATGCCTAATTCACTGATCTGCTCTTTCTCTATTTTATTCATGTCAGCATTTAGAGATATAAAATTTCTACCAAGAACTGCTTTGGCTGCATCCCCAAAAGTTTGAATATTGTTTCATTATTATCATTTTCTTTGATGAAATTATTGTTTCTATAATTTGATGTTTAACCCAGTCATTCTTTAGGATTAGGTTATTTAGTTATAAATTAATTTTTAATATAACCTTCCATGGTCCTTTATTGCATGTTATTTTTTATTTCATCCTGATCTGAAAAGGATGCATTTCATAATTCTATCTTTACGCATTTGAATGTGAGATTTTTAAGTCCTAATACATGATCAGTTTTTGGATAGATTCCATGTAGTGCAGAGAGAAAGGTATAGTCTTCTCCATCCCCATTCAGTTTTCTTCAGAGGCCTATCATATCTAACTTTTCACTAGTACAGTTTTCCTGTCTCTATCTTCTTGTAACTGGCTTCTTCTCTGAGAATTTGGATGCTGTATCATTTGGTCATATATATTTAGTATTGTTATTACTTCATTGTCTATGGTGCCTTTTAACAAGATATAACTTCCTTTCTTGTCTCTTTGGGTTAGATCTATTTTGCTTTTGCTTTGTCTGAGATCAGGATTGCTACCCCTGTTTTTTTTTTTTTTTTTGTTTGTTTGTTTGTTTTGTTTTGCTTTGATTTCAGATACAGCATAAAAGATTCAGGTTCAGCCTTTAGCCTTTACTGGTGTGTTGTGTGTGTGTGTGTGTGTGTGTGTGTGTGTGTGTGTGTGTGTGTGTGTGTCAAATGTGTTTCTTGTAAATGATCTATTGTGTGTGTCTGGTTTTTAATCCATTGTATTCTCTGCTTCCATTTTATTTTCATCCATTTATTAATATTCACAGTTATGATTATTTGCCTCCATCCTATTTCCCCTTGTTATACTTCCTCTGTCTCTGTGTCTTGCGCTCCCTACTTTCCTATAGGATAAGGTAGATTTCATTCCCAACTGAGTGTGTTCTTTCATCGGTGAGCCAAATCCAATGAGATTACTCAGTACTCATCAACTCCTTTCTTTCACTCTACTGTAATAGGTCATTCATGCCTCTTCGTGTGATAAAATTTACCCAATACTGCCTTCCCTCTCCTCTTTTCCCACCACAATCCTTTTTTCATTATTTTTTAGTTATAACAAAGTCAAGTTATAACTATGCCCTCTGTCAAAGTATATTCCTTGTAACTGTTCTCATTGAAATAGGTATTGAGTTACAACTATCATCTTCCTATGTAAAGATATATACAATTTAACCTTATTAAATTCCATATTATTTTCTCTCTTAATAACCTTCTTATGTTTCTTTTGAGTTTTGTATTTGAAACTCACATTTTCTATTCAGTTCTGTTTTTTTTCATCATGAAAGTTTCAAGTCCACTATTTCATTAAATATCCATCTTTTGCCTTGAAAGATTATGCTCATTTTTACTGGGTAGTTGATTCTTGATTGTAATCCAAAGTCCTTTGCCTTCCAGAATGTCATTTTGACTGCTTGAAGCAATCTCTCTTTGATCTGATAGTTTTGAATCATTTTTGGCATCTCTTTCAGGAAGTGATCAGCAGATTCTTCAATGAGTATTTTACCCTCTGTTGTAGGATATCAGGGCAGTTTTGCTTGATAATTTCTTTTTTTTTTTGAATTTATTTTATTTGAAAAAAAAACAAAGTAAAAAAAAAAAAAGGTAAGAAAAGGACTACAAAACAAAATAAAGCAAAACAAAAGAGAACATTATCATGTGCCCAGCAGAACATAAGTGAGGATTCAAAATATATAACAACAAATTACCAGATAGAGAAAATATTGGTAGAAGAAATTATATTCATGAATGTCTATTTTTTCTTTATTTCCTTTAAATTGGTCTTTGGTTTTCTGCTGTGCATCTTATTTACTTTATTCTTTTTCTCCCTTTGATTCCCTCCATCAATCCCAAATAAGCTATAGTTAAGAGATATATTTATGTATACATATAGAGATACACACACACACACACACACACACAGTCTTTCCTCTCCTTGCTCACTCTTTAATTAAATTTTGCTCCATAACTTGCCTTGCTATTACTTAACCTCTCCCCACCCAGGAATCCTTCCCTCATCCTTTGCTTCCCCATCAACCTATCCTTCTCCCCTTATCTCTTTAATAGATTTTGGAGGGTGCTATAGCTTTTATGGTACGTAGGTAGTGCTACCTATTGAGCTCATTCTCGATGTGAGCAGTTTGGTGGATAATTTCTTGAATTCCCTGGATTCTGTCTGTCCTGGGCTGTGCTCCCCTTTTAGCCAAGTGAGAAAGGCTTTTCCTGTAGTCTTTCTATTGGGATGGAACTTTCTTTTGGGATGGAAAACTATTTCATTCCATCTTTGTATGGATTCTGTAGCTCCAGAATTCTTTTAGAGGTTTGATTTGATGTTGTTTCTGAGGGGTACTGGAGAGAACTCAGACAACTTCTTTTCTCCACTATCTTGGTTGTGTTGCCTCTAGCTCTTTTCTTAATAGGCTTATGTATAAAATATAGGAAAAGAGCATGCATTTATTGAGCACTCACTGGATATCTATCTCTCTTGATTAGAAAATGGTTATTTAAAGTATGCCAAAGTCATTAAGACCTGAATAACTTGAAGAAGCAGGATTTTCTTAGTATTTTAAATAATACCAGTATGTATGTTTATCAGCAGTGAATATTTACACATATTCTTTGTTTTCAGTAGATAAGCTAATATTAAAGATATTGAATAAACCTTTCCTTTTTGATTGCTGCCCTCCCAAAGGTGACAGACCCAAATGCTATGCAGGAATTTTGTAGGTGATCTAGAATTTTTATTTTGACTAATATATAGACCATTTGATTTTTAAGTTTCATAATGAAATTGTCTAATAGTTAATATGTTAAGTAGATTCTTTGACATATACCTTATACCATGAGGCTCATTTGGTAAAACAATATAGAAGGTGACTACTGTAATTAGCACTTTAATTAACTGAATTGAATTTTTCTGAGAGGCAAGTCCCAGGAACTCATTGATACTGAGAATTGAGCTAGGATCTGCTGAGGAAATGACTTTTCTTAGAGTTCGGACCTTCACCTTCTGCTCTCAGGGTTAATTTATCTTTTTTCCTGACTAGGAAAAAATACCAAGATCACATATCCAGAATTCTTAACAAGCAGTCACTGCATCACAGTTCCTTAGATAACTACCTCTCCATATGTTATCTAGTTTTCACCCACTTTAGGGTACAAAAAACTGAGTTTGCTCCCTGTTCCTTCTCTTTTCCCTCTATAATAGCAGCTTTAAATCCTGAAAAGAATGCTTTGGGTTAAGGTTCTAACATTTAGTTAAGTATTTTCAATAGATTTTTATTGATGTGCTTTTTGAAGATTATTTTTTTTATTACTTCTATATACTCAAGCATTTCTCCTTTACCCTCTTCCAGAGAAATATTCCTTAAAATAAATTAGTTTTCTAAAAAGAAGAGGAAAAGAAAGTCACCTAAACCAATGTATCTTTTTTTATTTAAGGTGACATTATAAACCACATTGTACACTTGGGAAGCCCCATCCCCCAAGTTCCCCAGTTTTTGCAAAGGAGCTTAGAGAAATGTCTTCTCATAGCTCTTCTTTGGGGCCAAGTCTATTGTTTCTCATTTTGTACGTTTTGGGGGTGATTTTATTTTTTTGCATTGTGGTAATTATTATTTCTATTTATGTACTTGCCATTTTAGATATTGTTTTTCTGGTTTTACTTCATTTTTCATCAGTTCATGTCTTTGCATGCTTCTCTATATTATCATGTTTACCATTTCTTATAACATAATGATATCGTATTATAATCACATACCATAATTTTTGTAGCTATTCTCCAATTTATTCTGTTTGTAGTTTGTTGATAGCAAAAAAAAAAAAAGGCTGTTATGAATATTTTGTTGTATATTAAGGATTTTCTTTTGGTCTTTGATTTTCTTGCTTCCTAAACTAGTAGAACAATCTCTGGAGCAAAGGAAATGGACATTTTATGAACTTATGTGTTGTACTGCTCATCATTCCACTAACAGTACATTAGTGTGGCTGTCTTTCCAAAGTTCTTTTCATGTCGACCATTCCCATTTTTTGATATCTTTGCCAGTTTTCTGGATAGGAGGTGAAACCTCAACATTTGTTTGGATTAGAATTTGACCACTGCATTGTATTTCATTTTATTATAGTTTTTTATTTACAAGATATATGCATAGGTAATTTTACAGCACTGATAATTACCAAGCCTTTTGTTCCAATTTTCCCCCTCCTTCCCCCCTCCCCGAGATGGCAGGTTGATCAATACATGTTACATATGTTAAAGTATGAATTAAATATAATATATGTATGTCCAAACAGTTATTTTGCTGAACAAAAAGAATCAGACTTTGAAATAGTGTACAATTAACCTGTGAAGGAAATCAAAAATGCAGGCGGACAAAAATAGGGGTATTGGGAATTCTATGTAGTGGTTCATAGTTATGTCCCAGAGTTCTTTCGCTGGGTGTAGCTGGTTCAGTTCATTACTGCTCTATTGGAACTGATTTGGTTCATCTCATTGTTGAAGAAGGCCACGCCCATCAGAATTGATCATCATATAGTATAGTTGTTGAAGTATATAATGATCTCCTGGTCCTGCTCATTTCACTCAGCATCAGTTCGTGTAAGTCTCTCCAGGCCTTTCTGAAATCATCCTGTTGGTCACTGCCTTTTAATGGGGTTTTTGAACTTAAAACAAACTCTCTCATTGAGATGCTAGAAAATACATTAACATATTTTTAAAAATATACACATAAAGGAGTCTGCCAGCTTCTCAATTTTCTTGATATGGTTGGAATTTGGAATATGTCTTTTACTGCTGCTTTTGAGGCTGGTGTACGGGAGCTTTCTTGGTATTCTTCCCGACAACCAGGAGAAATTTCGTCTCTCTTCCCTTTCTTTTTTTAAGGAATGGAACTGTAATGTTAAAAAAAATGTGCTGTTCCTGACTCCAAATAACTAAGGCAGGAGAGGCATGATAACTGTTTTCAAAGAAGTTCCTATAATGTCCATTTCGCTTGCTAGTAAACCAGTTCAACTTTCTACCATCCTCCACACTTAAGTCCCTTGTGCCCTTATCTTATCATCAGTTATTCTTTATCAAGCTCCAACAGTAGATTACTCTCTCCATCCACTGCCTTCACTTGGATTCATATGTGGCCAACAGAACAAGAAGAAATCATGAAATTTTGCTAACACATTCTTAATTTATGTTACATAATCTCAACTAGGCCCTCACTCCTGCAAGGCAACACGCTATTTCTCCTCAGCTGCTTTGTGTCCTACTTTCCACAGTGGTGGTTCCAAACCTTCAAGACTCAGCTTAAATTTCACCTTCTACAGGAAGCTTTTCCTGGTCTCTCCAAGTCTTCGCCTTTCACATTACCTTGCATTATACTCTGTATCTGTCTTATATGTACCCAGTTATTTGCATTGGTGACTTCTCCGGTAGAATTTGCGCTGCTCAAGAGTAAGGATTTTGATTATTGGTTTTGCCTTTCTTTGTTCCCATTTATCCTTTGAAGCCTGTCTCAACTCTTCAATAAAGCTGGTTGCCCTTATTACAAAACCAAGTTATATTAACTTTGTCTTATGCTTCTGAATTCTCTATTCAGATGTAGGCAGTTCCAGCCTCCATATCTGTTTTGTGTGCTCATTGCTTTGGGATTTCACCTAGTTTATCATTTAAATTAGATATACTGTCTCTTAGATGGAAAGGTCTACCATCGCAGTTACGATGACAACCACCACTGAACACTGAATCCTGACCAACAACTACTGAACATGGAAATCCCTCCATGTTTTAGGAGCTGCTGTAACTGAACTCTTCATTCTCTAAGGACTCACTCTCTAACTCACTCTCATTCTTTCTACTTAGTCAAGGTTGTCCTCAAAGCCTTTTAAGCTTGTTTAGATCTATCTGAGCTTGTGCTCTGATGGCCTTGCCCTTAAGAAGCCAAGATCACTTCCCTGTGAGAATGGGGTGTACAAAGAGGATTTCATGAGATATTTAGTATCTCAAGTTACTTTTTGCAAGTTCCATTTGTGTTGTTACTTAGGTTGTAAGCTACTCAGACAGGGACCATGGCAAAGCCTCCTTTTATACCCCCCTCCCCCAGGCTCTAGTGCAGTGCTCGAAATATAATACACATAAAAATATTTTTTTGCTTTTGATTGATGGGTATTCAATAAATACTTGTTGATTGAATGAAATGTTTTGACACTTCTTTTTAATAGGCAGCAGTCTGAATGCTAAATATTTATTATCATTTTCATTCCTGTTTCATATGTGGAAGACCAAAAAAAAAAGTCTGTTAGTTTAGGAAACTTTGGAATTGATTAGATGTTTTTTTAAAAAATAATTCTTTTTTGTTTCGAATTTTCCAGACATTAACATACACAAATATTTACTATCCAAAGAACAGAAAAAGAAGATAGTACGTGAAACCACGCCCCTCCATAATTTGCGTCACATTTAACACCATAGCAATAGAACCACCCTGCCTATGTCCCTTTCTGAAATCCTTTCTGTTCTCATCTGTGTATTTTTTTTTTTTAAAGTGTGATTATTGTCAGGTCTGCATTGCTTCAAACGTTTAGCTGCTACTTGTGGGTTTCTTACATGCTTCAGTCATTTCTTCCAGAGGTCCAGCCTCTACAGGGGGGTCCAGGGAGTTGAGCAGGAGGAATAGGGTCGGTGTCAAAGGAAGACAGGAGTCATAGGGTAGTTTGAGTGAGGAGCTGATGGAAGTGATGCTCCCACTTCTCTCAGGCTCCTTCAGGCTTTATTTTTATACTATATCATGATCATAGACCTTTTTTTAGGTTAGCATAGTCTTCAGACATGTGTCTGACTTATTGACCTTTATGTGTTACTCCATTTGACATTTAATATTTGAGTAAGTTTTTTATGGTTAAGTGTTAATTATTGATTACATTACGCAAAGCTGATAATGAAAAGGTAAATGTTATGCAAGGTTAAATGTCAGTGAATTTTGTTAGTTTACTTATGTCTTCTTTGTCAATTCTATGGATTGTTTGATTCCTCTATTTCCCTGACTTGGAACCGTGTACATAGGCATTTAGGGCAATTCCTAGTTATACTTAAAGCATCTTTTGGTTCCTAGACATACTGATCTTTTCTGAGTCTAAGTTGGGAAGCACCCTTATTTCCTAGAGCTTTGGACTCCCTCTCATAGTGGCAATGCTTTCCATGGTGTTCTCTCCTTTATCATTTGTCTCAGTGAGGGATTCGTTTTATTAGGACAGAATATGCCTGTGAAATCATTTCTAGTTAACTTGCCCAAATTCCTCTTGTCACCAGATTTTTTAGATAATGTTTAGTGCTATAATCAAGCCAATTATAAATAATATAGGAAATAGTAAGTCCACCAATGAGAATCATAGAAGGAAATGTTGTTCCTGCATGAATGCTGTGCACATTTGATCTCAGTGCTGGCCTTTGCCAATCAGCTTAGAGATTGTAGCTCCCAACAATTTCTAAAGTCATTTACAGAACTGTTTAAAGACAGTCTACAGAAGTAGAACATCTGCCAGGATTTTCTTTTTAATTATAGCTTTTTATTGACAGAACATATGCATGGGTAATTTTTCCACACTGACCCTTGCAAAAACTTCTGTTCCAACTTTTCCCCTCCTTCTCTCTACCCCTGCCCCTAGATGGCAAGTAGTCTCATACATGTTAAACATGTTAAAGTATATGTTAAATGCCATATATGTATATATATTTATACAGTTATCTTGCTGCACAAGGAAAATCGGATTTAGAAAGAAGGTAATAATAACAAGAGAAGAAAAACTTTCTTCTCAGAAATCATTGGTAGAGAATCTATAAAACATATGAGAGACCTTTTTCATTCACATTTTTATTCTAAATTTTTGTTGTTGTTGTTGTCATTGCATTAGGTCGTACAGTCCTATAGTTCTTTATCTTCCAAGGTTATTTCACACACTTCCTCTTCATGAATTCCAGCCAAACTTTGTAGTCATTTTTTTTGGAGGAGGACAGGAGTTAGACCACTTTTCACCTGTGTGTTCATTCTATCTAGACCCCATCATCCATCATACTGTACATAAGAGGAAAAATTAATTAAGAGAAAATATTAAATCTCTGAGGAGTGAGAAGCAATCAAATATAACAATGATGATTTTGTATCTTAAATGCCATCAAAAAGCCCAGGTCCTACTCCATGATGCAGGGCTCTGAAAGGCTAAGCCAGGGAAGGGCAATTGTTTAGATCTGATTTTATATGTGTGAGAAGAATTTTGTAATTGTGTTCATACAGTTCTTGGGTTTGTTTTGTCAGGTAGACCCCCCCAAGTATTTTATTTTGTCTACAGTAATTTTAAATGGAATTTCTCTTTTCTCTTACTGATGGGTCAGTCATATATAGAAATGCTAATGATTTGTGTGCGTTTATTTTATATCCTGCAACTTCACTAAAGCTGTGAATTATTTCCAGGAGATTTTTGGATGATTTTCTAGGATTCTCTAAGTAGATCATCATATCATCTGCAAAGAGTGATATTTTTATTTCCTCATTGCCTATTCTAATTCCTTTAATATCTTTTTCTTTTCTTATTGCTAAAGCCAACATTTCTAGTACAATGTCGAATAATACTGGTGATCATGGACATCCTTCTTTCACCCTTGAAGCATTCCGCTTCTCTCCATTACAAATAATGCTTGCTGTAGGTTTTAGACAAATACTGATGATTATTTTTTTTAAAAAAGGTCCCTTTTTATTCCTATGCTCTCTAGTGTCTTTAATAGGAATGGGTGCTCTATTTTGTGAAAAGCTTTTTCTGCCTCTATTGAGCTTATCATATGATTTCTGTTGGTTTTGTTATTGATGTGATTGATTATGGTAATAGTTTTCCTGATACTGAACCAACTCTGAATTCCTGGTATAAATACCATTTTTTCATAGTTTATTATCCTGCTGATAAGTTGTGGTAATCTCTTTGCTAATATTGTATTTAAAGTTCTTGCACCAATATACATTAGGGACATTGGTCTGTAGTTTTCTTTCTCTGTTTTGATCTTTTCTGGTTTAGGTATCAGTGTCATATTTATATCATAGAAGGAATTTGGAAGTACTCTTTCTTTACCTATTTTTCCAAAAAATTTACATAGTATTGGAGGTTAATTGCTCTTTATATGTTTGGTAAGATAAACTTGTGAATCCATCTGGCCCTTGACATTTTTTCTTGGGGAGTTCCCAGTTCATTGATGGCTTGTTTAGTTTGTTTTTCTAAAATTGGATTATATCAGTATTTTATTTACTCTACTGTTAACCTGGGCATTTTATATTTTTTGTAAATATTCATCCATTTTGGTTAGATCATCAGCCGTAAAGTTGGGCAAAATATCTTCTACTTATTGCTTTAATTATTTTTTCATTGGTGGCAAGTTCCCCCTTTTCAGTTTTGACGCTGGTGATTTTTTCTTTCCTTTTTCTGATGAAATTAATGAAAAGTTTGTTTATTTTATTAGTTTTTTTTTTTCATAAAACCAAGTCAGTTTTATTCATTAGTTCAATAGTTTTCTTAGTTTCTATTTTATTAATCTATTCTTGGAATTTCAAAATTCCTAATTTAGTATTTAATTGGAAGTTTTTGATTTATCTTTTTCTAACTTTTTTAGTTGCATGCCTAATTCATTGATCTCCTCTTTCTGTATTTTATTTATGTAGCTGTTTAAAGATATAAAATTTCCTTTAAGAACTGCTTTGGCTGTAACCTATAAGTTTGGTCTCATCATTGCCATTTTCTTGGATGAAATTATGGATTGTTTCAGTGACCTGTTGTCTGACCCACTCATTATTTAATATTAGATTATTTAGTTTCCAATTGGTTGTTAGTCTATCTATCTTTCCCTCCCCCTTTATTGAACATTATTCTTATTTCATTGTGGTATGAAAAGGAAGCATTTACTATGTCTGCCTTTCTGCAGTTGACTGTTAGGTTTTTCTGCCCTAATACGTGGTCAATTTTTGTGTAGATGCCATGTACTGCCGAGAAAAAAGGTCCCTATTCAGTTTTCTTCAGAGGTTTATTATATCTAGGCTTTCTAGGATTCTATTAAGCTCCCTAGTTTCTTTCTTGTATTTACATCAGCTTTCAATGAACACATTAAAGAATGATACCAGTCTATAACTGTAGCTCAACTCCTTGCCTACAGTGACAAAATTACAGATCCTTGATGTTTTCAAATAGGCTGATGCTGAGGGGGAAAACCAGTTTAATTATAAGAAGATGAAGTGGTAGATGGAGGCACTTAGAGTGATTCTGAAGGAAACTTGAAGATACCTTTAAGAACTTGAGGTGGTTTTCTTATATTTAATTTCTCTTCAGAACTTAAAGATTTTCTTTTTCTTGATATGTTCTCACTGGCACTCCATTTACATATAAGACATAATGAGGGTAATGTTTTTGTCTCCTGTATTGGAAGAAGAAATGGGGAGAGATTTTCTTCTTAACTAGCAAAAGTGGGGAGAAGAAGAAGAAAAAGAAGAAAGGGTTTTAAAAAGAGGGGGTGGTATGTTAATCCTGTTAATAACAGGATCTCTGAAGTAGAATTATTGAGTGATGAGAAGTGAAATGTAGATGGAACATATTTTGCCTTTATTGCTGCTTCTGAGTAGAAGAAAGGAGGTAATGGGGAAGAGATGTTAAGGTTGAAGTTAGTCACTGCTCAAATCGTTCATTAGCATTTGCTCTAAACATCCCCCTATAGAAATTTGGCTGTGTATATTTATGGCTATAAGCCAATACTTTAGAGCAGTGGTGTCAAATGAAAGAGATGAAGCCCTCAGCCACACTGTAGGCCACAAGTTGACTTGGTTTTTCAAAGTATTATTAGTTCTGTTTTCTTGTATTTTTGCTTCTTTTGTTAAATATTTCCCATCTGAATCTGGTTGATCTGCACTCTAGTGTCTGGTGGACTAAATTTGACCCTTCTCCTTTAGGCAAAAACCCCCCCCACATTAGAATTAGCATTATAGCTCATATATATCATATTAACCCTGTTTTTTAAGAAACAAAAGAGTGCCAACTATTAGCAGCATTGATGATGCAATAGGAAATCACATTTAGATGACTATCCTTATTTTTAAGTTTTATTTATTTTAACTGATAAGCACTTTTTTTTCTCTTCTTACACTTTCTTCCCCTTCTTCCCTCACTGAGAAAAATGAAGTCATTTAATTAATATGAATATTCAAGGGAAACGAATTCCAGCCTTGGTCATTTGTAAAACTGTGTCTCTTTCTGCATTTTAAGTCCATCCTCTCTCTACCCAGAAGTAGATAGCATTCTTCTTCACTGAGCCTTTGGAGTTATACTTGGTCATTGTGCTGATCAGAGCGAAGTCTTTCAAGCTACTCTGTCTTTAAAATTAGCTGACTGTATCAACTGGTCTCATGGTTCCATAATTTCACTCTGCATAAATTCATACAAGTCTTCTCAGATTCTTTTGTAACAATCTCTTTTACTAGTTCTGAATTTAAACTTTATATATTTCAATGAACAGAAATCTTATTTTTCTCTCTATATCCTCTCCTCCCACATAAAAAAAATCCAACATTTTTACAATGAATTATTTGTAGTCATGCAAAGTTAATCTCTGCACTAGTCATTTCCAAACACACACCCACACCCCTTGCTCTGAATCTTAAATCCAGGTAAACATAAACAGGTCCATTGGCTTTTAGTCTATCTTTCCCTGCCCCTTTAGTGAATATTCTTCTTATTGCAATGTGGTGTGTTTCTGCAGTTGATTGTGAGGATTTTATGCCCTGATGCATGGTCGACTGTTGTGTAGGTGCTGTGTACTGTCTAGCTTTCATCATTGTATTGATCGAACTTTTGTATTTAACTGTTGTTAGTCTCTCGGTCTTCCCATTCTGCTCACTTCACTCTATCAGTTCACATAGTCTTCTGGGGTTTCACTGAAGAAGTCCCTGTGACCATTTCTTATGCCACAGTAGCAGTCCATGTAGCCTATTGGCATCCCTGAATTTGTTTACTGTTTCTCCACTAGATGAATTCCCTCTTAGTCATGCCTTCTTTGTCACTGCAAGAAAGAGTTCAATTTCAATATTTTCATGCTTACTAAGTCATTTTCTTCTTTCTCTAATCTCTTTAGGTTAAAAGCCTTTTCTTGCCTTTAATTGGTATTACTGGGTCAAAGAGTATACACTAAACTTTGGGGACCTTTAGGCATTTCACAGAAATAGCCTTGATTTACAACTTCTGTGAATTATTAATTGCTTATCTTAATTTTGAATTGCCTATTGAGGGTTCTGTAGGTAAACCATCAAATGTGCTGCAAAAAGTGCTCAGTTTTTCCCTCTTTGCCTATGATTTTGGCCTCAGATTTCTTGTCTTCCTAGCTTCTAATTTATCCCCACTACATATGATGCCAGCTGGTGGGTTGAGAAACATGAGTGGACACAGCAGGGAAAGGTCCATGTCTAAAAACATAAGATATGTTTTTAGACGAGTATTCTTTCGGCATTAGGGGAGTATCGTTCAGTATTTGGTCAGAAGTGTCTGATGAAGAGAGAAACTTGGAACTATGTGAGAATTTGGGTTTTTTTCCCTGAGATAGTGGAATTTAATCTCTTCATTTTGTATTTCTACAATATGCTTGCTATCAATATAGACCGCTGAATTGTATTGTAAAGGTGAAATTGACTGCAATTGAAAGCAGTATGAGCATGCTGAATTGGTCCACTTAGATTTTTCTCTCGTACATCGTTCGTACTGATCTCAGGGATCCATTGGAATTTGAGAGCGGAGAGCTCCAGAAACCTGTATGAAATGCTTAATTTAAACATTAAACATTTTATACCAAAAAGAGACCCCCTGTATAGACTCAATAGCTGCCCCGGGAGGACTGCTCTGCATTCCAATGAGAGCTCCTGAGAGATGCTTATTAGACTCTGATTGTATTAAAAGGGCTTTGAAATGTGCCCAAGAGGAGTAATAGCTGTAGCTCCCATTCTCATAAGGTTTTCAAGGCTATTGGTACATGTAGTTTTATCTCCCCTTTTACAAAGGAAGAAATGGATGCTCCCAAAGATTAAGTGGTTTACCCAGAGTCCCACCTACTCCCATCTGAGCAGAAACAAACTGATTCCAAAGCAGCTGCTATGCTACCATACCAGTCCTGTTTTCCACATAAAGAGCAACCCTTGAATCCTGAAAATTCTGAGATCATTAAGCATAGCCAATCCTTGAGTAACAAAGCCTCTTTCAACTTGATGCCATGAATGTTAATAAAAATGTCACCTATCTGCACCAAACTATGCAGTGTATAGTGGTAGAAAGTATGGTTCATTTGCTATTGAAGAGAGAGAGCCCATGGTGGTGGAGGAGGTAGCCATAACAGTAGGAATAAGAACTGGTTTTGCTATCCTGCCTATTGGGAGTCAGACGCTGTGCTTACTTTACAAGATTATCTCCCAGTTGGTCCTCAAAAAAAACCCTGGGAGGTAGGTGCCGTGATAAGCCCCATTTGCTGGTCAAGAAAACTACGGCAAGCAGACTTGAGGAGACTGGTTGAAGTAGCTGACTTAGAAACGGAAGCTCAGGACGTGACCCTGGATACGGCACCTGCCCCACGTTGAGCTTCCTTGTCATCTTGGGAGAGCTTATCCTACTTGGCCTTCTATGTAAGGTACTGTAGAAATGGGAGCAGTGTCGCACGTGCATCTGCATTTGTGTGTGTTTCTATCTGTGTCTGTAAGCACAGAAGGAATTTTCAGATGCTTTAGTAGATGGAGTTTGCGTCGATGTGCACGGGCCCTTGTAGTGTTAGAATGGAAAAATAACAGTGTGCCTGAAGTCAATGCCTACATCCTTGTAGTTGACTTTGTGAGGAGTGTTAGATTTCTGAATTATTTCCTGTTAAATCATTCCAATTCAATTTTGAGAGGGCTAATTATTCAAATGTATTAGCCCATCACTATTTGGAAGGGTTGTTCTAATGTAATTAACCAGACTAAAAAATTCACTGTAAGCATTCTAAATTGTGTCTTTAATTACATGAAAGTAAAATGATTTTTCAAATTTCATCCCATGGACGATCTCATTACTTTACCCCCCCCCCCCGCCCTGCTTCAGCTTTGGTTTAGAGTAACTTCATTTTGAGATTAAATGTCACATACATTTTGTTGATGGACAAACCTTAGGCTTTGTTATAAGGGGAAAAGGCCTGTTCTGGATGTCCGATACCAAAAGGGACTCCCTAGACCTTCAGATCACCTGGTACTGTGTCGATCGTTTTTTAACTCATGCAACGCGTGCACATGTGACTACACTGGTTTGTCTTAAGACTATTTGGGTACATTAATTTTTCTAAAAAGAGTACTATCATCCACATCTTTTTGCAAGAAATATATTTAAGTGTTGGCATCAGGAAATGTCTTATAAGACGAAAATTTGTCATAGATAAGATGTGTCATGAATTTTGTAACCATGATATTACAGAGAGTTTGTTGGAACACTTAGGATTGGGTATAGGACTGTGTACGTGCCGCGGAGAGAAAACATATGTGAATTGAGGCCGCCGAGGGGCTGTTTGGGTAAGGTAGACCCTGCTCTACTCTGGAGTTGTTCTCTTTTGTACTTTGGATTCAAGGTTTCCAAGGAAACTGATCAGGTAGGGATTAGAGATAACAAACTTGAAATGAAAATGATTCCCACTTGCTCTCTTTCACTAGATAGAAGCCCACCCCACCAGCCAGCTTGGACAGCAGTGACACTGAAAGGTTTGAGCTGGTCTTCTGTGGCATTCAGGAAATGAGTTGACCAGTGTGTGTGTGTGTGTGCTATATCACTCAGGAATGTCTCCAGAATGAGCAAATCTCTTTGGGTTTTGTTAAAATGTTCCCAAAGATGGCTTTTGGGTGGAGAATTCAGTCAGCCATTCAGTAAACATCGATTAAATTGGGACTACATGCTGGGCAGAAGAAGCGAGGTGTTGCTGTAAATAGAGAACTGACCCAGCCTCGGTTCTATCCTCAGAGACTTATTAGCTGTGTGACCCTGGGCGACTGATTTGAGTTGTATTTGCCTTAGTTCCTTTTCTGTACAATGAGTAACATAGTGGAGAAGGAAATGGCAAACCACTTCAGTATCTCTGCCAAAAGATGCCTAAGGACTAGTCACAAAGAGTAAGACTGAAGAGTTACAAATGTTCCAGGCGCAGAGGCGAGTACTAGAAGCCTTTGGATGGCCCCATACTGAAGGAACCAGGGCTCCCTGCAATTGTAAAACTGTGCATCTGTCCCACTGGTCTTTTTGAGTGTGATTTAATTAAAAATGAGTTTACGGCGAAAGCTCAAATAAGGGGATATGAGCAGTTGTTCTTCTATTCAAATTCACCCGGGACCAGTAACCAAATTGAAGAAGGGATTTTGGAACACTGCACATATTTGTTCCCACTTGGAAATGTGGGGCCCTGGCCTACCTAAGCTTTTTCCCCATCTCTGGCCTAGGAAAGTGGCCTTCATCTGTCTGGGGTGATGGTTTTCCACACTTTCCATCTATTTCATTTTGTATTGTTTTCACTTTCTGGTGTGGGTTGGCATATTGTTCACTCCTCTTTCTTGCCACAAAAAGCCATTTAGCACTTCCCATCGCAACTAAGGGCTTCCCTTTAAAGAACTTTGGGGGCACTGGAATACGCCACCATGATTTTTTGCTCCTCTCCATTCTCTTGTTTCAAGTAGAAGACATCTTTCCTTCATCTGTGTCCAAGAGAAAATAATTTAGCTTCTTCCCAGCAAGGAAGAAAAGAAAGTTTAGGCGTTGAAATCGCATTACAAAAGCAGTCATTGAGCCAACAATACAGCATTTATTAAGTGTTTACTATATCCAAGGAAATGAACTTGTAAGAACTAAACCGCTAGGCAATTTTATTGGGTTTGACATTTTTTTATACCAAAAAAGGAAGAAGTGAAGAATCCACTGTTCTGAAGATGGGAAAATACGATTCTCAAACACAACAAACACCTGCCAATGGAAGACATGCTGCATCTGCCACAGAAGGTATGTTACTGATTGGGGGGGGGGAGGAAGAGTTAGGGGACTTAGGGAGAAAGTAGAAGAATAGAAAGATGGAACAGGGACTACTTAATGGAGACGGACAGAGAATTAGACTAAAGAGAGAAAAGGAAAAACAAGGTAAAGGAATGACATAGGAATGAGGAGAAAAAGAAGGAAGTGAAAATGAGAGACTGAGGCGAAGTACAAAGGAGGAAACAAAAGATAAAAGAGGGTGAAGGAGTTAGAGTGAAGTAGAATATATTGGAAGGACATGTACGGAATGGAGGGGAAGGAGATAGAAGAGGGGGAAGGACCCAGAAGTAGAACATACAGGAAAGAGATAGAATAGAGTCTTGCCTAGACTCCTCTTTTCCTCTATTTCTTTCATTCGGTATCATCTATTCATTTTTCTCTCAATCTTATCTTTTTATCACTCTGTCTCTTTAGCTATCTACACCTCTGTGTTTCATCTATTCCATCCACCTCTCTCTTTAAAACGTGTCTGTCATCGATCAAGTCTGGCTGTGCTTCTCTATCTCTATATTTCTATCATTCGGTATCATCTAGTCATTTGTGTCTCTATGCTGTCACTTTATCTCCCAGTCTCTTGAGTTATCTCCAAGTATATGTCTCTTCTTGTCCATCCATCTCTCTCTTTAGCATTTCTCTTTCATCTTTCAAGTCTGGTTGGACTGTTCATCTGTCTCTCTATCCTGTCCTTGTTTTCCCTCTATCTCTTTAGCTATCTCCACCTCAATGTTTCCTCTTTTCTATCCATCTCTCTCGTTATCATGTGACTGTCATCTTTAAAGTTTGTACTTCTCTTTCTCTATATTTCTGTCTTTTTCTCTCTCCATTTCTTTGCTATCTACACCTTTGTTTCTCCTCTTTTCCATCCATCTCTCTCTTTATCCTTTGTCTATCAACTTTCAAGTCTAGCTGGACTTCTCATTCTCTATATTTCTATCTTTCTGGATCATCTGTTCATTTGTCTATCTGTCCCGTCTCTATCTCTAGCTATTTCCAATTCTATTTCTCCTCTTTTCCATCCATGTCCCCCTTGATCACTTCTCTGTTGTCCTTCAAGTCTGGCTGGACTTCTCTATTTCTATATTTCTATCATTCGGAATCATCTAGTCATTTGTGTCTCTATCCTGTCACTTTATCTCCCAGTCTCTTGAGTTATCTCCAAGTATGTGTCTCTTCTTGTCCATCCATCTCTCTCTTTAGCATTTCTCTTTCGTCTTTCAAGTCTGGTTGGACTGTTCATCTGTCTCTCTATCCTGTCCTTTTTTTTCTCTATCTCTTTAGCTATCTACACCTCTCTGTCTCCTCTTTTCCATCCATCTCCCCCTTTATCACTCCTCTGTTGTCCTTCAAGTCTGGCTGGACTTCTCTTTCTCTATATTTCTTTCATTCAGTATCATCTGTTCATTTTTCTCTCTATCCTGTCCTTTTTTCCCCTCTATCTCTTTAGCTATCTCCACCTCAATGTTTCCTCTTTTCTATCCATCTCTCTCGTTATCATGTGACTGTCATCTTTAAAGTTTGTACTTCTCTTTCTCTATATTTCTGTCTTTTTCTCTCTCCATTTCTTTGGCTATCTACACCTTTGTGTCTCCTCTTTTCCATCCATCTCTCTCTTTATCCTTTGTCTATCAACTTTCAAGTCTAGCTGGACTTCTCATTCTCTATATTTCCATCTTTCTGAATCATCTGTTCATTTGTCTATCTGTCCCGTCTCTATCTCTAGCTATTTCCAATTCTATTTCTCCTCTTTTCCATCCATGTCCCCCTTGATCACTTCTCTGTTGTCCTTCAAGTCTGGCTGGACTTCTCTATCTCTATATTTCTATCGTTCGGTATCATCTAGTCATTTGTGTCTCTATGCTGTCACTTTATCTCCCAGTCTCTTGAGTTATCTCCAAGTATGTGTCTCTTCTTGTCCATCCATCTCTCTCTTTAGCATTTCTCTTTCATCTTTCAAGTCTGGTTGGACTGTTCATCTGTCTCTCTATCCTGTCCTTGTTTTCCCTCTATCTCTTTAGCTATCTCCACCTCAATGTTTCCTCTTTTCTATCCATCTCTCTCGTTATCATGTGACTGTCATCTTTAAAGTTTGTACTTCTCTTTCTCTATATTTCTGTCTTTTTATCTCTCCATTTCTTTGGGATATCTACACCTTTGTGTCTCCTCTTTTCCATCCATCTCTCTCTTTATCATTTGTCTATCAACTTTCAAGTCTAGCTGGACTTCTCATTCTCTATATTTCTATCTTTCTGGATCATCTGTTCATTTGTCTATCTGTCCCGTCTCTATCTCTAGCTATTTCCAATTCTATTTCTCCTCTTTTCCATCCATGTCCCCCTTGATCACTTCTCTATTGTCCTTCAAGTCTGGCTGGACTTCTCTATTTCTATATTTCTATCATTCGGTATCATCTAGTCATTTGTGTCTCTATCCTGTCACTTTATCTCCCAGTCTCTTGAGTTATCTCCAAGTATGTGTCTCTTCTTGTTCATCCATCTCTCTCTTTAGCATTTCTCTTTCGTCTTTCAAGTCTGGTTGGACTGTTCATCTGTCTCTCTATCCTGTCCTTTTTTTCTCTATCTCTTTAGCTATCTACACCTCTCTGTCTCCTCTTTTCCATCCATCTCCCCCTTTATCACTCCTCTGTTGTCCTTCAAGTCTGGCTGGACTTCTCTTTCTCTATATTTCTTTCATTCAGTATCATCTGTTCATTTTTCTCTCTATCCTGTCCTTTTTTCCCCTCTATCTCTTTAGCTATCTCCACCTCAATGTTTCCTCTTTTCTATCCATCTCTCTCGTTATCATGTGACTGTCATCTTTAAAGTTTGTACTTCGCTTTCTCTATATTTCTGTCTTTTTCTCTCTCCATTTCTTTGCTATCTACACCTTTGTGTCTCCTCTTATCCATCCATCTCTCTCTTTATCCTTTGTCTATCAACTTTCAAGTCTAGCTGGACTTCTCATTCTCTATATTTCTATCTTTCTGGATCATCTGTTCATTTGTCTATCTGTCCCGTCTCTATCTCTAGCTATTTCCAATTCTATTTCTCCTCTTTTCCATCCATGTCCCCCTTGATCACTTCTCTGTTGTCCTTCAAGTCTGGCTGGACTTCTCTATCTCTATATTTCTATCGTTCGGTATCATCTAGTCATTTGTGTCTCTATGCTGTCACTTTATCTCCCAGTCTCTTGAGTTATCTCCAAGTATGTGTCTCTTCTTGTCCATCCATCTCTCTCTTTAGCATTTCTCTTTCATCTTTCAAGTCTGGTTGGACTGTTCATCTGTCTCTCTATCCTGTCCTTGTTTTCCCTCTATCTCTTTAGCTATCTCCACCTCAATGTTTCCTCTTTTCTATCCATCTCTCTCGTTATCATGTGACTGTCATCTTTAAAGTTTGTACTTCTCTTTCTCTATATTTCTGTCTTTTTATCTCTCCATTTCTTTGGGATATCTACACCTTTGTGTCTCCTCTTTTCCATCCATCTCTCTCTTTATCATTTGTCTATCAACTTTCAAGTCTAGCTGGACTTCTCATTCTCTATATTTCTATCTTTCTGGATCATCTGTTCATTTGTCTATCTGTCCCGTCTCTATCTCTAGCTATTTCCAATTCTATTTCTCCTCTTTTCCATCCATGTCCCCCTTGATCACTTCTCTATTGTCCTTCAAGTCTGGCTGGACTTCTCTATTTCTATATTTCTATCATTCGGAATCATCTAGTCATTTGTGTCTCTATCCTGTCACTTTATCTCCCAGTCTCTTGAGTTATCTCCAAGTATGTGTCTCTTCTTGTCCATCCATCTCTCTCTTTAGCATTTCTCTTTCGTCTTTCAAGTCTGGTTGGACTGTTCATCTGTCTCTCTATCCTGTCCTTTTTTTCTCTATCTCTTTAGCTATCTACACCTCTCTGTCTCCTCTTTTCCATCCATTTCCCCCTTTATCACTCCTCTGTTGTCCTTCAAGTCTGGCTGGACTTCTCTTTCTCTATATTTCTTTCATTCAGTATCATCTGTTCATTTTTCTCTCTATCCTGTCCTTTTTTCCCCTCTATCTCTTTAGCTATCTCCACCTCAATGTTTCCTCTTTTCTATCCATCTCTCTCGTTATCATGTGACTGTCATCTTTAAAGTTTGTACTTCTCTTTCTCTATATTTCTGTCTTTTTCTCTCTCCATTTCTTTGGCTATCTACACCTTTGTGTCTCCTCTTTTCCATCCATCTCTCTCTTTATCCTTTGTCTATCAACTTTCAAGTCTAGCTGGACTTCTCATTCTCTATATTTCTATCTTTCTGGATCATCTGTTCATTTGTCTATCTGTCCCGTCTCTATCTCTAGCTATTTCCAATTCTATTTCTCCTCTTTTCCATCCATGTCCCCCTTGATCACTTCTCTGTTGTCCTTCAAGTCTGGCTGGACTTCTCTATCTCTATATTTCTATCGTTCGGTATCATCTAGTCATTTGGGTCTCTATGCTGTCACTTTATCTCCCAGTCTCTTGAGTTATCTCCAAGTATGTGTCTCTTCTTGTCCATCCATCTCTCTCTTTAGCATTTCTCTTTCGTCTTTCAAGTCTGGTTGGACTGTTCATCTGTCTCTCTATCCTGTCCTTTTTTTTCTCTATCTCTTTAGCTATCTACACCTCTCTGTCTCCTCTTTTCCATCCATCTCCCCCTTTATCGCTCCTCTGTTGTCCTTCAAGTCTGGCTGGACTTCTCTTTCTCTATATTTCTTTCATTCAGTATCATCTGTTCATTTTTCTCTCTATCCTGTCCTTTTTTCCCCTCTATCTCTTTAGCTATCTCCACCTCAATGTTTCCTCTTTTCTATCCATCTCTCTCGTTATCATGTGACTGTCATCTTTAAAGTTTGTACTTCTCTTTCTCTATATTTCTGTCTTTTTCTCTCTCCATTTCTTTGGCTATCTACACCTTTGTGTCTCCTCTTTTCCATCCATCTCTCTCTTTATCCTTTGTCTATCAACTTTCAAGTCTAGCTGGACTTCTCATTCTCTATATTTCTATCTTTCTGGATCATCTGTTCATTTGTCTATCTGTCCCGTCTCTATCTCTAGCTATTTCCAATTCTATTTCTCCTCTTTTCCATCCATGTCCCCCTTGATCACTTCTCTGTTGTCCTTCAAGTCTGGCTGGACTTCTCTATCTCTATATTTCTATCGTTCGGTATCATCTAGTCATTTGTGTCTCTATGCTGTCACTTTATCTCCCAGTCTCTTGAGTTATCTCCAAGTATGTGTCTCTTCTTGTCCATCCATCTCTCTCTTTAGCATTTCTCTTTTATCTTTCAAGTCTGGTTGGACTGTTCATCTGTCTCTCTATCCTGTCCTTGTTTTCCCTCTATCTCTTTAGCTATCTCCACCTCAATGTTTCCTCTTTTCTATCCATCTCTCTCGTTATCATGTGACTGTCATCTTTAAAGTTTGTACTTCTCTTTCTCTATATTTCTGTCTTTTTATCTCTCCATTTCTTTGGGATATCTACACCTTTGTGTCTCCTCTTTTCCATCCATCTCTCTCTTTATCATTTGTCTATCAACTTTCAATCTAGCTGGACTTCTCATTCTCTATATTTCTATCTTTCTGTATCATCTGTTCATTTGTCTATCTGTCCCGTCTCTATCTCTAGCTATTTCCAATTCTATTTCTCCTCTTTTCCATCCATGTCCCCCTTGATCACTTCTCTGTTGTCCTTCAAGTCTGGCTGGACTTCTCTATCTCTATATTTCTATCGTTCGGTATCATCTAGTCATCTGTCTCTCTATCCTGTCCTTTTTTTTCTCTATCTCTTTAGCTATCTACACCTCTCTGTCTCCTCTTTTCCATCCATTTCCCCCTTTATCACTCCTCTGTTGTCCTTCAAGTCTGGCTGGACTTCTCTTTCTCTATATTTCTTTCATTCAGTATCATCTGTTCATTTTTCTCTCTATCCTGTCCTTTTTTCCCCTCTATCTCTTTAGCTATCTCCACCTCAATGTTTCCTCTTTTCTATCCATCTCTCTCGTTATCATGTGACTGTCATCTTTAAAGTTTGTACTTCTCTTTCTCTATATTTCTGTCTTTTTCTCTCTCCATTTCTTTGGCTATCTACACCTTTGTGTCTCCTCTTTTCCATCCATCTCTCTCTTTATCCTTTGTCTATCAACTTTCAAGTCTAGCTGGACTTCTCATTCTCTATATTTCTATCTTTCTGGATCATCTGTTCATTTGTCTATCTGTCCCGTCTCTATCTCTAGCTATTTCCAATTCTATTTCTCCTCTTTTCCATCCATGTCCCCCTTGATCACTTCTCTGTTGTCCTTCAAGTCTGGCTGGACTTCTCTATCTCTATATTTCTATCGTTCGGTATCATCTAGTCATTTGGGTCTCTATGCTGTCACTTTATCTCCCAGTCTCTTGAGTTATCTCCAAGTATGTGTCTCTTCTTGTCCATCCATCTCTCTCTTTAGCATTTCTCTTTCGTCTTTCAAGTCTGGTTGGACTGTTCATCTGTCTCTCTATCCTGTCCTTTTTTTTCTCTATCTCTTTAGCTATCTACACCTCTCTGTCTCCTCTTTTCCATCCATCTCCCCCTTTATCGCTCCTCTGTTGTCCTTCAAGTCTGGCTGGACTTCTCTTTCTCTATATTTCTTTCATTCAGTATCATCTGTTCATTTTTCTCTCTATCCTGTCCTTTTTTCCCCTCTATCTCTTTAGCTATCTCCACCTCAATGTTTCCTCTTTTCTATCCATCTCTCTCGTTATCATGTGACTGTCATCTTTAAAGTTTGTACTTCTCTTTCTCTATATTTCTGTCTTTTTCTCTCTCCATTTCTTTGGCTATCTACACCTTTTTGTCTCCTCTTTTCCATCCATCTCTCTCTTTATCCTTTGTCTATCAACTTTCAAGTCTAGCTGGACTTCTCATTCTCTATATTTCTATCTTTCTGGATCATCTGTTCATTTGTCTATCTGTCCCGTCTCTATCTCTAGCTATTTCCAATTCTATTTCTCCTCTTTTCCATCCATGTCCCCCTTGATCACTTCTCTGTTGTCCTTCAAGTCTGGCTGGACTTCTCTATCTCTATATTTCTATCGTTCGGTATCATCTAGTCATTTGTGTCTCTATGCTGTCACTTTATCTCCCAGTCTCTTGAGTTATCTCCAAGTATGTGTCTCTTCTTGTCCATCCATCTCTCTCTTTAGCATTTCTCTTTTATCTTTCAAGTCTGGTTGGACTGTTCATCTGTCTCTCTATCCTGTCCTTGTTTTCCCTCTATCTCTTTAGCTATCTCCACCTCAATGTTTCCTCTTTTCTATCCATCTCTCTCGTTATCATGTGACTGTCATCTTTAAAGTTTGTACTTCTCTTTCTCTATATTTCTGTCTTTTTCTCTCTCCATTTCTTTGGGATATCTACACCTTTGTGTCTCCTCTTTTCCATCCATCTCTCTCTTTATCATTTGTCTATCAACTTTCAATCTAGCTGGACTTCTCATTCTCTATATTTCTATCTTTCTGGATCATCTGTTCATTTGTCTATCTGTCCCGTCTCTATCTCTAGCTATTTCCAATTCTATTTCTCCTCTTTTCCATCCATGTCCCCCTTGATCACTTCTCTGTTGTCCTTCAAGTCTGGCTGGACTTCTCTATTTCTATATTTCTATCATTCGGAATCATCTAGTCATTTGTGTCTCTATCCTGTCACTTTATCTCCCAGTCTCTTGAGTTATCTCCAAGTATGTGTCTCTTCTTGTCCATCCATCTCTCTCTTTAGCATTTCTCTTTCGTCTTTCAAGTCTGGTTGGACTGTTCATCTGTCTCTCTATCCTGTCCTTTTTTTTCTCTATCTCTTTAGCTATCTACACCTCTCTGTCTCCTCTTTTCCATCCATCTCCCCCTTTATCACTCCTCTGTTGTCCTTCAAGTCTGGCTGGACTTCTCTTTCTCTATATTTCTTTCATTCAGTATCATCTGTTCATTTTTCTCTCTATCCTGTCCTTTTTTCCCCTCTATCTCTTTAGCTATCTCCACCTCAATGTTTCCTCTTTTCTATCCATCTCTCTCGTTATCATGTGACTGTCATCTTTAAAGTTTGTACTTCTCTTTCTCTATATTTCTGTCTTTTTCTCTCTCCATTTCTTTGGCTATCTACACCTTTGTGTCTCCTCTTTTCCATCCATCTCTCTCTTTATCCTTTGTCTATCAACTTTCAAGTCTAGCTGGACTTCTCATTCTCTATATTTCTATCTTTCTGGATCATCTGTTCATTTGTCTATCTGTCCCGTCTCTATCTCTAGCTATTTCCAATTCTATTTCTCCTCTTTTCCATCCATGTCCCCCTTGATCACTTCTCTGTTGTCCTTCAAGTCTGGCTGGACTTCTCTATCTCTATATTTCTATCGTTCGGTATCATCTAGTCATTTGGGTCTCTATGCTGTCACTTTATCTCCCAGTCTCTTGAGTTATCTCCAAGTATGTGTCTCTTCTTGTCCATCCATCTCTCTCTTTAGCATTTCTCTTTCGTCTTTCAAGTCTGGTTGGACTGTTCATCTGTCTCTCTATCCTGTCCTTTTTTTCTCTATCTCTTTAGCTATCTACACCTCTCTGTCTCCTCTTTTCCATCCATCTCCCCCTTTATCGCTCCTCTGTTGTCCTTCAAGTCTGGCTGGACTTCTCTTTCTCTATATTTCTTTCATTCAGTATCATCTGTTCATTTTTCTCTCTATCCTGTCCTTTTTTCCCCTCTATCTCTTTAGCTATCTCCACCTCAATGTTTCCTCTTTTCTATCCATCTCTCTCGTTATCATGTGACTGTCATCTTTAAAGTTTGTACTTCTCTTTCTCTATATTTCTGTCTTTTTCTCTCTCCATTTCTTTGGCTATCTACACCTTTGTGTCTCCTCTTTTCCATCCATCTCTCTCTTTATCCTTTGTCTATCAACTTTCAAGTCTAGCTGGACTTCTCATTCTCTATATTTCTATCTTTCTGGATCATCTGTTCATTTGTCTATCTGTCCCGTCTCTATCTCTAGCTATTTCCAATTCTATTTCTCCTCTTTTCCATCCATGTCCCCCTTGATCACTTCTCTGTTGTCCTTCAAGTCTGGCTGGACTTCTCTATCTCTATATTTCTATCGTTCGGTATCATCTAGTCATTTGTGTCTCTATGCTGTCACTTTATCTCCCAGTCTCTTGAGTTATCTCCAAGTATGTGTCTCTTCTTGTCCATCCATCTCTCTCTTTAGCATTTCTCTTTCATCTTTCAAGTCTGGTTGGACTGTTCATCTGTCTCTCTATCCTGTCCTTGTTTTCCCTCTATCTCTTTAGCTATCTCCACCTCAATGTTTCCTCTTTTCTATCCATCTCTCTCGTTATCATGTGACTGTCATCTTTAAAGTTTGTACTTCTCTTTCTCTATATTTCTGTCTTTTTATCTCTCCATTTCTTTGGGATATCTACACCTTTGTGTCTCCTCTTTTCCATCCATCTCTCTCTTTATCATTTGTCTATCAACTTTCAAGTCTAGCTGGACTTCTCATTCTCTATATTTCTATCTTTCTGGATCATCTGTTCATTTGTCTATCTGTCCCATCTCTATCTCTAGCTATTTCCAATTCTATTTCTCCTCTTTTCCATCCATGTCCCCCTTGATCACTTCTCTATTGTCCTTCAAGTCTGGCTGGACTTCTCTATTTCTATATTTCTATCATTCGGAATCATCTAGTCATTTGTGTCTCTATCCTGTCACTTTATCTCCCAGTCTCTTGAGTTATCTCCAAGTATATGTCTCTTCTTGTCCATCCATCTCTCTCTTTAGCATTTCTCTTTCATCTTTCAAGTCTGGTTGGACTGTTCATCTGTCTCTCTATCCTGTCCTTGTTTTCCCTCTATCTCTTTAGCTATCTCCACCTCAATGTTTCCTCTTTTCTATCCATCTCTCTCGTTATCATGTGACTGTCATCTTTAAAGTTTGTACTTCTCTTTCTCTATATTTCTGTCTTTTTATCTCTCCATTTCTTTGGGATATCTACACCTTTGTGTCTCCTCTTTTCCATCCATCTCTCTCTTTATCATTTGTCTATCAACTTTCAATCTAGCTGGACTTCTCATTCTCTATATTTCTATCTTTCTGTATCATCTGTTCATTTGTCTATCTGTCCCGTCTCTATCTCTAGCTATTTCCAATTCTATTTCTCCTCTTTTCCATCCATGTCCCCCTTGATCACTTCTCTGTTGTCCTTCAAGTCTGGCTGGACTTCTCTATCTCTATATTTCTATCGTTCGGTATCATCTAGTCATTTGTGTCTCTATCCTGTCACTTTATCTCCCAGTCTCTTGAGTTATCTCCAAGTATGTGTCTCTTCTTGTCCATCCATCTCTCTCTTTAGCATTTCTCTTTCATCTTTCAAGTCTGGTTGGACTGTTCATCTGTCTCTCTATCCTGTCCTTTTTTTTCTCTATCTCTTTAGCTATCTACACCTCTCTGTCTCCTCTTTTCCATTCATCTCCCCCTTTATCATTCCTCTGTTGTCCTTCAAGTCTGGCTGGACTTCTCTTTCTCTATATTTCTTTCATTCAGTATCATCTGTTCATTTTTCTCTCTATCCTGTCCTATTTTCCCCTCTATCTCTTTAGCTATCTCCACCTCAATGTTTCCTCTTTTCTATCCATCTCTCTCGTTATCATGTGACTGTCATCTTTAAAGTTTGTACTTCTCTTTCTCTATATTTCTGTCTTTTTATCTCTCCATTTCTTTGCTATCTACACCTTTGTGTCTCCTCTTTTCCATCCATCTCTCTCTTTATCCTTTGTCTATCAACTTTCAAGTCTAGCTGGACTTCTCATTCTCTATATTTCCATCTTTCTGAATCATCTGTTCATTTGTCTATCTGTCCCGTCTCTATCTCTAGCTATTTCCAATTCTATTTCTCCTCTTTTCCATCCATGTCCCCCTTGATCACTTCTCTGTTGTCCTTCAAGTCTGGCTGGACTTCTCTATTTCTATATTTCTATCATTCGGAATCATCTAGTCATTTGTGTCTCTATGCTGTCACTTTATCTCCCAGTCTCTTGAGTTATCTCCAAGTATATGTCTCTTCTTGTCCATCCATCTCTCTCTTTAGCATTTCTCTTTCGTCTTTCAAGTCTGGTTGGACTGTTCATCTGTCTCTCTATCCTGTCCTTTTTTTCTCTATCTCTTTAGCTATCTACACCTCTCTGTCTCCTCTTTTCCATCCATCTCCCCCTTTATCACTCCTCTGTTGTCCTTCAAGTCTGGCTGGACTTCTCTTTCTCTATATTTCTTTCATTCAGTATCATCTGTTCATTTTTCTCTCTATCCTGTCCTTTTTTCCCCTCTATCTCTTTAGCTATCTCCACCTCAATGTTTCCTCTTTTCTATCCATCTCTCTCGTTATCATGTGACTGTCATCTTTAAAGTTTGTACTTCTCTTTCTCTATATTTCTGTCTTTTTCTCTCTCCATTTCTTTGCTATCTACACCTTTGTGTCTCCTCTTTTCCATCCATCTCTCTCTTTATCCTTTGTCTATCAACTTTCAAGTCTAGCTGGACTTCTCATTCTCTATATTTCCATCTTTCTGAATCATCTGTTCATTTGTCTATCTGTCCCGTCTCTATCTCTAGCTATTTCCAATTCTATTTCTCCTCTTTTCCATCCATGTCCCCCTTGATCACTTCTCTGTTGTCCTTCAAGTCTGGCTGGACTTCTCTATCTCTATATTTCTATCGTTCGGTATCATCTAGTCATTTGTGTCTCTATGCTGTCACTTTATCTCCCAGTCTCTTGAGTTATCTCCAAGTATGTGTCTCTTCTTGTCCATCCATCTCTCTCTTTAGCATTTCTCTTTCATCTTTCAAGTCTGGTTGGACTGTTCATCTGTCTCTCTATCCTGTCCTTTTTTTTCTCTATCTCTTTAGCTATCTACACCTCTCTGTCTCCTCTTTTCCATTCATCTCCCCCTTTATCATTCCTCTGTTGTCCTTCAAGTCTGGCTGGACTTCTCTTTCTCTATATTTCTTTCATTCAGTATCATCTGTTCATTTTTCTCTCTATCCTGTCCTATTTTCCCCTCTATCTCTTTAGCTATCTCCACCTCAATGTTTCCTCTTTTCTATCCATCTCTCTCGTTATCATGTGACTGTCATCTTTAAAGTTTGTACTTCTCTTTCTCTATATTTCTGTCTTTTTCTCTCTCCATTTCTTTGCTATCTACACCTTTGTGTCTCCTCTTTTCCATCCATCTCTCTCTTTATCATTTGTCTATCAACTTTCAAGTCTAGCTGGACTTCTCATTCTCTATATTTCTATCTTTCTGGATCATCTGTTCATTTGTCTATCTGTCCCATCTCTATCTCTAGCTATTTCCAATTCTATTTCTCCTCTTTTCCATCCATGTCCCCCTTGATCACTTCTCTATTGTCCTTCAAGTCTGGCTGGACTTCTCTATTTCTATATTTCTATCATTCGGAATCATCTAGTCATTTGTGTCTCTATCCTGTCACTTTATCTCCCAGTCTCTTGAGTTATCTCCAAGTATATGTCTCTTCTTGTCCATCCATCTCTCTCTTTAGCATTTCTCTTTCATCTTTCAAGTCTGGTTGGACTGTTCATCTGTCTCTCTATCCTGTCCTTGTTTTCCCTCTATCTCTTTAGCTATCTCCACCTCAATGTTTCCTCTTTTCTATCCATCTCTCTCGTTATCATGTGACTGTCATCTTTAAAGTTTGTACTTCTCTTTCTCTATATTTCTGTCTTTTTATCTCTCCATTTCTTTGGGATATCTACACCTTTGTGTCTCCTCTTTTCCATCCATCTCTCTCTTTATCCTTTGTCTATCAACTTTCAAGTCTAGCTGGACTTCTCATTCTCTATATTTCTATCTTTCTGGATCATCTGTTCATTTGTCTATCTGTCCCGTCTCTATCTCTAGCTATTTCCAATTCTATTTCTCCTCTTTTCCATCCATGTCCCCCTTGATCACTTCTCTGTTGTCCTTCAAGTCTGGCTGGACTTCTCTATCTCTATATTTCTATCGTTCGGTATCATCTAGTCATTTGTGTCTCTATCCTGTCACTTTATCTCCCAGTCTCTTGAGTTATCTCCAAGTATGTGTCTCTTCTTGTCCATCCATCTCTCTCTTTAGCATTTCTCTTTCATCTTTCAAGTCTGGTTGGACTGTTCATCTGTCTCTCTATCCTGTCCTTTTTTTTCTCTATCTCTTTAGCTATCTACACCTCTCTGTCTCCTCTTTTCCATTCATCTCCCCCTTTATCATTCCTCTGTTGTCCTTCAAGTCTGGCTGGACTTCTCTTTCTCTATATTTCTTTCATTCAGTATCATCTGTTCATTTTTCTCTCTATCCTGTCCTATTTTCCCCTCTATCTCTTTAGCTATCTCCACCTCAATGTTTCCTCTTTTCTATCCATCTCTCTCGTTATCATGTGACTGTCATCTTTAAAGTTTGTACTTCTCTTTCTCTATATTTCTGTCTTTTTCTCTCTCCATTTCTTTGCTATCTACACCTTTGTGTCTCCTCTTTTCCATCCATCTCTCTCTTTATCCTTTGTCTATCAACTTTCAAGTCTAGCTGGACTTCTCATTCTCTATATTTCCATCTTTCTGAATCATCTGTTCATTTGTCTATCTGTCCCGTCTCTATCTCTAGCTATTTCCAATTCTATTTCTCCTCTTTTCCATCCATGTCCCCCTTGATCACTTCTCTGTTGTCCTTCAAGTCTGGCTGGACTTCTCTATTTCTATATTTCTATCATTCGGAATCATCTAGTCATTTGTGTCTCTATGCTGTCACTTTATCTCCCAGTCTCTTGAGTTATCTCCAAGTATATGTCTCTTCTTGTCCATCCATCTCTCTCTTTAGCATTTCTCTTTCATCTTTCAAGTCTGGTTGGACTGTTCATCTGTCTCTCTATCCTGTCCTTGTTTTCCCTCTATCTCTTTAGCTATCTCCACCTCAATGTTTCCTCTTTTCTATCCATCTCTCTCGTTATCATGTGACTGTCATCTTTAAAGTTTGTACTTCTCTTTCTCTATATTTCTGTCTTTTTCTCTCTCCATTTCTTTGCTATCTACACCTTTGTGTCTCCTCTTTTCCATCCATCTCTCTCTTTATCATTTGTCTATCAACTTTCAATCTAGCTGGACTTCTCATTCTCTATATTTCTATCTTTCTGTATCATCTGTTCATTTGTCTATCTGTCCCGTCTCTATCTCTAGCTATTTCCAATTCTATTTCTCCTCTTTTCCATCCATGTCCCCCTTGATCACTTCTCTGTTGTCCTTCAAGTCTGGCTGGACTTCTCTATCTCTATATTTCTATCGTTCGGTATCATCTAGTCATTTGTGTCTCTATCCTGTCACTTTATCTCCCAGTCTCTTGAGTTATCTCCAAGTATGTGTCTCTTCTTGTCCATCCATCTCTCTCTTTAGCATTTCTCTTTCATCTTTCAAGTCTGGTTGGACTGTTCATCTGTCTCTCTATCCTGTCCTTTTTTTTCTCTATCTCTTTAGCTATCTACACCTCTCTGTCTCCTCTTTTCCATTCATCTCCCCCTTTATCATTCCTCTGTTGTCCTTCAAGTCTGGCTGGACTTCTCTTTCTCTATATTTCTTTCATTCAGTATCATCTGTTCATTTTTCTCTCTATCCTGTCCTATTTTCCCCTCTATCTCTTTAGCTATCTCCACCTCAATGTTTCCTCTTTTCTATCCATCTCTCTCGTTATCATGTGACTGTCATCTTTAAAGTTTGTACTTCTCTTTCTCTATATTTCTGTCTTTTTCTCTCTCCATTTCTTTGCTATCTACACCTTTGTGTCTCCTCTTTTCCATCCATCTCTCTCTTTATCATTTGTCTATCAACTTTCAAGTCTAGCTGGACTTCTCATTCTCTATATTTCTATCTTTCTGGATCATCTGTTCATTTGTCTATCTGTCCCATCTCTATCTCTAGCTATTTCCAATTCTATTTCTCCTCTTTTCCATCCATGTCCCCCTTGATCACTTCTCTATTGTCCTTCAAGTCTGGCTGGACTTCTCTATTTCTATATTTCTATCATTCGGAATCATCTAGTCATTTGTGTCTCTATCCTGTCACTTTATCTCCCAGTCTCTTGAGTTATCTCCAAGTATGTGTCTCTTCTTGTCCATCCATCTCTCTCTTTAGCATTTCTCTTTCGTCTTTCAAGTCTGGTTGGACTGTTCATCTGTCTCTCTATCCTGTCCTTTTTTTCTCTATCTCTTTAGCTATCTACACCTCTCTGTCTCCTCTTTTCCATCCATCTCCCCCTTTATCACTCCTCTGTTGTCCTTCAAGTCTGGCTGGACTTCTCTTTCTCTATATTTCTTTCATTCAGTATCATCTGTTCATTTTTCTCTCTATCCTGTCCTTTTTTCCCCTCTATCTCTTTAGCTATCTCCACCTCAATGTTTCCTCTTTTCTATCCATCTCTCTCGTTATCATGTGACTGTCATCTTTAAAGTTTGTACTTCTCTTTCTCTATATTTCTGTCTTTTTCTCTCTCCATTTCTTTGCTATCTACACCTTTGTGTCTCCTCTTTTCCATCCATCTCTCTCTTTATCCTTTGTCTATCAACTTTCAAGTCTAGCTGGACTTCTCATTCTCTATATTTCCATCTTTCTGAATCATCTGTTCATTTGTCTATCTGTCCCGTCTCTATCTCTAGCTATTTCCAATTCTATTTCTCCTCTTTTCCATCCATGTCCCCCTTGATCACTTCTCTGTTGTCCTTCAAGTCTGGCTGGACTTCTCTATCTCTATATTTCTATCGTTCGGTATCATCTAGTCATTTGGGTCTCTATGCTGTCACTTTATCTCCCAGTCTCTTGAGTTATCTCCAAGTATGTGTCTCTTCTTGTCCATCCATCTCTCTCTTTAGCATTTCTCTTTCGTCTTTCAAGTCTGGTTGGACTGTTCATCTGTCTCTCTATCCTGTCCTTTTTTTCTCTATCTCTTTAGCTATCTACACCTCTCTGTCTCCTCTTTTCCATCCATCTCCCCCTTTATCGCTCCTCTGTTGTCCTTCAAGTCTGGCTGGACTTCTCTTTCTCTATATTTCTTTCATTCAGTATCATCTGTTCATTTTTCTCTCTATCCTGTCCTTTTTTCCCCTCTATCTCTTTAGCTATCTCCACCTCAATGTTTCCTCTTTTCTATCCATCTCTCTCGTTATCATGTGACTGTCATCTTTAAAGTTTGTACTTCTCTTTCTCTATATTTCTGTCTTTTTCTCTCTCCATTTCTTTGGCTATCTACACCTTTGTGTCTCCTCTTTTCCATCCATCTCTCTCTTTATCCTTTGTCTATCAACTTTCAAGTCTAGCTGGACTTCTCATTCTCTATATTTCTATCTTTCTGTATCATCTGTTCATTTGTCTATCTGTCCCGTCTCTATCTCTAGCTATTTCCAATTCTATTTCTCCTCTTTTCCATCCATGTCCCCCTTGATCACTTCTCTGTTGTCCTTCAAGTCTGGCTGGACTTCTCTATCTCTATATTTCTATCGTTCGGTATCATCTAGTCATTTGTGTCTCTATGCTGTCACTTTATCTCCCAGTCTCTTGAGTTATCTCCAAGTATGTGTCTCTTCTTGTCCATCCATCTCTCTCTTTAGCATTTCTCTTTCATCTTTCAAGTCTGGTTGGACTGTTCATCTGTCTCTCTATCCTGTCCTTGTTTTCCCTCTATCTCTTTAGCTATCTCCACCTCAATGTTTCCTCTTTTCTATCCATCTCTCTCGTTATCATGTGACTGTCATCTTTAAAGTTTGTACTTCTCTTTCTCTATATTTCTGTCTTTTTATCTCTCCATTTCTTTGGGATATCTACACCTTTGTGTCTCCTCTTTTCCATCCATCTCTCTCTTTATCATTTGTCTATCAACTTTCAATCTAGCTGGACTTCTCATTCTCTATATTTCTATCTTTCTGTATCATCTGTTCATTTGTCTATCTGTCCCGTCTCTATCTCTAGCTATTTCCAATTCTATTTCTCCTCTTTTCCATCCATGTCCCCCTTGATCACTTCTCTGTTGTCCTTCAAGTCTGGCTGGACTTCTCTATCTCTATATTTCTATCGTTCGGTATCATCTAGTCATTTGTGTCTCTATCCTGTCACTTTATCTCCCAGTCTCTTGAGTTATCTCCAAGTATGTGTCTCTTCTTGTCCATCCATCTCTCTCTTTAGCATTTCTCTTTCATCTTTCAAGTCTGGTTGGACTGTTCATCTGTCTCTCTATCCTGTCCTTTTTTTTCTCTATCTCTTTAGCTATCTACACCTCTCTGTCTCCTCTTTTCCATTCATCTCCCCCTTTATCATTCCTCTGTTGTCCTTCAAGTCTGGCTGGACTTCTCTTTCTCTATATTTCTTTCATTCAGTATCATCTGTTCATTTTTCTCTCTATCCTGTCCTATTTTCCCCTCTATCTCTTTAGCTATCTCCACCTCAATGTTTCCTCTTTTCTATCCATCTCTCTCGTTATCATGTGACTGTCATCTTTAAAGTTTGTACTTCTCTTTCTCTATATTTCTGTCTTTTTCTCTCTCCATTTCTTTGCTATCTACACCTTTGTGTCTCCTCTTTTCCATCCATCTCTCTCTTTATCCTTTGTCTATCAACTTTCAAGTCTAGCTGGACTTCTCATTCTCTATATTTCCATCTTTCTGAATCATCTGTTCATTTGTCTATCTGTCCCGTCTCTATCTCTAGCTATTTCCAATTCTATTTCTCCTCTTTTCCATCCATGTCCCCCTTGATCACTTCTCTGTTGTCCTTCAAGTCTGGCTGGACTTCTCTATTTCTATATTTCTATCATTCGGAATCATCTAGTCATTTGTGTCTCTATGCTGTCACTTTATCTCCCAGTCTCTTGAGTTATCTCCAAGTATATGTCTCTTCTTGTCCATCCATCTCTCTCTTTAGCATTTCTCTTTCATCTTTCAAGTCTGGTTGGACTGTTCATCTGTCTCTCTATCCTGTCCTTGTTTTCCCTCTATCTCTTTAGCTATCTCCACCTCAATGTTTCCTCTTTTCTATCCATCTCTCTCGTTATCATGTGACTGTCATCTTTAAAGTTTGTACTTCTCTTTCTCTATATTTCTGTCTTTTTATCTCTCCATTTCTTTGGGATATCTACACCTTTGTGTCTCCTCTTTTCCATCCATCTCTCTCTTTATCATTTGTCTATCAACTTTCAATCTAGCTGGACTTCTCATTCTCTATATTTCTATCTTTCTGTATCATCTGTTCATTTGTCTATCTGTCCCGTCTCTATCTCTAGCTATTTCCAATTCTATTTCTCCTCTTTTCCATCCATGTCCCCCTTGATCACTTCTCTGTTGTCCTTCAAGTCTGGCTGGACTTCTCTATCTCTATATTTCTATCGTTCGGTATCATCTAGTCATTTGTGTCTCTATCCTGTCACTTTATCTCCCAGTCTCTTGAGTTATCTCCAAGTATGTGTCTCTTCTTGTCCATCCATCTCTCTCTTTAGCATTTCTCTTTCATCTTTCAAGTCTGGTTGGACTGTTCATCTGTCTCTCTATCCTGTCCTTTTTTTTCTCTATCTCTTTAGCTATCTACACCTCTCTGTCTCCTCTTTTCCATTCATCTCCCCCTTTATCATTCCTCTGTTGTCCTTCAAGTCTGGCTGGACTTCTCTTTCTCTATATTTCTTTCATTCAGTATCATCTGTTCATTTTTCTCTCTATCCTGTCCTATTTTCCCCTCTATCTCTTTAGCTATCTCCACCTCAATGTTTCCTCTTTTCTATCCATCTCTCTCGTTATCATGTGACTGTCATCTTTAAAGTTTGTACTTCTCTTTCTCTATATTTCTGTCTTTTTCTCTCTCCATTTCTTTGCTATCTACACCTTTGTGTCTCCTCTTTTCCATCCATCTCTCTCTTTATCATTTGTCTATCAACTTTCAAGTCTAGCTGGACTTCTCATTCTCTATATTTCTATCTTTCTGTATCATCTGTTCATTTGTCTATCT